>NC_049226.1:87736327-88340702 GCF_011100685.1 Canis lupus familiaris | reverse complement strand
TCACGGTTATGCCTAAGCATACCTCCAACATCCTTGACATCAATTTTTGGCTTGCATACCACATATGAGCTAACCCATCCCCAAAATGTATAGAAGTTGTTTTTTTCCTTTGGTGGTCATATAGGATCCTCTCACTGGCCATAGATTTGAATTGAGAGACAGACACTGGAGGGAATTGTGAGAGGAGGATTGGGGCTACTGGCTCATTCAGCCTGCCCATGCCCTCCGGTCCTGCTCGAGCTTGATCCTGGGTATACCATTTTCATCTCTGATGAATTACTGCTGTCCTGCTCGACCTTATTGCTTGCTAGGTCTAACACAACACATGATGGGCAGTTACATGGTGTCCCATGGTCACGCACTCTGTCTCTACCGAGGCCTATTAGTGTCCCGGGAGCTGTTTACAAGGTGGTCTGATTCTCTACTGCAGATGCGTAGAGGGCCTCACTCCACAACTGTGGTTTTCCCACTGGGCCCCGTCAGAACTCCCACCCTGTACCTCTTCCCAGCACTTATAGCTCTACCACTGTAGGCTCTTCTGTGCAATATGGCCCTAGGAATAGACTTGCTTCCACCAGGGCCTGGACCTCCTGGAGAACCATCGTGTGCTCTAGGCCTCACTCAAAACCGAGAGTTTGAAGCATTGAAGCTAACGTGGTAATTCAAGGTGTGAAATATATGATCTCTAGAATCTGAAGAAACTTCCCAGGGATTGCGGTTCATTCTTTATGGTAGGGGATACAAGATGCTGCGATTTGTCTTTGATTCTTCAGAGCCGTTTCCATATTCCCCTGATCACCAGACCCATAAAAACTGTATTGATGTGGCAACTCCCTGAAGTACATAAATTGCAAATACAAAAACTGGCTTAAGCACGGGAACTAAGCAAGCAAGTTTAGTTTAGTTTAAGCAACTGTCCTCAACCTCCTGCTCATGCTTTCCCACTTTCTTTTGATTTTACATTAAGAGGCGCTCTTGTTGCCTGCCCATCTGTTTGGTTCCTATGTGTGCTGTGTTCTATTAAACATCTTCACAACCCTGTGTAGGTCACGACCTCTTGGCTGATGCATCTTATCAGTTTATAATTATGAACCCCTGGGATCCGGAATAAGCAATGCCACCTGGCTTCGATTGCTTTGGAACCCCTGTATCCACATTGCTATTAGCGAGCCAGTTCTGTGAGAGCCTCTTTTATTCAATCTTGCCTTGCAGAAGAGAAACACTACTAACTTTTTTTCTTGACGTTTGTTGTCTGTCAGCAGAGCATTACAACCTAGGTGAATAGTGTCATCTTGGCCTTTACAAGAAAAGTAATACTTCTGTCTTTACATAACATATCCACTGCAGCCTGTTTACTTACCTGAGCCTTTTAATCCTTTCCTTCACTATCTGAAATGGCACCTTGGCATTTCCACTTTGCTTAGAATTGGTCATCACTTTCCTCTGCTTCTAGAAGCTACTCTACCAGCATGTCCCACCATTTCCTAAGGTTTTGCCAAAGTGTTAGATCGCAGCTCTCAATCCTGCTTCAGCTTTATGGTCTTGGTCTCTTTGATCAAGTACCATCAAACTCCAGGCTACCAACTCACCCCCACTTCCTATACTTTTCAAAAACCTGAATTATTGATCTGGTCAGCATATTCTTATATACTGGAGCATTCCCCAAAGCTATCACTGAAAGGAAGGATCTCTGCCCCTATGTACCACCCAGAAATGGGTCCTTATTACCTGCCTGAAAAGATGATGTCATGTCAAAACCTATATTTCTCCTGACTCAAAAGAACCTTTTTAAATCCATTTACAACGTACTTAAGGTCATATTTTCCCTGAACAGGCGCTTATGTGATATGACTCTGTTTTCCTTGCTTATGTTTTTCAAATAGTGAAACAGTCCAATTTTGCTGATTGGACCCCAGGTTGAAAACTTGGCTTTCAGAGTTGCAGCCTGTGGGCTGCAGTGGCAGAGGGAAGGGAGCGCAGCCCCGGAGAAGAGGGGCCTGAAGGCAGGGGCCACCAGGGGAGGATGGGAGTTGTCAGATGCCTAAATCAGGGGACACAGACAGGTCGTCAGCACCTTGTCACCATCAGTCATGTGACTTCACACACTTAGCCTCTGGGAAATAGATCTGTAGACAGAAGGTTGCAATATATCAGCAATCAAGAGAGACATTTGGGAATCTCATGCTTTGATGGTGGAGATCAAGGGCTTGGCTGGGGTTGCAGAGCCTATGAAAGATAGATGGGGTGAGGAAGGAGGATTGTTCATAGTGAGTCTTCATATGGCGGTGTAGGTCTGATTCCTAGAGTAGCAAAGAGTAGAAGTGGGATTGAACACAAAGAGCCTCTGATGGAGATGCTGAAAAGCGATGAAAGTCCGCTTTCGTGTTGTGTTCCTGGTTTTATTTTTTTTGAGATTCTATTTATCTATTCATGAGAGAGGCAGAGACACAGAGGAAGAAGCAGGCTCCATGTGGGGAGCCCGATACAGGACTCTATCCCAGGACCCCAGGATCACACCCTGGGCCGAAGGCAGGCACTAAACCACTGAGCCACCCAGGTGTACCGTGTTCCTGATTTTAAAGGAAAGGCTCCTAAGGTTTCCATATTTAGGCCATGAACCATGTATTTTGTTTTGTGTTTCTATTTCTTTATTTATTCATGAAAGACACACAGAGAGAGGCAGAAACACAGGCAGAGGGAGAAGCAGGCTTCATGCAGGGAGCCCAACATGGGACTCGATCCCGGGTCTCCAGGATCACGCCCTGGGCTGAAGGCAGGTACTAAACTGCTGAGCCACCCAGGGATTCCCCTGTGTTTCTTTTTCTAAGAAAATCATCATACATAGAGACGTACTGAGGTTTGTGTCTTTTTAAAACAAAAACACAATATTGAAAAATATTATCATGAATAACTGCTGATTATTCACGGAATTCTTTTGGTCTTGCCTAACAATTTATTCTAATTTGATGACATGATAAATTGCATCTATCCAGTCTTTGATATTAACCTATCCTTTCATACCTGGAATAAATCCGACTTGGTCATAGTATATCATGTTTTGTTTTGTTTTTAATATATGTATAGATTAATTTTGATATTTTGGTTATAAATTCCATCATATTCATGAGTAGAACAAGCATTTGGTTCTCATTTCTTGTAATGGCTTTGTCCAATTTTGGTATTGGGATTAGCTGGTTTCGTATGGACTTGGGAAGTGTATGGTCTTTTTCTTTTCCAGAACAGTTTGTCTGAAATTGGAATGATAATTTCCTAGACAGTTGGGTAAAACTCACTTGTAGAAAACAGTTTGGCCTCATGTCTTATTTATGGGAAGATTTCAAACCAGTATTTTAGATTATTTAATAGTTATAACTCTATTTGAAACATTTTATTTTTTCCTTGGTAATTTCTATTTTTTCTATAGGAGTAGTCATTTTATCTAAATTTTCACATTTTGACATGTAGTTGTTAGTACTATCTTTTTAATCTCTTTCATTGTAGTTATTTTTTAAAAGTCTGATTATTATTATAGTATTTGTTTTATCTTCTCTGTTTTCTTCATGATCAGTTTTACCAGCAATATGTCTATTTTATTAATTTTTGAAACTATATTAAATACAAATGTATTTAAAACTATAATTTATTACTAAATTGAACTTTATATTCAGTCTCTCCACCCCCATAATAAGTTCTGTCTTAAAATATACTTTATATTACATAATGTAGGGAAATAGGCTTCTTACCTGGGCATTAGTCTAATATGTGTTTCTCCATTGCTTATTTTGAACACTTGAATAATCCTATGCTTCAGATGTGTCTTACAAAACAGCATATATATGGATTTTTAAAAACACAATCTGACTTCTGTTTTCCAGTCTGGTATGTAAGGAGCTTGGAAGACACCATTTCATTTTAACAAGTAAAAAGCTGAGCAAACTGAAAAAAAAAATCAACAATTCTTCTCAAATCCTTAAGGGAAATGAAGTTACAAGGCAAACTGCTGTCCCCAAAATTGGAGAGAAAGATGGGTGAATAGAGAATCACAATCTAACAAAGCAGAAGCCTTCACTGAAACCAGTGCCAGAGTTTCTAAACTGGAACTATGATTGACAAATTTCTGGAGGCGCAGTCTGAGAGATGAAAACTCCAAGGGACCCAGTCCTCAGCCTCGCCCCACCCTTTAGTGAGCTTTACCTCGTGGAGTTGTATAAGGTTCTTACAGTGTGTATCAGAAAAAAATCCCCTCCTGGCTCTGTCAGGAAAAGGGATCAGTCTGTTCTTATTAACAAGGTCTACCTTCAGGAGAAACTATTTAACCAGGGCCTAAACTGCTGGAGTTTTATCAGACCTTAACTCACCTGAGGAAAGAGAAATATCCCATCCTCAGCCCTTCTAGACATCTTGTCTCGCCTACAGGAAGGAACAAAACTGAGAAGCTTTGGAGAATTCAGTTCTGAGGCCCAGGCTCACTAAGAGACTGAGGACTAGTCCTAGGATCATCTAGTGCTTCCCCTCCCACTAAAACTTGCCACCACATTATTCAAGTCTTACTTACAAAAGGTCCTTTTACCCAGTGCATCATGTCCAGCTATCGAGAAATAATTAAAAGACCTGAAAGTAAAAACAAACCAACCAACTAACCATGGTCTGGAGACAGAGGAAGCATCAGAGCCAGATTCAGATGAGGCAGGGATGTTGGATTTATCAGGGAATTTAAAACAACTATAATGAAGATGCTAAGGGCTCTAGTGGATACAGTAGACAGCATGCAGTAACAGATGGGCAATGCAGGCAGAGAAAGAAATTCTATTTTTTTTTTTTTTTTTTTTTTAGTAATCTCTACAAACCGACATGGGGTTTAAACTCATAACCTTGAGATCAAGAGTCACATGCTCTTTGGACTGAGCCAGACACGCACCCCAAGAGATGGGAGTTCTAAGAAAGAACCAGAAAGAAATGCTAGAGATCCAAAACAGAAATGAAGAATGCCTTGATGGGTTTATTAGGAAACTGGACATAGCTGAGAAAGACTCTGAGTGTGAAGATATCTCTTTAAAAAACTCCCAAACAGAAAGCCAGCAAAAAAATTGGAAGGAAAAGTAACCAACAGCTATGGGACAACTACAAAGGTATAACATACATTACATGGAAATACCAGGAGGTGAACATTGAGATAAAGGAACAGAAGAATTATCTGAAACAATGATGACTGAGAATTTTCCCAAATCAAGTCAGGCATCAAACCACAGATTCAGGGAGCCTGAAGAACACCAAGCTCCCTATCTATCATCTATCTATCTATCTATCTATCTAGAGAAAAGAAAAGAGAGAAAGATCAGCATATGCTTATGTATTTCAAGCATGAGATTGGGAAGAAAAAGAGGATTTTCCTGGAAAGCAGAAGTGAGAAAGGCAGAAGGAATATTGGGGGGGAAAGTTGCAGTATCTTGAAAATAAAGTGAAGAAATACTGGTTGGATGATGATTCTATGTCAAATAAGATGACAAATGATAAAAAAAAAATCAATGATTGCAAACTGATTCTGCACACATAAGTAGCCTGTGAGTAAACCGAGATCAGAATTTACAATTAAGTGGGATCCCTGGGTGGCGCAGCGGTTTGGCGCCTGCCTTTGGCCCAGGGCGCGATCCTGGAGACTCGGGATCGAATCCCATGTCGGGCTCCCAGTGCATGGAGCCTGCTTCTCCCTCTGCCTGTGTCTCTGCCTCTCTCTCTCTCTCTCTCTCTCTCTGTGCCTATCATAAATAAATTAAAAAAAAATTTACAATTAAGTGACTGGACATAGTCATTTGAATTACCCACTTAAAAATCCCCTACTAAGCAGTTAAAAAGGGGAGGTAAATAATTTATGGGGAAAAGTTCTTTTGCAGACGTCTTCAGAGACATTCCACATGCAGTTTAATCAACGTTAGCAATCTTCCTGTTACTAAGGATGGATATGGACTTGGAGAGTGTTACATTAGAGTGACCAGGAAGGATAAAGGTGTGGCAAGTCCAGACTTTGTTTAAACATCTGTCGTATCCTAGAAGCACATGAAGCTTTTTCAAACTTTGTTTTTTTTTTTTTTCCTGTAAGAAAAATCAGTAAATGGAATATGGGAGACAATTTAGGTAATTGTTTCAAATATCTACACATAGCAAAAGTCAGGTGCTCAGCATCAGTATCACTAAAAGTACCTCTGTCTCTCTCTTCGAACACCTCATCTCCTCCAAACAAGACAAGAAGGAACAGGGGGGCTGATAGTGTACAGGTGTGTGACAGTGGCAAAGTGGATGAACTTAGGACCATATCCATTATTCCCATTCAGTTAAAAGAATAATGGAAGAACTAAAAAACACACTGTGTTGTTTGCTCTGAGGAAACACAATGACAACAAATTCTTCTCCTAGTACTGACTACACACGGGCACAAAGTACATAATTCCTGCTCAGCCAATGGTTTAAAGCATCTATAGTATTTCTCTGTTAAAAAAAAATCTGACAGCAGTATAAGCACTATTGTAATGATACTCCAAAATGAAAATGAGAATGAATGTCAGAAATAATGACAGGAGAGGGTTTCACAGACTGTCAGGACAATTTTAATGAGAAAAAACTGCATTTCTAATAATTCCTCATTACTTATTTCAAAGTAACATAGGCAGATCTTTGTATATAATGAAAGATAAAGATATAAGGGTCTTTTTGAATATTTCTCAGAAGATAAAAGGAAATAAATAAATACATAAAATGAATTTTCTACTCTAATGTGAAAAGGATTATGAAAATCAAACTTCCCAGAATTCTACTCTGGCTCTATATCGAATTCAACAATCCCTCTTTCTGGCCCCAACCCTCTTGTAAGAGCCTTTGATGAACAATACACTTACATTTGTCAAAGATTACCCTTCAGAACTGCCTTTTAGATCATGTTTGGTTGCTAAGAAAGAACAGAAATGTCTAAGATGATGTCAACAACAATAATATTGATAATTATAGAATAAAAGTAAAGATATAGAAAGTTGATGTTACATTTTCTTTATAGTTACTATTCATTTTAATTTTATGATTTTATATTTCTTCTTAATCCAAGGATAAAATAATACATAGTAATATAGAAAATAATTTATTGACACTTGTCCAAATGCCACCTAAAATAGTCTTGTACCTTTGGTGGTAAATGCACCATTTTGTGGGAAACTCTAAGCTAGATTATTAGTTCATCATCTACCCCCCTTATTGCGTAATTAAGACTTATTGTGGATGAGATTCTTTATCAGGTGCTGAGAAAATAAGAGTTAATTGGACATTATTTTTGTTTTCTCAGCCCTCACACTCCAGTAGAGAAGAAAGACTCCTTATCAGATTAGACTGGATCACTTTGATCATTCCTTCCAACATAAAGATTCCATGATATTCTGTATCTAGGAAAAAAATCAGAAACCAAACTTACAAAATACATAGAGTTCTTTGACTTCTCAGATATCCCTGGAAGGACTTAACATTCATTTGATATTCTGGAAGTTGAAAGAGCAATTTAAGGGGGGTGGGGAGGGAAGAGGTTTCTTCCCAGAACGTATTATAAATCTATTAGATATATCGAAATAAAAGGTCACTGAGTCAAGTGAGCCAGGGAGTTTATATCCAAGAACAATATTTGTAGTTATGAATGTAATGAAATCTTTTGCTTCAAGAATTAATTTCCCCAATGTATAGTTGGCTGAATAATTGGTTCGGTGAAGGCAGACAAATGTTCATATTTCTCAAAAGCAATATTGGCCACTGCTCATTTGAAGGCACCTGACTTTTCGTGGGCTAGCACGTGCCACGTTCCTAGTAAGCAAATGGGGCTTGTGATAGTTGTCTGAAAGTGGCTGAGATATGGCAGGTTCCCTGTCACTCAGCATCAACTTAGGATTTGATAGCAAGTGTTCTTGTCATCATAAACTCTGTCCATGAGTCTCAACAGGGACAAGGCTTCAGTTCTGATGCCACTGTCAAGTTTTCCTAGCTTAAAACTGAGGAGGTTCAGATATGATTCACTGGTGCATAGTGCAGCTCAAATTTAGAAATTTTCTTTCCATATCCAGAAAAATTACCTTTGAAAAGTACTTTCTCTAAATTTATTTTTTTTTAAGTACAGGGAACAGCTTTCTATTTCAGTTCTAATTAACCTGCTTTGAAACCACAGATTTGTATCAATTTCAAATGTCCTTAAAATGACAAAGTCAAATGGAATGCTTTGCTGAAGATTTGTAGTGTAAGAGCTAGATGGTATTGACATTAGCAGAAGGGAAAATGCTCTTTCTCATTTACTAACTTCACCTCGCCGTCTCCCAGAAGAATTGTCCCCAAAACAAATGACTTGCCATCATTAATTCTTTTTAAAAAATATTTTTATTTATTTATTTAGGAGAGACACAAAGAGAGAGGCAGAGACCCAGGCAGAGGGAGAAGCAGGCTCCTCTCGATGTGGGACTCGATCCCGGGATCCTGGGATCACGACCTGAGACAAAGGCAGACACTCAACCATTGAGCCACCCAGGCGTCCCACCCTCATTGTTCCTCATAACAGTGTGTTCCCCATAGTATTCATGGTACATAGAATTAGCAGAGGGTCATCTGACTCCATACGGATCATTCCACAGTCCCTTCTGAAGGGAAGGTAAGTTTCTCTTCAAAGAATGCAGGAATATTTGTCTTGACAATTTTTAGCAGTCAATGACTCTGAAGAGTTGGAGATAAATATCTGATATTATTCTAACACTGTATCTAAGAGTCCCGTTTGATGGAATGAGAAAATTAGTTAAGAAGAAGGAAAACAGTAATACTAAACAACAGAAACTCCATCACTCTGTTTTGTTGTTGTTGTTGTTGTATGTAGGAATCATTCTGGGCATTAAAAAAAAAAAAAGGACAAAAGATTGAGTAGAAAATCTCATGTTGTAAAGAATGAAAGAATCAACTTTGGGATCAAATGAACTCAGGTTTTTAATTGCATTAGTCATTTGAATTTAGGCAGAGTCCTAACCTATCTACCCTAAAGTTTCTAATTCGAAAAAAAAAAAAGTGAAATGAATATTTATTTGGCATATTTTGGTTGATAAATACTTAACACAGTGTTAGTATTATTTTCTAATAGGTCTTGAAAATAATCTCTGTTACCCATATTGTCATCATCTATGGCATATGGGATGAAATGTTCACTCCTGAGGGACAGGCAAGCCGTACATGGGGAAGAACCATAGGGATAATGCTTGTAAATGTGAGGATTAGGGTTAATGGAGAGGTCATAGTCTTGATGATCTCTTTACCCTCCAACAGTAACTCCAGACCAGCTGACACCTCCCAAGAGCATGTGTTTTCTTGAAGTTAGGAGACCTAAACTTTTTACCTCTGAGAAACCTGTTTACTACCTTACTCAGGATTCCCCAAAAGCAACATGAAGCAAAGAATCACAACTGCATGGGCATTTTTTGCTCTTGGGCAATTAATCATAAATTGAAAAGGTTAGTCAGTGTTGGTGCCAGCTATTTAATCTCTGCTCTTTCTTACTATCTTGACATTTTTATCTACTTATTAATAATAATTATCCCCCACAATGAGTATAATTTCATTTTGGGAAGCATCATCTGTTAACCTTTCCATGAGCTTTCTGTCTTGAATTCTGTTGACCCTGTCCTCACCTCTCAGAAACAAATGAAATCCTCAAACTGAAAGTGAATCCTAACTTAATGTCCAAAATTTCCAAGCTTTTTTAAAGAAATAAATCGGTTTCTCCAATAAAAATCTGTGTAGATTCCCAATACGTAAAACAGATGAAGATAAGCCTGGCTTGTTTGAAGTATGATGAGTGTAGCATCCTATTCATGCACCTTTTACTAGGTTATCTGTTATTTTAGCTGACCTAATACAAATTCCTTGTTTTTTCTTTTTTAATATAAAATCACCAGTGTTGCCTATCACGAATTATCAGTGTTGAAGCTGACATTACCCCTTCCTTCCCAGTCACTAAAGCAACTTGGACCTGACCATCACATTGAACCATCGCTCTTGCCTTGGCAATGACGGCAAAACATAAATCATATTCACTGAGAGTTGGCATTCAGATTACTATGGAAGATACGATGGTACTTTGGGGATCTGAAGAAGTTTGAATTTAGACTTAGAGTAGCTTAATATGATAGAGAGTGGTTCCCCAATAATAGTTAGCAACAGAGAATCCTGTTCAATCAAGAGTCTTAACGGATTGTTTTACGTCTTGGTTCAGATGTGCCCCAAGCTAGACTTATCCTTAGATCTACCAATATTTTGAGCTAAGGACCATTCTTCTTGCATTGTTGCAGTATTAGGTTATTGTTAATTAATCAATTAATCAATTAATTATCCTTCAGTGATCCCTGAGACAAACCTGATACCCTTCCCTTCACCTCCTTTTAGTCTTCATTATCCAGCTCAGAAACAAATCCTACCTTGTTCTAAAGTAACAATTTTCTTTAATCACATGCATTCAATAAAAACGAGGAAGATTTTTTTTAAAAACAAAAGATCCATACATAGTATTTTCCAGAAAAAGAAGCTATTTGTCTTCCTAAGATGTTTGTTGTTCATGAGCCAAAAATGTATACAATTAAGTAGCAGTGATGGAGATTAATGCATATACAGATTTAAGGGAACATCATTACCATTCATTTCTTGAGATTACAAAGCATGAATCATTTTAAAATTCACTTTGAGTATAATTTCTTAGCAAATGTCAAGCAACCTATTGTGGTATTTTCAAATTAGCCTAGATATCAGAGTGGAACAAAACTACACACACACACATCACATAAAATGTGTCCCTCTGTTACCCTGCAGTTCATAAAGACTATTTGTTTTTATTTTTCTATTAAAAAAAACTAGAAACATACTAATTAAGGGGGAATCTAAATATTTTTGCATCTTTAAGAGTTCCAATTGATCATGAGATGATAATTTAGATCATTCACATTTGAGAAATTAGAGGTTAATAAGCAAGTTATCTTACATGCTTTAGTACGGAGTGAGTTGGTATTTTCATTATTGTCTGGATCTAGGAGTCTAAGATATATTAATTCATTTATTATTCCATATATGTTGGTCTCATGCTTATTATGTGCCAGGTTCTGTGTTGGGGACGGAGTGATTTAAAAGTCAAGACAAAATCCAACAAAGTTCCTGATCTCAAGGACCCTACCATAACATTCTGCATTCAATACAGATCATTTGCACCAATTCTTGAAACTATTCTTGTTCTTAAAAAAAATATGGAGAGAAATAACAATTACCCTAAAATTGCAATGATATATGCTTCATTTGTATAATATTTTTAAGCATTTATTAGGTGCCAGGCACTATATTAGATGTTAAAGATACAATGAGTGGCAAAACAGTTCCTGATCTTATGGTTAAGTGGAGAAAATGAAACATGAGTAATCTCAGTACTAGATAGAAGAAATTCAGATGTACCTCAGAGGGATCATGTGTAGAATGTTCTATCAGCGTATCAAACCAAAGTGTGCAGTTCAGGGAGGGAGAAGCACCATATAAATTGAGGAATAAATGCAAGCTAGCAGGCAAAGAGTTTGCTAAAGGGCAAGAGTGACCAAGATATAGGAAATGGGGTCCCTTGGGAGTATGTTGATGGTGTAAAATATAGAACAGATTACCAAAAATAGAAAAGTGTGGAAGGAGAGAATAGGAGCAAGGTGTTTGGAGTTTACTGACCAGGCAAAGGGAAATACTTAAAGATCTTAAACCAGGGAAGCTATGATCAAATGTGGATTTCATATCGATCCTTTTAGCTGCTATATGGAAAATGGTTTGATATAGAAACTATTCACAATGCTTGTAATGTACAGGTAGAGACGTATGTTCCGGAATTATGGGCAGGGTCTTAGAGCAATGATCCTGATGCATGTGCCCAGACATCCTCCAATCTTGTATGCTTTATAACATTCTCAAGGCTATTCCTGGAATATGCATAGTAGGTTAAAGAAACAGTGGTATATCAGTATTAGAAACCAAAAAGAATGTATTCCTTGTTCAAATCCAAATGTTTAGCCAACCATCCCACCATTATCAATAGCATAAGTGCAGAGTCAAGCGCAGAGTCAAGATTAAAACCGTAGGAATAAATGTTTCAGTAAATAAATCTTTGAATGCCAGCAAGTACAAAACTGTTTATTTTATGTAATAACTAATGTTATTGAGGTGCTTTGAAGATTATTATTATCATTTAATCCTCTCGTCAACCCTGTGAGATATAGACTTTTTTGATTCATTTATCTGGTAAACTGAAATGAAGAAAGATTAAGTAATTTGATCAGACAAATAGCTAGTGAACGGAAAGGCCAGGATTCAAAATGAGGCTGGTTACGCTCAGATTTGTTTTATTGTTCCTTAAAAAGGCAGCAACAGGTTTACTATTGTGGAGACTAGGGAAAGAAACTTCTGATATGTCCTGGTTCCCAAATTTTTGCTTTCCATTTTTATCCTGGATCTCTTAAACGTGAAAATATATTGGAACGGATTTTTACCATCTCTCTGCAAAGAAAGAATGCAGAGGTGCTGAGCCCCCACATATGAAGATCTGGAAAAAGAAACTGCCCCTCCATCCCAATCCAGTCTGGGGATAAAATGTTTGAAAAGTGGGAAAGCAAATATTGCTCCATTATCTTGACTGTCACCACCTGGCTGCACCTTTCACACTAGTTTTGGCAGATATGTCCCTTTATCTAACAATGAGCAATTAAATTGAAAACTCAGATATGGGGAAAATATGTAATATTATTACTAAAGCTTTATAATGATCTTATCAACAAAATTGAAGTTAAATTCTTGACTTATTGTATGTTTTATTTTGTCTTTGCCCAAGGGAAGGCAATTTGACTTTCTTGACGTTGCTTGCTTTTTCTCTTATTTCAAAGCTATGATTAAGAACTAATTTATTTAGATCTGGCTGTGATTAGTTGAATGATTCTGCTTCTTGTTGTAATTAATTTTCAGACACCTTAATTGATAGTACCTGTACTATATTTAATGCCTTTCAAGGTACTAGAATAAAAATGTTGCTTGTTGAAGTATTCATATATCCACTCCACTAAATAGAATACCGATTTATTCTATATCAACATTATGTGTTTGTTTTTTATGACTATTATGGAGGAGACTACTTAAAGTCAATTGTATGCTTATTTCAATAGAAATTAGGGGGAAAATGCAAAATTATTTCACAAAATAATATGATGGTCCTTGATCTGGGGGCCAGGGATTGCTAAAATATCCATAAATGAGCTTTGGTGAAGATTTTGCAATTATACATGTATGTACAGTCATGCACACACCACACACGTGCAGATTTCCGGGAATTTGTCACATAGGTCCATGCCCTCAACATTTTTTAGTGTCCAATATAGATCAGAAACTCTATATTAAATCACCTTTCAAAAGTTTAAGAATATATACTTAGACAATCAAATTCTAAATCAGAATTCCTAGGATTTGTATTTTGAGGCTTATCCAGGATTTAAAACCAAGATGCATACCGGCATACGATATACGGTAGGGATTGGGCCAGACATATTAATTAGTTGTGCCGTTTAGCCCTTGTCATACATTTGTGAGGTTGTATTGCCATGATTATTTTGAAGATAAATGAGAAGCTAGGTTGAAATGTAGGTACTGATTATTAGTTAACAATTTCATCCATGCTCAAATGTTTAACAAATTCATATCTTTAAGAAACATAAGGGGGAATTGTTTTCATTCTATATTCCTGAAGACTTAAATTATTTTTTCAATTAATATCTTCTTGACTTCTGTATTTGTTTTCCAAAAGAGATTGCATTATAAGTAAGATATCTCACTTCAGATTCAAATCTATCCTTCTATTTTATTCTTGAATATAATATTATTGGAAATGATGAGCCTCTCCTTGAATTGCCTGGTCTCTTATTTCCTTTCTCTGAGTGAATAAATTGTTACCAACTCATCACTCACTGAATTATATTAAATACCACACTGCATACTTTTGACATTCATGATAATAATCAAGCAGCCTGTTCTACCTAATATTTCATTGAAGGATCTTCTATATTATAATGTTACACCAAATATTGTATATTTTAAAGTATTTTTAAATCATTCCATTTTCATGCTGAAAGTATCCTGACAGAAATGCATGGGGGAAAGAGCAATGCAATTTAAATGTCACATTTATCTCTGGCAGTAAATTCCACACACAGGCAGGTGTAGTCTCAGGGAGGTTTCCCTGTCAGTTATCAGCAATCTGTTAGTTCACCTTACAACTTTCGGGAAGACTTTCATAGGCATAGAAAACTCATGACTTCAGAATTTAGGCAATGCCAGACGACTCTTCTTTTTTTTTAACTTCCTCCATGAAACTCACTAGATGAAACTAGATGAATACAGTGCAACCTCTGTAAAATATGTATTTTTAAAATGTGATAGTTTAGTTCCAGATAACTTGTTCTAACGTGTTAATGAAAGGGTAGAAGCTTCTAGAGAAAGTATACCTTTAATAAACAGTTTTTTCTTGGAATAATTACAAATGCATAAGAAGGGTTATAACTGGTTAGCCTCTGCAGGTATCAAGTCCCCCCACTGCTCCTAGGCTTCTCACAGATAGGAAGCTTCCATTTCCCTGCCACTCAGAAATTAGGCATGGTCATCTGAACTTCTTTGCGTGATGAAATGTGAATGTAGTGATAAGTGTGACTTCCTTGTGGAAGCACTTAATTGCCCCCCTTATCTCTTCTCACGGCTCTTGTTAACACGGAAGCATGAGTTCACCTGGAGGTGCAGTGCTGAGCCATCCGCTGGAGAAGAGTGACCCCGGAGAGTCCTCCAACCCACAACTGACTCTTTGTGCAAAGGAAATAAAGCTTTGTCGTGTTACGTCTCTAAAATTTTGGGTTAGTTGTTACCTCATCACTTTCTAGCCTATCCTGAGTGATACTTGCCCTTCACAGAAGATGCTTTGCCATCACACTTATAATAGGGGTTTTGTAATGCTCTAAATTTTAGTATAAAAACCAAAACACTCTCTTCTTAAAAATTTTACACTAACGTATAAACACCCCCCTTTGCCCCTTGCATTTCACCTACAGCTTTTCCAACATTGTCTTAATGTCTCTGTGAAATGCGCAGAATACCGGAATATATATTTTGAAAAAGACAACAAAAAATGTATCAAAGCTTAAAGCGACAGAGCAGCTGTCCAATTTTGCACGACTCTTCCACCTAAGAATGTCACTCCGCAAAAAAATTGGTAATGGAAATCCTGAATCCACGTCCATCTGATTCCAACTTTTATGTTCTTTTCAGTAAAATCTAAACCTTTTCCTAGCTAATGAAACCTGGCTCCCAAAGTTGTCATGAGGATTAAGTGGGATATCTTGTGCAAAGCAACCAGCTCAGAGCCTAGCACCAAGAACTACTCAATAAATGTTAATTTAGCCTCAGAAATGCTCAAGATGGCTTTTAAATTTTAATCAGGTACCCTTACATATTAAAATTGTCAAACAGCAATCATTATGGTCCTCAGTGATTAGTGTCTTTCTGCAATAGATCATAATGCTCTTTTCAGACCTTTAAAATGAAATTGCAACTTAATCCTGCATCCTTTTGTTTCAGGTTGCTGAAATTTGAACCTATGCCTGGGTTTACATTATGAAATAACTAAAATTTTCAATGGACTTCCTTACATAAGATTGTCTGTTTTCTAGGTGGATACCACTTTTGGCATTTTCTGATAAACTATGGAATAGCCTAGTCCCAAATTCCATTTTTATTAGCAAATTTCACTCTAAATAACCTTTAGAAAACACACACATGTGTGCACGCACACATCCACACCCACCTGGTCTGATTTCTCCACATACTTGAATTTAGATGTAGCCCCCCTTTTGTTGATCTACATTTTTGTTATTGATTTCATCTTTAGAATGTATTTCCAATATGTCCTAAAAATGGCATTTTATTTTTGTTTGTTACATTTCTAGGCAAAAGGCCAATAGTTTACATCAGATATTGGTTTAGAAAATACGTATTTAAGGAAAATGATCAAGGAAAGAGTATGGTGGAAGATGTCTTAGGAAAAATAGCCAGAGTTGATGCAGCATTATATCGTTGGTGGTATTGACACAGGCGTCCTCTGTTCAGCTGTTTGAGGTACCAAAATCGTATGAATACATCCTATTAAAAGAGCATTGTCACTTGTTTTGCCTACTTAGTAGTTAACTGAATGTTGAGCACTAAGTTTCTTCTTGCAGATTGGGAAATACATCCATAAACACCTGGAATGTTAGAACCTAAAGATTCGTACGCATCACTCTAATTTGCCCTTTCATTGTACACAAGTAGAGCCGAAAGTTCATGACGAGAAGCTGGCATGTAGCCTACAACTAGTCTTTGAGTTGAAGTACACTTACCCTTTTCTGGGCACAGCTTGGTCTCATGATACCAAGTCCTGCCTATGTGTTAAACCTCGAATATGTCCGGAACAAGGTGATACATAAATAAGTAAACCATTAAAAAAAAACAACAACAGGGGCACCTGGATGGCTCAGTAGGTTAAGCTTGACTCTGGATTTTGTCTCAGGCCGTGATCTCAGGGTTTGGAATTGAGTCTGAGTTAGGCTCTGTGCTCAGCCTGAGAGTCCCTCTCCCTCCCCCTGCTTACACACACACACTCCCTCCCTCTCTCTCAAATAAATAAAATATTTTAAAAAAAGAAAAACAATAATAACAAAGAAACAAGCAAACTAGCTACATGTCTTGGAAAATGCACCCAAGGGATATCTTCCCTTGCCCAACTGGGTTATTGTGAAGAGCATAATGGCGGGTGAAGGACTTTTAAATGTAAGCCAGTCTCGGCTTCTCAACTGACCCAAGGGAATTTAATATTGCAATGTTATGTTCAACTTATTGAAATGTGGGACATAGGGATAAACTTCTGCTTTAAGACTATGGACTCGAATGCTAAAT
Source organism: Canis lupus familiaris (assembly GCF_011100685.1). Lineage (NCBI taxonomy): Eukaryota > Metazoa > Chordata > Mammalia > Carnivora > Canidae > Canis > Canis lupus. The sequence continues at coordinate 88,323,671 of NC_049226.1, read as the reverse complement.
TGCCTGGAACTTAATCCCAGATGCTTGATTTACTAGCTTTAAGTTGACCTTAGACAGGTTACTTAATCTTTCTGCATCACTGATTTTTTTTTTTCACCTATTAAATAGGACAATAATGCTTTTCAATTCATAAACGAATTGAAAAAAATGAACAAGGTAAGACATGGAAAATAACTTAAAGAGTCTGCCATGTAGTGTATATGACATGCAATGAACGTAAGTTAACACACTTATTGTTTTATTATTTTTATTTTCAAGATTTCTTGGAGCCCCAAGCCATTACAAGTTCTACATGTCCTCTGTCTAAAGACACGTGGGAGTGTCTTTTTGCGTTTCGTTGATGCCATGGGTCTGATTTATTGCTGCTGCCGCCCCTGACCATCCTATGTAGCCGTAGCATCTCCTTGCCAAACTTAGCTTTGTTGCCATGTCTGTGATTCAGACTCTAAATCTGGGGCCCTAACTGGGGGCTGCTGACAATGGCTTCCACTTTAACCTCATATATTTTAGACTTTGGGTAATTAGGCCACAGAGCCACTTTTTAAATGTGTAATCTTCAGGGGTTTCTTTGGCTCCCACATTCTGAACAGCTTGGATCAGGGTGTTCTCTGTGATGGGAAGATAGTATTTCAAATGTAAAGAACACCCTTCTCTTTCCTTGCTCTCACACTGTGGGCAGCATCCGGCCACATATACTTATTAGGGAATCTGAACGCAGCTTTCAAATCAATCCCAGATTTAACTAATCTCAATTCTATGTGGTTAGTACTAGATAGTGATTTATCACCGAGCAGAAATCCACTTAATTTTGTCAGTCTGATATTTTATTTTGATAGATCCCCTTGTTTGATTATTAAGAGTGCCGGCAAATTATTTAATAATTAGGCACAGAATTGATTAATAAAGTTTGACTGTGAACAATTAGATTTTACTATTTTGGCTTGACACTTATTGAACGTTTGTCTGCTTTTAGACTGATATTTTTTTTTTTTTTTTTTTTTTTAGACTGATATTTTGAATGATACATGCTAATTGATTTGCATCCATCATTCTTCCTCATTTGCTCGTAGGAACTGTATTTGTAACCATTGGATAGTCTACGGCATGCATTTAAGAGGTACTTTGGAAACCAATCTGTCCCCAAATCTTTGCTTTATTGCTACAGATTTTTAAGCAGTTCCACATTATAGACACAAAGAATGACTTGGGATTCAAATTAAAACAAGTTTAAATAGACTGCAAAGCTTTCCTCAGCAGACTGACTTCTACATTAAATACCCAAATTAATGCACATCACCATTCAGGCAGAGAAGACACCATTTTCTAGACTCTAAGCTATAATGTCTACTCTTAAAAAAGCAGAAAGTTTACATAAAATATTTAAGTTTCCTGCATACCATATTACTGCATCTCATGTCTGTTTTATACCTCAAAGTAAAGACGTATTTCGCTTATTATCCTTCGGTGATTTTGACCAATATCCAACAGCTTGTGCTTAAATTATTTTTAAAAGACAAAACCAATATTATCTTTAAAATATTCATTCATGCATTTGTCTATTATTCATTCATTCATTCATTCACATCTTTGTTAGATGCTTCTACCATTTATTAATGATCTCTTTTGCATTCATTCCCTTTTTCTTAGCAATAATCTCTCTATTTTCTAGTCAAGCGATCTTATACCACCTTATTTTTAGGTGTGGGTCCTGATTAGCTTAAGCCAATCAAAATAACCATCATCCTGGCTCCAGTTATAAGCTCAGGTTGTATTTGTTAGAGGCAACAATTCATGATGGTGATGTGTCAGGTATTAATGTCTCTATACCAAACGCCATAACATACATCTTCAGGAAGTAGAAGATTGTAGAGATAAACAAGGAGACAGAACAGAAGTACAGTAAATAAAAATACCATAATAACATCTAATGTTAATTAAATGTTGGCATTTATCATTTGATCCTCTATTACACATCTATTGGTACAATAATGTTGTATAGCAAATAACCCAAAACTTCCATGGTGCAATAAACATTTGTTGCTTAGGTATTGGGATGGTTCTCTAGGCAGCTGTCCTGTGCTTTCCTTGCTTTGCTCAGACATCTGGAGGTTAGCTAGCTGCTAGCTGGTTAGGAAGGCCTTACTGGAATGATCAAAGTGATTACCTCTGATCCACACATATCTCATCCTCCTCTTGGGATCATTGGGCGAGGCTGGGCATTTCCTTCTCTACCATGAGAGGGAAAGAGTGAGCAACTCCAGCAGTCCTTCCAATCCTCCCTTTGTGTAATGCTTGCTAAGTTTCAAATAGCCCAAAGCAAATCCTATGACTCAAGTTAGGATCAGAGAGGGAGGATGTTACAAAGTTATAAGGCAAGGGGTATAAACACATGAAGTGTGCAAGAGCTGGGATCATTATTATAATTCGCAAAATGGAGTTGACTCTTGAACAGTGCAGAAGTTAGAGGCACCATCTGCCAATGCAGTAAAAAAATCTGGGTATAATTTTTGACTCCCCCCAAATGTAACCATTAATAGCATACTGTTGACTGGAAGCCTTATATAAACAGTTGATGCACACATATTTTATATGTATATGTATTATATTCTGCATTCTTACAGTAATACCTATCTTTTTCTTAATTTGAGAGAGATACCTAGGCTATGTACTCTGTTTACAAGTTTTCCCAAATAGACAATTTTCTAATAAAAAATACAAACTTTCCAATAAAGAAAATTTCAAAAATATTTATTGAAAAAGCATCCATGTATAAGTGGACCCAGCACAGTTCAAACCCTTATTGTTCAAAAGTCAGCTGTACTTCATATAAAAGATGCTACATTAGGGACACCTGCATGCCTCAGTGGTTTAACATCTGCCTTCCGCTCAGGACATGATCCTGGGGTCTGGGATCGAGTCCCACATTGGGCTCCCCACATGGAGCCTGCTTCTCCCTCTGCTTGCGTCTCTGCCCCTCTCTATCTGTGTCTCTCAGGAATAAATAAATAAAACTTTAAAAAAAAATAAAGATGCTACATTAAAACAATTCTATTACTACAATGACTTCGATTTTATCGTGTTTTTATTTCACAATCATAATCCTCTATATTTTCTATTCTCTATTTCATAGTTACTAATTTATGCTTTTCAAATAAGCTACCTTATTTGCACATTTTTCTTATCCTTGGCGTTTCCTTAAATACATGGTTTATGGGGATAATGATAGTTACCTTGCTTGGAATGGTTCTTCTTGTGCAAGAAAACCAAGATGGAATAGAGAAGAGAACAGTATGAAAAGAAGTCTGGATTGTGGATTTCTATTTTTGAAATCTTGTAGCTTCTATATAGCATTTTATGAGCTTAGGTGGACTTGCATACTTCCATCAAGTTACTTCCAATGTGCAATGAAAGCCTGGATATGATTAGGGAGATCATATACGGTAGAATGTTTGAGATTTCAAGAATAGCGTCTAGCTTAATGGGTAAGGAATACATGGAATTTTTTTTTTTCTCAACTCCCCCTCTCTGGGAAGGCAGATACATTATAGGTAATTTATTTTTTATTTTTTTAGCAGGTATGCAAAACTCTTGACAAAGAATTTAGCTCAATGAAAAAAAGAAAAAAAGCTGTTGTATTTCTAATGTAGAAACTATCGCCAGAATACAATTAGGTGCAATACTTTCCATTTAACTATTCAACTCTGCTGATCTGTTTGGATTTTTAATTATATCATTTACTACAGAATGCCAAAGTGCTTTCCTCTCTAGCAACTGCCAAAAAAGATACGTAGACACAGGTACATCACAGGGCAGGGACTGCCTCTTCTATTGGGGGTTGCATCTTACCCTCTGTCTTTCCTTGTACTTGTTGCGTGTTAGGAATCCATGTGCCCTCCAGCCACAAGTTCCACAAGAGCTTCTAATAAGATGAACTTTGCTCTAGGATTCCTCTGTTGTGGATGAAGTATTTCCTACCGACCAAGGTCATCCTTCCTGCTCCGGGTGCTAATTTGCGCTGCTCTTTATCCACTCGTGTTATTGATAGCAGAGTCCTTGGTATGTGTTATATTGAAATATTACTAATGTATGAACTGTAACATTAAATTTCTAATCTAATCAATCAAATAGCATACATATGCAGTAGATGCTTGGCTAGTAACAAGATTAATTGCCGTGTGCAATGAAAACTAACTCTATAAGGTGAAATATTGCATGTCTCCCACAGAAAGATGGAAGCCTGAGCACTGCGTTAAGCTAATGACTACTTCTGCCATTCAACCATATGGATTGCCTTTAAGACAAACTGAAATGAAGATTAAAGGCATGTAAAATCAACTCTCTATTAAAGCAGTTAGGGCTTTTCTCCAGATTCTACAGGAAAATTATGCAATCTGTTGCAAAACCAAGCACTTGTCTCCCAGATGGTGCCCAGAATCTATCTGAGCAAACACTTCTTTCCTGCTCTGTGTAACAAACCAGGCATATTTTTGATTCTCTGTGCTTGATTATGCATCTGAAGACATTTACACGGGAAGGACCTTGTAGAGTTGCTGTGGATTTGCATAGTAAAACTCCACAATGTTGTAATATACACTTTGAGAGCAAACCTGAAGTTATGAAGTAAAAGATGATGCTTTGTTTTTTCTAATGTACTATTTATTTCCCTGATTTGCTGGCTGTGTTTTGTTTTGTTTTGTTATCTGTAAAGTATTCTGCATTTGGCTGATCAGAGAGAAAGGCCTTGAGTCTTTGATTGTTGATAATCTTTTGTTAATTAATGTGGACCCGATTGCTTTAGGGGAGGGAGGCCTATTGTGAATTGAATTATTGGTGGTAGGATACATGCTTTTAATTATTACTGAGAGTGTGCTGAACAAAAAAGATCGTTCTTATTTAAACAGATGCCTGGAAGGGTTTTAGTTTCTTTCTGCACATAGAGTAGATATGTTGCTTACATATTTAGGGAATAGTGATTGTTGGTGAATGCCCCTGAGGATGCAGGTCAGGGCTGCATTCTTGGCCACGTCTTTTGCAGCAATTTTGCTTGGGTTCCTTGTCTTCTTCGTGCCTGTCACTCATTCTCCTCTTCCTTGGCTTGACTGACTCCTGGTATCCTCAAGCTCCCATCAGATGTTCTTAGCCCATGAACGTGTTTCTCATCACTTAGAACTGAGTTAGGTGTCATTTGCTTCCCATGGAATATTATTCAGTATTCAGACGAAATGAACTATCAAGCAATGAAAGACAAGGAGGGGAGGACACTTACTTGCATATCACTTAGTGAAAAAAAAGCCTGTCTAAAAAGGCAATGCATGTTATTATCAAAAGTACATGGCGTTCTGAAAAAGTCAAAACTATAGAGATAGTAAAAAAAAAAAAAAAAAAAAATCAGTGGTTGCCAGAAATTCAGGAGAGAGGAAAGAGTGAGTAGGCGAAACACAGAGGACTTTTAGCATAGTGAAACACTGTTCTGTACAAAATTTTAATGGCCTGTGATCCTAAAACTGCACTATATATTTTAAAACCTAATGGTGGATATGTGCCATTATTGTTAAAACTCCTAGAAACGTACAATACAAAAAGTGAACCTTAATGTAAACCATGAACTAAAGTAATAAGAATTCATCAATCTTAGTTCATTAACCCTAGCAAGTATACTAACCTAATCTTGGATGTTAATATGAGGGAGTCTGTCGACTTGTAATGGATGTTGGGTTGAGTACGTAGAGTTCTCTGTATTACCTGTTCAATTACTCTGTAAATCTAACACTGTGCTAAAAAATAGTCTATAAATTATTTAAAAAATACATTCAAAATGCTGCCACTCAAATTATATAGCAGTTACAAATAATATAAGATTTAGTCACAGTTTTTTCTGTTCTACTTCTCTTAATCCTCCCTCAAACAGATTCTCTACAGATTTGCTGAATCAGCAATTAAAATGAGACACCAACTTTTCTAACCATGTTTAAAGGTGTTGGCATTTCACTGAGAGGAGAAACATATCAATGCTTAAAAAGCATATTAATGTGTTTTTCTTAAAGATACTGAAAGGAAATATGTGTCACCCATATGGATTTTAATATCATTGAACATAGTTTTCTGTGTCATCACAATTCATTATACACATGCATTTGTTCTTTAGAAACATTTTTTCATTGATTTGCATAATATAATGACATATAAGCTAGGATTCCTGAACAAGGGGCTCATAATGAAGGTGAATAACAGACCCATAAATAGGCATAATTTACTGTGTTGTCTCATGTGTATAATCTTCCTGGTATATTAATCTCATAAGTAATTTAAAATATTTTTTCTGAAGTAAGACAGTATTGGCATATCATAGGACGGAAAGAAGACTTTTTAAAAATCAAGTAAGAGATATCAGTGTGAACTAACTTCGGTAAGATAATTGGCTAAGAAAGGCTGTATTCTAGACTTCTCTGGCTGATTTTGTCATTGTTTTATGCATTTAGAGATATATTTAAGGGGCAAGTTTGAGAATAACTGACATTAGCCAAGTCATAAGGCATAAAAGTGTTCTTATGTCTTACCATAGCAAGTATATCTGTATTATATGCTCAGAAGAAGAAATGTAAAGGTGAATGTCTATGAGAAATTGAAAAGAGAGGCTCAGGCAAAGAGTCCTTTAAATGTCCTGTGAAGAAGAATGGATTTCAGTTTATGAGCAAGAACTAAGGTATCAGAAATCTTTGAATATAAAATGTATATGACAAATGGTCCACTTGCATTCCCTGACCCTAAGAATACCCCAAGCTGTGGCGCCTTTAACGTAGAAGGAAAAAGGACGTAACCCTGTGGCAGGGTATCTCATTAGAAGTCTATTGTAGTGAATCAGTTGAGAGACTGATTTAATCACAATGGGTAACAGTAGAGATAAAGGAAATAAGAGATGTGTCTCTAAGACATCTGAAGTAAAATCAAATAGATTTAGCTACTAATGGAGCCCTTACCTTGTCAAAAAGTGGTTCTATAGCTTTCATTTGGGTGGATTTGGTGATTTTTCATCCAGTTAACTTTCCTTGATGATTTTGTGTTTGGAACGGCATTGGTCAATGATGCACATATTTCAACCAGGTACTCTTGAAAAGCATCATTCCTCGTCTGCCAATGGACATATAGTTAAAATTTCAGGAGCCACTTTTTTTTTCAGTTTTTGAAAATTCATATGATAGAATAATTTACAATGGAGGAACTTAAGAATTTGTAGAGGATATAAGGTTAGGAAACTAAGTTCTCTGAGAAGAACATTATATTAATGAACTTTCATATACTATTATGGTTGCTTAGTACTATACTTCTTATTATTTTGCTTTAGTAAAGACGGCATTTTATACATCTAAATACATTTGGCATTTTACACATCTAAATACATACGGTAAGCATTTTATACAGCTTATCTTAATCTAAATTCTGTTTACCTATGTAATACAAACTCTTGAGATTTGATACTAGTTGAAATATTTTGTTACTATCATATTTTACATATCATCTAGAGACTTATTTCAGAACTAATTTAAGCATAATCCATTTCCTTAATAATTCATATTAGTTTTTTTGAGGAATCATAAGTAGATATGTCCCTTTGTTTTATTTTTACTTTCTTTTTAATAGTGTAGTAGTGTCTTCAAAGGGAAAAATACTCTGTAAGGTGGCAGCTTTTCATAGACACAATTTCAAATCTCTTGTGACAGAGCAAACTATTTCATATTTGCAATGAGTTCTTCAAATTTAGATGCTGTGATTTCTGAATCTCAAAGTTTACTTTGGGTTTTTTACTATGATATACTTCAAGTATCTGGATTTGGTTGGAAGAACATGACTCTTTAATCAAGGTTTTTGTTTAAGTACTCTTTAATTGTTAAAGAATAACTCATACTTTAGGACAAGCTATTGTTTAAGTTATATTTTGATTGTATTTGGAATTGAAATGTATGCAGCATTTATTTTATCTGTAAATGTTCAGCAAGCCTTATCTGTAAAAGCCCAAATAATAAATATTTTAGCCCTAATGGGCCATATGGTTTCGGCCACAACTACTCAATTTTACCTTTATCAAAGGAAAGTTAGTTGGATAATACAATAAAGCCATTTACAAAAACAGTGAGGTGGCAGGTCTTGGCCTACAGCCTTTAGTTTGTCGACCTCTGATTGAATGGTATGTAAAACAGTAAATGAAATGATAGAGTATCCAACACTAACATTTGGTTTTACACACAGACTTTAGGCTCAATACCTAAATAACTTATTCATTTGTTAGTGTGGTGTCAGTCTTTCTCTCTATTGCTGATTATGAATGTTCTATTAAAGCCACCAAAACAATGTGGCTGAAGGAATAGGATCTTGCTTGTAAATACCTTCATCCTTAAAAGAAAAAAAAAAAAAAAAAAACCAGATACAGAGAGAGATGCATCAAATAGTGTAAATCAATTAAATAAATTGGCCAAAGGAAACCAATGGTAAAAAAAAAATATTCTTGGGGGTACATTTGATTCATAAGAGGTGTACAATAATAAAATCCAAAATTTGCCTCTGTTTTGTTCCCAACACAAAGGAAACCTGGTTAATTATAAAGATTTTTTTTGGATTATAAAGATTTTTTTGCTAAAATATTTTTAAATGATTTAATGTCTTAAAATTAGATATTTCTGGGTTCCTACTTTAAAAAAAAAATCTTTCTGAAATAAAAAGGTATGATTTTGAGCTGTCCAGAGAGAAAAACATATCACTAGGGATTTTCTTTTTAGTGCTTTCTTAAAGTAAGACATTATAACACCAAATTGGAATTTTTTGAGTGTGTCAATAATGAAATAGCAAATAATTGGTTAATATCCATGAAATACTTTATTGATGTTGTCCTTTTGTTGGGGGTAGAGGCTTTATGATAGTTGATGGGATCCAGAAATGCTGCTGACTGATGGCATGGTTTGAGGTGAGGACAGAGTAGAATTTAGAGAATATAAGTAATGTTGTCATAAGAAGTCTGACTAGCTTTTGATATTTAGCGGCTGATAGCTGTTAAGCCCCATCCTTCCTTCTTTCCCTTGTACTCTACATCTGGACAAACTGATAAAAATGCCCGAGTGTTCCTTTCTTTGTCACTGGCAAAGGATTCAAGTAGACAAGTCCCTGCTTCCATGCAGCAGTCTCATTTGGCTCCACCCCCTAACCACAATAAAAACTTTCCTTTTCTTGTTCTTTCAAGCCATTTTGGAGCTTCTAAGGAGGCCTGCCTTGCTCTCTCCAGACATCTCAATTACCTAGGTAATACCTCTTTTCATAAACACTTGGTGTGTGTGTTGGGGTGGGGGATGTTTTCAGTGTTGACCTCTAAATCTAATTTTAGGTGGGAGTCCCTCCTGTTTTTGTAGAGTGACTATAACAGAAGTGCTTACAAATACTGATATCTATCAAATTGTAAAAATCTGAGTTTCTGCCTTGTTCCACTATGAGCCTGACCACCACCAGCATCACCCTCACCACCATGAACTCTTCTACATAGGTCATGGCATAATTAGAGCTTTGCATCAGGAAAATGCTTCTAGCACCTCTCTAGATGCAGAGAAGAGGTGGGAAGGTTTAGAGCAGAGCTTATGACGTTTGGCCAGGCAAAAGAAAAATAAGGGTAAATGTGAATGAGAAGTTAAGGGAATTTAGCAAGTGACTGTATGTTTGCAATACTGCAGATGGAATGATAGAGGGAGAGATGGCAGAAGAGAAAAGAATCAATGACCACACCAAGGTTTCAAACTTTAGTGATTTTAGTTTTAGGATGCCAGAAGGAAGAGCAGGATTTGTCAGAAAATGAGGTCTTTTTTGAAATTTCTGAATTTGATCTTCTGAAGGGTTATGCAGTTAAAAATAACTATAAGAGAACTGGAGCTGAACCTGTCTAGCAGAGGACTAGATATAAGGATGAGGAATCATCTCCAGAATGATAGAAGAAATTACATTACTGGATAAAGTCCTTATGGGTGAGCTTAGAGGGAAGAGAAGGGAATGGTGGGACACTTTACATTTGTAATTATATGTCAGGAAAAATACTAAAGTAATTAGAAGAACTATGATATAGTTTAGTAGCAAAATAAATAGTTCCTTTAGAACTTCAGATCATCAACACCAATATAGGTGATCAATACCAGATTGCATCCTGTCAAAAAAAAATCAATTGTTTAAACACACTAAAGAGTTTGAGGTACAAACTGGATGCAAAATGGATGCAAAATGCCACTGACAATTATATTTTACTTACTGAGTTGATTCCATTAAGAAACAATAACTTCTGAATGTTACTGACAGGATTTGCAAAATTGTCAGGCTATACAACCACTCTGGTCAAAGTGGCTAAAAGAAGGAAAGAAATGTATAATTTCCTGGTTGAATGACATAATGAGTATAATTAACTTAGTTAGTCATTATTAAAGTAGCACTCTATGCTGGAAACAATAGCGACTCTTTGGGGCAAGAGGCTTTTCAATTGTACCTAAAATATTTTCAGAAATCACATATATCACAAATCTTTAAGTTAACAATTTATGCATGATTTTTTGCTATGTGGATTTTTAAAAATATTGCCCTTGGAATGTTGCTCTAAAAAGACATATAACTAAATGGTAGAGAGATGACTGCATAAAAATGAAGACATTAAAAATGAGTTTGAGATGCATTTTACTTAGCCTTGAATACTAAATAAAGAGAAGTGAGTTGGTTTGATGTTCCTGTCTGACTTACATAAATATCTTTGAAAAGAAGAAAACATACCCTCCTTAGGAGACAGTTGGGTACGGCAGATTGCCATAGAAAATGACAACTTGCTGATTCTTGCCTGACTTAAAATCTTCAAGTATTAAAACTCATAGTAAATGATGGGAATTTTATAAATGAATGAGAAAAGAAGCAAATTATGTATATATGTGTATCTTTATGTCCTCTTTAACGTATATAAATCGAACACATTCCATATGTCCTGTAATTCCGATTAATACCATGATGAAAGACTAATACACCCTCTTTAAGGCTAGCAAACATATCTTATTTGCTTCATATCAAGGAAAGAGTCACGATACAGATGAAGTCCCTTGAGTGTTGCCTTGTAATAGAGCTGATCTATTTGTGTCTCTGAACTTTAGGGAAGGAAAAGACTGAAGGGCACGTGTCAACCATGGTTGGCTTTTTTGCCTAAGTCCTACAATGATGAGAAAATGTTCATTTCACAGATGAACATCTGTAAACATCTTCTTATACTGAGGTCTATTCTAATTTGAACCAAAAGGCCCTCAGAAACTTGAGATTTATGTGCTTCAATTAACGTGGCCCAATCTATTGTCAAAACCAAAGCTGCAAATCTGAAATCACCTCCATCATAGACATATAAAAACCACCAAATTTCTTCACATGCTAAGGAAACAACATAAAAGATCATTAAATCATTGTTCTTAAAAATCTACTTTTCTCTTCCTTTCACCCTTCATTTAAGCCCTTTTCCCCCCTTTTTAATTCTGCTGGCCAACTCAGAGGTATTGTAGACTCATCACCCTTTCTTCAGTTTTATTTTATTCAATTATAAATTCAATAAAAATTATATTTGAATTATAAATTCAAATTCAATTATATTTTATCAAAGAGACATTGCAAGTGAGTTTGCTGATCCCATAGGTAAAATGCGAAGCCCCTTAAGGCAAAAATATAAGAATAATTTAATGAGATCTATGACTAGTTTGTATTTCTAACATTTTACAAATTAGTTATGTATTGTAGGATGAATTTTCCTAGGGTAATATATTTCATATTATTTTTCCATAGCAAGACACGTTAATTGCCTGGGAATTGAAGTACAACTGTATAAAAGACATAGCTTTTATTGCTGGGCCAAACAAACAATTATAGAGAGACTGTTTACCGAAGTCCATGTTCATGAATAATACGGCAAAATTTGTCTAAAAACATTAGACTGTTTAACAATAATTTTTATTTTGTTTGTGTTTAAATATTTAAATCAAATGTCCTTAGTGTTCTAGTTCTTTGAATTTTGTTGAAAATATGTAAAAATGTAATTGTTTCCTTTGCTTAAAAACTAAAAATTTTTCATCTACCCTCTAATTCTTAATAGAAGTATTGATTGCATTACAGCTTTTGAAGAGAAAAAAATGGCTAAGACTATTTCTTTACATTTTTAGCTTTCTGAAATTTTCTTTTTAGATATATGTAGCTGAAATCATAAATCTGTGTATTTGACAGTGATCAGTTGGTCTGCTTAATATGGTCACCCCAAGTAAATAACTTTGACTCCAAAAAGTAATTGCTATGAAAAGCTGTGTATTTTTCTTAATTATAGGAGCAACTAATTCATACTTATCCTCACATATCCTTCCCATATGAATAAACCTAAAAATTCATGATTTTTCCCCTTTATAATCAATTCGCCTCAATTTTCTAACATATCATTGGCAAAAAGTGGAAAGTTGACAAGTAATTGCTAAAAAGCAGAATGATAAATGCAAATTTAAAAATCAAAGCAGAATTTCATTGGATTAATGTGGTTGGTATGCTTAATGCATCCCTCAGTTTATAATATGAATTAGGTACTTAAGAAAATAAAAAAAAAAGCTTAATGGCTAGTTTTAAAAACTATGGGTCTAAACAAAGATGTTTCAATATTTATAGCTATTTATAAATATTAAGTAGAGAAGCCAAGTATTCCCCATTAAATAGTAGATTTAAGCTATATGCATGAAATCTTAATTTCCAAATGCCATTCTAACTCTTGCAAATGTAATTTTTCTTGTTAAACTATCATATGAAACTATATTTTAGACTTAGGCTCTGGTTGTTAAAATTTTCTTTTTTTACTTTCTTAGAAACCAAGAAGAACCATTTGGATAGAAAACTTGTATGCCAACATATTTGATATCCAAAGATGCTTATAATGGATTTGTTGCCAGTAAGAGGACATACCTGCTGAGGATGGAGACAAACTTTCTTTAAGCCATCCACACATTCAGTTCACCCCATAGATCCCAAACAAGCACGCACATTTCCCGTATTGAATGGTAGAAAGAATACTATGAAACTTCATAACTAATGTTCATAACTAATATTGAAAAAGATATCAACCTGACCTACTCAAATTTCTACCTCTGGTCCAAAGAGCATGAAAAGGACAAAGAGTACTGTGATTGGTTCAGTGTAGGGAAATGTCCCAAACTCTGTGGTCGGGGGATCAAGATCTATTTCCAAAAGGGATATGGATTTGCTGTGCAGCCGAGGGTAGAATGGCATCATTTAATTGGTCATTGTTTCCTTATTGATTTCTAATATTGCTCATTTTATTAAAAGTCTGCTTTACTTAACTCAAAATATAGTTAATTTCCAAGTGATTCCAAATAGCTCAGACATTGGTGTGGTGCTAAAACAAAACAAACAAACAAACAAACAAACAAAAACAAAGACGAATTTTTAGGTTTAAATGGGTGGCTCAGTTGGTTAGGCTCCTGACTCTTGATTTCAGCCCAGGTCTTGATCATGGAATCAAGGGTCATGAAATCAAGCCCTGCATCAGGCTTTGAGCTCAGCAGGGAGTCTGCTTGAGATTCATTCTCTCTCCTCCCTCTGCCCCTCCCTTTGCTTGCAGTGACCGCATGCTATCTCTCTAAAATAAATAAATCGTTTTTTTTAATAGCATATCTACAAAATGAATATGACCAAAATTCCACCTACCTGAAGTCATGATAAACCCACTTGATGTTACTGAGTCAGGTTGGATAGGAAGACCAACAAATAAGCTACATTTTTCCAGATGTTAGAGATCTGAAAACAGGTTACAGGAACAGCAATATCCTGCTCTGAATTAACTTTACCAACCAGATTGCTAAGGCTAAAGGGAAAGAAAAGTAAAATGCCTAAGCAAACTCCGGGGACTTTACAACAAGAGGATTGTGAAGGATGTTTGCTGGTACAGATTGCTACATGGGATAAACCTAGTTTTATGCTTCTATTTACATATTAATTGTAATTCAACTATGGCATAATTAGGAAGGCTCAATACATGGTTGTATAAAAACACCAATTGCATAAACAATAAGTATTGGGCTTTTGAGGATTGATACAAAGTTTACTTAAAATGCTGTCACAGTTCTTGTCTCTTGATTTTATTCATGCTGTTTCCATTTTAATGATTGATTTATTATTTCTCATAAATTGAAATGAAGCTACTTTTGGCAGCAATACTCTTTCATTCCATTATAATTTCACAGGGAAAAAATTTTCTTGAAGACTTTAGACATCAGAGTTAGTGATTTTTTTTTTTTCAAACTAGGGAATCTCTCACAGAAGGTTGAAAATTATTTGTCTTATGCATGGAGATTAGAATAGCATCATGCTAAATTGACATGTTATATTCTTTAGGGATTCAAGAAGATAAAAATTAAAATATTTAGGATTTCAAACATTAAAGCAACTGTAAAAAAGAATTAGAACCAAGCCATTACATAAATATAATACTAAACAAATGTTAAGCTATTTATAAATAATATAACTTATTAAACATATGAAATATGATAGAAATCATTGTAACATATATTATGAACTCAGGGGCAAAGGAGGTGCCAGGTGACTGTTCTCTCGGTGGTTTTGCAAAGTATATGAAGAAGAAGTCTGAAGCTATTGAACTAGGGAAGAAGAGAAAGACCTTTTCTTTGGCTTCATTTTTTCTTTTTTCCTCATTTTATCCTTCTCTTTTACATCTTATTGTCTCATCTTTCTCTTCAGTTATTTTTATATCTTATCCTTTTCTTTGATCGTACCTGCTTTTCCCAAAGTCTCTTAATCAACATGAAATATCTACCGTAGCACCCCCTTTCAATACGTATGTAACGACCAGCTATGGAGAGTACTACAGGGATTTGGTGGGAGTGCAGAGCGATGGGATATAAAAGTGAAATATCTATTATCAGGAAATATTAGTAATGACAATATGATCATGCTGCCATTTCTGCCCCACTTTGTTAAACGACTGCTTTATTCACTCAGTAGAATTACCTCTGTAATAGGAGATCTTAAACAGTTTGGGCCCTGGACCCCATAAGCAGTGTGGTGAAGTCCATGGACCTCGTCTCAGAATACTTTATAAATACATAAAATAAAATACTTATAATTATAAAAGAAACAAATTGCTAAAAAGTACAAATGTATAATATAATCATTCATGGGCTTTTAAAACTAAATATTAAATAACATGTCCAGCTGTGTTATAATAGCAATCATAATTTCAGAATAGTGATGATATCAGTGATATTTATAGATATCTACACAAATGTAATTTAATAAAAGAGTACAGATATAAATTGTGTGTGGTTTCTACTGGTTGACAAAGTCACAAGTAACTGCTTGATTATACTGTGGCTTGATAATATTTTCATTCCAAATTCCTATTTGAAAGTAATGAAAAATTTCAGTTAAAGACTAATGAAACTAAAGAGGTACTTATGTTTTATTTGCCATCTAAATTCAGAATAACATCAATTCTATCCAAAGACCCCACGTTAATAACGCTCGTTGAAGATACAAATCCATATTGTTTCATCTCTCAGTTGATTTCATCAATTTCTCTAAGCCGGAAGTTTACAAATTATTGGACCAGCAATTCACTTGGGAACTTTACTTTAAATTTTCTTTCAAAAATTCAGCTTCTAGGGCCTACTCTCCAATAGAGCTCTGGACAGCATTATTGGAGAGAACTATAGTGCCTACCCACAATGGGGGACGTTTTAAAGAGAAATTGTCTCAGAATCCTCTGTGAAACTATGCCAAAAAATTCTTCTCAATCTAGTTTATACTACTTCTGGAGACAATAGCAATGGCAAACAACAGAAATAATGAAACGAGCAGATACATAGTTATGATATCTCTCATGCAAACAACTTCCAACAAATTGCCAGATAATTAGTGTGTGTGTTTACATTTGTATGATATTCCTAAAATATCAGCGATATAGAAAAATAGAAAGCATCCAAACAATATAATCCACAGGACTGGATTTATTGCTCTAATACTAACTCTCTGTATTATAGACGCATAATTTAATTATTCAAAAGCTCAATTTGGAAAGGAAAAAAGTGGTGGCATATGTACAGAACCTATTTTAGTATCTAGCAGAGTAAGCACTCGCATAACAGCTGTAGTTATTATTATTATTGCTGTCATTGTTATTTAATTTCGGCTACAGGATTGAATTTTCTTTTTTTCATGCCCATTCCAATCCCAAGAGTAAAGTATGTCTTTGCTACCATAATGTGCATCCATCTCTTTCAATGCATTTTGTCTATCTCATAGTTCTTTTAGAGGAGGTTATCAATATTCTCAATAACAAGAGATGTTTATATTATCGGTGTCCATTCTAATGAGGATGAAAATCCCAAACTTCTTCCTTTTAACAACGGTGAGGACTTTCTAGTCAGTGTAGGGGAATTAGAAGAGACTCACATAATATGAAGACTATGATTCTTATCTAGGAAGTTGGAAGGGACTATTGATGATATTCAAGCTCCAAATATCCTTCAGAGACCAATTGACTATGACGTAAATATGGGAAAAATAATGTCTCTGGCTTATCCTCAGATGTATGTGAGTACGTGTGCATGTGGAGGCATATCTCTTGTTGTTTTCCACAGTTAGTTCCAACTGGCAAAATACGGATAAAATCAAATCAGAAATTCATTAGTAAAGCGATTCAGAGATGATGCTGTAAGCTCTAATCAAGTGAAACAACGAGGTACTCCTGAGTGACAAAGGTGGAGATCATTTCAAAAAAAGACTTAGCATGGTTCAGATGAAAGAAGGATGCTCATACTCCCTCTTCCCCTAATAGCAACTAAGGAAAATATAAATACACTTACTAGAGGATTCTGGAAATTAACTAGGAACAGATGGACAAGATAGAATCAAAACTCAAGTAATGATTCCTAAGGCAATGAGTTAGTTATTTTTTCCTCCCATATTTTCTGACTTAGACTCCCAGTCAGTCCAAACCACCAAATGGATGTGGACAGATAATATGCCTCTCAGGTGGAAAATAACCAGAGAACTAGGAAGGTGGCCCCCTGTGCAATGAAGCTCTTTTGATTCTCCTGGCCCTACCCAAGTCATGCTTCAGTTACAAAACCAGAATGTGTGTTGGAGGGGCGTAGGGTGGTCATGGTTCTGTAGGCTATTTTCTCTTGCCACGTTGCCTAGTGCAGACTCAGTCTTGGGCAATGTAGAAGAGTGGCCGGAGGCGAACACCCCCACTTTCTAGCGAGGGCTTTGGGGAAAATTAGAAGCCTGAGGAACCCTCAGATCTAAATGAGAACTAACATGAGGACATGAGTGTGAGAAACTCCTGGTGGCTGCAGTCTGAGGATTCCCTACCCCCCCCCACACGCTTATATAGGTTTTGCTTTTAGGAAGTTCACCACGTATCATGGTATAATGACAAGGGAAATTCTCTGTGGCTCTGGCAAGAGGAGGTGAGGAATGATACTTGTGAAATATCCCCAGAGCATTCTCTAAGGCAATAGCCTACTCTCTGGGGTCAGTGAGTTTGCTGGAGACTGATCCCACATTGGGGTAACAGCATTTCTTCAATTCCATCTCCCTTAACCTTTCTGTCTCACCCAGGTTAACAGAATGCTAAGAAACATTTGTAAAACCTGGGATCACTAAAAGCAGAGATTTAATCATAAGATTATAGAATGCTCCTCCTCCTCCTTTCCTTACTACTCCAATTTAATATTAATTTTTTAAGTTATTTAATTTAATAATAGTAAACTGTAGCTAAAAGGTGCCAACTATAAGCGAGGAGGAGTTCTTAGGGAAGCCCAAAGACAACAAGAAAAACAACGCTAGAGGACTTTGACGCCTCAGACACATTCAGTTACAGCAAATATTAAACACAGACCAACTCCTGGTTACATTAACATAAAACATACCACAGAAGCCTTATCACTTCAATTGCTGTTATCCAATACATCATTTTTAGCTTTCGGCAACAACAATAACAACAACAACAATAACAAAAATTCAAGTAATGTTAGCAGGTAAGAAAAAAACACATTCTCAAGAGACAAACTAAGTATCAGAACCAGACTCAGGTATGATTCAAATGTTGTCATTATCAGACAGAGAACATAAAATAACTATAATCAATCTGTTGAAAGCACTAATGGAAAAAAGTAGAAGATATATAAGAATGGATGGGTAAAGTAAGTATAAAGATGAAAACTCTTAAAAAAAGGAATTGAAAGGAAATGCTAGATATTAATTCAGGTAGTTATATGGTTTGTATGAATAACAAGTTGGAGAAGCATCAGTCTCGAACGTGATTAGCAGTAGGTTTCACCTGAGATCTAATGGACTTTATTCTCTCTCTCAAGGAAGAGACCTACCTCGCTTGCCCTGTGAGTCCTATTCAGAGCAAGTTTTGAGGCACGTGTGTGGCTCAGTCAGTTGAGCGTCTAACTCTTGGTTTTGGCTGAAGTCATGCTCTTGTGGTCGTGGGACTGAGCCCTGCTCAGGCTCAGCATGCGGTCTGCTTCAGATTCTCTGTCTCTTTCTCAAATAAAGAAAAAATATGTATATTTTTAAAGAACAAGTTTTTATCTTCTGAGTCAGAAGGCCAGCACTCATTGGGTATTTTCTATCTTGAGTAAGGAGAAAGCAATTATAAAATATTTTGTCTGCATGGTGCCTAAGGAACATTTAACCTAATGCTCTCATTACAAATGCAGCTACGGTAAGAGATTCTTGTGCTTTCTTTTGATATCAGCAAAACGGATTGTGATTTTCATCCAAAGGGGACATTCACGGTTCCCTTCAACAACTAAAGGTAGATAAAGCTGGATTATGGCACTCCTGAAAACTCTTTTCAGTTATAATGATCTTTGGGATCTTTAAGCATACCAGATTTCTAATACTCTACCTATAACCTAAGAGTCTAAAATGATATTCGTGTCTAGAAGATAGAAGACAAATGGAATCTGGTAAATTTCCATCAGCCTGACAGTTTTATCCTCCTCTTCTCCTCATCACTATTCTTTGACAGTGCCATCAAAGTTAAAAAGCAAGTTGACACTCAATTAAAATTGGTCCTTACAAAAGTCTACAGGTTTGAAAGTTCAGGAGTCATCATGCTAGCTTTCAGTGGAGAAAACTGAAATTCTGAGAGCTGAAAGCTACTTAATACGACCCTATTTTAGTTGGTTCATAAGACTCTAAATGGAATTGCTTGCAAAGGCATTCAAATGAAGCTTTATGAATTAATGGGTGAATACAGGCACACCTCGTTTTATTGCACTTCACTTGATTGTGCTTCGCAGGTGCTGTGTTTTTCACAAAGTGAAGGTTTGTGGCCACGCCGCATCGAGCAAGTCTATTGGCGCCATTTCTTCCTCCAATACCGTTTGCTCACTTTGTGTCTCTGTCACATTTTGGCCATCCTCCTAATGTTTCAAATGTTCTCATTATTACTCAATTTGAATTTCTGAAATCTCATGATGAAATTTTAACGGACGAGGATTGCTTCTTACGGATGAGCGAAGAAAGCAGTTTATTGAGATGGTATGTGCTGCTGCTGAAGATGCTCTGAAGTGTGCTGAAATGACAACAAAGGACTCAGAATATGACATAAAACTTAGTTGATAAAGCAGCAGCGGGGTTTGAGAGGATTGACTCCTAGTTTTGAAAGAAGTTCTACTGTGAGCAAAATATATTCAAACAGCATTGCCGTCTACCGAGAAATTATTTGTAAAAGAAAGAATCAATATGGCAAACATTGCTGCTGTCTCATTTTAAGGACCTGCCAAAGCCCCCAACCATCAGCAACCAGCATCCTGACCAGTAAGCAGCCGTCAGCATCCAGGCGAGGCCCTCCATTGCCGAAAGCTCAAATGATGGTTAGCAGTTTTTAGCAATGAAGCATTTTTAATTAAGGCATGCACATTTTTTTTTCTAGACATGATGCAATAGGCTCCAGTATAGTGTAAACATAACTTTTAAATGCCCTCGGAAGCCAAGGAATTCACGTGACTCACTGTCCTGCAGTATTTGCTTTATTGAGGTAGCCTGGGAGGAACCTGCAGTACCTCCGTCGTACGCCTGTAAATAAATCAGTGCATCCATGTGTTGATTTAAAATGTTTTTAAACGTAAACTAAAACATTTAAAACGCACCTTAAGTAACCCTGTTGGTTAAACAGCTTAAAAACACACCCAGTAGAATTCCAATCTTTGTATATTTGAAAATAATACTAGGCTCTTTCTATACTAGGTTGTTTCCCTTAAACCATCATAATAATTTCTGATAAGTGAGGAAAGAATAAAGTCCTTTGAAAGTCAAACAAGTCATAAGCTAAAAAAAAAAAAACACAAAAACTGTTTTTCAGCTATAACCATCTAAAAGGTATTGTGCAAGAAGTATATTTTACATCGAGGCAATCTCCTTAGGAAATGCTACAATAAACCCAATTTTCTTGTAGAAGAATTTTCACTGTTTTAAATCTCATTTTCTTTTATTTTTCCAGATTTTTTTGTAATACAGCTCAGGAGATTGGTGACAAAAACAACATAATGAATTTTCGGGCTGCATAATTTATGACTTCATACTCATAGCAACAGTTTTAACCTCCACTCATATTTACATTTGCCCTCTATTTCCCAGATTCAAATGGTCTTTCTAAGGAGATTGGTTTCATGCAGAGACAGGATAGTAATCAGAAATTTCTACCTTACTCACTATAAATCAGAGTGATTTCTGTCTGCATTTGTGGCCACCATCGAAACAAAATGTGCCTCTGACTGGGGGATGCTATTAACTGCCAGAGTTTTGATTTCCAATAAAGATACTTTTTCAATTTGTTTAATGCTTCCAAAATAGGGGTGTGGTTTCCTGGCGTATTAGAACAACTTAGCTAATAGCCGAAGTCCTTGCCGGTTCATAAACACATGTGTGAGTGCCATAACCATAACAGGGTTTGTGATGCAGGAAACGAAAATAGGAAAAATGAAGACAGCGAAGCACGTACTTTATTGATATCTTAAAAAGTGAGTCACAAACAGAAGCACCTTTTTAAATTCAGATTCTTCTGCGGAAGCAAATCAGAATGGGATGCTTCCTTCCATCACCTTAAGTAGATCGGAGCCTGTGAGGGGATTGCAGCAGAAGTGCTATCAACAGTGGCGAAAGATGAGTAAATTACTTAAACATTTGAGTCAGAAGACACTGACATTCCAAAGACCCAGGCAGGCCAGACAGTCCGTTACGCATTTAGCCCTAGGACTGACTCAGACACAACTGCTTGATGGTTGCAGGCCCAGATGCCTTCGCCAGACAACTGTCTGCGACAGCTCAGCATCTGGACCTAACAATTGCTAGAATGAGGCTGAGATAATTTGCAAGAACCCTAAAAAAAAACACCCAGGAATTTTTGCTTCTCCAAAGGGAACATGTGGGCAAGTCACCAAAACAAAGCAGCACATGCCCCAAATCCTGGGGTGCCGTGAGGAGCAAGCCATGCAGGGTTATGCCTTGACTAGAAATTCAGACGTGCTCGCAGAATGGCACAACCTCGATGTCCCCGAGGAAGGGAAAGTGAGGAGGCTGCTGTCCCCTTGGGGTTTCGTTACTGGAAATTGTCCCGACTCTTGCCAATTTCCTACTAAGACTCGGCTTCCTGTTTAGATTCAAGTGATCTGGCTTTTTGAACGTGTGGGATCGTAGACAAAGATGTGAAAGGAGGAATGAGGTCATGTAATGAAGAGGGAGAAGAGAAATTTGAGGATATGCTACCATTAGTCCACATCGTGATGGACTAGCGAATTAATTCTGCGATAATATCATTCAGAGCAGCCAGCTGGAGTTTTATTAATGATCAGTCAAAACAAAGGGCGCGTTTTCTAACAGGTTATTCTGGGATTCTGTGGCCCTGGCTGTTGCAGCAGGTGGAGCCAAGTGAAGCTATCTCACCACCTGAGCGGTGCCTTTCCAGCAGGGCACAGGTGGCCTTACCTCCTCGCCTGCCCTGGTCGCGGAGACCTCTGTTCCTCCCAGGCAGCTTCGGTAGGGGCTTCACTGCAAGCCAGAGCGGAGAGTGTTTACACAGAAAGCAAGTCAGAAAGGGAGAACCGAAGCCACGGCCAAATTAAAAAGGAGAACTAAAGGTCACAAAGAAGGTGCTGGATCGTCAGCCACTTATTTGCCGTGCAGAGGGGTATTATCTATGATCTGTCAGATAAAATAAGAACGAACAAGACAGACTCTCTTTTGTCAAGATGATCATTTCCTCGCCTGGTGATTGGCATGGGGTGACTGTTGAGATCGCAGATTCCTCGGCTCCAACTCTGCTTTACTGAATCACAACCTGTGAAGCTTGGGTTTTCTGAATTCTCATACAGTCAAACCCTCCAGGTCGTATCAGTCAAAGTTTGAGAACCAAGGGTCCTTTGGGATTAAGACGGCTAAACTGACAAGTCCAGTACTATCATGACACAGCACCTCGCCTCTTTTTTTTATTATGGGCTCTTGACTGTAAATTTTTTTTAATTTTTTTAATTTTTATTTTTTTATTATTTATTTATTTATTTATAAAGTATATTAATGGATTGCATCTTATTTTTAATCTAAATTTAATTTTCTAATAAAACACTGTATATACACAAATCTTCTTAAGGGTCGTTTTTATTTAAAACCCACTTAAAGTAAACATCCCAGGAAGTAGAGGGAATAACATATGAATCGAAATGGTATTATAGCAGTTACAGTTTAGAACATTTCCATTACTCCAGAAGGTTTGCTTTTCTGCCTTCCAGGAAATTCCCACCCCTTTTCCTAGTTTGGGGCTTTACCAACCGGGCACAGACGATAGATGCAAAGGATTTATATAACATGATCATGAAGGGAGCAAAATGAAATTTCTTAGAGTTAAGAGTTGTGAATCCAGAATCACAATACGTGGACCTCCCGATCTTACTATGTATTAGTTGCCTTGATATATTTTTAATTTTATGAAGCAACCAATAACCTGATTTTTATTACAATAAGTTGTTTTTACCTGCTCTTGTACTGCATATATTTATTCTTTTGTGTCTAGCTTCTTTCACTTATGAGAACTGTTTTAGATTAGTCCATGATGTTATATCAATAGTTCACCCATTATTAATGAGATTTTTGTATTTTATAGGTATTCCATCTTTTCCTAATCTGTTTTTCTGTTGATGGACACTTGATTCTTTTCCAATTTTATGCTGTTAGGAATAAAGTTGTCATGAACATTTTTTTGCAGACATTTTTTTTTTATTTCCCCAGTAATTACCTAAAAATGGAATTGTGGGGTCATTGGATAGATGCACATTTAATTTTATGACACCCTGTCTTTAGTTATTAGAAATCATGTAATTTTACATTCATACTCAAAATGTTGAGAATTCCATTGCCCCACAAACAAGCCAATACTGGATATTACTAGTATTATCGATGTTGATTTTGTAACTCTTTTTTGTGGATGTGAAATAGTGTATAGTGGGATTTTAATGAGTACTTTTCAGATGAATAATAATTTAAATTATTATTAGTGCTTATTAGTTATTCGTATTTCTCCTTTTCTGGCATGTCTGTTCATATCTTTTCTTATGTTTTCTTATTGTACTACTGATTTGTAGCTCTTTCTATCACTAAATACAAATACTTTGGCAGATACATGTATTCAAATGTTTTATGCCAAACTTTGGCCTGTCTTTTGATTCAATCAACAGTGTTTGGGGTAAGCAAAAGTTGTATATGTGTGAGTGTATGTGCTTATAAATTCAAACTCATTTCTCTCCTTTTTTTAATGATAGTGCTTTTTAGGTCTAGTTTAAGGAAATTTTGTCAACACCAACATCATGAATATTTTCTTCTATGTTTTCTTACACAAACTTTACTGTTTTAACTGATGCATTTATATTAGTGATCCTCTTTGAATTAATGGTTGCATATGGTATGATATAGAAGTCAAAGTTAATTTTTTTTCTTTATGTACTAAACTTTATGGAGCATTTTGTAATATGTGCCAAACACTCTTCTAAATGCTTTCCAGATATTACATTACTGCCTACAGACAAGTTGTGAGAATTTTTTAAAATAAGCTTTACTTTTTAAAAGCTGTTTTAGGTTCACAGTGAAATTGAGCTGAAGATGTAGAAGTTTCCCATACACCCCCTTCCCCATCCCAATCACCTCCACCACTACGAGCACCCACACCAGAGTTATATACTTCTTTTCACCAGTGAATCTACACCGCCATATCATTATCACCCAGTGTCCTTAGTTTACATTATGATTCACTCATGGTGTTGTATATTATATGAACTTGGACTAGTGTATAATGCTGTACATCCATCATTATAGTGTCATACAGAATAGTTTTACTGCCCTAAAAGTCTCTACTATGCTGATTCACCCTTTCCCTCCTCCCTATCCCCTGGAAACCATTATCTTTTTTTTACTGTCTCATTAGTTTTGAATTTTCCAGAATGTCGTATATTTGGAATCATACAGTAAGTAGCCTTTCCACATTGACTTCTTTCACTTACTAATATGAATTTAAGGCTCCGTCGTGTCTTCATTTGTTCTTGGCACCGAATAATAATCCATTTTCTGGATGCACTACAGTTTATTTACCCAATGAAGGACATTTTGGTTGCTATCAAGTGTTGGCAGTTGTGAATACAGCTTTTTATGTAGATATAAGTTTTCACTTCAGTTCAGTAAATATCAATGAGTGGGATTGCTGAGTCATTTAATAAGAGGTGTTTACCTTTGTAAGAAACTGCCAAACTGTTTTGTACTGGCCAGCCTGGGTGGTTTAGCGCTGCCTTCAGCCCAGGACGGGATCCTGAAGACCCGGGATCGAGTCCCGCGTCAGACTCCCTGAGTGGAGCCTGCTTCTCCCTCTGCCTGTGTCTCTGCCTCTCTCTCTCTCTCTGTGTCTCTCATGAATAAATAAATAAAATCTTAAAAAAAAACGTTGTACCATTTTGCATTCCCACTGCAATGCAAGTAGGTTCCTGTTGCTCTATATCTTCAGTAGCATTTGCTTTTGTTAGTATTTTGGTCATTTTAATAGGTATGGAATAATATACCATTGTTATTTTAATTTGCAATTCCTTTATGATGTATGATGTTGAGCATCTTTTCACGTGTGTATTCATTAACCATACATCTTTTTTTGTGAGGGCTTTCACCCATTTTTTAGTCAGGTTATTAGATTTCTGTTGAGTTTTAAGATTTCTTCCTGTATTTTAGATAATAGTCTTTAATCAAAGTTACTTTTTCCTTACTTTTTCCATTTATTCCACAACCAATTTTCGAAAAGATATTCAGAGATAAAATCTATATCTAGGTGAGATTGTTCTAAAATTTTTATGGAACTGCATTGACCTCACAATAATGAAAGCTTGACAAAGAAGAATAGAGTGGAAGGAATCATTCTATGAAATATTATGGCCTGCTATCTCACTACAGTAAGCTAGAAGGATAGACACACAGATAAACAGGATAGACTGGAGAACCTGGAAATGGAATGATACAAATATGTCCAACTGATTTTTGACAAAAAAAATAATAAAGAGAAAGTCTTCATGATTTAGGGCTGGTCAAGATGTTATTAGACTTGTCATCAACAGCACAGTCCATTAAAGAAAAAAGTAGGTAAGTAGGACCTATCAAAATTAAAAACGTTAGCTCTGCATAAGCCCATATGATGACAAACTGGTACATCCTTACCCTAGAATACTGCTCAGCAGTAAAAGAAATGGATTACTGATGCATGCAACACCGGAGATGACTTGGGCACAGACTGTACCAGTTGATTTTCGTCATTTTAGAGGAGGCTGGATTTTATACCTAATCACAGAATGTCTGTGTCAATTTTCCGTGTCAGTTTTCCCCTTAGCCTGAGTTATAACACTTAGTCTAATGATCCAGTCTTTATTTCTAAGCCCTGACTATTGTAGAGTTTCAGTGGAAGTTTTTATCACTCCCTTTTAAATAGGTGTGATTCAAACTCCAGAGTGTGTCAAGAGCCGAGATCTCCGGTCAGATTTTCAATCTTCTGTTGGTGGTGGTGGGTTTCTTTTGAGGCTTCTTGTAGCCTACATGTGCACAAACAGTTCAGAGTCAACCAAAGCTTTATGGGAGATTTATATACATATTTCGGGACTCCACTTTCTGTGGTTATGTCCTTAATTTCCAGACTCTCTGGTATCCTCAACTCCATCCTCTGGCACTTCAATCCAATAAGATTGTTATTGCTCTTTCTGCTTGAGTTATAGCTGCCCCACATAATGCAAATCAGAACCCTTATGGGAAAGACTCTTTAAACATAAATCTTATCTATGACATAGTTGTTATCAAAAGATTCCCTCTAGTTTTTCTCTGCTTTTGTCTCCAAGGCAAGTGAAGTGCATTGTTATCTAGAGAAAGATTATTCCCTTGTAAGCTACCTCACCACTTACTAGAATTGGGATTCCACCTGGGTGCTTTAGAAGTTAATGATTCCCCTAAAGAAATTCACTGTACTAGTCATGTCCTTCCCCCCTGCTCCCCCTCTACTTGTTTTCTGATGTTTTGATATCAGAAGGACTGCTCCTCCTAAGGTTAGCCAGATCCTAGAGATAACTCAAGGGGTGGGGGATGGGAGTGGAGCATACCTTTCAAATGCAAAACAATCAACCCAGAGCCATACTGTCAACTACTTCCTCTGTGGAGCTCTTAGTCTCTGGGCCATTAACCCCCTGCCCTCATCTTCCTGGACCAGGGATCAGATAACTAGAAACAGAGCCTATACTTCACGATTCACAAAAACTATCCCAACTAGCCAATCCTGAATTTGATTGACTTGCTTCTCCCCTTCCTGTCATGAAAACCACCAGAAAGACTGTTGCTCACATTTCCGCCTCACTTGCCTACCTCATGGCTGACGCTGGTGCTCCCATGTGGGTCGGTGTGGGATACCCTGTCTTCAATCAGGAGGAAATGCAAACCGTTTTCAGGGGATCTTCAGCATTGCAGTATGGGAGACCCAGCGTCTCCCCAAAAATGTGCTCCAAACCGCAAGCAAGATGTGCAGGCTTATGAAGGTAAAAACTAGCAGGTTTTTACCTAAATCGTTTATGAGAGAATTATGATCGGTGCTGGCTGAATTTGGACTAACTGTCTGATACATGATTGGCTACTGGGCCACCAGGCATTCCATTAGTTTTATTCAGTTCAAAGTCTGTGGTGTTCCAAGAATTCAGACAGAGGGTGTGCAGAGGTCCTGCTTCCTCAAGGTCCTTCTGACTCTATTTTGAATGACTCCCTTAGTGATGCTTACTCCGTTTTTAACCTTTCCCCACACTTCTGTTTCTAGGGATCTGTGAATGTAAAACCTTCAATGACAGTCATTTCTGTATCTGCATGTCTCACCAAAACCTGATTAAAACAAATCCCAGAAATTCCAAAAACATTTGTTTTATAGATTAGGAATCTCCTGAGATATTTATTATCTTACACAAATTTGGGGAACTCTTGGTGAACATATGCCACTATGAGGGAAGAGCTAAATCTTGGGATCCCTGGGTGGTGCAGCGGTTTGGAGCCTGCCTTTGGCCCAGGGCGCGATCCTGGAAACCCGGGATCGAATCCCACGTCGGGCTCCCGGTGCATGGAGCCTGCTTCTCCCTCTGCCTGTGTCTCTGCCTCTCTCTCTCTCTCTGTGTGACTATCATAAATAAATAAATAAATAAATAAATAAATAAATAAATAAATAAATAAATAAAAGAGCTAAATCTTGAAGACTGGGTAAGAGTTACTCTGGCAGGTTTCCAAAGAGAGATAGGAACAAGGATAACAGAGGAAGAAGGGTGAGGTGAGACAACATGAAGACCCACAACATGGCTGGAGTAAATTTGTCAAAACCCAGAGCTAGAGAAAATGACCCTGAAGTGAATATCATGGTGGCCTTATAAGCATTACTGAGGAGGATGGGCTTTAGTTGACTGTCCACTGGGGAGGAGGGGGGCGGATTGTTGAAGGATTTAAGTTGAGAAATGGCATAATTAAAATGCATCTAGATCTTCTGAGTACTTGTTCTTTTTTCTTTTTAATACATCATATTGCCTCCCCCTCCCCTTGAGAATTACTGGCTAATATTGTCTCCTTGCTATCCTACATTTGAAGGAAAGTGGAGATATTGCACATGGCTATGATCACAGCTTAATCAGTTTGCAAGTTTTCAAATTACATAGCACAAAATATTGTATTGGATTTTTTTAAAGGCTAGGCATGAAGGAAATTAAAAATGAGTTAAATAAAATGGATGGAAATCAACTATGGCTTAGGAAATCCACTGTGTAGAAATATGTGCTTTTAAATAACAGGTAAGAGACAAACAATCTATAACCAGTCAAGTGGAATCTGGATACCAATAAATAAAAGCTACGGTGATCATGGTAAAGACTTATGTCTGGTGGTCAAATTGGAAAGGACAAATACCTATGACATTGACTTAAACCAGAGAAAACAGAACAGTGTTTGGAAGATGAGAACTAAAAATGGACATTTTATATTTTTAGTGAACACCACACTGACCAATGCTGAAACTGTTTTATTTGTTCTTCGGGGCCAGGGGTATACCATTTTTTTTTTTTTAAAGCTATATAGCTTTTTTTTTTTTTTTTTTTAATCTACGATAGTCATACAAAGAAAGAGAGAGAGGCAGAGACACAGGCAGAGGGAGAAGCAGGCTCCATGCACCGGGAGCCCGACGTGGGATTCGATCCCGGGTCTCCAGGATCACGCCCTGGGCTGAAGGCAGGCGCCAAACCGCTGCACCACCCAGGGATCCCGGGGCCAGGGGTAAATGTCATGGATGTATATGAAAAGTTTAACTACAACAGGTTGTGCCAAAGCAAAGTGACATAACTATATGAAAGACTTCTGAATTAAGTTGGCCCATGTAACACAGTTATATGATATTATGGAAATAAAATCTAAGGGGATACTCTCAGAAAACTGCATGGAATCCTGATGCTCATCAATCCAAAATTCTGTTTTATTCTTCTTCCTCACTGTCCTTGATTCTATTTATTATGTAGGAGCCCCTAACTCTTTAACTCTTGCCCTTGAGTCATTTTAGTTTCTTAGAAACTGCTATAGGTAATATTAACCTGTTAATGAAATCAACGTTTTCTACAGGACACTGGGCATTTTCTGTTTTTGTTATCAATATAAGCTCAGTGCTTGGCATAGATTATGTTTTCAATATATGCCCAATTGTGCAGATGAATGGAGATAGTGAAGGAATTTTTGCTGAACATGCAAGTAGAGCGATAGTGAATGATTACTTGGGAATTTCTTGATTATTGATTAGTGTTACATGCACTAAAATATTAAATTCACAAACATCAGAAGTCCAGTGTTTTCACTTTTTTAAAGGTTATTTATTTTTTTGAGAGATAGAGTACAAGTGGGGAGAGGATCAGAGGGAGAGGGAGAGAGAGAAGCTCAAGCAGACTCCCTGCAGAGCAATGAGCCAGATGCAGGGTTGATCCCACAACCATGACCTGAGCCAAAATCAAGAGTCTGATGGTTAACCCATTGAGTGACTCGTGCCTCCAGTGTTTTCATCATTAAGTGAAAAAAAAAAAAAAAAAAAAAAAATCAAGGTCCTAAGAGGCCATGCTACCAAAATGATAGAAAGCAGCAGATTCAGGATATGAGCTCATCCAGCCATTTTCCCCTAACCAAAATTATCCATGTTGGACAGCTTCAGTGGCAAAAGAGATGACAATATCGGATGTGGATAGAAAGGGTTCTAAATTAGCTGTGTGACCTTGAGTGAGTTATTTTATCTCTTCTAAACTCAATATCCTCAAAAGTCCAATGGAAATAGTTATGGCAACTCTTTTGGATATTAATGAAACTGCTTGAATAATGCCCATAAAGATCTTAACACCATGGGTACTGATAATGAAATAATGACAAAGACAATATTAATAATCAAGTTAATATGTGTGGTGACTCAGGAATTCATAACTTAGAGTCTTGCTACTGATTTTCAATCAGGAAAGGAGGGATTAATATTAGTATTTCTTCTCCAAAAAGCTACAGTCTTCTTTTGTCACCTACCTGATAAAATTCAGAGCTGTAGCTGATTAGCTTTATTGGATATGTGTGTGTGTGGGGGGGGATACCTAATAGAGAAATACTGCACCAGAAAGCTCCAGTTGCAATTTTCAGTGAAGTTTGAGGAATCTCTACTTTATTCTCTTAGTTATTAAGAACTTTAATTGGGTCACCCTTCTGTTGATCTCTGTCTTTACTTAGACGTATTCATTTCTCCGATCCAACATGGACCCTCCGAAGAGCCTTAGCTACTTTATTCATCTTGAGTTTAGATTATTTTTGGTGCCTTCTTTATTTGAGAAACCTATGCTTAGATCACTGGTCTTTAAATAATCCTCAACTGTTGTATTGAACAGTTGTTAAACAGTTGTTTATAAGAGGATTTCCCAACCATATCCTTAAAGTAAATGTTATATCTCAGGTCTCCAACTTCTCAGACTTCCAGGAGGACAATAAAATAACAGCTCCTCAGAAAGGCCAGAGTTTTATAAACCTGATTACTGAAAAGCAGATTGCGGGGCAGAAGTCATTCCTGTGACACTTCAGATTTCACACAGGGCATTAAATGCTTAATGAATGTTAACCAACAATTTTTTTGGAATCAGTGCTTAGTTAAGAAAAAAAAAATACCTAGTGTTCCAAGCATAATTGCTCTCTTACTTATTTTAAATTGAGTGTTAATAAATGTTGAGGATACGCTCTGGACTCTTAGGATTGCTATTTTGCTGAGTGGAGGTGATGGTGAAAATTGGTGACAAAGATGACAAACATTGAAATAAGTTTCTGGATGGCATTTTCCCATCCTTCTAGAATGACTTATTAATATACATTTTTAAGGATATTATTATATATTATTTTTTTAAATTTAAGTATAATTAGAATACAGTATTATATTAATTTTGGGTGTACATTATTATCAAAAATTCTATGTACTCCTCACTGCTTATCAAGCTAAGTATGCCATTAATCTTCTTTATCTATTTCACCCATCCTCCCCATCCATTGGTACCACTAGTTTGTTCTCTGTATTTAAAAGTCTGGGGGGATTTGGTTTCTTTTTCTTTTATCTTTGATTATTTGTTTTGTTTGTTAAATTTCACATATGAGTATTTATCTTTCTTTGACTAGCTTATTTCGATTAGCATAATACTCTCTGGCTCCAACCACATTGTTGCAAATGGCAAGATTTCATTCTTTTTGATGGCTGAGTAATATTCCATTGTGTATATACACAACATGTCTTCTTTATCCGTTCATCTATCAATGGACACTTGGGTTGCTTTCATATCTTGGCTATTGAAACTAATGCTGCAATAAACATATATTTTTTGAATCTGTGTTTCTGTTTTCTTTGGGTCAATATTCAATAGAGTAATTACTAGATTCTATGGTAATTCTATTTTTAATATTTTGAGGAATCTCCATACTGCTTTCCGTGGTGGCTTCACCAATTTGCATTTCCATTGACAGTGTGCAAAGGCTCCTTTTTCTCTGCATCTGATTTTTTTTCTGCATCTGATTTATTATTAATCTTAAAATGGCTTACTGATCACCTTATATAAGAAAGTTTCAGTCTTGGTCAGT
Organism: Canis lupus familiaris; assembly: GCF_011100685.1. Taxonomy (NCBI): domain Eukaryota; kingdom Metazoa; phylum Chordata; class Mammalia; order Carnivora; family Canidae; genus Canis; species Canis lupus. Next base: position 88,291,892 of record NC_049226.1, on the reverse strand, counting down.
GAAAGATGAAATGAGGAGAAAAAATGTAAAGAAATGGTGTCATTTTCTTAAAGGTCTCACAAGGATGGGTAAAGAAACAACAGCAGCAAAAATGGAATGGTGCACTTCTGTTCAGTGAGATGGAACTTTTCTACCAAACTGAAGCTATATACAGCAGAAGCTCTCAAATGAGAGAACTCAGCTACCCCACATCTTGTTAGCTGTGCAATTTGGAGCAAGTTATTTAACTCCTGTACTCTTCTTCAATTGCAAAATCTGGGTAATAATAGAGCCCATTTTATAAAATTGCTAAGATAAATGAGAAAACCTAGGGGCGCCTGGGTGGCTCAGTTGGTTAAGCATCTGCCTTTGGCTTAGTGATGATCCCAAGGTCCTGGGATCAAGAGCCCCTTTCAGGCTTCCTGCTCAGGGGCGAATCTGCCTGTCCCTCTCCCTCTACCCTTCTCCGCTGGCTTATGCACATGCTCTCTCTCTCAAATAAATAAATAAAATCTTTAAAAAAATGAGAAAACCTATATAAACCTACCTAATATGGCATATGCTACCTGGAATGCTTTATAATTATTAGCTTTAATCATTGTTTAAATAACAGATGGGCTTTAATCTAGGTATAGTAATAGTGGTTGTGGTGGAATGAGACAAGCATGAACAGAAACCCTCAAAGACAGTAATGCCCAGTTGTGCCTCTAGTAATTTTTAACCAGCAACTTGTGATAAAGATGTTCAGATATGGTTTTCTTCATTTTTTTTTTATTTTTTTTACTCTTGTTGTTACATTTTCTGAATACTTTAGTCTGCAACATGGATGCGATTGATTCAAATGCTCCTATTAACTTTCTACAGAGATAAAAAGAATTTGACTATATTCTGTGTTGAAAAATAAAAGTTGCACCCAAAAAGCTGAAAGCTTCAGCTGACATTGATTCTCAGGTTGGCTCTGTTCCTATGTTTGGGCAGGCATTAATTTAATCAGAGCTAGAATCTGCCTGCAGCAAGGACTCAGCAGCTTGGGAAATTGAGCTTTCTGCTACCCTCACTTTTGAATACATCACTTAGAATTTGTGGTATTAGAATGACTTTATTGCAAAGACATGAATTATTTATTGTGTGTAAGTTTATGTTTATACACATTCACACCTATTTCCATTTGATTGGCAGAAAGCACTCTGATTATTAAATGAGAGAATTCTATACTTTATACATACAAGAGAGCATTTTATATTATATGAGATAATCTATTGGTTTATTAGGTATAAACTGGGCTAATCCAGGGAATGTTATTTACCTTATCAGAGCCCCAATTTCTTTAATCTCTTAAATAGAGATAACAATTATAGATCATTGAGGACTGAATTATATTTTATACATGTGCCATGTCCTGCATCTGTACCGTGGTTGTCAGTTGATAAGTGATTGATATCGTCGAATTCGTTGATTTTTACATATGGAGAGAGAGAGACCGCATCTCGGAGATGGAAAGTGAATTGACTGGGGAATGCAGTTATTCAGTGTCAGAGCTGGAACTGAAATTTTAGTCTCCCACTGTCCTCATCGGTATTCTCTTTATGTGAGCATGAGGATCACTGAAGTTTGGGGATAGCCAGTGAAGACTTGGGAAGAGCACTGAAACAGGGTGTGCAGGAAGGAATTTTTTTTAAAAAAACGAGTAACTGTATTTCTGGGTCCCATGGCTGATTGCTTGGAGGGGTTCATTGCCTCTGATTCCCTTCATTTATATCTATTTTATGTTGACATTTGAGTAATTCTTGTTTTATAGAGAAGCAAAGACATAACAAGGAACCATATTCTCTACTTCTCAGTTATACGCAGCTACTAGCAAATCAAAGGTAGAAGGTTCTCAGTAAAACAACAGAAAGGCTGTCAAAGTAATGTATAATTTGTTGTTATTATTTTGGCAGAAAGAACTGCAGTAGTAGGTAGAATGGTGGTCCCCCCCCCCCGAATATCCATACTTTGACCTCTAAAACCTGTGAATATATTAGCTTATGTGGCAAATGATAAAAAGGTCGTGCATGGAATTAAGGTTGCTAATCAGATGACCTTAAAATAAGATTATCCTAAGATTATTCAGGGGGCCCAGTGTTATTGCAAGCACCCTTAAAAACAGAAGAGGGATTCATAAACTTGATAAAGACAACCCTTTTTTTGGCCTCTACTTAAGCCTTAACTAATTGAGGTTTTGGCAGATTTTTGGTTTTGTTGGTTGGTTGGTTGGTTGGTTGGTTTAGTGGGGAGATGCATAATAAGAGTTTAAAGCAGGAGGAAATACGATGAGCAGAGGGTGGGTGTAGCCGCTTCTCTGACAGCCACTGGTGGGAGTGGAGATGCATGTGCTCGCAGGAGAGCGTCAAAGCTTTCATGCAGATTGCTCTGAGGGAAGCCGGCTGTACGTACTGGGCCTCAGAAGACTCTTGTGTTTTAAATGTGTCCCCCCAATCATCCCAGTTTCTGACTTCAAGTCTAGAGTGGTGGGTACTGCAATGGTTAATTATTTTGAGTAGAAATACGTGAGTCTTGCCCCACACTTGCACATTGGGTAAGACCAAGACATCTTTGCATATTTGTTGACGGAGTATGTGTGTATGGGTTTGTGGGTGCACCTGTGCAGTAATCACTGAGATGAAAATCTGTGCCAACCCCTAACTCTGTGCTTCAGAGTTAGGTTTAGACCACTTTCCATGAAATAGAGAAGTGTTGACTTTGCATATACAAATATATAAGAAAAGAATAGTTTTGGATAAAGTTAAGGAAGGGAATAGATATCTGCATATCTGAACTCCAAAGATGAACACACTTGGTACACAAGAATAAGTGCAAATGAAAATCAAAATATTTCTTCTTTTGGCAGAGTAAGTTGGAAAGAGTAAAGACTGACATATTTCCTTCTATATCCTACCTACATTTTTGTGAACATTATTTTCTTCTCAATTAATTTGTATGTTATGCTCCTTCTCCCTAACTCCTGAAAGCATAATCCCTGGCAATTCCCGGCACTAATTCAGTCATACCTTGTTTCATCTTAGTTCTAGAAATTATTTTGTCGCTTCATTTTGAAGAAGTTATGGAGAAATAAGGAAATGTTGGTGACTTGGTAAGGATTTTTAAAAATATTTCATTTATTTATTCTTGAGAGACACAGAGAGAGACTGGCAGAGACACAGGCAGAGGGAGAAGCAGGCTCCACGCAGGGAACCCGACGTGGGACTCGATCCCAGGTCTCCAGGATCAGGCCCTGGGCCGAAGGCGGCGCTAAACCACTGAGCCACCCGGGCTGCCCAGGATTTTTTTTTTTTTTTTTTTTTTAATATTCAGGATGTGCCAGCTTGGAAAGAAACTATTCTATCATAGGATCATATGTATTTGAGTATGAACCTCACTTTTACCAGTTACTAGCTGGTTGATCTTAATCTTACTCCTCCAGTACTTATTTTCTCTTTACACAATCCAAAATACTTTGCTTAGCAGCAAACTGACATACACGCATTATTTAGTAGTTATGTACTTATCTACTGACTGTCTGTGCTCACAAAAATGAAAATATGATGACAGCAATTTTTGTGCTTTTTGTGTCTATAGCAATGCCACACATTCTTCCACACATTAGCTAACCAACAGCATTAAATACTTGACAATGGAGTAAATGAATGCATGTCTCTGATTTATGCTGTAATTGTCAGTAAAATACAGATGTTAAATGAGTTTCACAAATTAATCATGAAAATTAGAATTACAGTAAATATAAAATGATGGGTACAGTGTCTCATGATGTTTAATATTGATCAATAGCATTTTTATTGTTGTTGTTGGTATTGTTATTTTAAAGTTAAAGAAATAGCCAGAAACAGGCTTTTAGTATAGAAAAGGAGAAGGGTAGATTGTTTTTATGGGGAAAGGGACTGGAGCATATAGAAGGGCATTTGATCTTGGAGGAAGGAGTGCTAATAGACTGGGGATATAGCTTATATGCACAACACAGACTGTCGTGTCCAACAGAAGTTCCTGTGAGGGTAGAGATGCTCTATGTCTGTGCCGCCTCATATGGTAGCTCCTATCCACAAGTGCGTATGGGGCACTTGAAAGGATAGTAGCTTAACTAGGAAACTGAATTTAAAATGTTTTTATTTAGTTAATTTATATTTACACTGAATCATGTGTGGCTCGGGCTACACAATGAGGAAACAGATCTTGAGCAATAATGGTTCCTTCCCCAAATTAAATGGGCTTAGGGAAGACTCCCTTGAGCTTCCTATTAAAATGCAGATTCTTTTTTTTTTTTTTTTTAATGCAGATTCTTATGCTTTACCTCTGAGGTTTAATGTGTTCGACCTGAGGGTGAAGCAATTTTGTGTTACGCAGATTATCTATGGATCACCCTTCAGTCCTGCCTCTATGCCAATCCCTGAGGTCTCTTTCTGTCCTTCTATCTGTCCATACCAGTGAAGTGTCCCATCTCCTCTTAAATTCTGTGTCGCATTCAATGTTACCAGTGATTTTGTCCCAATCATCCAGAAACAAAACTATGTCCAGGAAGCTGAGTTGCTTCTTTCATTCCCTTTGATGTTATTAGTAAATCTGTTCTGATTTGCAGTTCTATTATATTCACCTCTAAATTTAATCTTATACTTTCAGAGGTTCAAATCTTTACTGCAAATAGGATGAAGAATTCTGATCGTTGTATTATTATATTTAGTCTAAATTTATAAATTCCCATTGTTCAAATGTTCACACGTACATTCCAAAATGCTTCTGAAAAAGATAGAATTTTAGAAACAATGGGGACTTTTGAAGGTCCTCCACTTTTATTTTAGAGATAATAAAATTGACCAAAAAAAAAAAAAAAAAAAAGAGTCAAAGCCAAATTGCTGATCATTACTGGTTTCCTTTTTCCAACATATTTGATCTTTGGAGGCCAGAGGCAAAATGGTCATGATCAAAGATTAATGATGACTACTCATTTTCCTAAAAAGAGTTATATGTCTGCAACTTCATGAGTATAGGGATTGTTTCTGTCATCTTCCTGACATAGTTTCGACACCTATGATATGTAGATGCAGCAGTTGCTATGCTTTGAGCTGGAAGGAAGAAAAATGTCTGTAAACCTGAAAATGGCTGACATAGTAAAGATAGCTAATTATTCACAAATTAAGAAGTCTGGAGAGAGGCAGATGCAGCACTAGGTCAACAGCTCGATAATGTCATCAAGATTCCAAAATTTTCTGTCCTTGTCTCTATGATGCTTTGCATGTTGATTGTCCTTTCTCAATCTTGTGAACTCCTGGTGACAAGAGAGTTGTCTCACAGCCATACGCTTGTCCGCAAAGACGGAAGGGAGGAAGGGGGAACACTTGGAGCTATGTCTTTATCAGGGAAGAAAATCTTTCACATAAGCTCTCAGCAGACATTTGCATGTCTCATTGGCCAGGATTTTAATGCCTAATGGTTCTTAACTTCAGAAAAAGTTTGTGAAAGGGATCAAAATTTTAGTCTCTAAGGTGGAAATCGATTTCTGCCGGAAAGGAGGGAAGATGGAGGACAATGGCTGTCATCAGGACAAACAATTTCTACCCAAAGAGAATGTGTACTTGCTGTGGATAGATTAAAATTGTATAGAAATCTAGGGGATGATCATTAAGACTTTTCCAGTTTGGAAATGAGTATAACAGACTTTCTAACCCAATGGTCACCATCTTGGAGATTCTTCTCTTTCTCAGAGCGTGCTGGAAATAAAACAATCATCGGACAAGAGGAATGAGCAATAAGGCAGAGAAGGAGTCCTGAAGTTAAATAAAACAAGACTCTAACAGTTTTACCAGGAAAGAATTTGGAGAGGGAGTGTAGAATAAATTCTTTATAGCTCTCTGTCTTATATTGAGCTGCCATTGAATAAGATAAACAGCCTACTAGCCGGTGATGCAGAGAAACACAGTGTGAATCAAAGCGGGGATTGTTATTGCTTTCCAAGGCAGTGGTTTGACTAGGCTGAGAGTACTCTATCTGGCATTTGTCACTATTTCTTAGATGGGGTATAATTTCTCTTGAAGGACTATTGCACTGAGTCACTTAATGATACCAAGCTTCCAAGATTTAAGATGTAAAGGAAGAATGTTAAAAGTTGTGCGTTTGTTCACTGGGAGGCAAAAGGGAGTTTAAATTCCTATTTAGCCTTTGCAATTTCCATCACTGGCAGAGACTATTCCCCTCTCTCATTTTTTCTCTTTATTCACTGCCAGTCCATATTCTGCTGCTACTTCCCCTGCTCGCCATTTAACTGCAGCTCTTTATGTGAGGCCATGAGTAAAGCTAGGAATCAGAGCCGTTCTAGGAATCGTTTATCAAAGGGAGATTTAAATGCATGTTTCTTACCTGCCTAGAGGAAAATGCAATAAATGCATTCTGAGGCAGGGAGAGAAAGTTACGTGTTCCTAATCACTGGCATATTTATTATGACTTAAATGGGAAATTGCATATTTGCAGGTTGAAAGCCATAGCGAGGTGGAATGATGAGCTTTGTCCACAGCCAGAATTACAACCGGGGCTATATGTGTGCAGTTCCTCAGGAAAATTAGTAGAATAAGGCAGACCTGGGTTAATTCCCTGGCAACTGTGACAACTTGACAAAGGTCGGTAAGCGCTCTGAGCTCTCAATTTCCTCATTTGTCAAATAGGGATAATAATTGTCCCCATCAATTTAGGTTATAAGAATATTGAATGAGATGGGAGATAGTGATTGTAAATTTTTGAGTGAAGATCTAATACACAGAAAGTGCTTGATACGTATTAGCCATGATGCTGACAATGATCATGCCAACAGTATCCAAGAAAGTCGTCAGGAGATATTCAAACAGCACTTTTAATAGAAGATAAATGAGAAGTTCATAAATATACAAATGAAGAATAAAATACATTAAAAATAATTCTGAGACGCACAGGTATTGAAAAATTTGGCTTTGAAAGCCAGGAAAACCAGCAGAACTGGTCTGTATCTTAGCTGGATCTACTGCCCCACACACAGAATGCTGTACTAATCATACCTTAACCGCTTGGCGTTGGCAGTTAAGAGGATGGGCTGCTTATGGACTTATGAATCCATGTGGCCCACACCAGTATTAATATTTAGTAGCCCTTTGACCTTGGGACAATTGTTTAAATTCTCTGTGATTAAGACTCTTGTATTCAAATTAAGGACAATTATATTAGCCATTCCATATAGTTGCTTTTGAGGATTTCGTGAATTTATTGTACAAAGCATAAAATAGCATATGACAGATAGTAAGTATTCAAAAAAAAAGTAGCCATTATTAGCAGTAGAAAGAAAGAGAATTCTTTCAGTTGTAAAAAAAAAGAAATGACCTGGATCCGCTTACCACACACATAGTTCGAAACCAACATTCAATTCAAATCAGTAGGGAATAGAACATGATCTTATTCTGCATACATCAAGATTCAGAGCCAAGAATAATAGTGGCTAAAATAAAATGGAGGCTTTTTATTTTTCCTTTGATGGGGTCTAATCTAGAACATTTCAGGAAGGAGAGGGCTCAAAGGGAAAAGAAAAGAAATTGCTGCTTCTCAAGCTTAGAGATCAGCTGTATATGAAACCTTTATTGAGACTTGACAACACTTTAAAAGTAAGAATTGTTCAAAACAGCTTTACTCCTTCACTGATTATTTTAAATAGTGCAGAAATATACATCTTCTTCCTAAAGTGTTGGATACCTGATTGCAGCTCTTTTTTTCAGAAATCCAAACAGTACATTCACTTCTAAATGTATTTGTTGTTTCATCACTGGAGATTCTTGAAGAGCAGGAATGACGACACTATAATAACTGAACTATGTTATATTTGAAAAATAAGTACCAACTGTCATTATTTTACCACCTTTGTTGTATTATTTCTTACCTATGGCGTCCAGTGAAAGATGGTATTTTTATGAGTTTAATGAGCACACTGATTCTGGATAATTCGAGACAAGAACTTGGACATTTTTCACGATTGCTCAGCCACTCCTGTTTTTTATTGGGGCTGGTGTGTAAGTAATGGAGACCCCAAAAGGAAAGAGCAGCAGTCAGTGCTTACAACTCTAGGAGGAGGGTTTGCAACAACGCTTTATTCTCTGGAATTCTATCCTACATGCTGTCAAAGGAGATAGCTGCTTCTATTCTTGTAGAAAATATGAGTTCTAAGTCTCTTACCGTCACTTGTAGGAATGCAGATGACTAAGTCATGCAACTAGAAAGCATTGAAATAAACTACTTTGCCTAAGTGTGGAGCTATCATAGTCCTTTATTAGACTCCCACTGCCCCGTATAGTAGCCACTAGCCACAAAGGACTACTACATCTTTAATAAAAGTAGATTAAAAGGGACGCCTGGGTGGCTCAGTGGTTGAGCTTCTGCCTTTGGCTCAGGTCATGACCCCGGGGTCCCAGGATCGAGTCCCACTTTGGGCTCCTTGCAGGGATCCTGCTTCTCCCTCTGCCTATGTCTCTGCCTCTCTCTCTGAGTCTCTAATGAAAAAAATAACTAACATCTTTAAAAATGATTTTAAATTTAGGTTAAAATTAAAATTTAGTTCTTCATATGCTCAAGTCACATTAGAGTCACATGTGGCTGGTGGCTACCACACTGGTGAGGACAGGTATGAAGCATTTATATAATTGCAGGAAGTTTCTATTGATCAATGCTACCGTAGACTTCCTCAGGACCTTCCTACCCTCAGCCACATGCCGCTTCCCATGTCTACTGTATTATCTTTGTACTGTCTCCTTCCGTCTTTCGGATGTTTTTGTTCATATTCAATGCAAGACAAATTTACACAGAGAAATCAACTCAATGCCCTTTCATCTCCTAATTTCATATTCAGGACCGTGTTAGAAATGGTGGCTTTTGACATTCTTTATTCCCATAGGATTTGTTGATCTCCTGCACTTACACTCTGTACAGTCTCAGTTCTGGGCCTACCTTCTATGAAATGATATGAGCCACATATCTAGTGGAAGTCAGTTTTCTGCTATTACTTGCCCCCTACCATAATCATGCTCTTGTTCTTTCTGCACATTGTGTAATTAGCATGTACCTCTCTAGGCAGAAATATAGTTTTGCCTAGGAATCATGGTCACTTCCCTCACACCTCACTCCAGGCTAAAACTCTTAGAAAGAAGTGGCTCTCCATTCTTCTCAGAGTAAGACTGGCGATACCTAACATACATTGAGTGCTTGGCTTTGGGGCAGATGCTGTTCTATTTGATTCATACACGTGACCTCTTTCAATTCTTAAAACAATCTTATGAGGTAGTCCTATTGTCACCTCCCCTGACCCTGACACATGATATAGGTAAGGAAACTGAGACAGGAAGAGATGAGATGGCTTTCTCAAGATCAGAGAGCCAATAACGTGACACAGCTGGTTTTGCAAACTGAGTAGAGTGGTTCAGAGAGGAAGCAATCAGATTGGTGGGTTTGGATTGCCTCACTTAGTGGCTAGCATATGTAAGTCCCTGTACTTCAGTCCACGAGGTATCATCTCTCCCCAAAAGAGATGGAAATTTAGGTTTTGCAGCTCCTTGTGGGGTGCGTGTGGGGGGTGACTAAACTAAATACAGACTTCAAACCTTGCTGTCTTCTTCCTTATATCATCTTTTGTAAGTTAGCCTATTCAGACCCTATGTTGTATAGGGATATCCAAGCCATATACATGCTGTTAGGTGTCATGCTCTCTTTAAGACACTAAGAAGTTTCAAGACTTACAAATTACAGATGCACGCAGTGTAATGGAATGCCGAGTAATGGAATCCCAATTGACCATACCCTCAAATGACTGGGATTTTCTTAACCACTGCTGCATTTTGCATAAATAGAAGTTGCATTGTATGACAAACTCTATTGCACAAAGCCCATTTCCTTTTAAATGTTATTCTCTGAGAATGCAGCAGCCTGGCATCATGCAGGCAGGAATAAAGCCCCATTAACTACTGTGCCCAAAGTTTCATAGCTGTGGCATAACAAGCTTTGGAATTTATAGAACAATTATAGAATTATAGAACAATCAAAGCTTTTTATAACTGCCACAAATGCTAGCTTCAGCACCACAGGTGGGATTTTAGGAAATGCTAGAACTACTGTTGCACATGCTTTTAAAAATGTTTTGTTGTTGAAGAAAAACTGGAAGATGGTAGAATAGTAGGAGGACCCTCGTCTTGTCTTGTCCCTCGAACACAGCCGGATAAACATCAAATCATTCTGAACACCCAAGAAATTAATCTGAGGATTGACAGAACAAACTGCACAGCTAGAAGGCGAGAACAGGCCACACTGTGGGAGGTGGGAGGTGTGGAGATGCAATTTGGGGGAGAAAAGAACTGTGGATGCTGGGGAGAAGAGAGGACCGAGAGAGAGAGGGGGAGAGCACCCAGAGAATCGCACAAGGAAACCACTTCCCCCAAACCACTGATTGACTGGGGAGGTGAGAGGGGCTGATTATTGTGCATTTTTACAGCCAGCAAGTTCAAAGTTTTAGAGGTCTCCCACCACGACTGGTGTGGGGCCCGCTGGGTACTGTGGGGAAAGAGGGCAGAAGCCCAGGAGCAGAGAGCATGATCGGAAGATCCCCTGGGATGCACTGAGAGGGGCAGTTCCCCCTTCCTGGAGCACATGTGGAAGAGGTGGCCCTACCTCTACAAGGATGAAAGAGCCAGTGGCTGCTCTTGTGCTCCCCGTCCTTCAGCATAGGTGCAGAGACACCTGCCGAGGGCGGCTAACCTGGACGTCAGCTCTTTGCTGCACTTCACTCCAAAGTCCAAGCTCCTGCGTGTTGGTGCAAGTGCCCTTCTGGGACAAAGCTGCACCATCCCCAGCTCGATGAGACCCTCCACTAGCGGACCGGCCTGGGTCCCTGCCACACCAGGTCCCTAAAATTCAGAGCTTTAAAACTCGGCCTGCCTGCCTGGATAGAACACAGGTGTGCTGTGCTGCCGGATGGGCAGGTGGCCTGGACGCAGGGTGAAAGCGGGGATCAGAGAGACACCTGGGACACATGAGAGGAGGTTGTTTGCTCTTCCGGGAGAGCTTCCCAGAAAGTGGCAAGTGTGGACTTTCCTCTCTGGGGATGAGGGAGAGGGCTGGTGTCATTTCCCTTCCCCACCCCTTGATGTAACCACTTCAGCAAGCAGCACAGCACCAACAGTGGAGGCCTAGACTGCTTCCACCTAGCCCTGCCCCACTGCGCTCTGCAGGTGCTCCTTTACTGAGGCAGGTGTGCCTGAAAACCAAAGCAGTGGGCACCTCCCCCAGTAGACGAGGACAAACCTCCCCGAACACACTGACTACTGATCATAGAGTGCTACAAAGCTTCAGCTCTAGTGCAAATAACATCAAGTCTCTTTTAGCAAGCAGACCAGAGTGCACTTCACTAAAACTCACCACACTCTGGCCAACGTCCAAGGACTCCCCCCTGCAGGCAAGGAGATACTCCGCAGAGGACTGACCTGAGGGGAAGAGCAGCCAAAAGGCAGCAGCAGAGGGCACGGAGCACACACCAGAGACAGTTCCTGAAGTGCAGGCCGTGGATAGTAAATTACCGCTTCTTAATAAAACCATTACTCTTAGGAACAGGAAACATAGCAGGCTTTCCTAACACACAGAAGACAGACATCTAGACATAATGCCAAGATGGAGGAATTCATCCCAAAAGAAAGAATAAGAAAACATCACAGCCAGAGGTCTAATTGTATTGGTTATAAGTAATACAATTAATCCAGAACTTAAAACAATGATCATAAGGATTCTAGGTGGGCTTGAGGAAAGCACAAAAGACACCAGGGAGTTCCTTATGCGGAAGATAAAAGACATTAAAGCTAGTCAGGCCGAAATAAAAAATACTATAACCAAGATGTGAAACCAAGTGGATGTAATGACCACAAGGATGGAAACAGCAGAGGAATGAGTAAGTGATATTGAAGATAAAATTATGGAAAATAATGAAGCAGAAAAGAAGAGGGAAAGAAAAATACTGCATGACAAATGTATACTTAGGTTACTCAGTGACTCCATAAAGCGTAATAACGTTCGTACCACAGAAGTCCTGGAAGAAGAGAGACAAAAATAGGCAGGAGGTTTATTTGAGGAGATTATAGCTGAAAACTTCCATAATCTGGGGGAGGAGACAGACATGCAAATCCAGGAGACACAGAGAACTACCAAAATCATCAAAAGTAGGCCAACACCAAGACATATAGTAAAAATTGCAAAAAAAATAGAGATAAGGAAAAAATTGTAGAAACAACAAGAGAAAAGAGGTCCCTGATTTATAAGGGAAGACAATTAAGATTCGCAGCAGACCTCTCCAGAGAAGCTTGACAGATCAGAAGAGAGTGGCATGATATATTCTACATACTGAATGGGAAAAGATCTGCAGCCAAGGATACTCTGTCCAGGAAGGCTGTCATTCAGAATAGAAGGAAAGATAAAGAGTTTCCCAGACAAATGAAACCTGAAAGAATTTGTGACCAGTAAACCAGCCCACAAGAAATATTAAAGGAAATTATTTGAGTGGGAAAGAAAAAAAACAAAGCGACTAAGACTAGAAAGGAACAGAAAATCTCCAGAAACAATGACTTGACGAGTAATACAATGGCACTAAATTTGTATCTGTCACTAATCACTCTTAATGTAAGCAGAATAAATATTCCAATCAAAAGACATAAGGTGTCAGAATGGATTAAATCAAACAAACAAACTAATAAACAAACAAACAAACAAAAAACAAGGCCCATCATATGCTGCCTATGAGAGACTCTAAAGACAACTGCAGATTGAAAGTGAGGGAATGAAGAATCATTTTTCATGCTAATGGACATTAAAAGAAAGCTGGAGTAGCCATACTTAGAAAAACTAGATTTTAAGACAAAGACTATAACAAGAGGTAAAGAAAGGCACTATATCATAATAATGGGATCTATCCAACAAGAAGATCTAACAATTGTAAATATTTATGTCCCCACCGTGGGAGCATCCAAATAGATAAAACAATAACCAGCATAAAGAAACTCATTGATGATAATACAATAAGAGTGGGGAACGTTAACACCAACTCATAGCAATGGACAGATCATCTAAGCAGAAAATCAACAAGGAATCAATGGCTTTGAGTGGCACAGTGGCTTTGAATGACACACGGGGCCAGATGGACTTAACAAATATATTCAGAACATTTCATCCTAAAGCAGCAGAACACACATTCTCCAGAAGAGATCACATATTGTGTCAAAAATCAGATCTCAACAAGTTACAAAAAGATTGAGATCATGCCGCACATATTTTCTGATCACAGTGCTGTGAAACTTGGAGTCAATTGCAGGAAAAACTTGGAAAGACCCTAAATAGATGGAGGTTAAATAATATCTTACTAAAGAATGAATGGGTTAACCAGGAAATTAAAGAAGAAATAAAAAATACATGGAAACTAATGAAAATAAAATGGTTCAGAACCTTTGGGGGTGCAGCAAAAGTGGTCCCAAGAGGGAAATATATGGCAATACAGATCTAGCTCAAAAAGCAAGAAAAGTTTCAAATACATAACCCATCCTTACACCTCCAGGAGCTGAAAAGGGAATAACAAATGAAGCCTAAAGCCAGCAGAAGAAAGGAAATAATAAAGATTAAGCAGAAATAAATGATACAGCAACAAAAAAACAAACAACAAAAAAAAAAAACAGTAGAACAGACCATGAAACCAGGAGCTGGTTCTTTGAAAGAATTAACAAAATTGATAAGCCGCTAGCCAGACTTATCAAAAAGAAAAGAGAAAGGAGCCAGATAAATACATTCATGAATGAGAGAGGCGAGATTATAGCCAACACTGAAGAAATGCAATTATAATGAAGAGAATATTATGAAAAGTTATATCCCCCAAAACTGGGTAGTCTGGAAGAAATGGATAAATTCCTAGAAACATATAAACTACCGAAACTGAGACAGGAAGAAATTGAAAATCTGAACAGACCAATAACCAGCAAAGAAATTGAGCCAGTAACAAAAAATATCCCAATAAGTAAAATTCCAGGACCAAATGGCCTCCCAGGGGAATTCTGCGGACACAGAGAGAGGCAGAGACACAGGCAGAGGGAGAAGCAGGCTCCCTGCAGGGAGCCCCATGTGGGACTCGATCCCAGGTCTCCAGGATCATGACCTCATCCAAAGGCAGATGCTCAACCACTGAGCCAACCAGGTATCCCTCAAACATTTAAAGAAGGGTTAGTACTTAATCTTTTCAAACTGTTCCAAAAATATAGAAATGGAAGGAATACTTCCAAACTCTATTCTATGAGACCAACATTACCTTGATTCCAAAATCAGAATAGACCTCACTAAAAGAGAGAATTCCAGGCCAATACCCCGGATGAACATGGAGGCAAAAATTCTCAACAAAATACTAGCAAATCAAATTCAACAGTACATTAGAAGAATCAAGTGGGATTTATTCCTGGGCTGCAAGTGCGGTTCAATTTTCACAAATCAATCAATGTGGTACACCACATTAGTGAAAGAAAGAATAAGAACCACATGATCCTTTTACTAGATGCAGAAAAAGCATTTGACAAAGTATAGCATCCATTCCTGATGAAAACCCTCTACAAGTAGAGATAGAGGGAGCATAGGCACAGAGGCTGTATTCAGAAGACCCACAGCCAATATAATCCTCAATGGGGGAAAACTGAGAGCTTTTCCTCTAAGGTCAGGAACACTCTTAGCATTGTTATTTAACATAGTACCAGAAGTCTTAGCCTCAGCCATCAGACAACAGAAAGAAATAAAAGGCATTTAAATCAGCAAGGAAGAAGTCAAACTTTCACTATTCACAGATGACGTGATACCCTATGTAGAAAACTCCGAAGACTCCACCAAAAATCTCTAGAATGGATACACAAATTCAGCCAAGTCACAGGATACAAAATCAACATGTAGAAATCTATTGCATTTCTATACACCAATAATGAAGCAGCAGAAAGAGAAATCAAGGAATTGACCCCATTTATAATTGCACCCAAAAACCATATGATACCTAGAAAAAATTTAACTAAATAGGTAAAATATCTGTACTCTGAAAACTATAGAACACTTATGAAAGGAATTAAAGATGATACGAATAAATGGAAAAACAGTCCATGCTCATGGTTTGGGAGAACAAATATTATTGAAGTGTCTGTACTACCCAAAGACATCTACATATTTAATGCAATCCCTATCAAAATACCACCAGCATTTTTCACAGGGCTGGAGCAAACAATCCTAAATTTTTTATGCAACCACGAAAGACCCTGAATATCTAAAGCAATCCTGAAAAAGAAAAACAAAACTGAGAACATCAAAATTCTGGATTTCAAGGTATATTATGAAGCTGTGATCATCAAGACAGTGTGGTCCTAGCATAAAAATAGACACACAGTTTGGTGGAATAGAATAGAGAATCCAGAAATGGACTCAACTATATGGTCAACCGGTCTTCAACAAAGCAGGAAAGAATATTCAATTGAAAAAAGTCTCTTCTACAAATGGTGTTGGGAAAACTGGACCAGTTGACAAAACTGGACCAGTTGGTTACACCATACACAAAAATAAATTAAAAATGGATGAAAGACCTAAATGTGAGACAGGAAACCATCAAAATCCTCGAGAACACAGGCAGCCACCTCTTTGACCTTGTCCACAGCAAATTCTTACTAGACACATCTCTAGAGACAAGGGAAGCAAAAGCAAAAAAATGAGCTATTGGGACTTCATCAAGATAATAAATAAAACCTTCTGCACAGCAAAGGAAACAATCAGCAGAACTGAAAGGCATCTTATGGAATGGGAGAATATATTTGCAAATCACATATGTGATAAAGGGTTAGTATCCAAAATCTATAAAGAATGCATCAAAGACCCCAAAAAAACAAATAATCCAGTTAAGAAATGGGCAGAAGACATGAACAGACATTTTTCCAAAGAAGACATCAGATGGCCAACGGACACATGAGAAGATGCTCAACAGCACTCGCCATCAGGGAAATACAAATCAGAACCACAATGAGATCCCACCTCACACCAGTGAGAATGGGGAAAATTAACAAGACAGGAAACAGCACATGTTGGAGAGGATGCGGAGAAAGGGGAACCCTCCTGCACTGTTGGTGGGAATGTGACCTGGTGCAGCCACTCTGGAAACTGTGGGGAGGTTCCTTAGAAAGTTAACAGTAGAGCTACTCTACAACCCAGCGATTGCACTAGTAGGTATTTATCCAAAGGATACAAAAATAGTGATTCGAAGGGACACGTGCACCTTGATTATCAACAACAGTCAAACCATGGAAAGAGCCCAGAAGTCTAACGACTGATGAATGGATAAAGCACCTATGGCGCATATATTTACAATGGGATATTACCATCAAGAATAATGAAGTCTTGCCATTTGCAACAATGTGGATGGAGGCGGAGTGTGTTATGCTGAGAAAATTAAGTCAGTTAGAGAAAGACAAATACCATGTGATTTCACTCATATGTGGAATTTGAGGGACAAAACATGAACATGGGGGGGGGAGAAAGAGGCGAACCACAAAACGGTCTTAACTCAAGAACAAATGAGGATTGCTGGGGGGAAGGTCAAGGGGGATGGGGTTTAAGGAGGGCACTGGGTCAAGTAGAGAAGTGATGAGTCACTAAATTCTACTCCTGAAATTAATATTATATTATCCGTTAACTAACCAGAATTTAAATAAAAACTGGAAACAAAAAAATTTTGCTGTTAACCTTTTTTTTTGTTTGGTTTGGTTTTGGTCTGGTTGACTGGTTGGTTGGTCTGTTTTTGAGCAGTTCCTTCCTCTTTATATTCTATGCCTGCGTAACATTTAAAACTGAGCATCTGCACGTCTAAAAAGTGCTTCAAAGTTGCCAGTTGCCTTGACTGATGACACCATTTACTCCTTATAACGATCCTCATTTGAGAGATGGGAAAATAGAAGCACAATGTGGTAAACTAAATTTCTCAAGGTGAAACAGCAGGTAGAGAGTGGAGCAAAATATTGAATTCTGCTTTGTTGACCTGCACGTGTGGGCTTTTAGCGCAATTCTATTCTGGTGCCTCCCAGCGGGTCTCCTTTGCCCATTCCTCTTCTTTTCCAGAGTTGATATGATGTAATAAAAAGGATACCGTGAGTCCTGGCATTATGAGGGTGGTCTAGTTAAGAATTAAAATTCTGGAAAAGTATATATTTTTTATTTTATGTGCTTACCCACCCACTGTAATTTAATTATCCTAATTTTAAAGAAAACTGTTGGAGAATAAAATAAGACACCCAGCGGGCAGGCAAAAAGTCCAGCTCTTAAGTTCCCAGCCTCCTTCTTGCAGAGGGAGGTTCCCTCATGCAATTTCCTTTCTCCTTTGATTAACAGCATTCTGCTTCTACTTCATTCTTCACTGTTCTCTCCTGTCACTACCATCCCTCCTCCTGTCTCTGTTTCTTTCCACCACTTATTAATGGGATTTATGAATAAAACAAGTCCTAAAACGTCTGCTTTAGATCAGGTGCTCTCCCTGCCATTTAATTGAATTGAATAGAATTATGCAGCATTTTAACCTTGATTCTGTTTCTTCATCTATAAAATTCAATAGGTATTCTGAAAGATCCTTCCCAGCATTTCCATTTTATAATGTTGATGATATTTCTTTCAGACACTCTAGGCATTTATAAAAATTTATTATACAGATTCTATCCTAATGTTCCCACATTTCCTGACTTTGGTACCTTACGTTAATTTTCTAATCTTTTATCTATGAATGGCAAGTCATTAAACATTTGAAATGGAATTAAACATCTTGCTCCATCACATTTCAGTTCTCCATCTGGCTTCTGCAATTGGAATTTACTGGCAAATGAAATTTTGAGCTTTGGGGGGCTGTGTGTGAGCAAGAAATGCTGATGCCATCATCCCACATGTCTGTTCAACCCTGAACTTTGTGGTCTCCATCATTTTCTGAGGGACAGATGGTAAAGAAAATAATCCTGAAATGCTCCTGTCATGGTGGAGGAAGAGAAAGAGAGAGATTAATTGATTCAGAACCATGCAACGCATTTGTGCATTTGTAGCCTTCGGGGGAAAAAAAATGATTTCATGATGTGCAGGACAGTCTTTACCTTTTGAGGGAAGCGCAGCGACTGCTTAGAAAAGAGTGCTTGAGGACTCGTAAATGGTTGGGAAATGATTTATTTAACATTAAGGGTGTAAGGAAGGGACTGGAGGTACCACAATGGGAGACATGAAAGAATGCCCATTCTTCAGTTGTTTTGGTTACACAAAAATCTATACTGCAAGGACACTGATTCTCCCCCATAGCTTAAGTCAACTATGGGGATGACCTTCTAGGGCTAGACAGCATGTACAGGATAGGCCGCGAGTGAGTGTCCGAGCGGAAGTTCCAAAAATTCAAAGTATAAAATGGAAAAGGACATTATGAAATGTCCTTATTACTTGATGGGAAATAATCCAACATCTGTGATTAGCGGCAGAAAGAATTTGGGGCTTGTTGGACCACTCTTGCTGTATAATTGACTACCTCCCAAATAGGGAGTTTGAAAGCACAATTATGTATTCTTGCTCATGAGTCTGTAAGTTGCCTTGTGGTTCACAGTTTGGGTGGCCGTGCTTCCATCTGTGGGGACAGCTGGGCCTGGCTCCTCCCTGCTCTGCACAGTTTCCATCTCCCGTGGAATATCGGGTTAGCCAGGGCATGTTCTTATTCTAGCAATGGCAGGAGTGCAAGACAACAACAACAACCAACCAACAAAACAAAACAAAACCCAAAAATGATGTAATTAGGAAGACCTCTTATGGTCCAGGCTTACAAACGGCGCACAATCATGTCTTTTCAACCAAAGTGGCCCATAGTTTTCTAGTTACCAAGTGCTGTGAAACAAGTTAAGCCAGAACTCTCTGTGGTTAAGCAACGAGTTTGTTCTTCTGTCAGATTTTGTTGGCTACATATTTGGACGAGGCACAGTAGGAATGGTTCTTCTCTATCCTACTATGTCTGGTCCTCATCTGAGATGTCCAAAACGGATAAGGAGTCGAATAGTTGGGCTGGAGAACCCCTTTCCAAGATGACTTCCTCACCACTTGTATGTCTGGTTTGGGTGGGGTCGCTGCAGGACAGAGTATTTCCCACTCCTTTGATCCATTTTTCCTCTTCCAGTCCTCTTCCCACTGGCAGCTATCAGCTTGTTCTCTATATTTATAAGTCTGATTTTGTTTTTTGTTTTGTTTTGTTCTTTTTTTTTTTTTAGATTCCACATATGGGTAAAATTATATGGTCTTTGTCTTTCTTAGTCTTACTTATTTCACTTAACATAATACCCTCTAGGTCCATCCATGTTGTCACAAATGGCAAAAAACTCATTCTTTTTTATGGCTACCTAATATCCTGTGTGTCTGTGTGTGTGTATGTGTGTGTGTTTGTACGCACTACATCTTCCTTATTCATTCATCCATCAATGGACACTCAGAAGGTCAAAGATTTGTGTCTCTTTTAAACCATTATGCATATCCGAGTCCAAATTTAAGTTGCAGGAAAGTACACTTTTCCTCTAGGAAGAGAGATTGTAAAATCTTATGATATAAACCATGGACACGGAGAGGTGAGAAGAACCAGGGCTAATAACTTAACATCTGCAAGGAATAGGTGAAAACTGATGGATGGACATGAGATGGTATCCAGTGACCGCCTTTTTCACATATAGTGGGTATGAAAGAAGATAATAGGGTCCTCAAGGAAGGGGAAAACTCAAGGCTAGTTTGTGATTTTGGGAATAAAGCTATAAAAGTTGATTTCCAAGTCCACGCAAGTGTAGTGCCAGGCAGAAAACTTGAGAAAGAAGAAGCCTACTCATAAGGATTAAGCTCAGATGGTGTAACTGGTGCCACCAGGTACCAAATCAAAGGGAACGAGATTGAAATAAGGTCCTATTTCCCTAATGGAGCTAAACTTACACTATATCTCTGACTTAATACAACTGAAGTCAGGCTAAGTTTTTAGATCAATACCTGGAAGTTGTTAGTAATTCTATGGAAGCTAATACTCTAATAAATTAAACATTTCTAGAAATATTTGAATAGTTGAGATACCAAATGGAGACATCTGGCCTTAGAATAGATTATAAAATATCTTTCACATATTTCAGATACTGAAGTCTACTAGAACCTATTTTATTATTAAAAGTTGTCTACTTTATGGGAAAAATAAAAGATAAAAATATTCAATGATATTTTATCTCCTTTGAAGGAATTACCAGTTATTTATTGATTTAAACATATGTATATTTCCCCTCAAATTAATAAATTTTCATCACAAATTCAGTACTCCATCAGATTTAGCAGTAGTAGAAAATTGGACTTTCACGGGAGAGTAGGGATTCTAAACCTGCAGATACAGAAGCCAAAATGCCAAGATTTTATCATACACAGAAATAAGAGTTCTTTTTAAGGCTCTCTTGCCAAAGCTTGAAGATATAAAAGCAGGATATGACTATTTCACTCAAGAGTCATTTTTTTTTCCTGACACAAGCAGGTGAGACATTGACAGAGATTAGCTGTGCAATCAATGTTTTTGGTTGGAATTTCCAAAACAAACACAATGAATAGTTAATGCATATAAAGGTACATCTGTTTAATAATAATAACCTTTGTTCTAAATTAATTATTTAAAAATCTTGGGTATCTTTGTAAGATTTGTGGAAATATATGTGTATCTCCATAAATATATCTGCCTTTTTTTTTTTTTTTTTTTAAGATGTTCACAGAGGGTTCCTCCTATCCATTAGGAGCCTTACACTGATTATCAGGGACCTTGAGGAAGACTTTGTCGTAACATCAACGTCTTGGTTCTCTGAAGCACAGAGAACTGAAAGAAATCATTGTTTTTTCTGCCTGGAATTTTCATCTTTTCCTGGTATTCTGTTGATTTAAATGCTGCCAAATACTAGAACTGCCGTTCAAATTCCCATTGCTTCTAGAAGTGATTTTTGATCTCCAAAGATGGGAATGATGTAGTGCCTGTATTTCTTTTCTTTTCTTTCTTTTCTTTTCTTTTCTTTTCTTTTCTTTTCTTTTCTTTTCTTTGCTTGTTGGGAGGAGGATTTCGGGGATTGGTGGTGAGGGCTGTCGGGGGCTGGTATTGGCGGGGTAGGGAGTGGATTGGATGTTAGTGTCGGGGGGATGGTAGGTCTTTCTTTTCTTTCTTTCTTTCTTTCTTTTCTTTTCTTTTCTTTCTTTCTTTCTTTTTCTTTTTTCTTTTCCTTTTCTTTCTTTCTTTTCTTTTCTTTTTTTCTTTTTTCTTTTCTTTCTTTTCTTTTCTTTTTTTTCTTTTCTTTCCTTTCTTTTCTTCTTTCTTTTCTTTCTTTCTTTCTTTCTTTCTTTCTTTCTTTCTTTCTTTCTTCTTTCTTTTTCTTTCTTTTTTTTCTTTCTTTCATTTTTTATTGGTGTTCAATTTGCCAACATATAGCATATCACCCAGTGCTCATCCCATCAAGTGCCCCCCTCAGTGCCCGTCACCCAGTCACCCCCACCCCCCGCCCACCTCCCCTTCCACCACCCCTAGTTCATTTCCCAGAGTTAGGAGTCTCTCATGTTCTGTCTCCCTTTCTGATATTTCCCACTCATCTTTTCTCCTTTCCCCTTTATTCCCTTTCACTATTTTTTATATGATAGTATTTTGAACAACCACTTGTTGAAACCAACAAGTTTTCATCATACTTGTTGATGACACTTGGCACTTTTAGCTTCAACTGAGTTTATCAATAAGCATTCCCTACCACATGTAATTAAACTTTCTGTTTCCCATGGAACTCATTCCATGAGCATATACATGGGAGGTGATAAATAAGTTATTGAAAAATAATTATAATTAATCTATATATCCACCACTTGTTCTGATGAACAAAACCATTATATGCGATCACCTGCTGGCATCTTGGATGTATACATAGAAATATAAAATATATGCTTAGGATCTGAACGTTTTGCTGTATAAAAGTCGTCTCAGTTAAAAAATATGAGGTAAGATATTCAGTCAGTGTCTGTCTCGTAAAGACATATTAGCTATAGTATTTTAAGACTGTGCCTTGGGACCCCTGAGACGGATGCCCTCATTGTGTGCTGCCTCTTGATACACAAAAGAAATGTAACCTAGGAAAACAGACATGACGTGCAGAGATACAGCAACAACATTCTCAGAGCTGCCTTATTTGGCTCCTCCACATTGATTGTGTAATTGGTAGATTTATTTTCCAAGAAGATCTTCCCAAAACACAAACATCACCAAATTACCACCTCCTCATTATGTTCAGTGTAACATTTATGCTCCCTAATATGACATATCTGACCTCCAAGATTACAGTCACAATTTCTGCTCATCAGTTGCCCTAAATTCCCCCACACCTCAGAGCTTCTTTGCATATACAGTTATCCTGGAAGTCCTTTTCTGATTCTTATGTTTTGCTCTCCTCACCTTTACAACTCAGACCTAGTAACATCTCTTTTGAAGCCTTCTACAATTACTTCTACACTTTAGTCATATACAAAGGCCTTTCATTCTCAAGGATCCCAGAGTACCAATGACATCAAAATGTTACCAAAAGTATTAGATAAAGTAATGGTTTAAAGCAATTGATACAGCATTGCTATCTGATAGATACAAAATATTGATAATTATTTCTTCTTATTTATTTTTTTAATATTTTATTTATTTTTGAGAGGAGGGAGAGAGCAAGAGAGAGAGAGAGAGAGCATGAGCTGGGTGAGGGGAGGAGCAGAGGGAGAAGTACTCTCCTCACTGAGCAAGGAGTCGGATGTGGGGCTCAAACCCAGGACCCTGGGATCATGACCTGAGCTGTAGCAGACGTTTAAACAACTGAGCCACCCAGTTACCCTCTTTTTAATCATTACCAAGTACATACTCTGTTATTCAATCATAAAAGTATCCTCCAACTGCTCATTTGTTACCCCCATATACCTTAACTTTATCAAAGATAAAGCTGTCTTCAGCAAGTTTGCAAAATATGAATAGAAGTGATGATTATTAGCCACAATGTAATACTTACAATGTTGTTATATTTGTCTTGAAAATTCTCATATGTTTTTGGATAAGATTTTATGTTTGAAGAAGCTTCTATACACAAACTGTGCCTTAGTTCAGGTATAACACTTTGTATAATTTAAGGAAGTTCTGATTATAAATCTTTTACCTTGATAAATAATGTATATTGGTTACAATTGCCAGCATATTCTGTTCTCCAGGGATAGCATCAACTAAGTTATTTAAGACAAAATATAAGTAGAAGGATATTGTTACTGCTTCTAGCATCCTTTTAAGAAATTTTTTGCAATATGGTAAATGCTTCTTACATTTCTGGACCAGGTGTTGAGAATTTTATTCCTGCGGAATCTGGGAGCCTGTTTATAGTGTATGTACATCAATGTTCAAAATACTGCAATTCAGATGCTCTGGAGAGGATGGAGCACGGTGATTAAGGATATGGGCCTGGAGTAAGACAGCCTGGCTTTTAATCACAGCTCTCGGCTGAGTGTTTGACCTTGGTGAGGTTACTTAATTCATGCTTCAGTATGACTGTGTATAAAATAATAATAATGCTACTATCTGTCTTATAACTTCTTTGTGGGAATTGAAGAGGCTTTTGTGGCTATGCCACACGCCACGGTGCTTCTCACACAGTAGGCATTCAGTAAGCCCTGATCATAATTTTTAATCATATAATGATAAGAATGGACTCTGTCATTCTCCTGAGACAGAACCACATATTGTCTGATCATTAGGAACCTGATGACACCCAGACCACTACCCCTCTCTATCTGATCCATTTTTAAAAATCTTCTACCCCATTCCATTTTCTTAGAGTGCTTGCTTCTTTCAAATCATTGATATATAGGGTATATATAAAATATACAAGCAACTAGGGGCTCAGCTGGTTAAGCTTTCAACTCTTGATCTCAGTTCAGGTCTTGATCTCAGGGTTACTAGTTCACACTCCATATTGGGTGCCACACTGGGTTTAGAGCCTACTTAAAATACACAGACACACACACACACACACACACACACACACACACAAAATATCTAAGAAGAATTTAGCCTTGACACTCTTATTAGGTCTCTTTTATTCCTGAGATTTCATCTTAGAGAAGAGGGAGCATAGATTCCCGTAAACAAAGTCAAGATCTTTGTGTTTTTTTAAAAATTATATTTTCTTATTTATAGCAGGAAAGACTTCCATGTAGAGACACTGAGACTTAAATAGTTGCAAGCATGTGCTTACCATTTTAGAAGAAGCCCAGATTTCTTCATGCATTTGCCTACAAGCTGTTTGTTTTCTTCTCTCTCTTCCAGCTGGAAGTCACTCATCATCCCTTTCAGAAGGAATTGTCAGCACAAACAATGCAGATTACAAAATAAGAAAATCCAAAACAAGAGCACGTGCAGAAACCTCCCAGGTAAATATGTTTCAAAACGAAAATTTTTCCTTTGTAGCTTTCTGTACCCAGAGTGATTTTTACCTGTAGTTCTGAAGCATTCTGGATCTGCATCATGTGAAAGCAGGCCATGTGTGGCAAAGTAGAGCTCCCTGGCATGACTTCTGTTCCCTCAAGACTAGCTCGTGTATTTGTCATTCGAAGCTATTCAAGGAGGGGAACGTTATATTTGAATTAAGTTCCTTGACCACTTGAGCGTATGAGCTGACATACAAAGTGAGGAAATACAGAAACAAAAATGAGAGACTGGATGAAAGAGTCTGTCATAAAGTCTTAAGTTTCTGGAGGATTCACGGGGTTCTAAAAATAAGATTATGGCTCTAGTCTCAAGAAGCCTGTGCTAAATCTGAGAATGAAACCAAGCAACAAGAATACCCAACGAAGAATTTGATCAGGCTAGCTGGACCCATAGGATGCACAGTAAAAGCTAACGTGATCCAGCTAGTGTGCTGAAATTCCATCAACGATGACAGCTGATATGTATAGAGCAGTTACTCTGTGCCAGGAACTCTTTCATTTTATCCCAATAACACCCCAAAAAGGAAGTTACAACTTGTATCCCTTCCTTGTAGATAGGAGAACTCATGCACAGAGAAATTAAATATGTGTCCAAGTTCACACAAATTCTGCAGAATGGAGCCAACACGCAGCCGACTCTCCAGCCTGTGTTATCTCTAGAAGTGGCACTCTTAATGGTGATTCATTCCGTTTCACTGGGAGGAAGAAAAGAAAACAGAGAGGAAAGTAGAGAGGAGAAAAGTAAGCCTGAGTTTTTGTTCTCTATCTAGCAGATATATATAGATTACATGTGGAGATATATATATATCACAAAAAGCAACATAACTCTCACCAACCAAATAGAGAACTTAAATTATGGAATAAAATTTTGTCAACACATAACTACATAAAGGCTAAGAATAATTATGGAAAGACAAAAAGAAGCTGGGCTTCTGTCAGGCTAAGCAGTAGGCCTCAGAAGGATGGTACAAAATAGGTATTTTGTTCTTTGCTTCTCACTTTTCTGAACCAGGTATTGGGAAAGAGGTGTTCAAAATTATGATCAGCATATATGACCAAGCGTATAATCCTCACTTTAATAAGAGCTGTACCTTCAGACACAGTTCCGTAGTAGGTCCATTTCTCCTACCATATACATTCATAGCATCTTTACTCTTTTTACTTATCATAGCTGTCATTCCTTTGTGTAACTCCCTCATTAATTGCCTCCCAGATTAGACTCTCATTCTGTAAGGGTGGGGACTACTTCAGTTGCTTTAAGCTCAACATTAAGTCTCCTGTAAAGTGATGCATAGTAACTATGCAGTAAGTATCCTTTCCATAGGTTGAAAGGACAGGTTTAGGGGCACTGGGGTGGCTCCACGGTTGAGCATCTGCCTTCGGCCCAGGGTGTGATCCTGGGCTCCCAGGATGGAGCCTGCTTCTTCCTCTGCCTGTGTCTCTGCCTCTCTCTCTCTCTCTCTCTCTCTCTCTTTGTCTCTCATGAATAAATAAATAACATATTTTTTAAAAAAATAAAAATAAATAAAAAAATAAAAGGATAGGTTTGATTTTATGATTTCCAAGTATATAGCCTATTAAAAAGAATGCCAGGAGATTCTGTCATATTTTCAATGATGAGGAAAGATGGCTGGTGGGAAGGAAAAATACAGGCAAACCAGAAGGAAACTATCATAAGAATGAAAAGAACAGGGGTGCCTGGGTAGTTCACTCAGGATGTGGCCGATAAACAGATAAATATCTGCTTTCAGGTGAGATCATGGTCCTAGGACCCTGGGATTGAGCCCCAAGTAGGGCTTCCTGCCCAGTAGGAAATCTGCTTCTCTATCTCCTTCAGTCCTTCCCCCTATGCTCATGCTCTGTCTCTCACTACTTCACATAAACACATAACTTCTAAAAAACAAAAAAAAAAGAAAGAAAGAAAAGAAAAGAATGTAAAGAACAAAAAACATAAACCAAGGAGGAATGTTGGAGTAAAGATGTGAACCATCTAGTTAAAGGAATGAAGAGCAGTGTGTGACTCAATAGTCTGCGCTTCATCAGTTTCACAACCACTGCCTGGTCTATCACAAATAGATAAGACTGATGTCCAGGTCTATTTTTACATAGTGATAATAGCCATCATGCAGATTGTATCTAAGATGTTTAAATTTGACTGTTAATTGATACTTACCTGGGTATATGTAAGGCTACAGGTATTACACATAGACTATCACACATATGAATGATTCTGAACCATAGCTGTTTAGGAACAAGAGTTCTTACAACCCCAGGTCCACGGCATGAAGACAGTGTAGCCCTTGTGCCTATGTCCTCTGAGTCTCTGTCAAGTGGGGATAACAAGTTAGTAGGGTAAGGGTCAGAATGTAATTATCTGTGGGTCTGTAGCAAGAAAAATGAACGTATGATGAGAGCTCAATAAGTGGTATAAGCTTTTCAAGCTATAGTGCTGATTCCTCTCGTGCTTTAAGATTTTTTTAAATATTAGCATTCTGCTTGTTAGTATTTAGTAGACCAACAACATCGGCTTTGAAATCAAGAAAATCAAAATTTAAATCTTTTAATCTCTTTCTGAGCTTGAATCTTACATCTGTGAAATAATAATGTTGACCTTACAAGATTGTTGTGAGAAATAAATGAGCTTTTGTACACAAACTAATTAGCCCGGTGCCTGTCACAATGGAAGCATACACACACTTATGTTTATAATTATTTGCTTTTTTTTGTTCATGGAAATATTACAGTAATAACAGTATATATGTTGTATGTAAAATAAAGTATATTACTTTAAATATTGTATTTTTGCTAGATTCGTGAGGTTTTCTTTTCTCTGCGGTATTTTGGTTGTTTATCCTGTTTGTTTTCATGGGTGCCTAATGGGCATAATAACTATACAGGAAAACAAACAGACCTCAGAAACTACCCTTGATGTATATTTTATATTCAAAAATAGACAGAAAAAGGAAAACTATTTTATTGTCTTCTGTCTGTCTGCTTCTGTTTCTATAGAGTCAAATGCTATTTTTTTACAAAACAAAACATATCATTGAATGATCATCCAAAACAAATGGCTTTCCTTGAACATTAATTGGGAACATTGCTGGCAAGAAAATTCCAACATCAAAATTGCCTACAGTCAGAGACATTTCTTTATTTGTTCCCCTGTTCAGCTGTTCAAAATATGGCTTGTCTGATGTGTCTGTATAGAGTTTGTTACGAAAAACTTTTCTTTAGGCAGAAGGATGTGGCCGATAAACAATATCCTATTGGCAGAGTATAAGTCAATTCACATGACATGAACACCTACTATGAATTAAGTAAAATGTTAACCCTATAAACACAAAGTTTATGTGATTTGTGCATGTAAGGAATTTTTAATAATATGGAAAAGACTGGTATGAACAAATAGAGGCAGTGAACTCAAGAATAAATAAATTGGTATTATAAAATAAGAAGAACATAATATTTCTGGAGGATAGGCAGTCTCTTTCCAGAGAAGTTGACTTCTGAGCTGGACTTTGAATATATCATTATTGTGTTTTAGCTGTACAAGTGGAAGAAGGACAGTGAATGAATGAGAAACCTACATGAAATGCCATGGTAGGTTTAGGTAATTATAAATATTATTAATTCCCCAGTTTTAGAGTGCTACAGTAAGAAGAGAAATGGAAAGAATTAAGACTAAAATAAAATTCAGAAACTTGAAATGTCTTTGTTTCAGCTATGGTGACTGGAAGTCAAGGATAATGTTTAAGCAAAAAAAGCAACATTTGCATATGGGTTTTATTGTAGTTGTGTATTACAAAAAGTTATATATCTATTTTTTAAAAACAATTTTATTGTTTTTATTTTACATAAATAGAAAAAGCAACCTTAGAATTCATATAGAGACACAAAGGACCCTGAATAGCTAAAGCAATCTTGATCAAGAAAAACAAAGCATCACAATTCTTGATTTCAAATTATATTATAAAGCTACAGTAATCAAAACACGGTACTGGCATAAAACAGATAAATAGACCAATGGAACAGAATAGAGAATCCAGAATAAACCTACACACTTATAGTCAACTGATCCTCAACAAGTAAAGCACACAATGCAGAAAGGATAGTCTTTTCAACAGGTGATGTTAGAAAAACTAACATATGCCAAAAAAAAAAAAAAAAAAGAGAGATTGGACCTGTTTCAACATCATAAACAACTCAAAATGGATTAAGGATTAAGTATAACACCTGAAACCATAAAACTCCAAAGAGGGTCGGGGGGAACTCAGGGAAAATCTTCTTAACATTGGTTGTGGCAATAATTTCTTGGATATGACATTAAAATTACAAGCAACAAAAACAAAAAAAGAGACAAATAGGTTTACATCAAAGTAAAAAGCTGCTTCAGAGAAAGAAAACGGCACAATGAAAAGGCAATCTTATGGAATGGGAACACATATTTGTAAACCATGTATCCAATAAGGGGTTAATATCCAAAACGTATAAGGAACTCATCAAACTCAATACCAAAATAATCTGATTGAAAACAGACAAACTACTTAAATAGACACTTTCAAAATGAGAAGTTCAAATGGCTAACGAATACATGAAAAAATGCTCAACATTTCTAGTCATTAGGGAAATGCACATCAAAACCACAATGAGATAGCACTTCACATCTGTTCAGATGACTATTATCAAAAAGACAAAAAATGCTAGTGGTGGGGAGGAGAGAGAGAAGGGGATCTGTTGGACGCTGCTCATGGGAATACAGATTCGTAGAGCCACTGCAGAAAATAGTATGCAGATGCCTCAAAAAATGCAAAAGAGAACTACTGTATGATCTAGTAATCCCACTTCTTGGTACGTACCCAAAAGGAACCAAAATCAGGGTGATAAAGGGGTATTTGCACTCCCACATTCATCGACACGTCACTCATTACAACCAAGATACAGAAATAACCTAAATTTCCTTTAACAGATTTGTGGCTAAAAAAAAATGTTGTATCATATATACAATGGGATGTTAGTCCTAAAAAGGAAAGAAACACTGTATTTGTGATAATGTGGATAGAGCTAGAGCCCATTGGTACTAGGTGAAAAAACTCAGAGAAAGACAAATACTACATGATTCCTCTCATATGTAGAATCTTAAAAACAAAACAAAACAAAATCAAGCTCATAGAAACAAAGAACAGATTGATGGTGCATAGGGCCTGGGAGAAGGGAAATGGGGTAATGTTGGCCAGAGGGTAAAAAGTTTTAGTTGGGCAAGATTAAGTTCTAGAGATCTCCTGTACAGTGTGTAATAGTTAAGAATACTGTGTTTTATACATAAAATCGGCCAAAAAGATAGATCTTGAGTTGAATATCATCACAAGCACACATACATGCACACACCATCACACAAACAGAAAGCTATGGATGTGTTGACTCCATTTAGAGATCCTTTCATAACCGATATGTGAGTTACACGCTTTTATTGGCGTTCAGCTTTTTGTTTTGTCCTTTGCTTGATTTCATTGTGCTGGAAGTTAAAACTGCAGCTTTTTGACAAATTTCCTCCTGGTTTCTTGCGTAGCTCCTTATCAAAGAAGCCTCCTTGGTTTCTTTTCTATACATTTTCTAATGGGGAAAACACAGCTTTCTCAAGAAACAGCAGATGCATAGCAATGGTTAAAAGCAAAGTCTTTGGAGTCTGGCTCATGTGGATTTTGTCACCCACAAATTCACCTACTCAATTGTAAAAAGAGAGAAGTGGTGTCAGTCCATTCAAGCTGCTAAGAAAAACCACCATAGACTGAATGGCTTATAAGCAACAGTTACATTTTTTTTTTTCTCATGGTTCTGAAGGTTGGGGAGTTCCAGATCAAGGTTCCGGCAGATTTGGCGTCTGGTGCGAGCCCGCCTCCTGGTACGTAGAAGGGCACCTGTTCACTGTGTCGTCTGCACGTGGAAAGGGGGGAGGGAGCCCTCTGCCCTATCCTTCACCAGAGCGCTTGTCCCATTTATGAGGGCTTTATGCTCATGACTTAATCATTTCCCAAAGCCCCACCTCCAAACAGCATCATTTTAGGGGTTAGCTTTGAAAATATGAATTTGGGGGGGGGGTGGAGCTACAAATATTCAGTCTGCTTTAATGGTAATAATTACCCCCTCCTACTCCAGGCTGGATCTTTCTCATTGCCCAAGTCCCTCATTCTCAGAGAAAACTCCCTAACCACTGTACATAACTGCTCTCTGCCCCTCACCCAGGACTGGCTTCATGGGCATGTGACCAGTGCAGTTGGTCATTTAGAAGGGTCTTATACTTGGGATTCAGTGCTGCGCTTTTGCCAACTTGGAATTCCTGGTAATTTTACTCTTGACTTAGTATTTTATAAGTGAAAAATCCAACGGGACAATGGAGCATGTAACTGTGCTTGGGACTTTGGCTGACACGAAGTAGTGCCTCACAGCAATGCCCTGGGATGGGTTCTTGGCCCCTTGCCTTCCTGCCCTACGCTCCCTGGGCCTACCCAGTGCTCTTCTCTCTCCTACCCATGATTACTTTCATTCTCTGCCCTGGCGGGGGCCGCGGCATAAGCATGGACACAGCATGTCGAGGTTGGACATGCTCCCCTGTGATACCTTGGGTTAGGGCATGTTAGTGACCATTCTTACTCTAGGCTGGCAGCACAATGGTATGTCTGGCAGGTGATTGATCAGAGATTGTGTCTTATCAGGGAAAAGTCTTTTGCTTACCCCAGTCTAGTTACCACGTATGTCCTGGCTTGGAGGTTTAAAGATCTGTAATGGGTAGTCATCTGTTGTTGGTTGCAGTTGCAATTCTGCAAGAAAGGGATAAATCAGACCCCATTTCTCAATATCCCATACATGGCCAGGGAAAAGTATGTCAGTTCATTCATTACCTGGTGGGTGGAGAACCAGGAACTTGCAGGATTCCTTTCACGTGGCAGGGCCCATAAGCACCTCTTGAGAATCAACACTCACCCTCAAGTATCCCTGTGCCCAGGAGTACTCTCTGAGCCAGCTCTATTCCCGCACGATTGTCTCTTCCTCCTTCCAACCTTCCTGAGTCTCATGTGTGTTTGTCCTATCTGGCGAGCTTGGGATGCCCACCAGGGATGAGTCATGAGATAAAAACTGAGTAATTTTAGGACATGGAGTCAAATGAGGTATGAAAAGAATAGCAAGTAACATCTATCAATCCAATGTTGCAAATTAAGGTTCCATTGCAGTAGAGTCTACATCCGTTTTGTCAAATACCTAATACTGCATAACCATCAGGTTGGTTGGTATAGATTAGGCGTTTAACAAATATGTATTGGATGGATGGATGAATGAGCGACAAAAAGAATGAATGTAGGTTTGTGTAAGAATTAAATGAGAAAATGTATGTTAAAAAATTAGCATAGTGCCTGGTACATAAGGCTCAAATTGGTGGCTGTAGATATAATAGCAAAGACGGTAATGAAAGTGATGATGATGATGAGGAGGAGGAGGACGGTACTCCTCCACCTGACAAAATATATATTCCATAAAATTACTTTTCTTAAAATACAAATTAATCATTGTTGTAAGATATGATCTGTTCTTTCATTCACTCATGCTCTGTGGCTTTGCTCCATATATTCTTCTTCTGACAGAAATGTTATTCATCATTCCCTCTCATCCTATAACCTATTCTTAATTTTTGTTTCCTCAACTTCAAAAATTAGCTAAAATATTACGTACTTCAGGAAATCTATCTGGACATCTCTAAGTCACACCTACTCGTCTATCCTTTATCCTATACCACCCCTTTGTAGTACATGTCAGGGCTGTGATTCATGTCTGTGTGATTTTTGCATAGTTTTTTAAAAAGATTTTATTTATTTGACAGCATGATAGAGAGAGAGAGAACGTAAGCAGTTGCTTAACCAACTGAGCCACCCAGGCCTCCCATGTTTGCATAGTTTTAATGGTCTCTCACCCTAGCTGTATGTTCTGCATGGATAGGGCCTACTAAAAAAATAGAAAAAAAAAAACAAAAAAAAACAAAAACAATAAGTGTTTATTTATCCTAGCTCTGGAGACTGGGAAGTCCAAGACCAAGTGTGAGCAGACTCGGGTCTGATGTGGACCAGCTTCCTTGTTCAGAGATGACTGTTTGGTGTCTCTTTTATAAGGCCACTAACCTCTTCATGAGGGCTTTGTGATCACAAAGGTCCCATCCCCTAATATCATCATACTGGAGGTGAGGATTTCAACTTACGAATTTCGGGATATAGAGTCTACTACATTTTTGCCTACCATGGTATCCCAACACGAAGTTCAGATCCTGACATATAAGTTACCACGTAACACACATTTACTACATGAATTTTTTTTGAAGATGTTAAAAAAAAAATCCGGTGGTTGCTGAAAATGAAGATAGTGGGGGATTAATGGAAAGGAGCATTATTCTTAGTAGAAACATTTCTCGTCTCTTTATTCCCGAATGAGTCTCTTTATTGCTTCTTATTCAACCCCGTTTTGATTTCTTGTGATGCCTATTCAGGCCTGTGCGTGTATTTACTTGTTTGTACTTCATGTAGTTCCTTTCTCCCAAAAAGCCCCCCTGGTAGCTCTGACAAATCTAGAGAGGATATTCGTTCTTTGAGTTTGCAGAGATCTGCAGTATAGCCTCAGGTAAAATTGTTCAAAGAGCCCAAAAGGAAAGAAAGAGCCCACTGAACACCTAACGTGATGCCTTCTTTCCCCCTCATGGTTTACTTTTTCCGCCTTTCTGGTTACTCCTAACTTGCTTGAGTGAGAATTCATCCTCAAAGCCTGGAAAAGACTTAGCCAAATTTCTGTAAATTTGGAAGATATTCTAGAACAGGTGCATTTATATTTGTAGATCTTGAAGTTTTTACGATATGAATGGAGCCTTCTTTATGATAAAAAATACAAAATAATGAATTCAAATCTGTGTGAAATACAGCATTTATTTAGAAAGAATAAAGAACCCACAACAGAATATAATTTGAAAAAAAGATCACAGATATAACACAATGCAAAAGAAGAGCGTATTTTTAAAATTAATTCCTTGAAACACTTCCATAATACTTTTTGTTTCCTAAATTATTTGGCAGCATTGACTTTGTGGAAATTTTAGATTATTTTCCCTGATAGAGTGAATAAAAGTTAACTTCAGTCTTCTTAAAAGGAAGTTTGATGTTTTTTTTTTTTTTAATTTTTCTTGAGTTGCCAAATAAATTCTTGACAGAATAAAAAGCGTAGTTTGACTAGGCTTCAA
The DNA here is from genome assembly GCF_011100685.1 of Canis lupus familiaris. Lineage (NCBI taxonomy): Eukaryota > Metazoa > Chordata > Mammalia > Carnivora > Canidae > Canis > Canis lupus. Next base: position 88,258,012 of record NC_049226.1, on the reverse strand, counting down.
TGAGAACAAAATTCTTTTTTTTTTTTTTTTTTAAGTTACATGCGTGGGTTGGAAAAATATTCTATTGACAAGCTTTGATTTTCAAATATATATTTTTTTTCTCTCTTCTATCACATCGTCTGGTGCTGGGGGCCAAAGCTCCATTGGTATCAGGATACCACACCCATCAGTGTGGTGTTTCGGTCGGTGGGAGGGTAGGTAAACTTTGGGAAGGCTCTACATCGAGACGGCGAGCAGTAACTATCACACACAAAGAAACTGAAGCATGTAAATATATTCCCTTAAATCCACATAGTCCCAGCAGAGTCTCCAATTAGCTGGATCCCAAAAATGTCCACAGGGCACCTCAATTGTAGCCCAGGGGAAAAAAAGTGAGGCAAAGAACACTTTGAGAAGGAAAGAAATGATGGTTTACTTTGCAAATTTTATAAAAACATGATCATGTGACTACAGCGCTAGGCTCTCTGTAGAGAATGGGCACCTGCAGATGAGAAGCCCTGGAACATAAGCTTCGTTCCCCCTTTGGTAAATGTCTCTCTGCTTCCTACACAAACTTCTCTCAGCCAACGTCATGTGGTTGTGCTGGCCTTCTCTCCAAGGCATCGAGATAGTTATTTGGGGCCTATGAGGGGGGTAATATGGTTCTCACGTTGCCCTTCAAAGGAGAGTTACTGAATCAGACGCTTAGATCCTAAATAGTACTAGATTCTAGTTTATGCCAGATGGAAAATGGAAAGAATAATTGTCGTCACGCCTCTCATTGAAAACTTGTATTGACTCTATACTGTGCACCAGTGTCAGGTGCTCACATGCAGTCAGTCCTTCACGGGGTGTTCGTAGTGACCCAGTGAGGACACCCACATTTAGTTCCACAGTATAGGTAAGAAGGTTGCAATAGACATATTAAGCGAACTGCCCCGAGAACAAGCTGGTGGATCTGGCATTTTCACTGTGGAAATCTGATTCCGGTATTGGCGTTCTTAGCCATCCTATTCTACTGCTTCATGTTTTTCCCCCCATTCCTCAATACATGGAAAGGGAATATACACTTATCTGTCTATGATGTAGAGAAGATGACCTAAGGTTTGGAATGAAACCAAGCTTGATTTGAGTCTCCTTTAAGTATGATTAGCTGAATGAGCCAGTTACTTTTTCGTTGTTGAATTTTTGGCTTCTCAGCTGTAGAAGGAGTGTTTTCAAGTACCTACTTTACGACACTTTTTTGAAGAATGATTGAGATAATGCATGAGATGACTTCCAACTCATTGGGCAAGTTACGTGCTTGAACTTTAGATTCTTCACATGATGGCCATTTGGCCTTAAGAAACCCCATTTCTCTTACCTGCACAATGAGACTGCATCATTTATTTCCACTGGTTAGAAGATAAAATGAAAAACAAAGGTGAAAGTGATTTCACGTCATTTCTAACTTGCATAATGTGAAACGTGTTCTACCAAGATTTTCCACTATCTTCTGTGGAAACTATAATTATTTCCATACTTTCAATTGATAGCAATTAGGGCTATTAAGTTTAGGAGCATAAGAGGTTTGAAAAATCAACTATAGCTTGAGCCCGTGTGCATCTCTGAGGAGAGTGAGGAGATAGGGGGTTCGGGTTTGTCTAATCAATCAAAGCTAAATTCCTGGTGGCTCAGGTTGTTTCTGATTTTGACACTCTGTTCCCACAGCTGGTAACTATGGAACCCTGGTGAGCCACTAGGTCACTTTTGTTAGAATTTTTTTTTTTCTCAAAAAGAAAGAATCTGCCTAGTGTTCAGAAGAAAAAAAAATTACAGAGTAGACAATAAAACACAGTTGTTTATGGACTAAACATAACTGCATTTCAGAAGTCTTCTCTAGATTATCTGTTTCTCTTTTTATAACGAGGATGACATTTTCCTTGTGTTGCTTTAAAAATGTGGGCTGCAAACACGGAAGAAGAGAAGAGGCGTTTCTTACACAGCACATTCAAGTGCATCATACTAATCAATTTTACATGTCTTTACTGGACCTCATCCATTCAGTTCACATGTCTTCCCTTGACCATAATTTACTATGAAAGCAGTCTCTCCTCTCTCTCTCTCTCTCTACTTTAATTTGGACCAAGCCCAAACGAAACCGTGAAAAAGGAAGATATAAAGAGAGTCGGACGTGGTTTATCACATGGAGACAGGAAACAAAAGGGCCTCTCAAACGTTTCCAGATGAGGACATGACATTTTCAGGAGAGTCAAAAAAAAAATTGCAAAGTCACCTTTTCCATGTTTCTACCCATTTCCTATTGGTATATTCATGACTGGTTATAAGGAAAAGGCAGAGTAAAGTCACACTAGGGAGCAGTAATTCACTTCGGGTGATCATCAGAAAGGACTAACGGGGATGCTTCCAAAATGCCAGTGTACACAAGATATTGTTGTGGTGAGATTAATGAGCCGGGGGAGACCTACTCTTCAAGGAGCCGACAGGTGCCAGGTGCTCTGACATTTTACCACGTGGCCAGAGTCTCCTAGACCCCTTCGTACGCTGTACTCCACTGTAAGATCAGAAAGGCAGATGAGGGCAAGAGCAGAAGTTCAAGTCTTCCCTAGTCTCTAGCTCGTGGATCTCTAATTGCTTCTGCCAGTAGCGCTTGGCCTCCTGGGTGGTCTGTAGTCTGTCAAGCTCCCCAGTAAAAATGTTCAGCTCTGTGGAAGTTGTCAAAACCACAAAGGCTCTGTATGGTTAAGCCCCTTTCTCAGCTTTAATATGGCTTCTGGGTTCCTCCCTACTGTCCTCAAGTGTTTAATCTGATTTAGCTTTTTTTTTTTTTTTTTTCCTAAAGCTTACGTATCTATCCTTTGATTATTCACTCATGTGCCATCTTTTCCTACCCTCCAAGCCTAGCATCAAACCAGAACACAGTCTATTAGCTCTTCGTTCCGTGGTCACCTAGACAGACATTCACATGAGACTTTCTTGTTTAAGACATGTGATGGGGATCCCTGGGTGGCGCAGCGGTTTGGCGCCTGCCTTTGGCCCAGGGCGCGATCCTGGAGACCCGGGATCGAATCCCACATCGGGCTCCCTGTGCATGGAGCCTGCTTCTCCCTCTGCCTGTGTCTCTGCCTCTCTCTCTCTCTCTCTCTCTCTCTGTGACTATCATAAATAAATTAAAAAAAAAAAAAAAAGACATGTGATGAACACGAGAAAGTAGGACCCTGGCAAAATTATCATGTGAGGAAACAACAAATATTTCAGAACTACACGAAGTTATCACAGTCGTTATCCCCGGACTGTGTGATTTCTAACTGACCTCTAAAATGATAAATGGGAATTTCTTTCGATGCACATTCTCTTCCTCTCTCTTTTTTAAAGATTTTGTGTATTTATTTGAGAGAGAGAGAGAGCACAAGCGAGGGAGAGGGCCAGAGGGACAGGGAGAAGCAGACTCCTCGCTGAGCAAGGAGCCCGATGTGGGGCTTGATCCAGGACCCTGGCATCATGACCTGAGCCCAAGGCAGACACTTAACTGACTGAGCCGCCCAGGTGCCCCTTGACTCACATTCTTATAATATTTCTCCTGTGCTTGGGTCTGACCTCACACTCCTCTCTCCCATCACGGTACTCCAACAGTCCTTAAAATGACTCTGCCGCATGCAAGCATGAAGCATAGCGCAGGACGAGGCGCGTCCGTATTCAGATGGCCAGTTTACATAACTGTTGAGCACCGCAGGCTGAGTTGCCTTTCGACTGAACACTCATCCCACCCAAGTGATTCTCACTTCCCTCCCTTTAAATCATTTTTCCTTACATCCTGGGTCCCAAGCTTTAGGATCTTCAAGCTGGTGATAGCACAGATTAGCAACTGGATTATTGCTACGACCTGATGTCCAGGTCCTTTCTCCTCCAGTTTTAGTGATGAGATCCCAGCCACTTGTCTCCTTTCTTCTTTCTAATATTGCCCTCTGCTCAGGCTCATTTCTTGCCCTCTGAGATTCACACTTCCCAGGGCATTACTCATAGATCCCTCGAGCCATATTTGTCTATGAAATCTCATTGGAGATTTTTATCCCTCGAGCCATATTTGTCTATGAAATCTCATTGGATGACTTGGTATCCTGGAACCCTTCCTATAAGTCTCATTCCACTGCGTGTACAGCATGTAGACTTGTCTTTAAAAGTGGCTTCAGTTCAGATATAGGCATGTTTGTCATTAGAGAAAAATCAGTTTTGATGCACACAAACTTGTCTGGAATGGAGAAGTCAACACCTCTAAGGATCTGTTCTCACGATCTCCCAACTGTTATTTGTTGGTCCGCTGGGCCCCAACCCTTTATAGGGTTACCACTAAGTATGTCTGCACCTGCAGGTTCTTCTTCTTTAAAAAAAAAAATATTATTCATGAGAGACACAGAGAGACAGAGTCAGGCAGAGGGGGAAGCAGGATCCCTGCAGGGAGCCCGATGTGGGACTCGATTCCACAACCTGGGATCATCCCTTGTGCCAAAGGCAGATGCTCAACTGCTGAGCCACCCAGGTGTCCCTGAACCTGCAGGTTCTGCTTTGCTCTATGGCTCAGCGAATGCCAGAACTGGAACAAGAGTAAAAATGGGCATTTTGGGAATATTATCTATGTCATGAATGATACTAATGCTTTATAAACATTCTGTCTTTGAATTCATCATAGATGAGAAAACTGAGGCTCAGAGGCTAATTTACTCAAGGTGGCAAGGTGATTAAGTGACAGAGCCAGCTTTCACAACCAAATCTTTAGAATTCTCAAAGTCCCTGTTCTTATCCGTAATGTCAAAGCTGTATTAGAAATGCCTGCCCTACTGCAATGGGGTCTTTAAGTAGAGACCTACTATGTGAACCAAAGCCTAGAGGGCATGAGGGGAAAATCACTGCCGAATGCCCATCACCTAAAGCAGTGCCTGGAACATTGCAAATGCTCCATACAATATTTACTGAGTAAACGGAATCTACGGCGGTCTAAGATTAGAACTGGAATCAAACGTAGGAAACTTCACATCTGCCAGTTTTCTGTTGATCCCTTAGCAATCAAGTGTGGCCTCCGAACCAGTTGGCATAGCTTCTTCTCCAAAGGAAAGTTTGTTAAAAATGCAGACTCTCAGGCCTCACCCCACAGTCGAGGAGTCAACATCTGTGTTTTAACAAGCTCCTTTTGGTGATTTATATGCGAATTAGGTCGAAGCAGGACTGGCCTAGTTTTGGTCCAAGCACATTGAGGCAGAATGGCTTTTTTTTTTTTTTTTAAGATTTTATTCATTTATTCATAGACACACAGAGAGAGAGGCAGAGACACAGGCAGAGGGAGAAGCAGGCTCCATGCAGGGAGCCCGATGTGGGACTCGATCCTGGGTCTCCAGGATCACACCCCAGGCTGCAGGCGGTGTCAAACCGCTGCGCCACCCGGGCTGAATGGCTTTGAATGTCCCCTTACTTATATATGAGATTTCTGTTGTTTTCACTCTGTTGTTGGAGCAGCAGTAAAGACATTGCTTCCCATGACCAAAGCCCACTTACAGCCCTTTTTAAATAAAGGTACAGTTGGAAAAAAATGGAGAGATGTTTTCTTCTGTTAGATTGAAAATTAGAGTTCTGTGCTTTGTGAGGTCTAGCCCAAGAACTAATCTGCAGTCTTCTGCCCCTGGTAGTATTGCAGAGATTTATCGTAACAAATGCCAAATGTGCATCAACAAGTGATTTCTCTGGTAAAGCCGTACTCCCTCTCCCCTGCCCCTGCCCCACCAGTAGCTCAATGGCATCATCACATACAAGTGAATGATCATGGTGTGCTGGCAAAGGAAAGAATCGGAGTAAAGAGACTTAGGAAGTTTTTTTTTTTTTTTTAATGATTTGGAAACTTATAAAATCTTTATGAAATCTTTCTCTCAGGCTGAGCTCTTTTTAAAAAAAATAATGAAAAATAGGCAGCTATAACCAATACTGCAATCTAATATTCTAGCCATATAGCCCCTTGCCTTGGAATCCTTATTTATATTACGTGAGAGATTTAGAGAATACTGGTAGAGGATGTGTGCTTATGTCTTTTCATTTGTTTCCTAATTATGTCACTCATGAGCTTAAAAGGGAATGATTACTTAAGCTGTGTTCAGTCTCCCTAATTTTAAGAAAAAATAAGTTTATTCAGAGTCATCAATAGAACACACAAAGCTAACTAGTGTGATCATGGGCTGAAAAAAAAAAGTAGATGAATTTTCCTATTTTAGTGCTCAGTTGATCATATCTGTTTTCTGATCCTTAAAATAATATTGCTAGCCCTAAAATGGTATATTTAGTTCTGGATGTGATGTTTAAAATATGGAAAAATTATAATTATTCCAGTGATAAAGAGTCAAGACGGTGAAGGGAAAATTGGGGAATGACAGAGGGAACTGAGTGTATTTCACACAGAGGAGACATTTCGGGGAGGGATGAATGCCCAACATAAATATGGAATGAGTGATTAGAGGTCCTGTGAGTGGCTTCACACAATGGAAAGGCAGTCTGCGGCTGGAAGGAATGTGTCGGTAGTGGTTAGAACTATCCAAGAAAGCCTCTTGCTATAGAAAATGTCAGTGAGAGACACAACAAACGGGGACAAGCCCGCCGTGATACTGAGGAAAGGGCTGGTCAGGAGCTGAATCTCATTTGTCTTTGCATCCAGGTTCACTGGATGACCAGGAACTGTGTAAATTCAAATCCATTATTTTTTGCCTCAATGGCCCTCATGTCTGACTCTAGGATCAGTTCAGCCCACAAATCTCGGATGTGCCCAAAGAGAGACTCATCCCTAAATTTTGCTAGTGGACTCAGGTTCTTTAGCATTTCACCTTCCTTTTCTCCAGATGTGCAGTGTCTCTCAGGTCCCATAATTATATTACATCGTTATGATTTTCACCATATCTGCACAAAGTCTACTCATTTTCCTTTAAAGTGACTCTCTCTCAGTGTAAATAAATGTGTCTTTAAAGGACACTTTACATTACTACACAGGAGAAATTAACAAGCGTTAATAGAGTGCTAAAGACCCTTTAACAAGCTCATAAAAAAAAAAAAAAAAAAAAAAAAAAAAAAATAAAGTGTTTGCTCATAAAAAAAAAAAAAAAAAAAATTAAAGTGTTTGCTCATAAAAAAAAAAAAAATTAAAGTGTTTGCTCATAAAAAAAAAAAAAAAAATTAAAGTGTTTGCTCATAAAAAAAAAAAAAAAAAAAAAAAAAAGACCCTTTAACATGGAAGGCAGGCTTCTTTATTAGCGTAATTAGAAGGAATGGAAAAAGAAATAACTTTCTCAGCAGTTCAATGACATTTGGCTCCACTATCTGTCTACCATTTAAAATGACTTTGAGTCTACCCACACTTTCAGTGATATGGTCCATGTCTAGGGTCTTAGGTTTTTGATATCCCTTGAGCTGAAATGTTTGAATTTATGATCTAGTGCAGAAACAATTTTGCTCTGATTTCTTTTCTTTAGTTTTTTCCCTTGTGTGTCGAATTTCTTTGGTATTATCTTCTGCCTGCATTGGGCATCCATTTGTTCCAACTCTTTATTGCAATATAGACACCTCAGAGATAACACGGTTTGGTTCTGCACCTCTAGAGTTAAACAAATGTAGTGACAAAGCGAGTGCGATGAATCTTTTTTTTTTTTTTTTTTTGGTTTCCAAGTGCATATAAAATTTATGTTCACCCTACACTGTGCAATAACATTACGGGTGCAGTAGCATTGTGTCTAGGAAAAACAATGTACATGATCTTACTTTTAAAAAGATATATTTTTCAAAGAGCTGACAAGATGGTGGGAATGGAACAGAGGAAGTGCATCTTCTGCAGGTTCACCTGCCCCAGGGTGGCCCTGACCTACCCTGACCTGCTGCTGGACGTGTCCTGGGAGCAGCTGCTGCAGCTCCCCGTGCCCGGCAGCGGCTGAGTGGGCTGCGCAGAGGAAGCAGCACTGCTTGGAAGCACCTGTATGGAGCCAGGACAGGAACTTCCCTGTTCCCTGAGAAGCCTGAGCTGGTGGAGACGCACCTGCAGGATGTGACCGTCCAGCCTGAGATGGTGGCAGCTGAGTGTGTGTCAACAGTGGCAAGATCTTCAACGAGGTGCAAATCAAGCCTGAGCTGATTAGCCACCCCTCAGGTGAGTCCTCCGTCCCCTATAAGCCTGTGAAGCACGGCGGGCCTGGCATTGGGGCCACCCACTCCTCCCACTTCATTCCTCTCAAGTGGCCTGTTCAGCCAATCAAGCTGCAGACTTCTCTAAAAAAAAACAAAAACAAAAACAAAACCCCAAAAAACACTTTACTGATAAAAAGTGCTAACCATCATCGTCACTTTCAGGATGGCCTAGTCTTTTGGTTGATGGAGGATCCTGCCTCAATGTTGATGGCTGTGGACTGGTCAGGGTGGTGGTCGATGAAGTTTGGGGTAGCTAGCAATTTCTTTAAGAAGGTAACAGTGGAATTTGTCCTATTGATCAACTCTTCCTTTCCTGAATGATTTCCCGGGAGCCTGCGATGCTCGTTAGTAGCGTTTTACCCACAGGAGAACTCATTTCAACCTTGGAGTTAGTGCTCTCAGACCTGCCACTGCTTGCTTTATCAGCTAAGTTCATGGAATATTCTAAATCCTTTGTTGTCATTTCAACACTCTTCACAGCATCTTCACCAGGAGTAGATTTCATCTTAAGAAACTATTTTTTTGCTCATCCATAAGAAACAACTCCTCAACCGTTAAAGTTTGATCATGAGATTGGAGCAATTCAGTCTCATCTTCAGGCTTCACTTCTTATTCTGGTTCTCTTACTATTTCCACCGTATCTGTAGTCAGACCACATACGACCGACCTTTATCAATTAAACTTGCCATTTCATACAGCATGGTTTCTGGTGGGCCAAGACAATTATCATAGTGACATCAAAGATCACTGACCACAGATTGTCACAACAAATATAATAATAGTGAAAAAGCTTGAAATACTATGAGAATTACCAAAATTTGACACAGACATAAAGTGAGTAAATGCTATCAAAAAAACAAAAATGATGCTGATAGACTTGTTCGATGCAGAGTTGCCACAAACCTTTAATTCGTAAAAAACGTAATATCTGTGAAATGAAATGAAGCAAAATGCAATAAAAGGAGATATGCTTATATATGACTTGAATTGATGACTTTTTTTTTTTCCCTTGAGCACTTCTATTATGAAATCCTCTGAACTCTTAATTTATCTGTGTGGCAGCTTTTATTTCCCAGGGTCCTCAACATTTCATTCCTCTTGAGCCATAATATTGATGACAAAATCCTAAGATCCTATTTTTAATACTTATCTGCTTTCTCTAGATAAACTCTGACTAGTTACCAGTAATAAAAAGGTTTGGTTAGAATAGTAATAAAAGTGAATCTGCTTTAATATATCCAGGAACAGACATATCATTGAAAATGCAAATTCTATTCCCACATGAGCCTTGTTTTTGAAGTCATGTGCTGTGTGGAAGAAAAAGGCAAAATGATTAATGGCAGGGTCTTGCATGTAAAAGGGGATCTATTCTTTGCACTGAACATTCTGGTGATAAATGCTAAATCTGACATGTGTCTATGATTTTGTCCCATTACAGTTAACATTATGCAGCTTCCAGAAGCTGTGTTATATTCCATAAAGGATATAGGCCTTTGAATCTTATAGGTCTGAGTCTAAATTCCCTGCTAGGGGCGACTCGGTGGCTCAGGGGTGGAGTGTCTGCCTTCGGCTCAGGGCGTGACCCCGAGGTCCTGGGATCGAGTCCCACGTCGGGCTCCCTGCATGGAGCCTGCTTCTCCCTCTGCCTTGTGTCTTGGCCTCTCTCTGTGTGTCTCTCGGGAATAAATAAATAAAATCTAAATAAATAAATAAATAAATAAATAAATAAATTCCCTGCTAATTAACCGTGAGGCTCTGGGCCAGTCATTGAATTATTCCAGGCTTTATTTGCTTTCTCAGAATATTGAAATAAATATCTTCATGCAGGATCGTGAACCATCTCAACATATATACCTTTGAAGTGAACCTGCTATGATACTTGTAGGGCATTACATAGTAAGTCTACATCCCTGCATATCTCAGAGTGGTACACAAAAAGACTGACATGAAGGATCTTCAGTGGATATTGTAAAATATTAAACGCCTCACTCTCTAGGGAGAGGAAAGAAAGGAATCTCAGAAAATTAACTCTACTCAAAAAGTAAAGTTGCTTTTCATCAACTCTAAATGTGAAAATACACTAGACTTATCATCGGGGCTGTTTTAGAAATACCATTATCTAAATAACCAGTGTATACTTTATTTACAGAAATCATATCCTCCAAATAGAAAACCGTATTATTTTTGTCCCTTTTTTTATTACTAAAGTTTTCATTTCTTGATGTTACTTAGAAATATCTAATTCTTAAGAAAATAATAAGTAAAAAAAAGAGAATGTGAATTATATTCAGCCTTTTAAAATGTGCATGCATGAGCTCACAATACACACACACACACACATACACACACAACTTGCAAGAATGCTTCTTGATATTCTATGATGGTTAAGAAAAATGAATGTGTTTGGGAATTACTGTTCAGTAGTTTAGAAAATGGGATTTATGATTGGTTTAAACAAGGTAATAAAGACCTTTCAGCCCTTTTCCCTCTTGTTTTATATAGTTTCATTTTTTTAATAATCTTTTTTTTTGCCCAACAGTATACCCTAGGTAGATATCTACATGTTTGACAATAATGAAACAACGTCATTACTCTGTTCTAAAAAATTCCCAGTATAATAATAAGCCAAATAACTTCTCACCTACTACAAATATCTGTGTCAAAAGAAAGGAGAATTGCATAGACTGGAGCTATTTCCTGCTCCTCAGACCTCCATATCTGGATGTCTTTTTTCATAGTGTAAGCTATAAATTGAATGGCATAATTTGATGATGGACATAGAACTGTATATTAGTTTTTATTTTGACAAAATCATTAAACATCACATAGGTTGAAAAATGAATCACGAGGCCCTAAGCCTGCCTTAGAAGATTGCACTTCATAAACTGAATTGCTCACATGGGCAACATTTTGGTGGAAGTTATAGATTTTCTAGCATATCTCTGATAGATAGGACTAATATAACTTCAATAAAAACTCTGGATATGTCAATATAAAATTTTCCCTACCATTGAAAGATGTAAGATACTCCAACTAATAAATCGGACGACAACCTATTCCTTAAGGTATACTAACATACATATTGGGTTACAACAAGCAACAAAATCATCGCGGTAATAAACCACAGCCACAGAGGGGCTATTGGAGGTTTCTTTCCATTGCAAGAGCCCAGGATGATGTCCGTAGGTATGAAGTCACCCCCCATAATGTTAATTCCCAGTAATTGACTCAGCTATATGTGCAAGGATTTAGAGCTACATTTAAATGATACTCGAATGACATATATGCCACTTATATTTATGACATTTCTCATAAATTATAACTCATAAACCGGTGGCCATGGGCAAACCCATTAAGGACCTTCAACCAAAACATACCAGTAATGCATCTGGAGTTTAAGGTAGCAGTTTGTCCCCGATATGTGAGTTGATACCTAAATACCTGGTTAGATGGTAGTGGTGGTGTGGGGTGGATATGTCAAGTTAATCAGATTAGGTCTGAGATGCTAGGTTAACTGAAAAACACAACTGCAAAGAAGGTCTAATTTATGCATTTCCTCCAAATTTTGTGGTTGCTTGAGGCTATATGTTAATTTTTCAGGCTTTGATACCATTACTGAAAATTGAGGCTGATAATGAACATCTCCTAAGATGGCTAAGGGGGTTAAAGTTTGAAGCAAGAAGTGCAATTCTTGGTGGCTAAAAGATGTTAGTTTCCTTGTCTCACTCTTGCAAGTCACTTTTCATCTTTATGGTGTATACTACTTTGTACAGTATGTTTTATTTCTGATCCAGTGTTTCTTATTTCATTCTTTTTTCTAGGTCATACATCACCCCCTTTCTCTCTTTGTATTAGTCAAGGTTCTCTAGGGAAATAGAACCAATGGGTTATATATAAATATAAACAATATTTATACATATATAAAACTATATATTTATAAAATTATACATATATTTATTTATATTTATATTATATTTATATTTATATTTATATTTATATTTATATTTATTTATATTTATATTTATATTTATATTTATATTTATATTTATATTTATATTTATATTTAGGGGAATTCATGCTAAGGCCCTAGCACACACAAGGATAGAGGCTGGTAAATCCAGAATCTGCAACTCAAGTCCTAAGGCCCTCTGCTGGCAGAACTGCCTCTTGCTTGTGGGAGGTCAACCTCGTTTGATTTAGGCTTTCACCTGATTAGATGAGGCCCATCACATTACAGGGAGCAATCTACTTTACTCAAAGTTCATCAACTTAAATGGTCTCATCACAAAACACCTCACAGAAATATTCAGAATATTTTACCAAATCTGATGCTGTGTTCCAGCCAAGTTGACACATAAATGTAACTCTCATACCTGTCATTCAGAAACATATTATCATGTCTCCCCAACCATTGTTCTTCTTTGCCCAGAATCCTATTCCCTGCAACCGAGATTTAACTTTATAGATTTTGTTAGCTGATGACAACAGGCTGTAAAATAGACATTCTGACTAAAAATTGAAATTCGTATAAAATACATTTAATAGGAAGGATGTAAGTTTTATTTTTAATCTTTGTGGGTACTAGTCAGGCACTTTTGATTTTCAGAAGATTTTAATTTATTATAAAAATAAATTGGAAGACTTTTCATAGTTGGCTTTTCTAATAATTTGGCCACGAGTAACTTATTTAGTTTAAAATTGACTATCCTTCTCCAGCAAACATTAGTGTCCACTTAAAAGCTATTACAAAGTCAGAAAATTTAACCTACAACATGTTTTCAATATGATGGGTATTTTTTGATGGCTAATTTAACATGTTTTTATTTCAAAATTAATGGGTTTTCTTAATGCTATCTTTTAAGACACTTAAACTTATTTGTTGATTCATATTTGTGATTTTGCATTTTTCATGTTATTTAATCTCTTTCACATAATGTCTATATTTGAAAATTGAGGATATTAGTGAATGTCTCTTAGGGAGGTCATGGGTATTAATCTTAGAAACAAATAGCATAGTACTTTGAACATAAAAATGCTGTGTTTTTATTTCTTCAACACAGGATATTTTCTTCTTGCAGAAGCTCGTTTCTTTTTTCTTGTTTTCTGGCATTTTCTTTCAGATTCAAAATATTTCTCTAGGTCTTTAAAATGCTTGTAGGTGGCAGGCATGGTGATGATCATGATCAGTGGAAAAACTCAACTGTTTTTCTTTGAATTTGAAGAAATCATTGATCATGTTCTCTGTTATCTCCCCTAACCATAGTCCCTGAATGAATAAAACTCTCCACTCTTCCAGAAATTGAGACAAGGGATATTGTTATCTTTATGACTAATTCTTCATTTAATTCTAAAGATAGACATCAAACAAGTTAATTATTGTCAGTGCTTTGGACTAAGTCTATAGAGAGTTTAAATCTCTCCATATGAGGCAGAAGCACAGTTATCACCCTCTGATCCCAACAATGATCTTAGAAGGCAACCAAGATTAAAGATTAGACTCAAATGACTCTATTTTTTTCCTCAACAGCTATGATAGGTATTTACCTCTCAAATTTGACTGCATCTTGTCCTAAAAAACAAACTTATTTAGAAAATATTCCAACCCCAACTCACTTTATAGACTTAATTTTGGTGAAAGGGCACAGACTGGGCTTAAATTATTGCCAATCTTATTCTACCTGGTAACAACAACAACAACAACAAAAAATCACTTACCAAAGTAACTCTACTATTCATTGCTTCTATTGACCTGCCTGACTCATGGTTGAACATAGTCACTCACAACACTTTTAAATTCAATTTAACCAACTGAACTCATGTTGTCTGTTGTAGGAATCAAAAGGTATCCAAGAGTTAGGGATGTCCTCAAGTATCACAACATAGAATGAAAGAGGTTAAGATTTCAATGCTCTATGGAATTTTTAATTTTAAGGTATGTGAGGAAATTAAACCACAACAAAAATATACATAAATCTGTATTGCATTTTACACGTAAAAGTGGCTTAAACACTTAATGGAAATATGATGAGAGGAATGAAATTGGTTTCCATCTGTGGTAGATAGAATATTGTCCCTCCAAAGATGTCTATGTCACCATCCCCAGAACCTATGAATATATTACCTTAAATAGCAAAAGAAACTTTGCCCTTTGAATATCTGGTTAAATCAAGGATCTTGAGGTGGAAAGATTATCCATGATTATTCTGGTTGGCCTAATGTAACTGCAGGAGGCTTTCTGAGAGCGTCAGTCGGAGAGCTAGTTGAGGGTGCTCTGTTGCTGGCTTTGAACAAGGAAGAAAAGGACACAAACCAATTCAGACCAACTCTAGAAAATACAAAGGCAAGGAAATGATTCTCCTTTACAGCTTCCAGAAGGAAAGCAGTCCCACTGATACCTTGATTTTAGCCTAGTTAGTCTTCAGACCTACAGAACCTTCAGATAATAAATTTATGTTGTTCTAAGCCGGTAAGTTTATGTTAATTTATTGTAGAAGCAAGAGGAAACAAATACATCAATCAAGAAAAACTTCAGAGAACCTGGTGTAAGGGAGGAAAATTTTTACTCTAGACTTCAAGGTTCTTCTGGCTGGTCTAAGAATTACACTGACAGAAGATATATTAATAGGAGAAAAACAAATTTAATTGTGTATATATGGGGAATCAACACAAACATGAGATTCCAAAGACAGATCAGCAAAATGAAGTATAAATGTCATCTTGAACTAAGGAGAAGGGCATAGGGGTCTGAGACTTTAGAGAGAAAAAAGCAATTCACAGGAAGATGAAAAAGAGTAAATTTTTGGTAAACAAATGTTTTCTGTGTCATACAGAAACAATGGGGCATAGAGAGGAATTTTAACAGATTCTTCTAAATTCCTCTCTGTCTACCATACATAGCTCATGTTATACTGTAGTTCTCTATGGCGATATCTGTCTTTCTGGAGCTATTCCTCTATGTAAATTCTTTTAGGCATTTAGGGGGAAGGATAGTTTCTTTCTGAGTCTTGTGAGCCTTATTATTTTTTTTCAGCTTTAAGTAATCCATATGCAAAGTGGCACATCTTGCAGCAACTAGTTCTGAATCCCAATACTGGCATTTAGGGTAAGCCTTCTGTAAACAGAATGGAGGGGACAGTCTGCCACAAGGGTTGGAAAGAACCATAATTCTGCTATCAAAGGAGGATATGCTTAATAAATCCCAAACAGTACAGTGTGAAAGATGGTGGAGACTGAGGGGAACTTGCAGAATAAAGTGTCTGGTGTTCAGCATTTTTCATTTCCACTTACGTAGTGGAAAGCCAATGAACACTGGGATGCATAGAGTCACCCACTCATACCCACACACTCACATATACACCCTCATACATGCAAACATATGCAAATTGTTGCATAATTTATATAATATCTTAGTGAGTGAGTGGTCCTTGATCCTCCTTGCTATAATTATGCCATTTAGCAGTTGTAGTTACTTTTGTATCATTGTTATTGTTTCCATTTTATTTACCAAATGAACCCTTTTAGGCAATACTAATGAAAGGTGCCTGAAAATGGTGAACCAAATTCTCACAATTGCCTTCAATATCCTGGGATCATATGGGAAGGAAATAGGCAAAAGTGAAAATAGTTTATGTGTATATTATTGTTAAGGTTTTTCTTTTCCTGCTTTACTTTCCTCAAAAATAGGATGATGCTACCAAATACTCCCTCAGATGCTTATTTTATATATTAAAAGATACAATGCATTCATATCACCTAGGAGAAAAAAGAAGAGGAAAAAGAATGAGAGAAAGAAATTTAAAAAAAACCCTAATATTCATTACATGTATATTAATGCTATGACTTATACTGTGTTATTTCTCAACAAAAACATTTTTGATAAAATTTGACTTTCTATATCCCTAGTAAACTTTCTCTTCTGAAGTCCTCTAGAAATGACAGAGTTGCTCATCAGGGAAATGTTGGTGTCTGTTACAAATAGATGTTTAATTTTATGGCTGAAACTTCGTCCTAGTAAGCAAAAAAACAAAAAACAGAAAACAAAGTCAATTGTAAACAAAAAGTTGCAGACTTTTTCCATGAAAAGAGTTGATTCTGGGTCACTACAACTTTCTTATCCCTACCATATGTCGATTTAGAGAAAAAAAAAGAACTTTCAAAATAAACTGAAATTACTTTCCATTGACAAAACTAAAATGACACATTTTAAAGTATGAATTCATAATTCTGTTGCAAACAACAACAAAGATAAACATTCCAAATTACTAGGGTTCTGAACAATCCAACATCATGGTTGAGTTAGCATTCTAAACTTTCCAAAAGAATGACCGACAAATTTCACCCAGGCTAGTTGAAATGTTTGCTTTTCATTTCATATAGGGATTCAAAAGGAACTGAGATTTAGCTGAAATGACCTAAAACAGAGAGAGTTCAGAAGAGACAACTTTGAATCTGCCTAAACATAAAATGTGACATGAGAGCAGGGGAAGTTCTAATTCTATTAAACACAGTGTCTTCAGTGGGAAAATTGAACTGGTCAAGACTCGTCAGATAGTATTAAGCAAAAGAAGATGGCTAATGGCATGTCACAGAGATCGATGTGTGGCCCACCTCTGCCCACCTGTGGGCATGGCTTCGCGTCACAGAGGACAGATGGGTAAATCACAGAAAATTGGAAAGGATAGTCAACTGCCGAGAGGAAGGGTTGAGAGGCAAGTGTCTTTAAAATGGCAATGCATTGCCACTCTGTGTGATTTTTCAGTTTATACCGAAGACTTTATAAAACAAAGGAGTCTAATATCCTATTTGCATACATGATTGTATTACAATGCTCCATTATGAAAACTGATTATATATTGACCTGTACTTTGTATTCAGTTACTAAGTTAATGCAATTTGCACATGGAAATACTAGATATTAACATATAGATCTTAGTTAGTCATTAACTGTTAAAAAGACACTACTATCAAATGAGTAATATTAGCTTCTACTATTTTTTTATTTTATTGTATCATTACATTTTGTTTGCATCATTATATCCTTATGATAACTTTTAAGGATGTCAACTGTCCTCCTCCAGATGTGAAGACTGAATTTCAGGGAGCATGTCACTTGCTAATGTTGATGCTACTAAAATAATAGGGTTGAGATTCCAATCTCAGTTTATCTTATCTTGGGGTTTAGGGTTTTTGACAACTATATATAAATACATACACACATACACACAAACAGCCTATCCTGTATGTGTATGCATGCAAGTGTGTGCATGTCTATCTAACCTCCCTGTCTATACATACACTGTTGTTTCAAATTGTTCTTATATATCTCTTAGAATTGCCCCTCACTAGAGCCATTTGAGGAAGTGATAGGCGCTATTCTTCAGGTGAGACTAGAGTGGCCTTGGATGAGGAGAGCACTCAGGTAACAGGGAGAGTCAGAGAGAATGAAAAATCGCTAAGGTTTATTTCTACTATGAGAAGGTAAAAAGAACCAAGGTTGCAATTTAGAGCCCCATGTATCTTTCAAAGCATTCTAAGAGGCACATTAAGCCAAAGTGAGAAATTGATAAGGTATCTTACTGAAGTAGTCAGAATTTCCAGATTGAGGAAAATAAGTTTCTAAACCTATCTTCAGTCCTTCGGATATGCCAAAATCTCATCCTTTGCCACTGACACAAACCATTCTTTTTAAATACAAGGCAGTTTTCCTAAATGTGGTAGCAATTTTTTTTTCATGTAAGTGCTGTGTAAGTGTGCTTAGGTCTATGGATATATGTCAAGATAACTATTTCTGTAATACAGATGCATAAATTTTCTCTAATGTAGAGACTTTCTCTTGAATGGAGTCATGAGACAAAAAGATGTTGAAACTCTGCATGTGATAGCTTTGGGTTCAAATCCTAATTCTTTATGAGTATTATAATTTTCATTATGAAAATGAAGAGTGTCATATACCACTTAGGATTCCTATAGAAAAATAAAACATTAAAGTATATATAAAGCCTCACAATAACAGGTCTTATTAGGGCTTCAGGGTTTCTTTTTTTTTCTCCTCATACTCAGTCTTGTTCAGATCATGTGGGGGTTTCAGGTAATATATGGAAAGATATGTTTCTTGGTCCAGGATAGGAGCATGTAGCAGAAGATGATTAGTCATCATCCATAAGTGAATGAAATAACAGTGTACATTGAATGTGTGCTGTCAGCAGTACATACCTTAAATTAACTCGGACTCTATTATGAATTGAATTATTATGCAACAGCATCTATCTCTGTGCCTGAAACATCCTAGACAGGCAATATTTTGTAATTAAACCTACATCTGAACTTATTGGCCACATGCAATGTTGTGGGTATGTACAGCTTCTATCTATGGACACAAAGACAAAAACATCGTTCTTACTCTTAAGAACTCTAGAATATGGGGTCAGGGATAAGTGAGACTCAGCATGACAGTTAAATATATCATGTTAAGTATTAAAATAAAGATGAGTATCAAGTTCTTGAGGAACAATCAAACTTATCCTTTGATAATGTTAAGGTGGACTGTGTTATTCCTCAGAATCCTGCATTGCTCACAGGTTTACTCAGGGTTAAAGGAAAAATTCAGACAAGATCATATGTAATTGTTTTCTCTGTATAGCTTTATGATTTCCATCTCTTACTCTTTCTCTCTACTTTCTTTAAGCCAACATTTTGCTGTTCCTCAAACATGGCACACGTTCTTCCACCTTAGGATCTTGGTAGTAGCTTGCTTCCCTGCCTAGACTACTCTTCCTCAGCTGTTCATGTGTTTTACCTCTTCATCTCCTTCAAGTCTGTGTCACATATCATCTTCTCAATGTGGCCATCTTATTGCTCACTTTTTTGAAAACTCTTACCTATCCAATCCCCTTCTTTCTTTCCCAATAGAATATAAGATTCACAAGGACAGAGATTTTTGTTTTTTCTGTTGAGGTGTTCTAAGCACATATAATGGCACCTAACACAAAGCTGACAGTGAATTAATATTTGTAGAATGAATTCAACAACCACTTTTGATTGTGGAAGTTATATACGTCTTCATAGAGAGGACAAAAGTGATCAGGCTTCTGTGAATGGAAGATTAGCCAGTTGAAGTAAGACATGCTCTCAGGTAGAAAAAATAATGTGAGTATATGATGTCTTTGTTTGGATATTAGTAAATACAAAGTTTTTAGGAGGACGGAGTGCAGTTAAAGCAAGATCAAACTGAAAAATTAATTCAGTGTCTTATACATCAAGTTTGGGAGCTAAATTTTTATCTTAGGATATTTTATTAAGGGTTAAGCAGAAGTAATATTAGATCCATCTTTAAGTGATATCCTTTGTGACATTGCTAGAAAGATGACCATTTAAAAGAAAATGATGATTCAAAGTAGAATAATGGTAAAAATAGAGAGAAGTTAGCAGAATTAAATAACATTTATGAGACAGGCTCAACAGAATTTGGCAAGTTAATGGATATAGGAACTAAAGGAAAGAAATGAATTGGAAAGAAATTGAGAAATGATATTTTTCTTGGCTAAAGAAGCTGGGTATCCAGTAATATGATTAGAGAACATACAAAATATAACATGAGCACCAGTAGATAACGGGTTCAATTTTACACGTGGAATAAGTAAAGCACACAGCAGAGTAATTGAAAAAGGTAATTTACATAGAATTCTGAGGCTCAAGAGAAAGAGAAGTTGGAGAGACAACGAAGAATAATTTGTATACACATTGCAGATAGTCATGGGCAAGGATACAATCAATGAATGAGAGATGGAATTGAGAAAATGATTAGGAGACATCTCTGGAGAATAATAAAGGTTCACAAGTAGAGCCTGCACCAGTACCGTGGCAGGTCCATATAAAGGAGACCTGGAAGGGCAGCCCGGGTGGCTCAATGGTTTAGCGCCGCCTTCAGCCCAGGGCCTGATCCTGGAGACCCAGGATTGAGTCCCACATCGAGCTCCCTGCATGAAGCCCGCTTCCCCCTCTGCCTGTGTCTCTGCCTCTCTCTCTCTCTCTCTCTCTCTCTCTCTCATAAATATTTTTTTTAAAAGGAGTCATGGAAGAACAGAGGAAGGAATGTATATGCTAGTCTTTTAGAAAGTCTTTACAGAGGAGGTCCCAGAGGATTCAGAAAAGAAAGAGATTTTATTCAAAGAGCCTTTCAGAGAAAGACATATACTTATACTTGTAAATATAATAACTTAGGAGTTGTTATGAGTTATGGTTTTAGAAATAGACATTAAGATAAGAAAGTTAACTTGACTTATAAAACTGCTATAGAAACTGGGAAAACAGGGCTGGGAAAACACTCCAGGGCTGGGAAAACACTCCTAAAATAAGAATGGAAGATTCTTAAGCTTTCTAGATCTTGAACAAAGATCCCTGGGAAAAAAAAAAAAAAAGAAAGAAAGAAAGAAAAAGAAAAGAATCATAAAACGTCAACCTGTTATTTTGTTCAGTTTGATCACAAGTCATTTGCCAACTTATGAATTCAAGGAGTAGGAGCTGAACATTTTTGTCAAAACCTGAGGTTTAGAAGTTAAAAAGCCTAAAAGAGTGCTCACAATACTGAAGAAGGAAAAACAAACTCTAGGATCTGAGGGGACACCACAATCTCTGGCTGGAACTTGGCTTTCAGTGTAAGTCCTAGAACAATTCTATTCTTGGACTAAGGTAAACAGGAAGTGCAAGAGCCTAAAACTCAACTCTGAATTAATTTACTAACTAATCGGATCATGACAATCAGGCTAAGCTCCAATAGTCTACCAGACAAACAGAAGCTCAACCGTTTCTGAGGGAAGATGGCACCACTTATACACTCCGTGCTTCTACATATACATTGTGGCATTTGATCAAAGATTCCCAGCCAAGAGACTTATGCTTTCTTTTATGATATAGGAAGTTGCAGGAGAATGTGCTCCTATCTTAACAACTGTGGTATTCTGGATTACCTACACAACCATGTTTGTAAATCCCAATAGAGAATTGAGAATGTGAAGAAATCTGAGAAAGTGTGGAGCCCATCCCAAGAGAGGGGAAACTCATGGCTGTTGTTAATCTTAATGGAGCAATGGAAAAAGGGGAAAAAAATACTATAGATGTGAGTTAAAAAAGCAACACAAACACTTAAACTTTTAATGAATTTTTAAAGTTCAAGGGTGAACTGACATGGCAATTTAGACTCTCTGAGAGCCATAGACAGAAAAGCCACTCTGCATTCTCCTGACAATTCTTTTCACCAAGTGCTTTTAGGAAAGAACAGGAGTAGGGAAGATACTGAGTGTCAGGCCTAGGGTGTCTGGGGAGTTTCTTGCAGGCTGCTCTGCTCTCATATTTCTACCCTAACACCTGTGCTTTAGCAGGTGTCTCTTTCAGTTTTCATGCCACTTTCCTGCTATAGGAACATTCTGCCTCATTAGTATAAGGGCTTGGGTTCCTCTAGAGTTTCTTTTTCTTCTATTGCTTTACTGCTACTCATAAGTAGGCACTGAGATGATACCAGTGGCTGAGACAAACCATTCAGGCTTTAGAACCTAAGGCCTACCAAAGAAAGGCTCACAATTCCACCCTCAAATCATTGGAAAACTAGTGCACTGCCCCTAAATAAGGCAAAACAAAACCTGAACACAGAGCAACAAATTTACCAGTCTTCTACATAAGCAGCCTGACAAAAGAAGGTATGTGTCCTTTTCTGTACATAAATGTTATTTCTACAAGCTGAACTATTGTTTTAACCCAATGTCCAGCATTCATCAGCTAATACTATAAAAAGCACCTGGGTGTCTCAATTGCTTAAGTGTCTGACTCTTGATTTTGGCTTAGGTCATGATCTTGGAGTGGTGGCTTTGAGCTCCACATTTTGCTCTGTGTTCAGTATGGTGTCTGCTTGTCCTTCTCCCTCTGCTCCTCCTCTCTCTCTCTCTCTCTTTCTCTCTCATATAAATAATACATAAATACTTTAAAAGAGACACAAGAGACTTTTAGCCAAGATCAGGCAATGAAGGCTAGTTTTTCCAAAGATATGGGAAATAGGGTGATACCTATGGTTACCCAAACTTACTGCCTGTAGAAAGTTTCCAAGTCAAGGTGAAAGGAAGAAGAATTTAGGAAAAGACAGTCAGGCTAAGAGTTGAAGAGATAGGGTTGTGAATCTGGGAAGGAAAAGGCAAATAGAGTTTGCAAGGCAGAGTATTGGAGAGGAGAGAGCTGCCCAGAGATAGACTCCAGAGATCTGCAGAGGTCTTTCTTGTGTTCAGTTGAGTACTTGTAGTACACAAATGTAAGGAAACTAATGGCAGCTAGCATAAAACCGCCAAAAAGATTCAGAAGGAACAATGCCTAGAGACTTCTTGGTACCAGGAATAAAGTCTTCTTCCATCAGTTGGAGTGAAAACCTCATAATTTATAGGACATCAAATGGAGTATAGCAAAGGGTCATGTCTCAGCCGTGAGTGAAAACTAACTCGAGTAAACACTGACATCACTTAAGCTTGAAAACAGAACTCAGAGGATCAGACTATTCTAAGTAATTTCACCATATCCAAGAATACATGACACATGATAAAAAGTACAATCTGGACAATTGAAACTGTCCAAGATCTGACACAAATGATATAACTAGCTAAATAATGTAATTAAAAGATTATTAAAACTGTATTCCATATGCTTGAGAAACTAGAGGAACAATTGGATTTGTTACCTGAAGACATAAAAAATAGACCCAAATCAAAGTTAAGAGATTAAACCTATATTTGAAATGGAAAATGCATTGATTGTGATTATCAGCATATTAGATATTGCAAAAGATGAGCAAAATGGAAGACATAGCAAAGTAATCTATTCAAAATGAAAAAAAAAGAATCAATGATAAAATGGAGTCATTGATACAAAATTAAAAGAGAATGGAAACAAATCTGAAAATAGAAGAGGAAGAAATAGTAGATTTAAACTCAATTATATTAATAATCACTTTAAATGTAAATGATTTAGAAATTCCATTTTAAGGGGCACCTGGCTGATGACTCAGTGGTTGAGCATCTGCCTTTGGTTCAGGTCATGATCCCGAGGTCCTGGGATCAAGTCCTGCTTCAGACACCCCTCGGGGAGCCTGCTTCTCCCTCTGCCTGTGTCTCTGCCTCTCTCTGTGTCTCTCTGAATAAATAAATAAAATATTTAAAAAAACATTTTAAAAGCAAAGGTTGTTAGATTTAAAAGGAGAAAGCAAGACCTACCTATATGTTGTCTACCAAAAAGAAAAAAGAAAAAAAGAAAGAAAAATCCACTTTAAATATAAAGACACAAATGGGCTGAAAGAGAAAGGATGGAAAAAGATATACTATGCTAGTATTAATTAAAAGAAAACCAAAGTAGTTATATTAACATCAGAGAAAATATATTTCAGAATAAAGAATATTACCAGGAATAAATAGGGTTATTTCATTATCTATTTTTATCTATCTATCTATCTATCTATCTATCTATCTATCTATCTATCTATCATTTACCTACTTACTTAGCAATTGATTTATAAATTTTTCCATTAGTTTGCTCCATTAATTCAATGAGAAAAAGCTAGGCAATCTAATACAAAAGGCAAACGTTTTTATCAGGCACCTTACCCAAGAGGATATCTAGCATCATTAATCAGTACAGAAATGCAAAATCAAACATACATAGGTACATTATAGATCTATCAGAATGGCTAAAATTGAAACAAACAAAAAGGCTATACCCAACAGAAATATAATCAAATGTATTTAGAATCAATACATATGAGATTGTTCATAGTAACTTGAACTAAAAACATCCCTTAGAAAAGAGATGATGAATCCATGGCTATATTCTATGTGTTACAGCATTGATGAATATCAGAAATATAACTTTTAGGAAAAATATTCAAATCTATAGGTAGTGTGTGACTCCATCGATATAAATTTTTGAGCAGGCAAAATTAATTTATGTTAAGGTGTCATAGACATAGTTTACAGGTTGTGATAACTGGGATGGAGTAGAAATGAAGCTTTTGAGGTACTAGCAATGTACAAATTTGATATGCATTGTGACTGAACAAGTACATTCACTTTTTAAAAATTAATTGACTTAATCATTTATGAGTTGTATACATTTTCTGGACATATGATTTATTACACCAAAATGTTTATTAAAAACATATCTGAACAATACTCAGAATTAGATTTTCATAGAGAATGTCCCTGAATATTTTTTATTTGATAGAATACACATTTTTTTCATTAAAAAACTGTAAAAGGTATATAAATTTAAGATCTAGATACATATATTTGCCATTTTGTTTCTGAAAAATCAAATCCTTTAGGTGTAGTTTGTATGGCTTTAAAAAAATACAATGGCTCTTTTCTTAATAAGAAGCATTAGCACTGTGATATAGTAATTCAATATGAAAAAAGTATACAAAGAATTGAATGTCATAGGGGAAAGCTATATATGTCATCGCAAAGTATAAATCACATAATATACATCTAATCACCAAAAACTGCTTCAGTCTGCCCTCCCTCCATTAAACACTTTAATTTCAAACTAAATAAAAATACTCCAACTGAAAGAATAATTTTGCATTTGTACGCTTGGTGTTCTTTTTTCTCTTCTTTTTATTAACGCATGCATAGTTTGGGTCAAAACACTTTCTATCTTTTAAATTTGCACAAATTATTTTGGGTATCGCCAGAGTTAAAAACGCATGCCAACATTAAAAAGGGAGAGAGAGAGAGAAAGAGAGAGAGATAATGTTGCTGAATGTTTCATGATCAGCATTTCCAGTTCTGCTTGCGTGTAAATACAAATGACACCCTGTGTCTGATTATGGACTATGAGTCTTACACACTTGAACAGCCTTGGCTTCCTCATGCTAATTTCTGCCCTGTGTGAAGTCCCATAAATGTCACATCTGCCACACTGCCTTTCCCAGTCTAACATATGCTTTCAATGGAGCTAAATATTCATCATTATCAAATGAGAAAATGTTTGTGGAAGTGCCTGAAAACTATAAGCCACTAAAGAAATAGATATAATCCTCTGTTGTCACTGGAGGGTCTCTGGTTTTGGGCTTAGCAATTAGGACCACGGGGGAATTCTTGGAAGATAAAGGAATATTGTTTATTGGGACATAAAACTCGCTTCACAAGTAATTCTCAATGACCAGGTGGGACAGAGCCATTTAAGGGGCTGAAGGGTGTCAGGGTGGGTCAATTTGGGACATTTGCTTTCTCCCTGGAGACTAAGGAAGTTTTGAGTAGAGAGGAGGAAATACCCAAGGGAAACGATGGCTTTCTCTTCCATTACAGCCAGGAAATTTTGAGTATGGATTTTTATGAACTTTGTTCAGTGGGTGCCTGTTCTCTGGGTCTTTGCTTAACGATAAAACCAAGATATATGTGGCAAAGTCATTAGGAAATGACTCAGACTTTATTGAACTCTGAACCCAGGAGATTATTAGCCTTAATTTTTCTAAGTAAGATCATTCCGTTTAATCTGTTCTTCCTAAAGGTAAACCTTCCCCTTCCCACCATCAACACCCTCCCCATTCCAACAAACAGAGATACTTAACACTCAGGAAGGAAGATGATCAGGCAATTAAGACATTTAGATATCATTAGGTGCTCAAACGGTTTCTTCCTGTTATTGCACACTTCCTATCTCAGTAGATGAAATATCTGAAAACAATCATTGCAAGGAAGAACTTTAAGTAAAATCAGATATAAGCAACTAAAATCTTGAGAAGCACTGAAGCTTCATGAATAATTCTTGAATAGCGTGGTGTGAATGCTGCCTTGCTCAACTCCGAGTCTTTCAAGATGTTAGTTTCATGTTTTATTTAAGCTCAACATAAATGTTAACGTGGTCCTCATCAGATTCCTTTTATCTAACTCCGAAGACGGATGTGTGGGTGTTATAATATGGGAAGAGGGCCTTGGGGATAGACTTTAAATGCCCATCCAGGTATTCTGCGAGGGGTCACAAATAAATTTATTTTCCAGGAACCAAGTGGTAAATTTGTCTGAGTGCACCACCGCGGCGGGCACAGCTGCTGATCAGTGTTAATTAGTCTTCTGTTGTCCAGTTTGCAATCTAGATATGTTTTATGGAGATATTACCGAGGAAACATCATTATATGTAATCTTTTCCTGAAAAGATTCAGCTGAGCAAGTGACCAATAAATTGTAGGTAATGCAAACATTAATCAAAGAGAATGTCACTAAAAGCTTACTACAGCAGAGTCGCCATTGAGAAAGACAAGTAATCTGACTATTGGCCGATCTTCATTATAAACTGTTACTATTATGATTATTTTATGATTCTACAAGTCAGTAGTCCTCACGGGGATATTTAAATTCCTGAGTTGCTTACAAATTAAGTTTTGGACCTCAAGTCATTTGTAAATCAATTAGTTGTTTGTTTCTCAGCTCAAAAATCTGCTTTGAGCTAAAGTGTTCTATTTGGTAATTAGGACCCCTGGCTATTCTGAATAGTGTATTTCCATTAGATTTGAACATGAGGATGTGCAACGGAGAAGATATTTTCATAGTGTCTATGGTTGTATCATTTCTACCAAAACATTATGCTATTAGTGTCATACGTTATTTAATAGAAACATGACAAGGACCATGCAGATTTTTATATGGCACTTAAAAAAAAAAAGCATGAAACTAATATCTGGGAAGACTTCATCTTTATCAATGCAGCATTCACACTAATTGTCCTTAAATGATTTTTCCAGGATTTCCTGGAGTTGGAGTCACTGACTACTCTATTTGTATCAAGAAACTGGCTCCAGGGGCCTCTGGGCTGTTCTTCCCAGAATATAGTTCAATAGGTCACACATGTAGGATGCTGACAAAGTAAGTGGGAAGCCCCTGAAGTGAAACTCTTTATGTTGGGTGGGTGAAGGGATGCTCCTTGAGTCCAGAAACCAACTGTACTAACAATATATCGTAACTCAAAGCACCTCACTAGAATAGTTTAATAATTTTGCATACAAGAAGTCCTTTAGTCAGATAATAGTTGTCTTCCAAGGGTTATTTACTTTGAGCTAACCCATACATTTCAACTATGGCCAAATACTTGACTCCTTGTACCGTGACTTACAATGTGGTTTTCATTGGATGGAACTTTATAAGACTGCTGAAGGATTTGGAATCCAATATGTCAAAAGAGACCATCTGCCTATGTATTTGAAGCCAATGAGATTGAATTTTTTGGTTTTTGTTCAATTATCATATGAAAATTGACCAATCTCTTTCTCCTTATGCCTCTTTATTGTACAAAGATGGATGGAAACGATAGTCTTATAGAAGGTAGGTGAATTTATCAGTCTAATGGTCTACATCCAAGTGCAAGGCAAGAAAAACTCTCCTTATTATCATTAAGAACAATAATAAATCATAATAGCTGCTAATATATACTGAGGGCTAACTTTGGACTCCATGGCATGATGAACATTTCATGTACACACATCTAAGCATCACAACAACCGTAGGAGTTTGTGACTGTGATAATTCAGATTTCCCAAATGAGCCAACTCAGGCATAGAGAAATCAAGTAATCTGTCCAAGGTCACATAAGTAGAAGTTGTAGGTTTGAAATTATGGACATCTCACTCCAGTGCCATAGTCAAGCGTTTAAACTGTTCCCCTATTGCCTCACTTTGCTGCAGAGCCCACATAGAATAATATTAGAATTCCCTCTGAAAATGGTTGAGGTATTTGAAACTGTTCGTCATCAGTAGTGGGGTCAGTAAAATGTTCAAGGTATCATAGTTGAAGTTTTCTTTGAGTATGTACTTGATTTGTGGGTCATTGAGGTCACAGAATAGAACAAAATGGGAGGGCTGACACTCAGAAACAGGAGATCTCTCTCTCCTCGTTTCTACTCTGGCTAGTTATGTGAACTTAAGCAATTCCCTTGACCTCTTTGGACTGCAGCATCCTCATCTTTAAAAATGAAGAGACCAGACTAAATTATGTCTGATTCCTTTCCTGCTCTGACCTTTTGTTTCGAGAAAACCATATCCTTTACATTCACAAAGGGACAATGATATGAGAAAAATAGTAATAAAAATAAACGTGCGTAAATACGCTTAAAGATTTTGCTAACCTTGTACTCCATAGACAGCATCTCCATTGCATTGTCTGAAGTATCATCATGCACTTTTCCCCTCAGCCCTGTTTGACACATGCTAATTAGAAGAAAAATGCCTTCCTAAGTGAAGGGGGCCTCTTCATCTTCCAGTGCACCATATGACTCCTGGGCTCAAAGAAACATTTTATGGGCATTTTTTAATATGCTACTGTTTTAACCTACTGACCTTGTCTTGGGCACTTTATTTTCTGTCTTCAGCTTCAATATTCATTAGTAACCCTGCGACAGAAGGAATATGAATGACATTAGGAAGTTGAGCCCTACTAGGGCTAACTAAATGATGCTAGTGCTTACACATGGTAATGGAGCATAGCTATTTGATGTTTCCGTATGAAGGGCCGATTTCAAATGACTGCAGAAGTATGCGGAGACTTTTCATGTGAACAGCACATTTAGAGGCAAATACATTTTTAAAAATAACAATAAAGGCAGAATTTAGTTCCCCATCCCAAGTTAAAACTTCATTATGTGTCAAATATATTATTTGGGGCTGGTATGGAGCATGACATACTAAATGCTCTGACCGTTGTAGCATATGCATAGATAATACATGGCTCATACAACTTTCATAAGGCCTCTCTGCTGATTCTCTCCTAATATCTCTCTAAAGACATTTGTGGTATCATTCTTCATTTATTTTGCATGCTGCTTTCACCCATTGTGGATAAACATGAATAAAAAATTCTGGAGGTATGAACAGTTATCTTTGCTGATGCTGGGTGAGGTTTTAATAAAATATACATGACATCAGTGTCCGGGCATGTATCTGTGAATCACATAGCAGTGAAGAAATCCAGAGATAATTATGATCTTTTATGGTGATGGAGAAATTAGCACCTCAGTAATATGCGATGTAAAGTAGTGTGGGCAGAGTCTCCTCTTCGCCCTTGAAACATTTGATATGAATGCAAATGGATAGCACATGTGATTCTAATTTTGAAGAACCTATTCAGGAATGTTAAGAGATGCACAAGATAGAAAGAAAAGCACTCATACAATTTACTAGAAAAATCCTCAAGTCAGTTAATAATTGCTGGCTAGTCATCTTCCATCTGAAAACAAAAGACCTCAAAAAGCAAAGTCTGGACCACGTGGCTTACAAAAGGGATTCCTTCGTTCTCCTCCACTTCACCAGTGTTCCTCAGCCCTGCATGAAAAGCAAACTCTTCATGTACCATGAACTACGTTTTCTTAGGTTATTTGTGTCTTCCTTAGATTCCTTAAATTTATAAAACTAAATTAAATGCATACCTATAATTTTTGGCCTTAGAAAAACAGGCCATTTCCAAGATCAGTCAATTCCAGTTTGATCTAACAGGAAGGTACCAGAATCATTAAAGCCAGGCCGTGCTTTATAGCACTTAGGAGACCAGGAGTAATTCTTTGCCTTTGAAAAAGAGATCAATGCATCATAACATGTGAAGAGATATATACTATTATCTTAACTGTGGTTGCTTTTGTGTAATCCGTGATTTGTTTTCATATTTCTATGAAGAGATATATACTATTAACTGTGGTTGCTTTTGTGTAATCAGTGATTTCTTTTCATATTTCTCTATTTTACGCATTTTTAAACACAATTTTTTATTACAAACTAACATAAATAATGAAGTTCTTAAAAACAAGCTAACAAAATTCATGGCAGCTGTCTGGCAGTAACTATACCTCTCTTTCATTTCTCAACTCTAAACACTGTCAGTGAGTAAATGCTACGCTATTCATTTACATATATAACATGACCATACTTGAGATGTCCTATACTCCAGAAACTGAAAGGTGTTGTGTGTGAATTGACTTGAAACCATATGGTATTTCTGCAAAATAGGCATGATTTCTGTATCATAGGTGAAGAAACAAAGATCCAGAGACTTTATGTAACTTGTAAGCAGCAGTACTACTTGACCTATTAAAATTTGTATGAGATCATTTTCAACATTCTTTGTTTTCTTGGAGGACACCCAAGACCATACTCCACTGACATATTCTTCTATGGGCGGCTCTAGGCCATAGCATGGCTGGTAATACCAAGGTCACATTTGTAGTTAGCTTTTACATCAGGTGAAGCTTTGTAAAGCTTAGTTGAAATGTAATTATACCTTTTTCTATTTCTTAAACACTTTTATGCTGAAAGCTGTTAATTCAGGTCAACCATATGATTTTGGCAGAGGGCATACTATTGAAGAATTCTGATTATCTGGGTTTTGTTGACTACCTCATAAAAGAGAAGACTTTTATTTGTTTAAATCAATGCATCCCTTTTATTAGATCAATTCTATCTCTTGTAACTTTGATATTTTATCCTTACCGTTACTGTCTGGAATCACATAAATGTCTTTGTGGGAAAAAAATACTTTGTTCTATTTAAGTATTTAAATGTTCTAACCATGACCCTCACCAGCTCAGATGCTCTCAGGATATTTAACCTGGGGATCAGCAGACACGAGTTATTGTATTGATTCCTAATAAGTTGTAGTTTCCACACTTCCTCGCCCTCTTATTAGCAGTCAAGGTTGAGCTTTACGTAGGCTTGGAGGTTGAGCTGATTGGCTTGAAGTCCTAGCTCTCCCACTAAAGCTCTGTGACGTGGGAAAGAAGCTTCCCTCCATGTGCTTCCACTGCTTCACTGTAGAAGAGGATGAAACTCTGGAACTTGCCTCACAGAGTCTTAATACAAGACTTACTCGAGGCATGTGGTAAGTGCTCAGGATCGGGTTAGCATGCTTATTGTTGTTATTTGTAATAGCCGCCGCCACAGATTTTCTTGATTGGCAAACCAACATAAAGCCTACAACCTTTGAAAATGTAACAGCTCTTCTCATCTTAGAGTGTTCTGTTCATTCTATAGACCCATCTTGAACGGGGAGCGCCATGTATTTTGAGGAAGAAGACCAGAATTGAATCAGGTATCTTATTCCCTATCCCCTCTGTCCGGAGCCTTCTGTGCCTCATAAGATGAGAGCAATTTTACACAATGTGGTGCAGGTTCCTGTCTCTGCTATTCTTATTTGACTGTGAGCCCCTCCAGAGTTGAGATTGTATCTTTTTCTCTATTTCCAGCAGAAGATACGTATTATATCTACCAAAACTTTTGGATAAATATGATATTACTACAATGATCAAATCTGGGATAATCAGAAGAGGAAAGTAAGACAGTCGCCTTCTTTGATTTTCACTCTGTTCTTCTCTTTATGCAACCGAACAACCGTTTAGTTTAATTTTTAGTCAGATGACTCTGGCAACAACTAAAACACCTAAGTCCTATGTCTTTACAAAGTCTTGGCCCAATCAAAGCAGTTAAGAGTAAAACAGTGATTTATACAATATCGGGATCAATCATATCACCTGGAATCTTAGTTCTTGAACAAAAATAATCCAAAATATGTTTCTGTTGTTGATATTTGTGATGACAAAAAAGTGAAATTGTAGGAATTATGACTTTTTAAAAAAGAATGTTATTTATTTATTTATTCATGACAGACATAGGGAGAGAGGCAGAGGGAGAAGCAGGCTCCCTGCAGGGAGTCTGATACGGGTCTCGATCTCGGGACCCCAGGGTCACGCCCTGAGCCAAAGGCAGACAGTCAACCGTTGAGCCACCCAGGCATCCTGGAATTATAATTTTTATTTTAGGGGTCATTCAGTTGTGCAGAAGGGACACTGCAGGTTATGCTATAGAATGATTCAAGGAACAAATGGGAGATTAGAGTACATACATCAGATATATTAAGCGGACTATAAGCAACTCTAAGCCCCCTCCTGAAAATCCTAGCATATAATATGAAATCATGATCAATTTAAATGGCTCTAATTAGGCTTTTTTCTAAGCCCTTTGAACTGGATGATTATTAATGAAGATAGAGACCTAGATGAACTGAATCGTTGCCATCATAGTAGAACATGTTTTATAGTAACCCTCATTAAAAAAAACCCTTGCCTTGATGGCCCTCTAGCTATCACCCCAATTCTCTTTGACCCTTTCTGGCCAAATGCTCAAAAAAAAAAAAAAAAAAAAAAAAAAAAAAAAGCCTAAACCTAACTGCTTTTCCATCCTTCATGCCCTGTTATTTATTCAATACACTCCTATTAGTCTTTTGGCTTCCACGGTGTCGTTGACTAGATCTCTGGATTTTCATCTACGTCAGTTCAGGGTAGTTAAGGGCCTCATCTCACTAGAACAAAATAGCATTAGTTACTTACTGCTTCTTCCTGAAACACTTTGGTATTTGGCTTCCGAGGATCCTCGGTCCTCTTTCTTCCTGCCTCTTGGGCTGTTCCTTCTTGAGTTCTTTTGCTGGTTCTTTCTATCTTACTCCTGATGTTTAAGTGGTGGAATGAACCAAGGGTCAATCTTTGTCTCTCTTCTTCAAGTAAATTTTCTGTTCTCACCTTTAGCCTCTCACATCTCCTGAAGACTACCTCTCCAGGGAACTACTCTGTATCTCCTCTTACTGACGAGTCACACTCCTCATGTACGCTCCCCAGAACTTCTGCTTCCTTACTGCCCTGAACTGATCACCCTGCAGGGTTCTCTCACCTCAATAAATGTCACAGCTATTTAGACCAAACCTTGTATCAGTCTAATTTCCACTTTTTCTCACTACTCGTAGTCAGGGCATCGGCGTTTTATTGCTTTTACCTTCAAGATACATCTTAATCCAACCTCTTCACATGTACAGCTATCAAGTCACCTTTCTGTCTTGTAGACAATCACGGTTTCTCTTGCTGTCCATGGTTCCCTTTTTCCTGTTTTTATTTTTTTTTCCTACACAACATAGTGGTCTCTCTTTAGTCCTAAAGAAGATCAAGTCACTCCAAAGAATTTCCATAAGACCCCACACATCTATTCCTCACCATCCCTACAGGAACCCCTGCGGCCCGTGTTCTATTTCGGGTTCATCACTTACCGCAGTCCTTCCTGCCTCTTCAGGATTCTTGTACTCATGAGATGAGACAAGCTTGCCTGGAAGAACTTGGCTCAGGTCCTTATTTCCGTGGCTCCTTTCCTTCGTCTGTCACACTTACCTGCCCCTGCGGGGTGAGGCCATTCCAGGCACCTGCATGGAAGTGTCCACTCTTCCTTTCCACACCTGCTTCATTTTCCTCCATAGCCTTCAACAGTAAATGGTTGTCCTTACCTGATGCTTCCTGACCTACGTTGTACCAACTAGACCTTAAACACTGTAAGAAAGGCTGTTTATGGGGCACCTCGGTGTCGCAGTAGTTGAGCATCTGCTTTCCGCTCAGGGCGTGATCCAGGAGTCCCAGGATCAAGTCCCACATTGAGCTCCTGACACAGGAAGCCTGCTTCTCCCTTTGCCTATGTCTCTGTCTCTCGTGTCTCTCATGAATGAATAAATAAAATTTTTTAAAAAGGAAAGACTGTTTATTATTTTTTTTGTTTTGTTTGCTGCTATATCATCAGCCCCTTAAAAATGTAGGGGTTTAACAAATATTTACTATATCAATTTGATTCATTTTGGATTGAGCATTTGTTAATGTAAAAGCCAATAATTCTATTAATTTCAGACAGAAATGCTGTAACCCTCTACATCTATTTTAAAGTAAAAAAAAAAAAATAACGCCATAGGAGTTCTATTATTCTAGACGTGTAGTGTCTTATTTGCTTTTCAACACGTTGAAGCAATTTTAGCAGGTCAGGGACACACTCTGTTCCTCTTCACACACTGGAAAAACACCTGCTACTTATACCTTGTCTCTGTGGGGTGGTTTTTTAGACCGTCTCATCCTGACAGAAAGAGAGCAACTTCCAGGCTGAGTTACCTGAATAATGAGAATAGGTGCTTTCAATGTCTTTTGGAAAAGAATTTTCAAATATTTTAGAAAATTTCCATTAACACATAAAAGAGAGAGTTTGGCGACTGGTCCTCAGGTTTATAAGATACTCGGTTAAGCGGGATATCTGTATCATCATATATTCCAATTTGAAACATCATCATTTATAAATATATATGCTTGCATATTATATACTTAGTAACACTATTGCCTTGAGAACTGGTAAATGAGAGTAATCCCTGGTAAATGAGAATTCTACCGCTATAGGAATGCCTGTGAATTTAAAGAAGAAATAGACAAATAGGTAGATAGGTAGATAGAGATACAGATATATCCATGAGTTAAAAAATTCTTTACAGCCCCCACTATTTTATTGTATTAACTTAATAGCAAAATAGCCTCTAGATTTAAAGCTCAAATTCTAAATGCCATCCAATTATAAACATTGCTATTACTTAAGCCAGTGAAATGTTTGATATTAGATATTAACTTGGTACAAAATAAGGTACTTTAAGTGATGAAAAAGCCCATCTTTGAAAAGGAAATGTTGTGTAGATTAATGAAATTATGTGAGAGGTACTTTAGTCTCCTCAGAAAGATATTAAAAGGAAAATACATATTATTAACTGATTTAGAAACAGCTAAAATGGAACTTCTTAAATGGTAATTGCTGTTTTAAAATGCTTAAAGGACTCCAGGCACATCGAATAAGAGCAGATGAATCTTAGCGTGGACATGCCCCCCTCGTAAGCAGTTAGTGGCAAGGCGTCCCACTCGCTGTTTCCGGGGACAATCCTTGCAGACCTCACTTTCCGAGACCCTATGACCCGAAGTGTTCACCGCACCATGGCCTTGCATGGCCTGTTTGTGAGAGCAGGTGCTGGCACACCTGGACGGTGGGCACCTGTGTGGGGACCGTGGAGGCCATTTCCTCCAGCACACAGGTGATTAGCAGTTTTGAGAGGAAACTAATGTTTATATCTATCTATCTCTCTCTCTCTCTCTCTCTGTATATATATATAGAGAGAGAGAGAGACTAACATGGCTGTATTATGGGTAGAATATAAAATTTACATGAATTTCTTAAATAAATCCAAAGACTTAAAATAAATTTCGCTCTTCTAGTTGGGAGCCCCTGGAAGTGCTCATTCACTCCTTTTTGCTGTTAGAATAATTCAGTGGGAGAGCTTGTGAAGCGGCGCATCACCCACTCTTTGATAGTCTACATTAAATAAAAATGAATTTCTGTCAAGATGGCAGCTACGCACATTCTATAGAGACTTGCTCCTTCCTCCTTCCTCAGAGCCAGCTCTGGTCAGGAGAACTTGGTATTCTGGGCTCCCCCACTCCTTTTCTCTCCTCGCCTCTTCTCTCCCTCCTTATTGCTCCATGTTCTCCCTTCCTCCCTCCCTCCCTCTGTCCCTGTCCTTCTCCTATTTTCTCACTTGTGTTTTCTTCCTTTCCGCCTCAAACAATTACTGGCTATGTCATATCTCAGGCACCGTGTTTATTGAACTTTGTCTTAAATTCCGAGATAAAATGATCTATATTTTATTCATAACTATAGTTATACTACTGGTGTCTTATATAATGCGCAGCATATATTAGATGCTCAATAAATATTTATGAATAAACAAAAGAGAGAATACATACATAAATGCACTACAGGGGGAGCATGAAGAAACTAGAAATTATTTTAAGCGTGAGTTTCATTTGATCCTGTCATTTGAGACTTAAATTCATTGATAAGTGAGGAAAAAGGAGCGGCTAAAGTGGTATGGAAGTGACATGCTGCTCTTTCCCAGGAAACGTAGGTGGTGTTGGATCTTTGTCTTAGTCTTGAGTCAAATCTGTTGAGAGTAAAAGAAGGACCATCGCCTGCAGGGGGAAGAGCACATTCTGAGAAGGGCAGCGGCGCCGGGTGCTCAACAGATGATTAAGCCTCAGTGTGGCTGATGGTGCAAAGGAGGTAAGGGTTTGAGAGTAAGGACAGGATGATTGGTAGAAATAGTGAAAAACGTGTTGTACACCTGAAACTACTGGAACATCATATGTCAACTATACTTCAGTTAAAATATATGTTGGGAAACAGAACAAATGACCTTGGGTACCATCTCGAACCTTTTACATTCTTAAAAAAGATGGGAAAACCTGAGCTATTAAGTTAGGGGTGAATAAAAGATGCCCTTATAAATTATTAAACTTGAAGAATCCTTAAATGGAGAAATGTCTACTCACCTCCACAGGTTGATGGGAGATTTTATTCCTTTGTACCTATGCAGCCACATAGTTTATTTATTCCTTTGTTTGCTGAATATTTACTTAGTGCCTATTGTTTATGCTACTTTGTTACAGTAATTCATGAATTCAAGAAAAACAAAAGTATGGATGTGACTTTTTGTTCAGGGTTGACAATTCATCATTCTTGCTCCCTTGTTTTCTCTACTGGTGTTTCAGATTTTCTCCCATTAAAATACTCACCACTCCCTGAAATGTTCTCCTTGGCTTCATCCTGTGCTTTTACAACCGAGTAGTGGTTCTTGGAGAACTTTCACACGAAGATCATGGCGAGAATTTTAGAGAAAAGAGGATGCTTCCCATTTACCTCTCCAAAGACTTGTGTGAGGAGACATTTTGCCATATTGTCAAATTTGCCATTTAATTTTAGTCCACTGTTTGTATTTTTCTCGGACATACTAACAATATCAAGTGTCGGTGCCAAATAATATGCTGTTTAAAGTTTTGCATGTCTCTTGCTGGATTGTTTTAACTAAATCAGTTTTACATTTTTCTCACTTTTTATATTTTCTGCAATATTTTCTTTGTGTTTGGGAAATGGAGAATAAAGAAACACCAAAAAGCATCAAACCCATAAATCCAAGCTACTTTACAGAATTGCATACTTTCCTTCTCCCAATAAGCTCTGCAAAGAATAGACTAAAAACCTCTCCTTTTTTTTCAAACCATATGTTTACAATTATTCTAAAATAAATATTCACTCTGTCTTCCTTCCTTTACTGCAAGGTCCTTAATATAGATTCCATGTATTATCCTTTCTGCCCCTAGCATGTAACATGATGCTTGACATACATAGGCTTTCAGTAAAATTTGCTCATATGAACTGTACCGTCTTAAGGAATGAGAAGGCGGTTTGGATTTATCTAATGTTTCTAACTCCACATTACACATAATTTTTTTTCACAATTTTTATGGAACTTTTCTAGTACCTTCATGGGGGAACAATGGACAAAGAAATATTGTCAGAGAAGAGTGGTAGCTAGTTTTTGAAGAAATCCTAAGCTGGAAGGTGAATGCACATATACTACATTTTATGAAACAATGACGAATTAAAATATTTCTTTCTGTTATACTAATAAGTCACTTTTTAAATACAGTTTCAAGGAATGTCTCCTTTTAACTCACATATACATTCCAATCCTTCAAAACACCCCAACCATATTTCATCTGCCTCTGTGTCCCAGTGGATATTCTGGGATATGAATTCTGGGAATGAATATTGACTAGAGTTACTCCCACACCTTCCATGCATTTTGCAATGAGAGAAATGTTGTATATCCTTGCTCTCCAATATGGTAGCTACTAACCTCACGTGGTTATTGAGTACTTAAAATGTGCTTAAGTGTAAGTGAGGAATGAAATTTTTAATTTAATTTAATTTTAGTTAATTAAAATTAAAATTTAAGTAGTCATATATGGCAAATGTCTACCTTATTGATCCAATTGATTGAAATTTCCACACAGTGGAAATTTCTTGAATAATATAAAGTATGTGATCCTGTCAGGGCAGGTTATAATAATAATCTATCCATTGTGATACCCTGTCATTGAAAGCAACATCATGAGGATGTCAATGAGAAACCATCTCTTTTGTTTTTGTTTTTTGCAAGTTCTAATGTAGTAGGAAGAATTTTGAATAATAAATTAGAATAACAAAATTCTAGTTCTGTGTGTTCTTGATTGAATTTATTTTATTTGTATAGAAGACATAGTACTCTACCTGAATTTCTTACAGGGCCTTTATGATGATAATGTTTACATTTTAAAAATTATTAAGCCCCTGATAATTGCTAGATGTGAGGCAAACTGTTGGTTTGCAAAGGTAAATAAAATATGGTTTCTGGCCTCAAGTTAGAGTCCAGCTTTAGACTTCCTGTGACAGTGTATTTAATATTTATAAGGTTCAATGGAAAGTAAAGTATTATTATTTTTCCATTATTTAGCTTCTATACTAAAGGTCAGACTTCTAATAATATAAGATATTGGGAGGTGAAGCAAAAACTATAAATGACAAAAGACTCAAAGTAGACATAGTTAAAAATCTGATGAGAGTTCATTGTGTTGCAGCTGACAAGGAAAGCCAACTGTTTTTGTGACATACATTTCAACATTTCAGTAATTAGAATTTCATGTGATGACATTAAATGAGACATGTTAAAACTTTAGGAATTTTATGTGATTTTTGGAATAGTTCTAGCAGTTACTCACACAGTATAACCTAAGAAGGTTTATCATTACTTGTCTGAAAATGCTCACCTTGTAACTTAACATACCAAATAAACAAGACTAATTAGTAAAAAACAAACAAAAAGGTGTTAGGACAAAAAAGGAAAAAAAAAAAAAAAAGACCAAATTGAGGAAAGCTAAATGTTCTAAGACCACAAGTATCTGCCAGAGAGTGGTGTCAGGTAGGTGACAAGAGGAAGAGACTTTCTCTTTGATTGAAAGCGATAATAACAATGGGTACCTGACCGGGGCTTCAGGTGTATGAAGTATGGTCACAATATATTGGCCCACACTTAAGGTATGAAATCGAAAACTCCAGGATCTTGGAAAACACGAAAAGGTAGGAAATGTAGAAGAAATGAAATTTGTAGGAAGAAAACAAAGTGTGAAAGAGAGGTCAGCCTAGGAACAAGGAAGAATTAATGAAAAGCAGACGCGGGGGCGTGTGGGTGGCTGAGTCGGTGAGGCGTCCGCCTTGGGCTCAGGTCATGATCCCAGGTCCTGGGATGGAGCCCACATTGGGCTCCCTGCTCAGTGGGGAGTCTGCTTCTCCCTCCCTGCCCCTCATGCCCCCCCCCAAATAAATACATTAAATCTTTTAAAAAACAAACAACAAAAAAAGCAGAAGGTAGGTGGAGGCATCTTTGTTATCTTTTTTTTTCCATAAGACAAACAGAATATAGAGAAAACAGGAAGTGGCTTCACAGGGGGGACCAGGGCCCTGCATGTTTAAGCAGCTACCAGCTGCATCCTTGGGATAAATCTGAACAATGGGGCATGCACATTTGTGGGATGATTGTGCTTACTGCAACCATTTTAATAGAACGCTTCGTACTGTTGTTTTTTAAAGCATTTTCTCTATGCCAAAAAATGTGTTATGACTTTTACACATAATAACTACTTTAACATTTACAACTCAATGAATTACTAAGCATGATCATCTCTGTCTTACATGGGTTGATACTGGGTCACGAGAGGTTATGTAACCTACTAGTAAGTGAGATGAAGTCTACTTCATTACAGATGATATGTGAACAATTATAAAGAAAAAGATTCTGGGACCCCTGGGTGGCTCAGTGACTGAGCATCTGCCTTTGGCTCAGGTCATGATCCCTGGGTCCTGGGATCGAGTTCCGCATCGGGCTCCCTGCATGGAGCCTGCTTCTCCCTCTGCTCATGTCTCTGCCTCTCTCTCTCTATTCTGTGTCTCTCATGAATAAATAGATAAAATATTTAAAATCTTTAAAAGAAAAGGGAGAAAAAGAAAAAGATTTTCATTAAAAGCAAAATAAATGACCAAACACCTATTGCCAGGCTTAAAGTTTGAAGTTTCACTTACTGAGCTACTGAGGCATCTAATACAACTTTTTTTTTTTTTTTAACATTAAGTGCTCAGTGATCATTGGATGAAAGATTAATGGTTTTCTTAGGAAACGTACTTGGCTTATGTGCTGGGCTATCAGATAGCCATAATATGTGGTTCCAGCTTTTGATGAGCTTCTAGAGAACTCTTTATCACTTTCCACTGATGCCCAAAATTCAATATATCTGATTAATCCAACTGAAATCCCCTTCCTCCAATTGATACTTTTTCCTCAATATTAACAATGAAGAGAATACCAAGACGCTCAAGCATTCTACCTCAAAACTCAATAGTACTTAAGGATTTCTTACCTATTTATTATTACACATCTATGCATCTACAATACTAGCCTCAGGGAGCAGACACCCCCGTTCCTTGATCCCCCAGCACTGAGACCAAGCGCTGTTGTAATAGGACCTTACACACTTTCAGGGGTCAGCAAACATTTTCTGTAAAGGGCTTATTTGTTTTTGGCTTTATTTTATGGTGTATGTCTCAGGTATGCAACTTCACCTTTGTAGTGAACGTACCATGGGCAGTACATGAACGAATGGCCATGACTGTATTACAGTAAAACTTTGTTTAAGAAAACTGACTACCGGGTGATTGGATGTGTGGTTGTGATTGTCTGATCCCTGAGTACAAGTGTAGCATAGCGAGAGCTCACCTTTACCTATAACAAAAGTAACTGAATTTATGTTTCTGTGTCTCTGATCTATTTTTCGGTTGGGCATTTGAGGTATCTGAGAGTTCACTCATGCATGAGCTGGAGGTTAATGAGGTGGAGGCACTCGTGTTTATGGGAAATCTAGGAGGATGGACACATTTCAGGAGCAGGGGTGGGGATGAGGACTGTCACTTCCTCACCTACTGTTCGGTTGATTCCTTCTTTAAAAACGTGTAAGGACTGTGGATTTTATTGAAGTAATTCATTGTTTCTTTTCATACAGTTTAGTTTATTGGCCTTTAGGAACTAGTTACAATTTCTAAGAAAAAGGTACATCTAAGAGGCTAGGAAAAATTGAAGATTCAACTCATTATACTTACAGGGAAAAAAAAAAGAAGAAAAGAATCATAGAAAGATGCTGATACCTGATGGCAGATAATGATATGTTACTGTATTCTGGATCAGTTAATTTCTCTGAAACTTCTTTCAACTATTTATATTCTCAGGCTCTAGGGAAAATAGAGGTATAGATGTGCTCCCTACTGGGTTAAATAGTACTTACTTTTATTTCTTATAATCTGACCTTTATCAAGACTGACAAGGGGGTGTTCGCGTTGCTTCAACAAGCCTCAGAATGCCAAATCTGTGTTCACTCACTTGAGTCCTCTTGTGATATGCTAGGCTATAATCATCCACCCTCTGAGCCATCATCATTCTGGTTAAAGATCAAATCCTCTTGTGACTAATCCCAGATTTCAGGGACTCTCAAGAAATGTTCCATCTAATTTGAGAATGGAGAGAAATTGTTCTGGAATGAAAAGACACAACCACTTAAAATACTATAGGATCCCCATTCCTTCAGGGTCTTCTGCAACAGGAACTAAGATCAGTCAATCAGTTTCGTCATTAGAGGGAAAAACATTTACCAAACACCAGACACAATAACAAGTCCTAGGATAAAGTGTTGAATAAAGTAGACATTATTATACCCTCTTGGAACTTGTGAGTAGGGAAGAGGAAATAATCTAACATACATACTTTGCTGTGGACACACCTGAACCATGCCTCCTGCCTTGTTTCTTATTATGGTGGGTGACACCGTGTGTCAGAAACTTCTTTGAGGAAGGATGTTTAATCTGAGACCTGGAGGATGAGTCAGGATCACTAGACAAGGAATACGCAAAGACCTTCTAGTCAAACGCAGTAGCACAGGTCATGTTTTGAGATGAGAGAGAGAAAAAAAAAAGAAAGAGAGGAGGAGAACTATTATTGAGGTACAGACTGGATGAGAAAGGTCATATGGAAGGTCTTAAAGGTGAAAAGATGGGGCTGCAGAGATAAGAATTCTTCTAGGTTCTTATAGCCAGTGATTATAGACAACCCCACCCCCTCATCAGAGTTCTGAGCAGGAGAATGACATGCACAGAGCTGACTTTTGGAATGATCATGCTGAACTGCTGTTTAGATGAAGGAGTAGAAGAATAAAAATAGAAAGTAGGAAAAGCAGCTTGAAGACTCCCGCAGGAAGTGATTCGGGTTTGGCAAAGTCTTGACCAACTCTTGTAGGGGGCCCTGGAACAAATATTGAGCCCTGCCCATCGTAGTTGACCTTCACTGGCCCAAAATAACAGCATTTCCAAGATGCTCCTCCAAGAAGCCTTGTCTTTCCCTCACCTTATTCCTTCTCCTTACTGAGGTACCATAAGGTTTTGCAGGTCAGTGACTGCGAGGCATTCGTCGTTTTCCTCAGAGTATCAATCACAGGCAAACTCATGAGGTGATTTTTCCACCCCCTTCTTCATCCCGTGTCCCTGCCAAAGATCATTAATGTGATCCTTTTGAGCAGTTTTATAGTTCAGTGCAGGTTTCCGAACAGACAACTCCAGGCCATCTCCAGTGCATGTAGATTAAGACACAACTGCCTTCCCTTGCAAGTGGAAGTGCTTAAAAGTTGTTTATTGAAAGAATTAGAACGTTGTGTTTCGCTCTTCGTTCTCTGTCTACCTATTCAAGTCTTTTATCGTGAAATGTTACTCTGAGCTTCTCTAATCCTAGGTAGTGAGCTCCTTCAGGGAAAATACTTTTTCTGTCTTTATATCCCTGGTAACTCCAGCGATGAGAACTAGTTAGGATCTGATGATGCGTATCAAAGGTAAACAGCAATAAGAGTAATAAGTCTATCTTCTCAGGCACAGTTTACACATATTGGCTTATCTATTCCTCTCGACAATTCCACAACTATTTATAGATTGGACAATTGCAGAGAAAAAATAGACTTTGATAAGATCCACACATCACAAATCAAAGATCTGCAATCAGAACACAGAGCTATTGCCTCCAAAGTTCACATTTTCTTAAATAGTGCCCACCAGGCATGAGGTGGTTAAGGGAGAGCAAGGAAGGCATGAAGGAAAGGAGAGACGGAGACCAATAGACTAGGAGGAACACACTCACCTGAGCATATATATCACAATGAAATATAGAATTAAAAAAAAAACAGCTGGCTGAATAATTTGGGCAAATAATAATAATAATAATAATAATGATAATAATAATTTGGGCAGTACTTGAAAGGATGCAGCATACGTGTTACTGAAAAAAAAAAAAAAAAAAGGTGCTTTGTAATGCCAGAGGAGAGGACAGCCAATTGGAGTTTTGGTTTAAAAAATAAAATAAAAAGTAGGTAAATAAGGCAGAAATCTGAGAATTGAAATGGAATGGGTCTGGGGTATGAAATAAGGCCCTGTTGTTTGAACTTGACCCATTCTAGGAAGGCAGTGAGGGCGCCTCATAAGAAAGACGGCACTATGGTCCATGGGATGAGAGAGGATTCAGCACTTGATAAAGCAAATTCTGAAATTGCTTCTACTCATGTTATCGTTCACTGCTGAGGACTTTGGTCTTATCGCTTCTAAAACATAAAAGAAGGCTAATTCATTTTAAAAGCAGTGTTCCATTTGTCCCTCTGCAGTCCACTCAGTGAGCTAATGTATTTAGAGAGCTTTTATCATGGAGCCAG
Source organism: Canis lupus familiaris (assembly GCF_011100685.1). Lineage (NCBI taxonomy): Eukaryota > Metazoa > Chordata > Mammalia > Carnivora > Canidae > Canis > Canis lupus. Next base: position 88,214,275 of record NC_049226.1, on the reverse strand, counting down.
CTTGATTTCTCCCTTCCTCATACTAAGTAAATTTCAGTGAATTAAATGACAAAAAGCCATCTGCTTTCTATAAATAAGCTCTTCTAATACCTGGCAAATCTTAAAAGTCAAGCTGACAATGAATTTCTGTATGATCAATGGTCCAAATTGTATAATTCATCTTCTGAGGAAGACTGGTCTTGTTGTGGTCAACAGGAGGAGTATGTGTCCATGTTTCTGACTTGGAGGTCAACGTTTTATAGGAAATTCAATTTTACTGTTATAATCATTGCACACGCTGTTCCAACTGTCAGGATTTAATATCCTCTGCTGCCGTGTTAGGACAGCACCTACTCATCCTTATAGTCATCTCAAATACTCCTCCTTATGAAGCTGTTCTAGTTCATTAGTAGACAATTCATTAGTTTTCTGAAAATAGCAATAATGACATTGGTAATTATTATCTTTTTAAAAAAAAATTTATTTACTTGAGAGAGAGAGAGAGAGAGAAGCAGGCTCCATGCAGGGAGCCCGACGTGGGACTCAATCCTGGGTCTCCAGGATCACGCCCTGGGCTGAAGGCAGGTGCTAAACCTCTGAGCCACCCGGGCTGCCCATATTATTATCTTTTGATTATTAAGAAGGGAACAAGTGCTAGCCACTTACATGCATCACTTGTATTCACTTCTCATGGCAACTTTTGGAGATAGATACACGTATTACCTTTAAATATCTAGATGAGGAAAATAAGGCATAAAAGACTCTAATAGTATCCTAAGACTCTGCAGCTATGCGATGACGGAATGAAGTTTCGTAGCATAGTAACCGGCGATCCAAAATATTTTTGTTAATCATTATGCTTGAACATCCGAATGCAGCACTTTCCTTGTTATTTATATTTATGTACATGTCTGTCTACCCCAGGAAAATAGGAATCCCTCAAGGGGAGAAGCCATGCATCACTCATTTTTGCTTTAGCACCCCTTAAGATAATGACTGGATCATAGACATTCAGTTAAACATTTCCGAACCTCCTTGAGAGACTTATCATAGGCACATTGTAATTTGTTTAGAAGATTCTATGAATTTTCCTGTGCTAAGGTTTTTAGAGTTGTTCCTGATACACAGGAAGTTTGTGATAAATATGTTAACTACATAAAGAGGTTGAAACTAAGTCTTAGTAGAAGTATAAAGATATTTCTGAGAAGATGATGACTTTGGACAATTAGAAGTTTAAATATGTTATCCCTCCTTCGAATATTTGCCTGGAAATGGAGCAAGAATTGATGGAATCTTCTATTTAGACCAAATTATATGTTAGTGGTCCAATTAAAGAAATTTTCTAGAAAGAGGATTCCTAGGAAACTGGTGTTCTATTTGATAACACACACAGTAGGTATCACAGGGCAAGACAACAGGAGTCTGGAAATGTGCTGCCTGCGTCCTCAGAAATGATGGGTGTCTATTCTTCTGTCCTCCAGAGCCTTCAACAGGTTTGCGGTTGTGTCTGTGGCTGTCACCTGCCCTTCCTTTCTCTTCAGCAAATATTTGTTGAGTTTCTACTGTGTGCCAGGAAGTGTAGTGATCATTAGATAATGCCGTAGTGGGAAACAGGAATGGCCCAGTCCTCATGACAATTACAATCAGCCGTTACCCTTCCTGGGAATATTTCTTGTTTTTTAAAATGTGTTAGTTTGCTTTTGTCCTTACTAAGGTTGTAGTATAAAAACTAAACATTCTAGGTGAATTTGACATAGTGACCAGAAATTAAAAATTTTCTGGGAACCACATTTCCTTACTTCCATCAGAGATCACATTAATCATAAGAATATCCTAGAAACTCCAATGTCTCTGTACCTTTTTATACACAGAAACACAAGTTCTCAGTCTTCTGATTTGGAGTTTGGAAAATGTGGTCTTTCTTGGGGGTGGGTGAGTTGCAAGATCTACAAGACGAATGAACCCCAAAGAAGAGTAAGTGAGGTGGTTAGATGTTCTCTGATCAAGACCTGCTTCCAGTAGTCAAGAGCTGGGAATATTCAGGACACCAAAATAATGTCTGATGAGAGATCCAAGGAGGGTGTTTTTAGAGATTAAAACACCAGGCAGGAAGCTCAAACCTTATATATACCCAAGGAAGACTCAGTGCATCAGCCACTTAGTACGAAATATGCCACTGACATATTGTTTCTGGTCTTTCATGTATAATGTATAATTCACTTCTATACTCCATAGCCAATTGTCAATTTAAGAATTAAGAATGTCAATTAAAAAAAAAAAGACCTGGGTTGATAGTAGGAATAGAGAGGAACAATGAAATGGAAGGTGTAGTTTAAACACATAGGGTGGGAAGCCTGTTAAATTAAATTCCGTTTTATTGAAAAAAATCTTGAATTAAAGTCAACAGAAGTCATCGAGCTGGCTCCTTATTCTCTACCATTCTCAACGTGTGCACGCGTGTGTGGCACATCTGCAGGATCTCGTAGAAGGACAGACAAGTACACGTGGCATGAATGGGAAACATGAAACTATTTTCAAGAAAAGAAATCTTACTCAACTCATACGTTTTGTTTTCCCTTAGAATTTTTAAGAGATCTTTAGGAACCTGGAACTCTATGACATCATGGTGAGGAGTCAGAAAGGAAATTCAATTTGAGTTAAAAAAAATATTCTCAGTGGAACAATTTTAACAAAGGGATAAAAGAGGGCTCAGGAGATAGCATAATGAGAAATAGTAATAACCCTTCCAGCAATCATGGCTCGATGGGTGAACATAATCTGAGATTAGAAGACCCACCAGGGAGCTGCAAAGTTACAGGACTGCTTGATGAAATAATTTAATACCTACTGGCTCCAATAAACAGTACGTACAAAAAAATGCTTGGTGACCTGGCAGTCCCGCTAACCCAGAGCACAAGGGAATCTGCTTGAGGCAATGATGGGTCTCATATTTCCCAAAGGTTTTCCAGGAAGCCCCTCTTTTTTCCTCTTACTGTTTGCTTCAGCTCTACTCTATCCCCAGAGTGTTAATCAGTCCCTGATGCCATTGTCTGAAATATCAGGAATAGGATGTATTTGAAAATAACACAAGATAATACACAAAAATAAAAATAAGCCAGACTATTACAATTAAAATCTCGAATTTGCACGGAACTTCTTACATTTCACCCTTTTTTTTTTAAACGTCTGTTGATTTTCATAACAAATCGAGGAGGTTTGCAAGACAGATGTTGAAAATAATTAATAATAATAATAATGATAATAATATTTGTTGTAATAACAATGTTCTAACCAGCATTATTAGGTGTTTACCTAATGTCAGACTGCTTATGTATATGTTCATTTAATTATTTTAACCCTCAGGAGACACACAAGGGTGAGGACTTGAGGCTTTGGGGGAGGATAGGTGACATGCCCTATGTACAGATATTTCGTGCGAGAACCAGCGTTTGATCCAGGTTGTCTGTCTTTGGGCCAGTGCTCTTGGCACTGCCTTGAGGACAGTGTAATGGTTAGTGTTCGCCCCCAGCACACACGTCAGTCTAACTCAATCCCTCCTCTTCCTCCTCTTGCAATCTGCAGTGCCGGAGTCGGTTTTGTGCAAGCTGAGTAACGGGAGCAGGCAGCTATACTGACTCCCGGGACGTCTCCAGCCTAGAGCTCATCCCTTCTCCTTGGGGCCCGAGGCCCCAAGCATCACCATCTCATTTTCACACACCTCCTTCCGGGCAAACAGAGGCAAGACACGCCATCTTCCACTTCATAAGCCAGATCTCTAGGACCCTGCGGGGGAGGCAAGAGCTGCCAGAAGTAATCTTTGATTTATTTACATTAAAGCCCAAGATAAGCCCAGATAAACTTCACACCTGTCTCTCCCATCATGGGAAAGCGATCAAGCACAGAGCAAGAATGTAATTCCATTTTCGGTTGTTGGATGCCTCCTTGAAATACCAGCAATTGGGCAATTAGCTCCAGTTGTTCAGATGGTATTAGAGTCCTATCTGGTAACCATCAGAGTGAAACCAGTAATTCATTTCACATGGGCACTGCAGTGCCATCAGATAGCAATGCCTTTTAGTTACTGCCAACTTGGGGCATTTTTGAAATAGTGACCTCAAGACTTAAGCTGCAAAATTCCATTATCTATCCTCAAGCCAGCCAGAGCTGAATTTTTGAAATATCCTATTAAGTTTTCTGCTCTGATAAAAATTCGGAGGCCCTTTTCATATTAATCTCCCCATGGCAAATGAAATTTGCTGAGTGGTCGATTTAATTTGCTTCTATTTATGTATTACCGTATTTTGGGGAAAAAAATAATAATTGCTCTCAGTAACACTTTTTCAGCATTACTAGAAAAACATCATAAAAATTTAAGTCCTTTCCCCCATTTATTTCATTGTTTAGACTCCACACAGTAAATAGCTTATTCTTCACCTTTCCATCACTTTGGCATTTTAATTAAAATATAATTACCATTCAAAGGGTATTAATGCGCAAGTTTCTGTAATTGTCTATGTCAAGTCATTAGGTATATTTTTTTTAAAAAAGAAGCTAAATATTCTAGAATATTCAATAAAAATATACTTCCTGTGTATTTACTTAAGACAAGTACATGATGGTATATTTTATTATTTTATTATTTATTATTTCCCCAAGGCCACTTCCCCATTTTAATTATGTAATGAAATTGAGAAGGAGTATAAAAGAGAGAGAGTTCCCTGTGGAATTTGTAATAATGAAATATAAATGTTTTCGTTGTGGTAGATTTGTAGAAAATCTATAAGATCTTGAAATAAAAGAAAATTGATGGCTCATATTTCTATCAAAAATGAACAGGGAAAAATAAATGCCTTTTAATAATAGAAGAGAGACAAATGTTTCAAGCTCACATCCCCAGCTCCTCATACCCTTCCCGCATGCAACCTTTTGTCATGATTTGGAGCCTATACCAAATATTCTTACTTCGTTTTGGTAGATGGTTCTGGAACTTTGGAGGATTTTGTTTTTCAGTCTCACTTTGTTTTCCTGATTGAATTCAGTTAAGATGCTTTCAGCGTGGAAGGGATACCTAGGTGATGCTAAAACAGTATATAATGCCCTGATATTAGCAGCTTCTCTCAACAAAAGCTTGTTGAAGCTCACTCTTCAGTCTCTTGTGGATTGGCTTGGGCTCGGCGTCAGGCCTTCCTACTCTGGAAGTCAGTCTGATGAAGCACCAGCCTTTCAAATGTTCCAGTTTGCCTTGGTGGGGGCTGACACGTAACAACTGAACCCTTGGGGTGGGCAGCGGCATATGTCACTCCTCCCTATAATGCACTGGACGAAACTATTCACATGGTTCTCTCATTCCTCAGCACGCCATCCCTTACGTGCCCCAAAGCTAGACATAGTTGGTGAACTTTACTAATGACTCCCCAGATAGTATTTGTCACATATTATTATAACAATGCAGCCACCAGCAGCATCAGGCTTATGTTGCTTTATGCAAGACGTGAGATCAGAACCTTTATTTATCCCATGACCAAGATCGTGTTCAATGTACCCTCAACCTAACTGAACTTTAGAGAGGTTTCTTCTTGACTAGATACTACTTTATAAATTACTTTTTAAAAAAATATGTTATTTATTTATTTGAGTGAGAGAGAGGGAAAGAGAATGAGCAGTGAGGGGGGGGGTACAGGGAGAGAGAGAGAAACAGACTCCCTACTGAACAGGAAGCTCAACTCAGGGCTCGATCTCAGCACCTGGAGATCATGAACTGAGTCGAAGGCGGAGGCTTAACCAATTGAGCCACCCAGGTGCCCCTATAAATTACTTTTAATGTCTATTATACATTTTTCCTCTTTTACATGGAGCATGTGATATGAAGGATCAAAGCAAAGAGCGGCACATGGAAAGCTGCTCTGGTGGAAATAAGTATTCTTTTGCCTATTGGAAAAATAGTTGGACACACCAGATGCCTGAAAATGTGGTCAGCTTGGTAAAGTCAGAGAAGTGGGCAGGGGGCTGATCATATTAGAAATGTGGGTTAGCATAAATAAAATGGATTTTACTTTAGAATATGGAACATTGGAAGGTTTTGAGGAAGATGGTGACATGACTGAATTTAATGAAATAATTATTACTCTGGTCATTGAGGAGAAATCATAGCCGTGTCAAGAGCTGAACGAGGCAGGGGCATGAGTTGCGAAGCTGTGTCATTGGACCAAGTAGGAGATGATGGTGGCTTGAATGGGGCACAGGGCCAAGGGGAAGTGGCCAGATTTAGAGCACCTTTCAGAGATGGAAATAACAGGATTTCCAAAGGGACTGGATATAGTGTGAGATTAAAAGAGAAGAATCGAGATTAAATTCATTTTGCCTGAATTATGGTCTTATTTACCAAGATGCTAATAATTCAGGGATGAGCAATATGGAGCGATAAAAAGTCTGGGTTTGGATATATTAATTTGGGGAGATATATTAGCTTTAAGATAACTATTAAATACCCATGATGAGATTTCAAATGGGAAGTTGAGTATTTAGTTTAAAGCTCAAGGGAGTCACCGGGATAGTAATGTTATTTAAGACCACGAGGTTAAATGAGGCAATTTAAGAGGTTAATATAAAGGGAAAAGAAAATAGGTTTATTCTTGGTCTTATTTTCTACTATATCTCAAAGTGCTTTCTAAATACTTTGAAATAATGATTAAATGAGATAATAAATGTGTACTTATTCAATCATTACAAAACACTAGAGGAAAAATAATGTTATTATCCATACTATACAGAGAAGAAAATTACAACTCAGAGAAATTAACTAAATTGAATCAGGTTGCACAACCATTTTTAGTGGCTGGGATGCAAAACCAGATGTGTATTCCTCAAAGCCTGCCCTATCCTGTGCTACCCAAGGAATCTTATATGACCGGTACCAGCATCACTGTTCTGAGAGCCGGGGCTTACATGGGTGGCTACGGAGGGTCTGTCCTCACTAGATAGCACAAAACACCTTCTGGGGAATCCTCCAGTGGGTAGATCCAAGATGATGCCCTGGTGTTCTTTCATTTCTCTGCATTTCTCACATCTCAAGACCTATTTCTGTATCCTTTATTAGAGCTATCCTCTCAGTTTGCTGAAATTGGCTCTTTTCTGTTATTCCTTTGATTACAATTTCCATAAAATCCCTATTATAAGCCAAACATCTAGCACATAATCTCTGTCCCGAATCAGTACTTGCTGAGTGAATGCATGAATGTTTATTATGCAACTTTTTCTTGTAATAAATTAGAATCCCTTGCATCCCTATTTTTTCTTCCTATTTTAAGATCTTTGACTACTCTCAGTAGGCCAGCTACCCATCTGCAATTTGACTTTCATTGAGCACATTTGTCTGAAACAATGAAAAAAAATATATAATTTTCCCTCTAGTACTTGGTTTCTAAAAGAAAAGATGCCCAAATCACCTTCTAGGCTCGTTAAAATGCACATTCCCAGATTCTGCCCCCAAAGATTTAGAATTAGGAAGTTTTGAGGAGCACTCAAGGCAATCCTTAAGCACTTCCAGATTGAAAACCTGTATCTTATCCTAAAGGATTTGCTTTAAGGTGCCTGATAATCTTTCTTTTGTATTGATTGGGAAAGCTTTGCCCTTAGCCACTTATCTAAACCATAAACTTGGAGTTGATAGTGTTAGACCTCAAATTCGGCTGCTATTCTTATTAGAGGTACAATTTCTTACCTTTCCTAGGTTTATTGCCAACCATTGAAATGAATTACCTCTTATCTTCTCAAGACTTACAGATAGTTATTATTTTGTCTGTTATAAAGACTAAGTAATGTGTTTAACATGCAGAGCTCTCAATAAATGTTAGAAATCATCACAGATTTTAATATTAGTAGTAATAGCTTACATGGGGTTTAAGGGTCTGACCAAGTAGGCGAGGATGTGTTGTTTGTAGGGATGCCCAGAACAATCCATTTTGTGAACAAGTCTTTCCTTCAGGTCATTAGACTGCCTCCTCTAGGCATCAGAATCAAAGCCGGATGACACAACATTGCTAAGGTATAAATGGAATAAAGACGCAAATAGTATATTAAAGTGTGAGGAGAGCTTGGCTTTTAGTGGTATCTGAAGAATTGCTTGGCTTCTTATAAATGAGGCAGACACTGTTTCTATAACAACCATGACCATACCCAGGTAGACTATCAAACAGTGGTTATTAAGGTTTTCTCCGTAGTACAACCCAAGTAGCTGGAAATAGACTCTGGGTCAAATAGTCACAATTATATCTTTTAGAATTTTACTCGAAGTTGGAGAATTTTGGTATAAGTCCAAGGCAGAGAAGACACAAGAGTAAGAAGAAAAACATGCATGTGGCATCCAATAAGCTGAACGAGACCGCGATCTGTGAGTTATGTGGAGCACCGTGGGTGATAAGAAATAATGGAATATATTGAAGTAACTTTGAAGAACCTGAACGAGCCATATTTCTACACCCTTGTTTTACTCACCATCATGCATTTGAGGACGTTCTTAGAAAAATAATTCTCAGTGCTTGGCTAGTGCCTTCCATTTGGCAAAAGTCATTTCAACAAAATCTTGGAGGAGAGATCACCTTAAAATGCTCTTGGAACATTAAGCAAGAACAAGCATAGTCAGAAAAACATAACAGATAAAAAAAACAGAGCATCACAGAGGCTCAGAGCTGGGGAGTATGAGAATCTTAACACACACACGCATGCATATGAACGTATATACATAATACTGTAATAGAGTTAAGAGCAGAGGTTTTGCAACCAGAATTTATTTCACATTTTAGTACAACTATTACTGATACCCTTGGAAATGTTACTTAGTTTCACCGTGTCTCAGTTTTCTCATCTGTAAAGGAGGAATATGAAATTCCCACATTTTATTATTTTGAGGGTTAAATGAGCTCAAATGTGTATAGCACTAAGAATCATATGGTTATATGCACCATACACATGTTGTCATCATCTTTAATATCCTCTGATTACAAATGAGGGACAGACATCAAATCCCAAAAGTTTGGATAAATTAGCAACCTCAAACAGCAGAAAATTACCAGGCTTCTTTGTCATGAAATCTAGCATTCTTGGGACATAAAAGATTCAGAGTATCATCCTGGGCTCTTGAGTTCTGATCCTGGCTCATATCTGTTGACCGTGTGCTAAAAAAAGAAAAACATGAACATCTCTAAAACTCAATTTTCTCTGAACAAAATGGGAAATATAATAATAACTCATTCCTAAGATTGTTTTGAGGTTGGAATGATATTTTGTAGAGCGCTGTTCTTAATGGTTGGCACATGGCCAGTACTCAATAATTAGTATTGATGATGATGACGATGATGATGATGATGATGATGATGATGGGTAATTACGTGATGATCTTTATGCTACATTATTCTTATCCTCTAAAAATTATTTCCATTAAGAAAATGATTTAAAATCATTTGAATAAGCAATTCCATTTCTTAATACGAAGAAAAAATGTACTACGATGACTTTTCTAACACTATTGCTGATGTTTTAGACTATCTCTAATTGTTATAGATGATATTTTTAACAATTCAATTATATGCCACTAAAAGGAAAAGAGAAAATTAAATCAGTATCAATACATGCTTTAAACAATAAAATATCTAGAAAGTCATTTCAGAACATGCTGGATTTCAATAATTAATAACTCATTGATAGAAATAGTGGTTAATATATTATGATTGAGTCCTCACCCATATTTCAGGCACACAACTAATATTTAAATATAATATATTATACTCCTGACATTTGTGCAGACAACTCATGAACTAGAGCCTATGATTTATTCACATCTGTTATAACACATTCTGATAATTTATTTGGAAGAAAGCAATCTGCATTAATCATTTATTAATTATTAAATAAAATATAAGCACTGCATTAAGAAACTGCTGTTCAAAAATAACCTTTTCTTCTTGAAGCCAAGGACCTATTCATTTTCCCCTTGCATTTTGTAAAGATTAATTACCTTTCCAGGTGTTGTCCTCTGATTTGACCCCACAGGCTTTGGGGGAACACGTTTTACACTCAGATAGGAATCTGTCATTATGGGTTGAATTGTGAACCCTAGGGAAGATGCGTTGACACCCTAGCACCCAGTAGCTTAGAATGTGAACTTCTTGTAAACGGGGTTGCTGGTGCTGTGATTATTTAAAATGAGATTGTGGGGTAGGACAGGCTCCTATACCACTGATAGCCTTATAAGAATTCAGTGTATGTGAAAACACAGAGACACAGAGAGAAGCCATGTGAAGGCAGAGGCAGAGGGTGAGTAATGTATCTACAGGCCACAGCAGGCCCAGGATTATTGACCATCACCAGAAGCCAGGAGGAAGACAGGCAACAGATTTTTCCTCAGAGTCCTCAGGAAGAAAAAAAAAAAAAATCCTGCCAATACCTTTGATTGTCAACTTCTAACCTTCAGAACATGAAAGAATATATTTCTGATGTTTTAAGCTACTCAGTTTTACTTTGTCATAGCAGCCTTAGGAAAATAATAAGAATGCTTTTTCTGTCTTTGCCAGTATGCCTATAAAGGCTTCCGAAGGCTAAACCAAACCAAACCAAACCAAACCAAACCACAACAAAAACCCAAAAAACAACAACCACAAAACAAACCTTGCATATTGTGGTTAGAGAGTCCCAAGTAAAAATCCCCAACTCCTGACATTCACTAGCTATGTATTGCAAGTTATTTGGTAAATTTATCTAAAACTCTCCATCTTCATCTTTGAAACACAGATAATCATCTTATCCTTGCAGAAATATTGTATACCCTTGGTAGTTTACACAGATTGTTTCACTTAATTCTATGTGTGCTTTTTAATACACATTTTCTGATTGTAAGGTAGTGGCATGATACTAGTAATACTAAGTGCTACTTAGTGGAATCGTACTAAGGTACTAATATACTTTATATTTCTTACATCCATGTGATGTTGGTCGTGAGAAATGTCTTTGTAACACAAGGTAGGGTTTACTCATCTTCTGAATTTAATCTCTATTTCTTTCTAATCACATTGAGGACTTTAGTCCAATGTTCCTGGTTTGTTTTTGCTTTTTCCACCCAAGTTAGACATTTCCAAACTTTGAGCAATTAGAATAATTGTTCAAGCCCCTTGAAGTGAACGTCAGATACAAGCTTGAAGGGAGAGGATGATGTTGGCTTGTATGATACAAGACAGATGCCACTCCGGGGACTTCAGATATAAATCTGATAAATATCAATTAACAGTGGTGAAATTATATTATATCTATGTCTAATTTATTTCATTTTATGTCAGAAAAAGAAGGGGGAGAGATGAAAGTAAGGAGAAATCCAGGTAAGGCAAGAAAAATGGAAGAAGGAAATGAGGCAAAGAACAATTAGAATTGTGTAGGCGTGTTTACTCACCATTTTACTACTTAAGCTAATATACCAGAAAGAATTTAAGATAGAAGACTCTGAATCTGTGTTTCTCATTTTCTCAGTATTTCAGAGCCCTCATAATATTTGCACCTTACCCTGAATAAACAATTCAGGCATTTAAAAATAGAAAATATATTTTTATAAAATCCAGCACTTAAACCCACTTTAAAAAAAAAGGATTTATTTTGTTTCAGTGATGGAGGAAAATACCGCTCTGTGGGTTTTCTTGAGTAAACTGTATTGAATTTGAATTATGAGGGAAAATTTAAGGAATTTTTAGAGATATATGTTGTAGGATGAATAATGGGTCTCAAAGATGTTCATTCCTTTAAATCTGAAAACCTCTGTATATTTTATTCTGGTGAAAGGACTTTGAAGATATGATTAAGATTATGGCCCTTGAGATGGAAAGATTATCTTTGGCTATCATGATGGACTAAATTTAATCAAGTGAGGAGTTTAAAGGTAAGAAACTTCTTCAAAAAAAAAAAAAAAAGAAACTTCTTCGGTTCTGATCAGAGAGATATTTGAGGGTAGAAGAAGGGTTAGAGAGAGATGTGACTAGACCCACTATGGCTGGTTTTGTAGATGGAGGAAAGGAGCTGCGAGTCAAGGGCTGTGATGGCTCCTAGAAGTTGAGCTCAGTCTGCTGACAGTCTGTCAACAGCCTGGAAAAGCAGGAGACACATTCTCTCCTAGAACCTCCAGAAAAGCAGAACCTTGATTTTTAGTCAGTAAGACCCATTCTGGAGTCCTGACCTAAAGAACTATAGGATAATAAATTTGTATTAAGTCCTTAGTGTGTAGTAATGTGTTTCAGCTGTAACAGAAAACTAATACAGTATAACTGACTATAAATGGTCATCACATTATATTATAATACTAGATCTTTACTGTTGCTCTTTTTGATATAATCTACTTCTATGTGTTGATCAATCAATCAATTAATTCGGTAAATTTTGATATAATCTACTGCTCTTTTTGATATACTGCTCTTTTTGATATAATTTGCTTTCCCAATCAATACAAAAGAAAGATTATCAGGCACCTTAAAGTAAATACTTTAGGATAAGATACAGGTTTTCAATCTGAAAATGCTTAAGGATTGCCTTGAGTGCTCCTCAAAACTTCCTAATTCTAAATCTTTGGGGGCAGAATCTGGGAATGTGCATTTTAATGAGCCTAGAAGGTGATTTAGGCATCTTTTCTTTTAGAAACCAAGTACTAGAGGGAAAATTATAATTTCAGCAGTTGAACATTGAACATCTGCCTTCCATTCAGGGTGTGATCCCGGGGTCCCAGAATCGAGTCCCACATTGGGCTCCCTGCATGGAGCCTGCTTCTCCCTCTGCCTGTGTCTCTGCCTCTGTGTCTCTCATGAATAAATAAATAAAATATTAGAAAAAAATAGACATGATGGTTATGCTAATTAGATCAATTCATAATGTATAACTATATCAAAATATCATGTTGTATATCTTAAATGTATATTTTTATTTGTCAATTATTCCTCAATGGAGCTGAAAAAATAATTTATAATGTATAAATTTATAGTAATTTATAATTTATAATAATTTTAATTAATTATTCCCTTTTGAAACTAGTTTAAAATAATATTTTAATATTTGAAAGAGAGGGATCCCAGATATTGCTGAAAGTATCTGGGGGCTAGACTTTTGCTTTATATTAAACATAAGTTAAAATGTATTTCCACCCCCCACCTCCACCCCCCCAAAAAAAAGGTAATGAAGGACAGTGTAGCCTTGAGTGTCTGGAGACAAGCAAACTGAGTCTTGTAATGGCCTCAGTTTACTGACCGAGGTGAGTATCCAAGCCGTCTCTCAGAAAAGGAGAACCCAAGGAGAACTCAGAGAAATCCCTGATATGAAGCAGAAAAGCTAGGGAATCCAAGATGACTAGAATTCACAGAAACGAATGGCACCGAAGAAAAAGCTGCACTTAGAGAGAATGGTGAATATTTGCAGAGCATCTCCCTCAAGTCTTACTGGGTATTAAACAATGAATGCCTGTGTAGAAATTGCCCAAGGCCAGGGAAAGAATCACCTGAAAGTATTAGAAGAAAAGATCATTGAAACTCACGCAAAGCTAGAAAAATCTCCTATTCCTACAAGGCAGAGTGGAATCCCCTTATAAGTGTGATGCACTGGGAAATACGTTCAGGGAAACATACTCAGTTAATGAGGCAAAATTAATTCTAGAGCAAATGCTGTTGTAATTCCAACATAATTTAAAAGCACTACCTGATAAGATAAAACAGTTTCCCTGTATCTTAACTGCATCCCAGACAAAGTGAAAATACTATTTTTAGAAATACAATGATATCCACCATATCGCAAAAGTAATATGTAGAATGTCTGGAGTCCAGTGAAAATTTCCAGGCATTAAAAATACCAACTATCAAGAAACTATAGCCCATGATGAGGAGAAAACTTAATTAAAACTGACCCAGAAATGACAGATTATATATTTCATAGAAAAAGACGTGAAACCAATTAACATAAATAGAGCCCATATGTTTAAGAAGATAGAGAAGATACATAGACAGATGATAGATATAAAATGACCCAAAAACCTTTTAAAGGTGAAAATTAAAATATCTGAGATGAAAATACAAGGAATGATTTAAAGGAAGATTAGACATTTCAGGGGGAAAAATACTGAAATTGAAGACATAGAACTAGAAATTATCTAAATTGATATACAAAGAAAAATAGTGACATAAAAATGAGCACAGAGCATCAGTGAACCGTGGGACAACCTCACATGTCCTACTATCTGTGCAATTGGCATTCCTGGAGAAGAGGAAAGGGCAGGAAAATATTAAAAATAAACAAACAATGCAGAACTAGTGGCTGAAAAAATCTGAGATTTGATGAAGACGACAAATCCACAGATTAAAAATAATCAATGAAATAAGAAACAAGAAGAAAACCACATGAATGCACAAGGTGAACATGTGGCTTAAAACCAATATAAGGGGGAAAACCAGAGAAGAGAGACACAATGCATAGAGAGGAACAAAAAGACTAATCACTGCTTGCTAGAAACAACGCAGGTCAAAAAAAAAAAAAAAAAAAAGGAGCAACATTTATATCGTATTGAAGGAAAACAGACACATGAACACACAAACACCTGCCAACCTAAAATTCTACAGCCTGAGAAAATATATTTAAGAAATTAACATAAACTAAGGCATTTCAGATGTAGAAAAAAATTTATTACAAGCAGCTCTGCGCTGCAAGAATAAGATAAAGTATACAGTATCCCTCAGGTAGATGGATGAATCAGATGGAAATCTGGACATGCATAAATAAATGATAGAGGATGAGAACTATGTGGGTAAATGATAAGATATTTTCTTATTATTTAAGATTTTTTTAATTATTTAAGTTTATTTAAGGATAACCTTTTTTAAAAAAAATATTGTATTTATTTATTCATGAGAGACACACAGAGAGAGGCAGAGACACAGGCAGAGGGAGAAGCAGGCTCCATGCAGGGAGCCCGATGTGGGACTTGATCCGGGGACCCTGGGGTCACAACCTGAGCTGAAAGCAGACGCTCAACTGCTGAGCCTCCCAGGCGCCCCAGATAACTGACTCTTTAAAGCAAAACCAGTAACAATATTGTATGGCATTTATAATATACTATGACCTCACATGTATGACAGCAGCAGTAGAAACTTGAGGAGGGACGGCAGAGAAATGGCTATGGTCCAGTAGAGGGTCCTTGTGCTGGGCGTGAGGTGGCATGCTTGTCCTAAAAGACAGACCGATTAGATGAATACATATTATAAGCCTCAAGTCAAATAGTAACATAAACCAAAATAGAAATATAGCTAATAAGTCAATAATGGAGATAAAGGCTAAATCATATAATCATCTCAAGTGACGCAGAAAAACATTGACAAAATCTAACACCTGACAGTATTTCAATGAACGGGAATAATAAGGAATCTCCTGATCCAGGTAAAGTATATTCTAAAAACTACCTACAGATAACGCCACACGTCAATAGTGAGGGACTGAACGCTTTGCTCCCCAGAGCAGCAACAAAGCAAGACTGAGCATTCTCCCTACCTCTGATCTGTGTGCTCAGGTCCTGGGCAAGCCACGGGTATTTCTTCAATTAATTTTGAACAAAGGTCCAAAGGTAATGGGGTAAAGAGGAACCATCTTTATGTGCTCTCCACTAGTATCCCACTCTGTAGGTGTGCATCCCCCCGCTCGATCCCCGACTTCTGTTTGTAGGGTCAGAAGACTCAAGCAGTGGTTTGGGAGTGTGGTGGGCCGGCAGGTAAATACCTGCTTGGTCTGCCTCTCCCTCCCTCGCCCTCCCCCCTCCCTCTCCCTCCTCCTCCCCCTCCCCCTCTCCTACCCCTCTCCCTCCCCCTCCCCCTCCTGCCCTCTCTCTCTCCCCCTCCCTCTATGTCTCTCCCTTCCTCCCCCTCCCTCCCCTCCCTACCTCTTTCTCTCCCCCTCCCTCCCCCTCCCTCTTTCTATCTCTCCCTCTCCCCCTCTCCCTGTCCATCCTTCTCCCTCCCTCCTTCTCCCTCTCTCTCCTCCCCCCCTCCCACTCTGCCTCCCCCTCCTGCCCTCTCTCTCCCCCTCCCTCTCTCTCCCTTCCTCCCCATCTCCTCTCCCTCCCCTCCCTACATCTTTCTCTCCCCCTCCCCTACCTACCTATCACTCTCTCCCTCCCCCTCCCTCTCCCTATCCCTCCCTCTCCCCTTCTCCCTGTCCATCCTTCTCCCCCGCCCCCCTCCCCCTCCCTCTCCCCCTCCCTTCCTCCCCCACCCCTTTTTCCTCCCCCTCCCTCCCCTCCCTCCCCCTCCCTCCCCCTCCTCCTTTCTCCCTCTCCCCCTCCCCCCTCCATCCTTCTCCCTCCCTCCTTCTTTCCCTCTCTCTCCTCTCCCCGCCTCTCCCTCCCCCTCCCTCCCCTCCCTCCCCTTCCTCCCCCTCCCTCCCCCTCTTCCTCTCTCCCTCTCCCCCTCCCCCTCCATCCTTCTCCCTCCCTCCTTCTTCCCCTCTCTCTCCTCCCCCCGCCTCTCCCTCGACCCTCTCTCCCTCCCTCTCACTCAGTAATCTACCTGTTTCACAATCCTAAAGTCTGCAGTGTCTTCTCAAATGTTGCTTGAAGTATATGCTTGTCCTTCACTTCAAAAGGACAAAAAAATGTCCTTCCCATTGTTCCCTTTTTGACGTGGAGCCTGTTGCGGGGTGGAGCAGCCTGTGGTTTCAGAAAGACCGTCCGTGGACCCCCATCCATTTCTCAGCCGCTCCGTCCTCTTAAATGTCATGAACAATTTCTGGGGGCAGGTGGATGAGCTGTGTGAGGTGGACTGGTGTAAAGCTGCTGTGTCCCCCCCACAGTAACACGGGGAGACCCATCGATAAGTCATTGCAGCGGGAACATCAAGGGACTCAAGAATGCACTAGACGAGATGACATCAATAAATCCAGTGATGCCTTTTCTCGGTGCAAGTCTAGAAACAAACTTGTTACCAAGGCGATTCCCTTGGTGTCTTTCACTGAGGAGAAAGAACAGCTAAATACCTTCCCTGAAACAATGTCAAGGCAGCAGGTCAAATGTCTCGAAAGTTGTCCTTTGTGCCTTCAAGTCCTTGCACAAGTGCCCAGAGGACACTGAATCCAAACTTGTAAATCAGACCTTAGAGGGACGGGGCGGACGAGCCGGGGTAGAAGCTATGAAAGGTAGGAGAGAGCTAACATGTCACTACCTGCTGCACACCGGCCGGTGTTGAGCAGATATAGGTTATTCCCTATTAGCTAAATGTGACACAGCTATTACTCATTCCCTTACGGTACAAGAAGGGCTACAGTTTCCACGAACAGGCGCTCAGCAAGCGGAGCTCCCTGGGTTCCAGCCCACGTCCACCTGATTAGAAGTTGGAGTCCAACGGTCGCTGGCCGAGCCGAAGTCTGGAGACGTGTTGCATGAAAGAGAGGCTAGGTGTTTATTCTTTAAAGCTTTTATTTATTTATTTATTTATTTATTTATTTATTTATTTATTATTTATTTATTTGAGAGAGAGAGAGAATGAATGAGAGAGAGAGAGAGCACAAGGAGAGGGAAGGGGCAGAGGGAGAAGCAGGCTCCCCACTGAGCAGCAAGCCCTATGCAGGACTCGATCCCAGGATGCCGGGATTATGACCTGAGCCGAAGGCAGATGCTCAAATGCTGAGCCAGCCAGGTGCCCCCAAAAGAGGCCATTTAGGATGGAGAATACAACACTAGACCAAGAAATGAATTCGTAGAGCTATAACAGCAAAGAAGGATTAGGCTTTTTCTTTTTTTGCTTTTTAATTTTTTTAATGTGGTTTCAGAGGAACGTTTAGTGCTAAAAGTAATTTGAGGAAGCTGTAGGAAGGCGACATTTTGGCTCTCGAAACGAGGCAGGTGACTACAGGTGTCCAACAACGCAATGAGTGCTTCCTCCCGTGACCTCTCCGCCCCCAAAGGACCGATGCTGAGGCTGGGATCTGAGCCTGCATCCTCCAAGGCGGCGGCCCAGCCACGGGTGGATATTTTAATCTAACTAAAGTGACACAAAACTAAAAATTTAGCCCCTTCGTATCTTGAACTAGCCAGATACAAAGGGCTCGAGAGGCATGCCCTGCGGCATGTAAACCATATGTGTGAAAGAAAAAAACCCCAAACCAACCATGGCCAGTGAGGTCCACACATTCCGCTCCATGAGGCCCTCACAATTTCTTTCCTTTTAGATCTGAGCAATACCTTTATGTCTTCACAGCGCTGGAGTCTTCGCTGTGGTGACTGGGTGACCGGGATTCCCCAAGGGCGCTGCCAGGGGCGCTTGTCACCTGCCTCCTTTGTGTCTTTCCCACCGTGCACACGCTTCCAGGCCTAGCGAGTCCTCTTAGCCTTTTACCCGAGTCATCGATGCCAACACACCTGGGGGGTCGCTTGCTCATCGGCTTGCATCTGCCCTTACCTGATTACAATGAGGCAGGAACAGAGCCAATAAAGCTCTTTTCCAAGGCTGTGGTGGGGAACCTCGTTGTAGGACTTTGGTTACAAGCTTCATAAACGCACGAACACGGAGGAGGCAACAGATGAAGAAAGAGAAACTAACCAGCAAGTATTTGCCAGACTCCAAGCTAGAGTCTCTCTTTCCCAATTAGGCATGTAGTCCATGTGCATGGTGCATGTAGCACCATTTTCTTTTCAAAAAGCCACTTCTAGGGAAGCCTGGGGGCTCAGGGGTTGAGCGCCGCCTTCGGCCCAGGGCATGACCCCGGGGGTCCTGGGATCCTCTCTCTTTGTGTCTCTCATTAATCAATAAATAAATGTTTCTTAAAAGCCACCTCTATTTTCTCCAGTCTCTTTTTTTAAAGTTTTTATTTAAATTCCAGGTAGTTAACATACAGTGTTGTATTAGTTTCAGGCGTACACGATAGTGACTCAACACCTGCATGCAACACCGGGTGCTCATCACGACAAGGGCCCTCCCGAATCCCCCTCACCTGTTCACCCACTACCTGCCCACCTCCCCACTGGTAACCAACAGTCTGTTCTCTATAGTTAAGACTCTGTTTCCTGGTTTGCCTCCCTCTTTCTTTCTTTTTTTTTTTCTCTCTTTGCCCATTTGTTCTGTTTTTTAGATTCTACATGTGAGTGACATCATACAATATTTGTCTTTCTCTGGCTTATTTTGCTTAGCATAATATTCTCTTGCTCCAACCATGTCATTTCAAATGGCAAGATTCTGTTCTTTTTCACAGCTGGGTAATAGTCCATTGTAGCAATCACGTTTCTATTGCAAAGCCTCTTCTCTCTGTCCTGACCATTATTCTGAGACAATGAATATCCTATCATTTCTAAGGTTCAATATGCAAAAAAATGTGTCAAACTGTACGGATAGCATAAAAAATTATCATCAGATATTTACTGAGCACCATTATGTTTAAGAGACAAAGATTTTTCCTTATTGTTTTAAGGATATCTTTGGATTTACATAAAATGTTTACTGTATTCAAAATCCTCTTAAATTCCCAGAGAATGTCAAACTATGTATCTGATTACATATCTATACTTAAATGTGTCCATCCATCCATCCATCCATCCATCCATCCATCTCCCTGCCTTCAGGAAACCTCTCTTCTAGGAGCAGAGGGCAGTGTTTCAATTTTCCCTCCACTAGGGATGACTATTTCTATAAAAGCCAAGATGAAGATATGCACTGAGTATACTGAGGAGTAAAGGTTATCTCAGATAGGAAGGCCTCACAATAGAGCTGCCGATTCTTCTGGGACTTAAAGCAGAGTAGGATTTCAAAAGAAAATACATTTTTTTTTGAAAAGTCTAGTATATGCGCTTTTTTTCAGGGTAACCCTGAGTCACTGTAGGGAGTGCCCTGGAACAGGGGTTCTCAACCTCGGCTGCCCACTGAAAGCACCCGGGAGGCTCTCAGACCAGACATGCCAGAGTCCCTGGCCTCGAGATTATCACTCCATTGACCTCAGGAGAGGCCTGGTCATAGCAATTTTGAAAGCTCTCCGGGCGGTTCTCATGAGCAGCCAAGGTTGCGAACCATCGTCTTAGATGATAGTCAGTGGATGGCGGGTGAGGGAACATGGTTGTCTCACAGGGCTGCTGTAAACATCTTCCGTGCATCAAACACTGTCAATTGGGAGACCTGACACCATTCGATAGGATCCATTTTTATGTGGCTGAAGGAGAAATGAAATGAATCTACTGCCTTATGTAAGAGACGAGTAAGATACAAATATACAAAAAAATAGGTATAGAGATACCCATGGGATCTTAATTCATCTCCACAGCAGCCTGTTGACACTAACGTGTCCACCCCACGTGGGGATCTTACACATGCACGTGCGTGTATGGTGAGCTCCCAAAGCAGAAGCTCCTCACATGTAATCTTACATCAGGAAACATTTTTCCAAGGAAAACACCCCCATGTTCTTTGTAAGTGGGAAGAATGGTGGTTGTGCAAGGCTGCGACGCCCTGACATACCCCGGGTCAGTGCAGAGGAAGGGCAAGCTCCGAGGACCCCAGGACAACAGCCTATCCTACTAACACCCTTGCCTGCGAATCGCAGTGTTCACAGGGTGGAGCCCATTCTCCTCCTTCTCCTGCCTGATCTGGGAGCAACAAGGGCAACACAGCAAGGCACAGAACGGAATCCAAAGAGGGAAAACGAAGTCTCCTGAGGCAATTCCTTCTAAGTTTCTCCGGATAAACTATGGTGAACACTGTAGGACCCTTGTGCTCTGGCTCCAGGCCCCTTTCCGGCTTAGCCTCCTGCCCCCATGCTCCTCACTCCCTGTCCCCAGAGCACGCTGGGCTCTTCACTGTATTGGGAGACGACACACTCTGGTCACCCCAGCACTTGGCACTGCTCTCTGTGGGATTTACCGCCCGGAGAGGTCGCACCCCACTGCTTTAATCTAAACAGGCTGCTCCTGTTTCTTTTCAGGCTCTGATTTTTTTTGTTCCGTGATTTTTTTCCACGTTGTAATTATGTTTTCCACCTCTCATGTATAAGCCTCTTGAGAGAACGAAGCTAATGCGTTGTGTTTTCTATATTGTATCAGGGACCTAAAACCAATGGGTGCAGAGGAGTCACCTACAGTTGGTAAAAGAGTAAAATAAGTGAATGAAGAAACACAGCTCTGACGTATGTATAATACAGAAAACCAACCTGGCAACTGAAATGGAACTTCCACGGGTAGAGCTCCGGCCAACTGTTTATAGATTATTAGGAATTTGTAGAGCAAGGCAAGTTCAGTTTCTCTTTCAGCTGTGACCAAAAGATTCAATTAGAATATAAATTATTAAAAGAACAGAAGGTAATTAAAAGATCCCTGGCCAAAAATAGTTAATATTGAATGATTTTATCAAACAGGGAAAATTGCAGATTCTGTTATTAGAAGAAAATAGAATTCTTGTAAATTATTCAAATGGAGTAACACAGCAACATGTGAAATTGGATATGAAATTGAGAAATGACTAGTTTCTTGCAATGGCGATATTGTTTTAAAACAAATATCAAAATTGAGGGGTAAACTAATCCGATTCCTGGCCTCGATAGCATTCCTGGGTCTCCAATAAAGATGTGATGGGATTGATTTATAACCTCCCTGGTACACCGTCATAAATAGCTCTTTCCATAGCGCTGTCTCATGCGTCTGCATTTGTGATATGAATTATCTGAACTGCAAAAGTGTGATAACAGAGGACAGTTGTGAAGCAGTGGCACATCTATTGTAAAATAAGGATGTCACACATCATGAGGGCAGATCAAGAGGCGCGATCTTCATGATGCGCGAAGAGACATTTAAGTGTGGAAATGGTGTTAATTACTTTCTAAATGTCATTTATCCGGTGTGTTCATGCTACGTTAGCAAAAGCGACATCTATGATCTCTTAAGGGTTACTGGGACAAACAAATACCACATTGCTGCAATAATTAAATCCCTTTAATAGGAAAGTGTTTGGTTCTGTTGAATTTATTTTTACATATTAAGGTTTCAAATGGGTTAAAGGTACAGCGATCTGGGTAAGAGAGACCATGTTAATCTGTGCTTCCTAAAGTATGTCCCCGTTCAGTTATGTCGACGGTACAAATGGCAGATGTATAAAGAAAAGAAGAAAGAGAAAAGAAAAGAAAAGGAAAGAAAAGAAAAGAAAAGAAAGAAAAGAAAATAAAAGAAAAGAGAAAAGAAAAGAAAAGAAAAGAAAAAAGAAAAGAAAAGAAAGAAAAAGAGAAAAAACAAAAGAAAAAAAGAAAAGAAAAGAAGCCAGAACGAGCAGGTATGGAGATTCGACACAAATTCGCACTCATTGAATACCAGCTTAGCACGCCCTTGTTTTTCACGGATTACCGTTCACAATTCTGATTTGGGAAAGCAAACATTTCATGATCTGCTACTGCGTGGATTTTCTGAGGTCTATTTAAGCCAGAGGATTTATTTGAATCATGTATGTCTTTGTTAACATCATGTACATATTTAAATCTTGTGTGAGATGTATTGAGCAGTGTTTGCCATCCCAGGGACAGACTCTCATCTCCCTGCAGGTTGGCAGCCTCGCTTCCACCGATCCCCAGGTACACGAGAAACTATAGGAAGAGTTGGAAGGGGTAACAATTTCCTAAGAAGGCTGTGTCTTCCTACATCGTTTTATTATTTTGTGATGTCAATTTTACGATAACAAATCAGAAACATGTTAGGAATTAAAATTAGGTCACCCCCTGGGAGGAATTATTTACCAAGCTCTTAGTACATCCAAGGATCTTAGATGGATTGTGGGGAGGGGGAGAATGTTAGGAGAATAAGGATAAAACTCTTGATTTGATGTATGAGTACATATCTATATATGAAAAAGTAAATTTATTATTATAAATTTATTATAAATTCATTAAATTTACTATGTCATAAGTATGACACGCTTCTAAGACGTAAAAAGAATTTGGCTTTTATGAGATGTTACTTCAACATTGTTTTGCAAAGTATGTTTCGTGGAATACTAACCCTAGGAAATGCCTTGATCCATGTTAAATAATTAATACGTGCTTTGATTAAGTTACGTACTGAATAGTTTAAGAAAATGTCCACTATCAATGTATATCAAATCGCCTTTTTAGTGATTCAAGATTCACATTATTCTAGGACTCTTAACAACCTCGCACAGGCTAAATAAACTCATTCATGCAATAATGTCTATCACATCTCAACATTTTAGGCGTTATGAATATTTCTACTTATTTTTGGTCGAATAACAAGCAGTAGGTATATATCACAGACAACTTATTGTGAGAAATGCTGCTATGATTACGGGTGTCACGACTTTTGCAGTAGAATGCCCGCCATGCGTGTTATCAGTGAGCAGGACTGAGACAAGGGGGCACGACACCTGTGTGCACCAGCCCCTGTTCCATCCCCTTGAGGTGCGCTGAAGCCCAGCCGGGAATTCAGGCCACAGCTCCTGGGTGAGCAAACGGGCTTCTTCCTCAGAACGACTGGGTGCTGGAGAGCACCGTCCCGCAGACTGCCCGGGGATCGGCATCTGCCAAGAACTACCTCCCTGTTACATCCTCACGGGACCCAGGAACTCAAGCCCTCCGGCCTCCACAATGAGGCATCAGGGCGCGACAGCTGGGCTATAGGTCACCAGACGAGTGTAGAAGCGCCTCTCTGGGAGACACTGGTGACTGGGAGCAAGGCAGAGGGACAGGGCAAAGATGGTACCCACTGAAAAAGATAAATAAAAAAGTAAAAAAAAAAAAAAAAAGGTGGGGGGAATGGGTGGCGCAGAAGTTGAGCATCTGCCTTCAGCTCAGGTCATGACCCCGGGCCCTGGGATCCAGTCCCCCATCAGGCCCCCCACATGGAGCCTGCTTCTCCCTCTGCCTGTGTCTCTGTCTCTCTCTCTCTCTGTCTCTCATGAACAAACATAATCTTTAAAAAAAGACTAAAATGATAAAAGTAAAAGAGGAAAAGAAAAAGATGATGCCCTCCAGGTTTAGGAAGGTTAAGGAAAAAGTATGAAGATAGCATCTGGTGGCTGAGGCTGCAAGATGGGACCCAAGTGGAGGAGGGGTGAGGGTGGAGGGCTGGCACCTGCTGCCCTGGCAGGTCTAGGGGAGGGTGTCCACGAGCCTTGTCCCTGGGGAATATCCCATCAGGCCCCTGCCTCTCAGTCTGATGCTTCAAAGTCAGCATTGAACCTGTTTGCCGTCAAGTCTGGTGCCTTTCCGAGACTCCTTGTGCTCCAGGCCCTGGAGCAGGTGCCTCTGCAAGAGCCTCCGAGTCATTTCCGTTTGCTATAGCCCTGCAGGTCTGCTGATGCCAGCCCTGTCAGCTCTCAAAACTAGATATTTGGGGGGCTCATCCCTCAGGTAAAGGTATACAAGTCGGGGAACCTGATGTTGGAGTGTGGATGCTCTGCTCCTGGGGGAGAAGCTCTGGGCTTCAGATCCCCCTGCACCTGGACCTGGGACATTGTGTTGCCACCTTTCCTACCTGCTTCAGCGCGTTGTTTCTTTGTTTTTCTCATTTCCCAGATGCGAAGGAGTCCTTCCATTAGTATCAGAGTAGCAGAGGAGTTTTGTTTTGTTTTAGAGGAAATTGTTCCACAGGGAGCTGCAGATTAGAGGTGTCTGTGAGAAGGGGCACCGGCCGTCTCTGGGAGGCCGTCCTGGGCTGGGACACCCGCGTTCTTAACAGACTAGCTCGGTTTGGGGAAACGGGCAACAGGACAAGATTAGAAGTGAGGCAGATGAGGAGTGGGCGGGGGCTGGAGAGGGTGGGTAGAAACTTCACATTAAGATGGAGGTTTGACTCCTGTTAAGGACACACAGGTGAGCATCTCCTAGGACGATTCCAAGGAGCTGACATCAACAGCGGAGGTGAGCACCTGCAGGACGATGCCAAGGAGGTGACATCTGGCAGCGGAGGTGAGCACCTGTAGAATGATCCCGAAGAGGTGACATCGGGCAGCGGAGGCGAGCACCTGTAGGACGATGCCAGGAGGTGACATTGGGCAGCGGAGGTGAGCACCTGCAGGAGGATCCCGAGGAGGTGACATTGGGCAGCGGAGGCGAGCACCTGCAGGAGGATCCCGAGGAGCTGGCCCTGGGCAGTGGCCCGACCACCCCCGTGCCCCCCCCCCCGCCCAGGCCTGGACATCCTCGCGCCCCTCCCAGGACCGGGGGTGACCGTGGCCCGCGGGGTCGGGAGGCCACGGGGGCAGCGCGTCCTCCGGCTCCTCCCTAGGGACAGCGGCTTGCCTGGGCCCCGCGGTGCGTGCAGGTCCCAGGCCCTGTCTGGGTTCTCACCGCGGCTCCCGCCGTTCTCCGCCCTGAGCGGCCCCAGGGCAGGGGGCAGGTGGGGGTCCCGCCCCGCGCGCACCTGCACCTGCACGGCCTCTCCTTCGCGGTCCCCGCCCGGGTCGCCCATCCCGGGGGCCTGCGGCTCAAGGTGGTCCCCAGATGGTCTCCCCGCTGCTGCTGCCCGGCGCCCGGGGCTGAAGGGGCCGACACCCCGTCCCTGCGGCGGATGCTGCCCCCCGGGCTCTGCGCCCCACAGCGCGGCCTTCGCCTGTCGCCCGGGTCGGCGGCGGCCCCAGCTCGTCCGGGGGGGCGGGGTGCGCACAGCAGCCGCCGCGTCTTGTTCGTCCAAGTGGCCCCTGTTCCCTCGGAATGAGCCGGGCACAGGGTGTGCACCTGAGCGCTAGAGGGTGTGCTCACCTGAGCGCGTCAGAGCCCCGGGCGAGGGTGTGCACACCTGAGCGCGTCAGAGCCCCGGGCACAGGGTGTGCACACCTGAGCGCGTCAGAGCCCCGGGCAGAGGGTGTGCACACCTGAGCGTGTCAGAGCCCCGGGCAGAGGGTGTGCACACCTGAGTGTGTCAGAGCCCCGGGCAGAGGGTGTGCATACCTGAGCGCAAGAGGGTGTGCACACCTGAGCGCGTCAGAGCCCCGGGCACAGGATGTGCACACCTGAGCGCGTCAGAGCCCTGGGCAGAGGGTGTGCGCACCTGAGCGTGTCAGCGTGCCAGGCCACGGGTGTGCACACCTGAGCGTGTCAGAGCCCCGGGCAGAGGGTGTGCACACCTGAGTGTGTCAGAGCCCCGGGCAGAGGGTGTGCATACCTGAGCGCAAGAGGGTGTGCACACCTGAGCGCGTCAGAGCCCCGGGCACAGGATGTGCACACCTGAGCGCGTCAGAGCCCTGGGCAGAGGGTGTGCGCACCTGAGTGTGTCAGAGCCCCGGGCAGAGGGTGTGCATACCTGAGCGCAAGAGGGTGTGCACACCTGAGCGCGTCAGAGCCCCGGGCACAGGATGTGCACACCTGAGCGTGTCAGAGCCCCGGGCAGAGGGTGTGCACACCTGAGTGTGTCAGAGCCCCGGGCAGAGGGTGTACGCACCTGAGCATGTAAGCCAGGCCACGGGTGTGCACACCTGAGCGTGTCCGAGCCCGGGCCGAGGCCCCGCAGCCCTCATGACCCCGCGCTGTGCGGCCTGCGGGGCAGCGGGTCCTGCGCGGGCCTCTTCCAGCGCCTTCCGCAGCCGCGCCACCGGCCGATGGGAGCCGGGCCAAGGCGCATCGGGGTCTCCGCGACTGCGACACGGAGCAGGTGCAGCCGGGACTCACCGCCGCCTTCCTCGCCCTTGTCCCCTGGACCCAGGCGCACGGCCGGCCCCAGGCCTCGGGCCTCCTGTGTCCCCTGGGGCGGTGTCAGAGGGCTGGTCGGCCCCAGGTGCGCTACCGGAGCCGGGCAGGTGCGGCCGTCTGGGTCCTCGGGGTCGCCCCCCACCATTAGCGCTGCACCTGCCCCGTAGGCCCCACCGCCACATGCAGCCACCTGGGTGAGGGCCTCAGCTGGGGGGGGACGGGCATGGTCGAAGCCATCGCGGTGACCTCGAGGAGCCCCCTGAAGCAGGAGTCGCTGGTGGGATCTGCGTCCCCCTCACCCCCCAAACGCCAGGCTTCCTCACGGTTCTCAGCTTCCTTAAAATCCTTTTTTCCAAAGCTTTTCCTTTCCCTAACTTGTGGAGTCCTACTTATCTTTTAAAAGCCAGACAAAACTCTTCTCTGGAATTCTCGCTAAAATCCATCTCCTTTTAGGATCTCTTGCAAATTTCCCTTTTATTTTTCCTACATCGGTTTGTAAATATTTGATACTAAGACGTATTCCCTTCTCTGGGGATAATGCCATCCCCTTCCTTCCTCTTCTCTTAAATTATTTATTTAAATGTAATTATTAAGACAGTTGAGATAAGGCTTCACTCAACTTCCTTCTGGAACAGAGAAAGTTGTGATTTTTGTTGTTTTGGGAACAATAAGCCTGCCTCTCGTGACAAGAGACTGTGTCAACCACTTAATGTAAATGAATCAAGCTACACACTTTTTGGTGTATGCGAATCATCACCCCTAAAATAATTCACTATGACTATTGTCTGCATTTCTGTGTCTGGGTTTCCAGTTGTGGCTGATAACAGTAATCTGAACAAAATAGGAGAGTAGACATTTTAGATTGCCTTTCTAGAATTTATGGCCTATCAAACACTTTGGGTGTAGTGTTATTTGTGTTTTTGAGAAGATAATTTTATTACTTTCTTTAATGACTGTGGATCTATTCCGATTTTTAAAATATTTTTGAGTCGGTATGCATAAGAGAAAAGGAATAAAACATTTCTAGAAAAATACATTTTTAAAATGATTAGCAAAAGATTATGTTTAGAAATATATGAGTAACAAAGATCCTCCATGTATTTAATGTCCCCTCTCTTGTTTTTTTGGAATGTTCAATTCTACTCTTGCTCTTTTTCATCTTTGGTAAATTTAGCAGAGGCATTCCAATCTTCGTAGTGTCTTTTAAGAAATCAGTTTTAGATTTAGTTGATTATCTCCAGTGTTTGTTGTGGTTATTATTATTATTTTTAATTTAAGTCAGTTTCCTATTTATTCTTTCCTTCCTTTCTACAGTTTCTGGATTCACTCTGTGGTTATTTAATTTTTAATAGAATGTTTAATAGAACGTGTGAGTCTGCGTCACAAATCTGACCTTGCTTCCCCGCCCCCCCGCCAGACTCCCCCCACCCGGTGCCCGGTGTAGGGCAGGGTAGGATCTGAGCTGGTCGGTAACTCGGGGAAATGAGGTGTGTTAAGGTAGTGCTGTTACAGCACTCTGTGAAGCCAGCAAAGAAGGAGAGCAAATGATTCAAATTTACCATTCATTCACCATCTCAGACTTCCTTGGTGTTTATATCGGATTTTTTTTTTTTTCAATGAAATTTTTTCACACTTTTTTTATGATAGTCACAGAGAGAGAGAGAGGCAGAGACACAGGCAGAGGGAGAAGCAGGCTCCATGCACCGGGAGCCCGATGTGGGATTCGATCCCGGGTCTCGGGATCGCGCCCTGGCCAAAGGCAGGTGCTAAACCGCTGTGCCACCCAGAGATCCCCTTATATCGGATTTTATAGGGGAAGTGATTTGCACAATACTAATTTTACAAATGATTTGCACGATACTAATTTTACAAATGGAAAGATTGAGGTTGAGAAGGCTTAATTGATCTTTATAAGTTCTTTTTTTTTTTTTATCTTTGTAAGTTCTGTCAAAAGTAAGCTTAAAAACTGAAGTAAAACCAAGGAATTACTTGAGTAGCCATTTGAAGGATTTTATTGTACACACACCCGAAAGACTGTTTGCAAACTGGGACCTCACCCAAAACCTGGACCCAGGAGCAGAGGTGTCTTGTGATTAAAGCACCGCACCCAGCAGCGGGCAGGGTCTATTCATTACCCTGATTGGTCACAACGTTACAATTTTCTTAAATGAGGGGGAATTGGTGAACGATTACTTCATATCAACCTTGGGAACCTATTTAAATTTTGTTTACCACTTTCAGAGGCATAAGCAGGAAGTGACCCAGGTCAAGTTAGCCTAATTTGTCTCCCAAAATGAGCTAAATTAAGCTTTGCTTGATGACTAAACTGGTTTTGTCTGCTCAGGGTATTTTCAAGCCTGATCTCTGTTTGTATTTGATTTTAACAGTTCACACAATTAGGAAGTGATGACGTTATGGTTCAAACAATGTAGAAAAGCGTTCACTGAATATGAAAAAAGAAATGGAAGCTAGGTGCAACACGATGTTTCGGGATAAACTGGGAGAAGACTAAGAGACAAGCAATAAATCCAGGCATGGAGTAATTAGGAACAGTCCTAAATAGGACTAAATGAGTGGAGCTAGAGGGCCTAGGATAATTGCCTTAAACAAGGCTATAATGTCCAAAGCCCCATGAGGTAAGTACATGGGTCAGTATGAGGTTAGAGCCTTGGAGTATCGCCTAGTTATTAATACTTGGAGTATTAATGTAGTTAATACTTGGGAGTACAGCCTAGTAAATCAGGGCACTGATTTACTAAATTGTTTGTGTTTACCAAAATTGACAGTTCACTGAATCGTCTTTATGAGCTGACTTTGACTTCAATTTCGAAATGGCCACAGAGTAATAACGGGAAAACGAACACAAATATATGTTTGTTAGATTGTACTACTCAGATATGTTTGCCTAAACGTGAGGTTAGAGACAGCTTGTTTACTCCTAGATCCTAAACAGGCTGTTGAGAATGAGGCCATCCCCGCGACCCCAGGAGAATCTTCAGAACTTTTGTGGTTCTAAACCTACGTAGCACATACAGACAGAGAACAGATAGATGTCTCGATTCCACTCATTGGATGCACACTCACACTCACTCACACACACACACACACACACATCTGTTTCTTGGCCTGGTTCAGGAATTTATTTCCCATATGCTCCATTCTCTGGCTTTCTAATGGTTCATTTTATGATATGATATTCTTTCACACATGAATGAATCGAAAAACATAAGTAGCAATCTGCCTGCTGTGAATTGACTTCTAACTCCCTTCTCCTTCCTTAACGTCCATGCATTCATTCGAGCCTCCATAACCAAGTGCCAAGAAAGAGGTTTTCGCTGCTTGGTATTTACACTCTATCTGCATTTCCACTCTACGCCACCCTGAAAGAAAACATTTGGACTTAGTTCAGAGTTCTGAAAGAATATTTGCATTGTAGATTCCCTTTTAACATTTGCAGTGAAAATAACGAGAGACAACTCATTCCCTAATGCTCCCATTACAGACTATTTGTGTAAAATTAATTAGAAAAAAATTAATATTGTATATGCTCCACTTATAGACCCAAATATTTTCTCAGAATTGATGTCATGTAAATGTGCAAAAAGTCATGTTTTTTTCCCAAGAATGTAGTCAGCATGATGATGCGAATATTTATTTCATTTTCATTTAATTAAGAAAATGGGCTTTTTACTTTTGTGCTTGTAGATCTCGATACTTAACCCTATTGAAAAAAATCTAGCCTTGGTGTTTCTTTATAAAGAAATAAAACATACATTTTATAGATAGGAGACGCTAGATGGACAAATCAGACGTGGTCCCTGACCTCATAGAGGCGATAGTCTAATATGAAAGAAGGTTCTGAAGACATAATTGTCAGTAAGGATATTCAGAACGTGCGATGCAACTGTACAGCTGCATGGAGCTCTTAACCTAGTTTGTGGCAGTATTGAGAACTTAAAGAGAAAATGACTTAAAAAAATAAAGACCTGACAAATGAGCAGGCTCTCCCTAGCTCCCCTCAACGAAAGGCAAGGCTATTCGGATCAGACAACTCTACACTAGCTCTGCAGGCAAGCTCGGGACCTACGTGCCACCTTGACTGAAGAGTGGTCACTTGTCAAAGAATAGACCACGTGTTTTATGGTCCAGATAAGAGGACTAAGACATACCAGGGTTGGGATGGAAAGTCTTCCGTGTGCCTTTTCTTTTTCTTTTTTCATTAAACGTAACGTTAAGAGCAAGTTCCGATATTTCATTATTCACGAGCATGATGAAATAAATTATTTTAAGAATGCAAGGTAACAGGGAAACTTACTGCTTCCCTGTTACGTATACTGGTCAGTGATTTCAGTTAAATACATGCCAAATTATGGAAACAACCCCGGTGTTCATCAATTGATGAACATGTGGTATATATATCATCTTTGTCCATTCCACCATATATAATTCCATTATACATATGTATATACCTATATTACTCAGCCACAAAAAAAAAAAAAAAGAAATCTTACCATTTGAAACAACAGGGATGGATCTAGGGGGGATAATACTAAGTGAAATAAGTCAGTCAGAGAAAGACAAATACCATGTGTGTAATTTAAGAAACAAAAGAAAAGAGCAAAGGGGAAGAGAGAGGGAAATCAATAAATAGACTCTTAATTATGGAGAACAAACTGATGGTTACCAGAAAGGAGATGGGTGAGGGATGGGGGAAATGGGTGATGGGCATGGGATGAATGCTCATCACCTGTTGAATCATTGTATTGTACACCTGACACTAACATTATAGTGTATGTTAAATGGAATTTAAATGAAAACTTAAAAAAATAGACATTTGACATTTTTTTTTTCAAATAAAAGAGCATATTCCAGAATTTGGAGCAGGTTGAAAGGATCCTAGAGATGGATATGGCAGGAGTAAGGGAGAGGACTAGTCAGGAGGAGATTACAGCAGGTAGTGCCTTAGAAGTATTTGAGAAATTGCATTTACTGTTAACTTCCTTAACT
This sequence comes from Canis lupus familiaris, assembly GCF_011100685.1. NCBI lineage: Eukaryota > Metazoa > Chordata > Mammalia > Carnivora > Canidae > Canis > Canis lupus. The sequence goes on along the minus strand of NC_049226.1, from coordinate 88,182,634 downwards.
ACCCTTCACCAAATTCCATTATTGCTCTGCTTTCAGTGGGGAAACGGATTTGTTTGGACATCTAGATGAGGCTCTTACAAGTCTCTAAGTAGCTTTGGAGAATGGACATGATACATTTGGAGATAAAGGATTATAAAACATGAGGGAAAGGTCAATTTCACAAAGAACAAATCAATGAGTTTACTATGGATTTGTATGATTTGTATCAATATCCATTAATAGGGCATTTAAAGGATGGCTGACAAAAATTAGGACTCTTTGATTCCAAGTAACTAATATCCAATGAGTCCAGGTTTAATCCATAAGAAAATGCATAGACTACTATATCAGGGAAGAAACTGGAAAAAAAAAAATCACAGAATCGAAGCATGAGCTGAAGAAACTCCAGCCCTAAGAACTGAAGTGAAGGGGGTATCTCAAAGATTTTTGTCTTCATCATTTCTCTTCATTGTTTCTCTCTTACTGACTTCATTCTGCAGACATTCTGTTCTCTCCTTATGCCAGGAAACGTGGCTACTATCAACTCTATAGTTCCACTGTCCTGGTTAAATAATCCCAATGAAAAGGGAAAATCTTTTTTTTTTTTTTTTTTTTCAATCATGCAAGCACTCAGATTCCAGGCTGGGTCGGATACCCACTTGGCTGCATCATGAGTTCCAGGGAAATGGGATACAACTGATGGGTTAGGTAGATTTCAAAGATTCAGAGGTTGGACTCAAAAGCATTTCAAGGGAATAACTTTTTGGGGAAAAAAAAAAAAAGCTACCAAAGTGCAGTGTATTATAATTAGCAATACGAGCCACTGGACAATCAGTGATTGTTTTTTTTTTTTTTTTTCTTTTTCCTTTAAGGAAATAAGGATGTCACAGTGCTGTTTGTGGGTGAGTGTGCAATTCTTCCTGTAGAGGGAGCCCAAGTTATCCTTGACTTCACCTCTGCTTTGTCAAGACACTAGGTGACACCTGTGACATTACAGAGAACCTGAATGTAATGGTTGGATGGAAGTTATATCCAAGTAGGACAGCAGAATGTGGGGAAACTAGAGATTAACACACACACACACACACAAAAAAAAAAAAAACAGAATAAAAAATATAAAAATTAAAAGGAAATTTTTAAAATGCTTTCTGTAAAACGAGCTTGAGGCTTGAAACATTCGTGAGTTTCAAACATTGAGGTTATGATCATCATATTATATCAATTGTATAAGTGATTCCCTCTAGCTATAATTTATTTAAAGCCATTAACATGAATAATATGAAAATAAAACCAACAAAAACTCTTAGAACAATTGTATTTGAAAACATCTTTTATTTGAATTCAATTTAGTTAGTATATAATGTGCTATTAATTTCAGGCGTAGAATTTGTTGATTCATCAGTCGCGTATAGTACCTAGTGTTCATGACATCAAGTGCTTTCCTTGATGCCCATCACCCAATTACCCCATCTGAACAATTTTAATTACAGGATTTTAAAAATAACAAATCAAGCACTGGAAAATTTAATATGATTGCATTATCAAAATATTAACCCTACATAATTAAGGGAAACGAATGCAAGGAAATAGCACTATTTTAATATTAATTAACTTAATAGAGTAAATCAATAGTTCATTGGTTAATAAATAAGATAATTTGACTGAATAATATAATGTGATCTTTAAAGTCAATTTCCCTTCTTCACAAATAGTAATTTTTTCCCCTAGATTTCATTTATAAAATGATAAACAAGGTTAATCTTAAACCAGTAGCCAAAATAACACGTTAATAAAATACATCCTGGAATTTCAATGTTTGGGGGCAAACAGGTTTCCTTTGATAAATTGATTTCTTTTTAAAACCTTTCTTCAGGACACCTGGGTGGCTCGGTCAGTTAAGCATCTGCCTGGACTCAGGTCATGACCCTGCAGTCCAGGGATCAAGCCCCTAGTTGGGTTCCCTGCTCAGTGGGGAGTCTGCTCCTGCCTCTCCTCCCTACTCAGGGTCTCAGTCTCTCTCTCTCTCTCAAATAAATAAATAAAATCTTAAAAACAAACAAACAAAAACCTCTTTTCCTTGGGAAGGGGGTAAGGCATATGCACACAATAAAAAACAAAAACAAAAGCAAGGGTGTTTCAGGGGGCTTGCAAGCCCCAGAAATTGAATGCAATGTTTGAGATGCACCTGCACTCAAGAGGCGTTACTTTTAAAATTGAGAACAAAAGCCATAATGACTAGGATATCAGACATCTTTAATAGTAGTTTAGAAATTCTGACCATTTCAACAAGATGTAGAATTCATTCATGCATTCAATCATTTGCCTGGTGAGTTGTCTATTTAATCACTTTGAATTTTGTTTTTGTACAGGAATTAGGTTACATATTAGAAAATACAGGTGATAATACTCAAAAAATAATTACAGGTGACATTCTTCAAAGCAATCTTTAATTATTTTCAAATAAACTTTGGTTCAGTAAATTAATCAAGGATAAGTTCAATTTAAAAAAAAATTCCTATTTTTCTGCCTAATTAGTTTACAATGCATGAAAAATATCCAGAATATCAATGACATGAATTATCCAAGAATAAGCCTGACAAAATCTGAGTAGCAGGATATCCATTCAAAGTGCAGACTTTACAGGGTGCCTGGGTGGCTCAGGCGTTTAAGCATCTGCCTTTGGCTCAGGCCATGGTCTCAGGTCTGGGGTGGAGCCCCTCGTTAGGCTCCCCACTCAGGGGAAGCCTGCTTCTCCCTCTCCCCCTGCCTCTTTCCCTGCTCTTGCTCTCTCTCTCTCTCTCAAATAAATAAAATCGTTAAAAAAAAAAATACAGACTTCACCAAGAGATAGAAAAGAAGACATGAAGAAATGGCAAGAACTTGAATCTATCTGAGGGAAATATCCAGCATCATCAACATACACAGATACACACACAATAAATATATTTACGTATATATATACACGTATGTATGCACACACATACATATAATATGTGTGTTTATGTATTAATTTGTGAAAGCTTCAGAACCCCAATCTTTGGAAAGCTTTGGAAAATAATAGAACTATTACAAAAAAGAGTCTTTTTTTTAAAAAGATTTTTCTTATTTATTCATGAAAAACAGAAAGAGAGAGAGAGAGAGAGAGGCAGAGACACAGGCAGAGGGAGAAGCAGGCTCCATGCAGGAGCCCGATGCAGGATCACGACCTGAGCTAAAGGCAGATGCTCAACCACCGAGCCACCCAAGTGTCCCCAAAAATAGGATCTTTTGAACAGAAGTTTTCAGTATAGTCTAAATAAGAAGACTAAAGACTATTTTCCTATCAGCTGTAAGAACATACAATAAAGTGAAAATGATTTTAAAAGTTTGGACATAATAAGGGCAGCCCGGGTGGCTCAGCGGTTTAGCACCTGCCTTGGGCCCAGGGCGCGATCCTGGAGACCCGGGATTGAGTCCCACGTCGGGCTCCTGGTGCATGGAGCCTGCTTCTCCCTCTGCCTGTGTCTCTGCCTCTCTCTCTCTCTGTGTGTCTCTCATGAATAAATAAAAATAAAATCTTAAAAGAAATTTGAACATAATACATGAAACCAAACTGATCAAGAGAACAAAAATAAATAGAACTTCAGCCTGCTTGGAAGGTACAGAAACATATATTTTTTTAAAAGGAGAGGAGATGTCCTCATTATCAATGGGAATATTGATAGACAGTCCAACAAGTGATATTAAAAATTCTGCAAAGTAGGCAGGGGTAATTTAGACATCAAGTTTGTATTGCTTTAACTGATAAAAATGTTCATATGTGAAAAAGATGATGTCTGTGAAGCACACACACATTTGGGGGTAATAATTGGAATTGATAACATGATGAAATTCTTTAGAAACGTATTTGGTTAGACAGTGAAAAGCTAAAAAGTAGTCACATTAATAGAAAACCACAGAAATGTAAAGTTGCAAAAATAACGACAAAGAAATAATGCCCTAATTTGAAGCACTATAAAATTTAATAAAAATTTTGCCAGTAGTAAAATAAACAAAGGATATTAATGGAAGAATTTCTAAATGGGTAATACAAATGGTCAATAAACTTGTGAAATACATAATAAACTTTATATTGATGCAAATGAAAACAACAATATGCCATTTCTTACTTATTTAACTAGCACCTGATAAATGACTGGAGATTTTACAGAGAAATAGCCTCACTAACATCTTGCTGGTAGAAATGTGAATTGATTTCATCTCTCTAGAAATCCCTTTGGCAATGTAAATCAGAAGACCTAAAATATTCCAATATTTGACCCAATTCATTCTTGTCTAGTAATCTATCAGAGAATTGATCTTATATGTGAATAAATGTTTGATTACAGTTGTTAGATATAGGGTTTAAAAATTGAAATAACATACATGTCTAAGAGGGAAATTGGCAAATAAATTATAATAAGCCTTAAAGTAGTATTTTAAAACAATTAAAAATCTCATCCTGAGGCATTTGAAAAAACAGGTCCATGTGAAGCATCTGGCTGGCTCAGTTGGGAGAGTACGCAACTCTTGATCTTGGGGTTGTGAGTTCAAATCCCACACTGGACATAGAGATTACTTTAAAAACAAACAAAAATCCCACGAGGCATTTAAAAAGTAAGTAAATAAAATAAAAGGTCATGAAAAGTTATATGTATATAAAGAATATATAGATATACAGAATATGGGATCCCTGGGTGGTGCAGCGGTTTGGCGCCTGCCTTTGGCCCAGGGCGCGATCCTGGAAACCCGGGATCGAATCCCACGTTGGGCTCCCGGTGCATGGAGCCTGCTTCTCCCTCTGCCTGTGTCTCTGCCTCTCTCTCTCTCTCTGTATGACTATCATAAATAAATTTTAAAAAATCAAAAAAAAAAAGATATACAGAATATACATGATCATAGTACACGTTTATCAGAATGTCAAGAATGTCATCAATGGCTTCTTTTTTTAATATAGACTTTTCTTCTCTAGTTTTTACTTGTTTTTTATATATATATGTATGTATACATATATAATCATTATTTTTTTACTTTTCTTACTAGTTTTGAACTTGAGACTTATTAATTTCTAGTATCTCCATGACAGAGCTTCACTGTCTCTATGGATACCTTAAAACCGAAATCACACGGAAATAATTGTTCAATATGACACAACAGCACCCTTTCCCCTAGAAGAGGAACCTAAAAAAATAAAACAAAACAACTTTTTTTTCCTAGTTATCTTTCTCCTTCCTCTAACTTGTTTAAATAAGTTCTATCAGTGAATATGATTCTGTGTGATAGGTATGGAATTTATAACATAGATGCATGATGAGAAAGAGAAGGAGACGCAAGAGTAGAGAAGCAGGAAGAAATAGAAAAAGGTAGAAAAAGGTAAGGTCTCACAGACTGGAAATTCAGACTGTTTGAGCACTGCTGGATAGAGAGATAATTTGAGGTCAAACAAAACTCTATGGTGAAGTGCTGCTTTGGGATATGAATAGGATCCCCTTTAATATTCCCTAAGAGATGCAGGTAATATTTGGAACCTTTCTTTTTTCTTCTATTTTTTTTCTATTATTACTTTTATTTGCTGGACTTTATTTTTAATACAGCACCATGTTGTTCAAGTATTAGGATAAATGTGAAACTGATATTTATTAGGGTTACAAATATTGATCTGAGGGGAATCTCTATGTAGATTTAATTAGACTTTCTAAAAAAGGTCTGTGCTCTTAGTTGAGAACACCACGCATGTATAGTGTATTTGCAAATATATTTATGACCAGAGGAAAGATACTACATAGAATAGTTTTCAAGAGGCATTCCTTCAGTGATTGATCACCTCATCCATCTTTTGTTTTAGGGTTTTATTAGGAATGCAATAGAATCTCAGTGTTTTCTCTTCAACTGCCTCTAAGATCTCCCATAATAATTGGATCAGAATCCCTGCCAAAAAAAGAAATTGGTGATATATTCAAAAGCAATAGAGTTTAACGATAGCACTTTCACACAAGTGTCACTAAGATTGTAAAAAATGAGCAAAGTATATAGTATATCACCCTGGGGTTGGAAATAACAGGAGGCCCTTCCTAGGCCTCAGGTATAAGGAGACGTTATTGTAACCTGGGAAGTGCTGTCACTATAGCAGAGGGACCCCCCTAAAAGGATCCCATACGTACTTCCAGACCCAGATCCAGCAAGAAGGGAGCCAAGAGTATGAATACCATGATCTCTGTCTCTTCCCACCCTCTCATCTCCAGCCGGTTCCTCCCATTGGATGTACCTGGTGGGACTCTAGAAAACAGGGGGCCTTTTGGGTACGATCCACAGATGTCAGGCCTGGAGGAAAACCAGGCAGAGAGCTGATCTCAAGAAACAAATAATGAATATCCAGGACGTTTGAGACTCTTACCTATCAGATAATTCATTATCTCTGTATGTGAAGTTGATTTCACAACATGCACACAAAATATAGAAGAGCAACCGGACTACAAAGATAACGATGGGGCCTTGTGTCTGTAAATAATTATCAGTTTCTCCTTTTAGTCTGAACTACTAGATGCATTGCCACCTACTCTGAATAGGAGCATTTGATTTGAGCTCTGGGGAATTAAGGGACAATCTTTGTCTTTCCATCCCTTTTATTTCAATTTAATTTATGTTTACCATCACCCCAAAGTGCTACATTGAATCAAAAGATGTGTTTTTTGGAATAACCTTGAAATACATTCAAATTCCAGGCCCACTAGTATCCAAGATGTAGTGGCTATTTAACTCTCTTAGCTTCTACAAAAAAAAAAAAAAAAAAAAAAAAAAAAAAACCAAAACAGGGTCTCCTCTTTGTCAAGAAGAATTTTGGTACCAATTTCAAAAATAATTTTTTAAAAAGATTTTCTTTATTTATTTGAGAGAGAGATGGTGGGAGAGCAAGAGCAGGGGAAAGGGCAGAGGGAGAGGAGAGCAGACTCCCAGCTCAGCAAGGAGCCCCATGCAGGGCTCCATCCCAGGACCCTGGGATCATGATCTGAGCCAAAGGCAGATGCTTAATTGACCGAGCCACCCAGGCACCCTTCAAAAATAATTTTTAGAGATGATATAAGGCAATTTATTAAGGGCACATGTCACTATATCTGCTACAATACTAATAAAACATCAGTTTGAGTCTCAGACCAAAGCTCTAGCAGACTCTTCTCTTTTCCCAAAGTAGTGGATTTATTCCTCCGTTTGAGAGAGACTAAGAATATTCTCTGGCTGTCACAGCACTAGAGATTTAATTAAAAAAAAAAAAAAAAACCTTTCATAAATGAACATTTTTAGCTTCGATGGAGGATGTTTGCAGACTAACGTGTGTAGGTCCATGTGCATGAGTAAGTCTGTATATGCTCGGGGTCTGGTTGGAGGAAAGGAAACGAAGCAGCAGGCCTGAAAGCTTTCACCGTGCTTAATAAAGTTGAATGAATAGAACAAAGGAGATCGACTGCTAAACTGTAATTCAAGGTCAGCTTGATGCCTGACTGCCACGCCTGGGACTCTGGTTGCGGCAGTATCTGTGCCGCCCGTGGAGGATGCTGGAATTGGCTGCCAACGGGTAAACAGGACACATTTATTCTCTTAGCTGAGGGCCTAAAATGAAATTTTGTAAAACAACAACAGCAAAAATTAAAACTAAGTTCTGATGGATTGAGTCTGTGAATTAGGAGCACATTTCTGGCTGAGGCCATCATCACCAGCCAGTGCATGGTTGACTTTACAGCTGCCTTGACAATTCTTCTGTCAGTTAAATTAGAGATATTTAGGGTACATGCAAATACGGTTGCTTTCAGTTCACGAGGAGCACTCTTGTGTGCCTAGAGGGACCTTCCGTAATGTCTGTTTATGATAAACCACCCCAAGCACAAAAAGTTTTCAAATGTTGAGTTGTGATCAGCTATAAAAGTCATGAATGTTAATGACTCAAAAGATATCTCTGTAGAGACGAGCGAGCGAGCGTCGTTCTTTCCCTCCCGCACCCTCACCCTGCTGCCAGATTATCATAATGCGACATAATATCGTGTGATGACAATTGTCTTGCAAATCTTCCCTGAATAAAAAAGAAACAGAGGTAAATTCCGTTTAATTAAAAGCCTATTTCTGTGTGCAGGGTTTGGGGCGTTGAATGATAGTAAAGCACCTGGCATATAACAGAGAAACAACAAATAATTGTTACCTCTGAAATATCATTTTCCACCGCTCACCACGTCCATGTGTCCTGCAGGGACACATGAGTCTTTGCTACCCTTCATTTTATTTAATCAAAAATAAGGACAACAGTTCCTGCGCACACCGATACTAAGGAATTTGATTGAAAGGATGTCAAGCACCTAGTACAGTGTCTTGCCTGTAGTAGTATTCGATATTTTTTTAAATATTTTTTTAAATCCTCAATGTGCCATAAAGCTGACTCCTTAAATAAAATATGAGTCAGTTAATGAGCTATTGGCATAAATATATACAGACGTTGCTCCAAGTTACAGACGCCGATCTGAGAATACTTGATTCTGAAAGTGTTGCTTGTCATCAACAATTTATTTAAGGAGCCATTAATTCCTATTAAAATTAATCTAAAACTGACAATGTGTCTATTCCTGGAAAAATAAGTCCAGCATCATTGTGGTGATATTGATAGTACGCATTCATATTTATATACTGTGGATAACTGGAAATTCTGTTACTACATTAACATTTTTTAAGAATTCCTGAAGCAGCCAGGCCCTTAGTAGCAACTACAGTATCAGCCACTTCCAATTGTTCAGAAACCAGCACTAATTAAAACTGTTCAAATCATCCGTGGGCTGTGTCAAACGCCATCTCCTACACGGCTACACCTGGAAGGGACACTGATTTTGTGTACAATAATAATTTCAACACAAAAAAATACTTAATGCAAAATATTGGTCCAAATATCATACAAATCACTGTTCTGTACTCAGAACTCTATGTCTTGTCATAGACAATATCAGGTTCCGACACCGTATTAGGTACTCCCCCCAAATTAAGGCTGCATGTATATCAAAACTGATATTTCATAAGAAAAAAATCTTACTTTAAAAAAGAGCATTATGCAATATATAAACCATGGGATTAATGTACGGCATGGTGACTACAGTTAGTAATCTGTATTGTAAAAAAAAAAAAAAAAAAAATCCGTACTGTATGTTTGAAAGTTGCTAAGAGAGTAGAACTTAAAAGTTCTCATCACTAGAAAGAGATTTCTTCGTGACTGTAAAAGGTAGGTAGGTACTGCCCGGACTTACCGTGACGACCATTTCACCATGTGGACACACACTCGATCGTGATGTTGTACACCCAAGACGTAGTGTTATATGTTGATTGTAACTCGATCTAAAAATTAGCAGAGAAAGAGAGAGAGAGACAAGAGAGGAGAGAGAAGAGCGTGGTCTTGTGCCTTAAACGTCATCTGGACCAAAATACGATACAATATAATACAACAGGCACGACATAGCATGCAACGTGGTGTGTTTGTGTTTCCTCCGTATCGAAAATAGATCGTATAGTACATCAGTGGTTTCCAAACCATATTCTTCTTTTTGAGAAGAAAACCCCTCTTTCATTATGAGACTGTGTGTGAAATCCCTACCTTGTACGCCAGCCCTTGGGATCACCTCTCAGGGGATTTCACAGTGTGAAGTCCTGGGCTTTGGTGGATGAGCAGACTTTGAATCCCAGCCAAACCGCCCTGAACCAAAATACCACAAGGCGTTAGATGAGGGGATGACACGTGTCTAGCTACAATCTGCTAGGCAGCATGGCTCTGTCGCTCTGATAATACTGCCACGGACTTATCAGATCCAGAAGATTTTTTGGATCCTTCTGAACAGGAGGAGGATCCGATAGACTCACCCAGGAAAGGGTGAAGAACAAAGTCATGCAGGGGGGAGTTTCTTTTCACAGTAGCTGCGTCTCAGGCCTTCCACCCAGCCAGGGACTCTGTTTTTAATGTATTTGTGACACCATACAGATCACTCCCAGGAGGGCAGGCTTCGGGGGTCGGGTTCAGGGAAGCCTGGGTGCCAGGGAGAAGGGCAAAGCAGATGACTGTTGGGGTATCTAACGAGGTGGCTCTCACATTTGCCCTAACAGCAATCGAACCGAGTTGACAGGAGCCGGGAGCTCAGAGCTTGGCTTGAAGGGGGATGTGACCGGAGCTGAATGTGCAGCACGTCGGGGGCCCTCGGGGTGATGGTTCCATCCCCATGGAGGAGTCCTGACTCCTGGCCAGGCAAACTCGTCCTTCACTGTCTCTCCAGAACAGTACGCTTGCTCCTCTACACTGATTTTTTTCCCCCAACTTACAGGAATTCTGTTTGACTGGAGTATTTGTTGATTGGACATTGGAGATGCGTTTGGGAGTGTTCTCTAACTGAGGTGCCTAGTACACGCCTAAGCTCTGTGATGTGAGCACTTAGATCTTCATAAAACAGAAGGAGGCCCAATGCACCACTGGCAAATCCGGCCACATCTCTTTCTTGGAGGCAACGCAGGATCATGGAAAACCGTGGACGTAGTGGGACTCACTTGGATGCTAACCCTAGTCCTCAGGAGTTAGCTCTGCGACTTGTCCAATAGCCCCGAGTCAATCCTTTCAAGTGTATTTACCTCCTGTAATGATCATGGGTGCAAAGTGCCTAGAACCAAGTAGGTGTTCCGACTGCATTCCTTTTGTTCCCTCCCTCTTGCCCTTAGGACATTTAAAAGAAAACTGGGAAGATAAACTCACACACATATTTTGAGAATTACACGACTCCCTTGCAAAGAAGTCCGTCAAGCAACACGATATTACCTCCCAGAAGTCAAAGGACGCCCAAGTGATTCTCCTCCCTCTCCCTGAGCCTTTGCTGTATCGCAGCGACTAATGGATTTCCAGGTCGCCAGTACCGTGGGTGCAGGGGTGTTCCTTCTCATCACGGGGCCTGCTGCTCCTATGTGCGACTTTTGTCGGTTCTCTAAATTATTTTATCTTTCTTCTCCCTGAGATAAACATGCCCCAAACTCACTTGTCGCCAGTGACGTTTTATTTTATTTTTATTTTTTTATTATTTACTTATTTATTTTAATTTTTAAATTTTTTTTGCCAATGACATTTTATTTTCTTTTATTTTTTTATTTTTATTTTTTATTTTTTGCCAATGACGTTTTAAAAGCTACTTCTTATATTCTGTTTGCCAGGAAATTAAAGTTAAATATTAGCAGAGTGGCTCATTTAGTCATTAGACTTAAAAATCAGTGGCTCCGTGGCTGAGCCAGTCTTTAATTACAATGATAACTTCCAGTATTTACGATTCACTGCTGATGTGTGTTTTGCTCGGTCGGTAGCCAGTGTTTCTTCTCGTTCACAGCTGAGGGCGAAGAGAGCGCCCAGAAGCTTCCTTTGCTTTATCAGAATGCTCTGGAGGAGGAAGCAGGGGAGAGTCAAGAGCGCCTCAACCTTTGTTGGGGAATCACACATGGGACAGTGAAAGTTTTTACCTATTAACTACTATCTGTTAATATGGGGGAGACTTAGGAGGGCTCTATAACTACCAGGCATAACAACAGGCATTTTACTCCAGGAGAGAGAACTAATATTTGCTAAGTGTCTGCTAGATACGGGAAGCCAGGCTACTTTTTATATGCGTATTTCGTTCAATCCGCTAATCCTCAAAACATAAGACCTTTTTTGCAAACGAAGAAATAGTTTCCAAAGGTTTACAGACAGAGCAAGTAAGTAAAAGAGTCAGGGATCAAAGAGATCTGAACAACTCCTTATATTTTACTCCTTCACAAATACCAAGTTACTACAACCAGGAAAGTAAAAATCCTATTAACAGCTAGGGGGTCGTTGAAAGAGGTCTTCTTAGAGTTATTATATTATTAACATATTTTTCAAATGAGTTTGTATATTGAAGAGAATGTGATATGTGAATATTTTTAAAGTTCTTATGAGGAGTCAAAAATATCAAACACATTAAAACCATCCCAATTAGTCTTGTTTGCACTCCAAAAATTTCTCAGCAAACTTTGCTGGTTTTATTATTATTATTATTATTATTAATTATTATTATTATTATTATTATTATTATATTAAGGCTATGGTAAATTTCAGAAGAACCACTGTCAGCATTATTTAAATCTCTTAATTGGTGGAGACCAAAGTTTTCTTTTTTCTTTCTTTTTTTTTTCTTTTTTCTTTTTATTTTTTTTTTTGAGACCAAAGTTTTCAAGTTGCATTGTGTCACTAGGGGTGAAATGAAGAGCATCAATCCATCAGAACGGCTATTGTCAGTTCTCGGAGTTGATTTCATAATCACTAATACTGACCCTTTACCTAAATCCCACCACTTTAGAGAATGCCTAGAGGTCTATCTATTTCTCATCCAGGTTATTTTTATTTTTTTATTTTTTATCCTCCAGGTCTCTCCTCTCTCACCTGATCTCATAGTTTTCTATTTTTATCTGGTGACCATTCTCACTATATGCATTAGACTCCAGACATTTTTTTAAATATAAAAATCATTTCTCCCTATAGGTGCTGAGCATATTGAGGGAAATGACCAAATTTTTATTATTTTTTTCTGTCATGTAAAATACCTATAAACAGGCCAGTACCGAAAGACATACATGGGTCAAGAACTATGGAATAGACTCACATCAAATTTACAGATTTGTGCCTTTTCTATCACTACCTCATCTATGTGAACTTAGGCAAATTAATTAAGCCTCATCTATAACATTGAAATCCCAAAGCCTTATAGGTTGTTTCATGAAACTTTATAAGGCTGTCCTTATTTTCAAAGAATCGCCGGGGGTTATTGGAAACCTACCACTAGTGTATATTGAATAAGTTACTTACTCTTGTTAAGACTCAGTTTTCTCTTTCACAGAATGGATATGAAAACAAGGGCTATCTTGCAGGACGATGATAGATATCGAATAAGGTGATATACCTAGATTTTTTAGCAAAGCGTTCCCATAAGTCGTCAGCTCTTTCAACAATTTCACCACTTGCCCCAAAGTGACAAATGGCATTCCCTCCTCCTCACCCCCAGTCCATGGGTTTACTTACCCTGGAAGAAACCCAGAACTCCAAGCAGAAGACAAGAGGGCAGACGAGCCTCCTGGAATAAGAAGAAATGGACTGAGGGATGGAGGGTCAGAGAGTTGAATCAACGCCTTCTACATCGTTAAATGATAAGAAATATTCATGTGAGATCATCTTTTCAAACAGGAAACAAATAATAAAAGGAATGTTATGACTCTTTTGAAATGCAGCAAGAGAAGCCACGGTTAAAATTTTAACAAGTGCGAGTCATTAGCTAAACAAACCCTGACAGCTCCACAGGCACATAGACGCCTAACAAAGGCTTGATTTCTGAGACACCCTTAATAGTCAGTCCCTCTGCATTTCCCTCAAACGTCCCATTTTGTTCGTCTACTATGGACCCTAAAATGTCATTCTCTCTTCTCTCTGCAAGCCACATGTGTCTGAAAAGTATAGCTAACGTTTCCCTTCATCAATGATCAGAAGAGAGACGCTCTTCTGCATCTTGCCGTATTGATCCTGTTTAAAAAAGATGGACATTGCTGAGGAAAATGAATCAATTGATCCCTTTAAGCTTTCAAAAGGAAGACCTTCTTTCTTAGGTTTTGCCATTTTCTCTCAAATCTCAAATGATAAAAACCAGATCGTTGTCATTGCCCCCACTCTAAACAAGACTGAAAAATTATGGATTGTGCCATACATAATTTATAGTACTTAGGAGAAAGGTGACCTGATAGAAATACATTTTAATGAACACCTACCAAATGCTAGGCTTTATGGTATTTAATTTACATGCAATTCTCTTGTAATTCTCACAAAGGTGTAATGGGGTAGGAAATGTTAACCTTATTTTGCAATCAAGGAAACTAAGGTCAGGAGTTTGCAAATAAATGAAAATAAAAGTCCCTCATGGAACAATACATGGAGGAGAGGCGCTTGAGAGAGAAATGGAATGGGAAATGTATTCCATTTATTCACTTTCTAGCAGGGAAAAATATTATTACTAATAGTTCATGTTATATTCATACTTCAAATTTATTTGGGGTCTTATTATATTTTCATTTTGTTTCATTTTTAATATGAACTGAATAATAGAACTTTTAGTTACAATTTTCTTATTGAATTACTTCAATCCTCCCCCTCCTCCTAGTGTCAAAGTCTGTCCCAAATTTTCCAGAGCAGTTGGCTAAGAAACCCATATTTTTGTGAGAGACAAAGGCACTTTCTATAGAACTGGCCAGGACTACATCCCCTTTTACATTAGCTGGGTGTAAACATGTACATTGATTCATAAGGGAATGTCCATTATTTTAGATATTTTTTTATTAAGGGACAGTCGTCTTAAGCAGTAAGGAGCATAAACAATAGAGCTCATGCCTTTGGAACCTTTGTAGAAAATGACCACAATAGAGAGTTGACGTGGAGAAAAAAAAAGTGCGGTAAAACTGATTTCATGGAATTTTCAGCATTCTCCCCATAAAGAAAATAAATGTATGCATCCATTTATATATTTATTTATCTCAAATGAGCTCACCGTGAAGCACAAGTATTTCTCTAACCAGAGGTTTCATATGTGAGCTATCTTTTTTTTGTTGGTTTATTTGTTTTTACCCGCTCTAGACCTTTATTCTCTTCCCAGTGAATTGACCCAACTTCTCTGATTTCAGCACCTGTGGAAAGGAAGTCCGAGTCTCTGGATGGAGCCGCCAGACTGCTCTCTGGTCAAGAGGTGTGTGTTTGGTGATGCAGGGAGAAGAGTGATGAGCGGCCCCCACGGGATGTTTTCTCCTGCTCAAGCCCCAGGCCCACCTGCACCCCTTGGGCGGGGATCCGGGGTTCCCTCTTCCCCAGGGCTCTGCTCCCGCTGCAGAGGTTGCTTGAAGGTAAAGGGAGTTTGATGGGACAGGGAGTCTGTGTGCGTCAGAGGGGTCCTGCTATTGTTTGATTTGAGGCAATTTTATTGAGCTTTTGTGAGAGCCATCACTACAGAAAAGTGAGCTCGCCTGCACGTTTTTATTGTATATCCACAAACCAACCGCATCCTTTAAACATAAGGAATCGACAACTTTATGTTCATGTGTTAAAAAAAAAAAAAAAGTTTTGAATAGACATTTTGCAAGAGGATGCTGATTGAAAAGCAGGTATGGAAACCGTCTACCTCTCAGCAATCAAATACATATAAATTGAGCTTTAGTGTTAGACAAAGAGCAAATGTAAAAGTCAGAATATTTAAAATGAGAATGCTTACATTTTTACCTTAATCGTGAGGCAAAAATTGAGGTAAACTTATCAGAAAATGTCACAAAATACATCAAACTCCTTGTTTTGTTTTTTTGTTTTGTTTTGTTTTTTTTTAATCTTTAAGCCCATAACCCTTAATCTTATTTCTGGCAATAAATCCCAAGAATTCAACAAACAAACAAACACATCAAAATCAGCTAAAAGTTAAAATATTCACATTAATATCCATATTGTATAGCCTTCTTGAAAATTTTGAACACTTGGAAATGGCATATATGATTGAAAGAAGAATGAACAAATTACGGCATGCTGTATGTGAGGAAATACTCGTATATTCCAAGGACTAACTTTGCTTTGCAAAATATTTTAATATCATGGAAACACGTTTGCTTCATAGTATATGAAAAGATACGTGACTTTATACGTATAATACTTCCTATTACCTCAAAATTAGGTGCAGGTTAGCATATAAGGCATGAGAGGTGTATGGATTTCCCCACGATCAAAAGTAGAGTTTTCCTATGAAACCTTTTGTAAGGTAAAATGGCATAAAGCAAAAAAAGCAATTAGCATTTTGTAAAAGTGAACATTTTCTTCAGATTTCTTTTGGCTACTGAAAATTGGCGGTACTAATATAGGTTTTTCATAAAAGCCAAGTGCCATAAAGCAAACGGGGAATAACAGTGGGAGGAAATAGCAGGGAAGTCTGTGTACTGAAAAATGTCATAAAATTATTAGTGACTATATCTGATATGCTAAGCACTTTTCCCCCCTATTTTCTATGTCCCAAATACTTTCTCATGAGCACACATCAATTTTTAAAATGAATAAAAATAAATCTCATCAAAATTATTTTTAACGCAAACCTTAACATTTGGAAGGCTTTTTGAGTAGGACCTCTCTCTCTCTCTCTCTCTTTTTTTTTTTTTTTTTAATTTCAAATAATCTAGTCACTGCCCTCCCCACCCCCATGTTGAAAGATGTCATCTGAATATCACGGATTACTTCCACAAAACTAGATTACATCCCTAATTCATTATTGTCTTAGAAAACTCACCTTTCAACCACCTGCAGCACGGGCCATCATTCATATCGAACTTAATTAGAACACAGTTTGGATGTTGGAGGAAATCCTAATTTAAATCAATTAAAGGGAAAGTTGTCAAGTTCATTTTGGGTTCGCTTTTCTCCACTCTCACCGAAGGACTGACGAGATCTGTCTTCCCCAATCTCCTTGTCTTCTTCCAGGGTTATGTCATAGTGTTCGGTGTGTAAATCCAGGGGCTCGTGGTGGCAATTAGCATCTGAGCCTCCTGCCGCAGGTAAGGGAAGGAGCCTGGGTGACAAAGGGAGGCGTCCCAGGATTTCACACCGGAAATGCTTTGAGGGGTGCCTTCGTTCACAGGTGACACATCTCTAGCTGGTGGGGCAGGCAACCCCGTACTCTGGCCCTGTTTCCATTTCATGTTGAGAGCTCTTCTTCCTTCCCGTCCCATGCCCTAAATCCTATTGTGTCACAGTTAATCTAGTCATCACGTGGAGAAAGCATGTCAGACGGTGACTATTTAAGGAGCACATCCCTTTCACTGATGAGATCATTACGGGCCCTTTACTTCTGCATTGCTAAAATAAGATTCTTTGCCTTACCTGTCACCTACCCATATCCTTGCTGCCTTAAAATGCGTGCTCCCTCTCCACCCAACTTACATAGAACTACTTTCTGTGTACTAATTTCACTCATTTCCGTGCCCGCTAAAATCATTATCTGCCAAGCAAAATGGACCAGATACATTCTATATAGTGATTTTATATATATATATTTCTATATATTTCTATGTATATATTTCTAAATATATGTATTTTAGATATATTAGATATATTTAGATATATATTCTCTATATATTCTATATATATTCTGTCTATATATTCTATATATATTCTCTCTATATAATATATATATTTTCTAAAACTGGGGCATATGGTCACGATCATTTATATATCCGCCTTATCTCTCAGGCTGTGGCCCGGCCCATGAGAATGGGAACTAAGTTTTAACAACCTTTAGTATCCTAGGATGTAGGTTACTCTCAATTTTTTACTTTGAGTGAATTAACGAGTGAAAAAATAATAGCTGTCTTGTATTACTTTTGACTACAAAAGCATTAGAAGATTTCAGAATGATGGAGCTCCTGAAATCTTCTAATAATTTGAGGAAATTACCCAGGATATTTGAAAGGAGACATTCCCTTTAAATTCTAAATGTATAGTCTGTTATCGATAGAGTTGATCAAAATAAATTTCTAGGTAAGAGACTAGAAAATCTAGACTAAATTATGGTTAAGCATTTGAAATATTTCGTGGAACATCCTGGACTGCAGGTTAGGGGGCTACTCAGAATTTCCACCTCTCTAGTCAAAGTAGGTGTAAAAGCCAAGACAATTACCCAAGTAATTAAGGGGGTCATATTTTCTTCTCTCCTTACATGACTTTTATGTGGAGCTTTGTCTTCTATCACATTACAAACTCCTTAAGTAAGGTTAGAAATCTCACTCTTTTTTGGGTTTCAAGAATCGCCTCCCCTGAACTGTGTCTTAGTAGATACTCATTTGGTTGATTATTGTCAACTAACTCCCGTAGGATGACCAGGCCCCAGAGACACCAGCTCTTTCCCTTTTCAGTAATTCTTTCAGGCCTCTCCGTGCCGGTTACCAGAATCCTTTCAGAAGGGCTGTTCCAACCCGGAAGAGCCCAGGATGGAGAAGGGGGCACCCCTGAAACAAGAGGTGTCTGAGGCATGCCGTTAGCTTCTGGAAGACCTAACTCTGCTTTAAAATCATCTAGGACATTTTTTCTTAAATATTTATTTATTTATTTATTTATTTATTTATTTATTCATTCATTTATTTATTTTTGATAGAGAGAGACGCAGAGAGAGGCAGAGACACAGGCAGAGGGAGAAGCAGGCTCCATGCCGGGAGCCTGACGTGTGACTCGATCCCGGGACCCCAGGATCGCGCCCTGGGCCAAAGGCAGGCGCCAAACCGCTGAGCCACCCAGGGATCCCCCATCTTGGACATTTTTAAAAGGAAGATCTCTAGTCTCGCCCCCAGACATTCTCATTCAATGCTCCTGAACTGTAGCCCAGAAATACGCATTTTATTTTACATATTTCATCTTGTATTGAAGTGTAATTGACGTGCGACTTTATATTAACTCCCGGGATACAGCACAATGATTTGGTATTTGCACGTATTATACAATGACTACAGTAAGTTCAGGCATCACACGTCATATATATGTCATAAAATATTTTAGGGAGAATACTGAGATTCTGCTACATGAAGAGCTGCAGAAAGCCGGGACGACTGAAGGGGGAAGCTGTTGTCTCCCTCTGCTCTGGTTCTAGGAATTCATGGGGACGGGGATACGGGTCATGGCCAGGGGGAGAGAGGATGTCCTGCGTGCTATCTGATGTGAGACAGAGAGAGACAGAGACAGAGAGACAGAGAGACTACGAGCTGTTGACTGTCAGCAGGCGGCTCCAGCAGGCAGGGCGTCCGGGGTCAGCAGGACCAGGCCCCCACTGGCCAGCATCCTCCCTTCCAAGCTCTGCTTGTCAGCTGTCCCACAAAGGACACGATCCAGGTTGGCGGTGGCAGTCACTCTCCGTACCCCTGTGTGGCCCCCCTGACCCCCTGACAGGTGCCTGGCAGCTTGAGCTTTCCTTCTTGAACTCCTGTATCTTGTTGAACCCATTCTCGCTCATGAACACACGGGGCCATCTGCTACTCACTGGGTGGCTGAATGGGGGGGGGGGGGTTGCTGGGTTTAGATCCACAGCCAGAAGCTGAGCGCCTAGGTCGCGTCTCAGAAATGAATCCTATCACAGCAGGGGCAGGGGCTCTGGGTGCTGGGACTCACTTCCAGGATGGTGACGCCGGCGGAGAGTTTAAAGGTGACCACATGCATGCCCTTGAGGGGGGTACTTGAGCTCTTGGAGAAGTGGGCAGCACAGATGCCATGGGGGCTCCCGGGGGACAGAGGCCACAGCCCGCCTGTCCGTCCCACCGAGGCGCAGCCGCTGCTGCCTTCCATCCCGACGCTGGATTCAGCGGGAAGCGCATCAGGGGAGGGCCCGGGGTGTCGGGCCCCCCGGAGCAGCAGCCAGACTGCTGAACACGACCAGGCTGGAGACACAGGCTGGACGCCGGCAGGGGCAAGTCTTCTAGATCAAGCAAAGGCTTTTCTTCGGCTCCGGGGTACGAGCTCCGCTGGGAGGTGGTCGTTTGCTTTGGTTTGGTTCTTCCTTTCAGGAGTCAGGTTCCTCCTGCTTCTCCTTGGGATCCAGGGTCAGTCACCTCAAAGTCTGACGAGCTACAGCGGGAATCTGCCCTCCTCCGGGGAGAGGCCTCCTGGTGCCTCTGGTGCCTCCTTCATCGTCTCCTTGTTGTCTTCCTCCTCCTTATACTCACTCTTACTCCTTCCCTCGTCTTGGTCTTCACCGTTGGACTCACAGCTGGAATCCAGCTGCTGCGCTCCCCGACGGACTCACCCTTGGACCCTGGGCGCCTACCTGTGGACTCTGTGGGGCCTGGCCCCTCTTCCTCCTCTTCTCCCAGGTTGGGCACCTGGCTCATGGAGGCCCCCCACCTGCGTGCAGATGTGTCTGGGGCTCCCCCTGGCCAGTCTGGGAGCTCTTGGTAGCCTGTGGCCTTGGCATTCAATGGGTGGGACAGTGAGCGCGGCTGGAAGGGGTCCCATGGTTGAGTGTGATCCGAGCCTGGGGGTTGCTTTAGGTGCCAGGGGGAGCTTGGTAGCAGGGGGCCGAGGGCTCCGCTCTGCTCTGAAGAGAGCAGCGAAGTGTCCAGGGCACACGCAGGGTAGTTTTGGTGGCGTCTGGCCAGCACAGCATGTACTTGGTCAACAGCGTGGTCTGCTCAGGACTGGGCAGGTGGGGCCTGGCCGCCAGGTTGGTGAGCTGCGGGCTGAGGATGTCCTGCTCTGCTGTGACGGACGCCCCGCCCCTCCTCACTCAGAGCACCCACCTGCAAGGGACCTCAGTGGCCGAGCGAGTGCTCACCCCCATCGCACTCCCAGGGACTGTTCGCTGCTGCTCCTGAGAACGTCCTGTTTTGGTTGCTCAAGAATGCCCGGATTCACGTGTTCCACCCAAACACCCAGCCCCAGGCTGGGGACGGGCACGCATCCCTAACATGTGATGCTCTCACGCTCACGTACTGGTGGCACACAGCCCCCAGGGCTCGGGGGGATGGTGGATGGGTAAGCACACCGGGCATGATTGATCCAGATGATCCTGGCTGCATCATGGAAGCGCAGCCTCAGGAGGACCTCGGGCAAAGAGCAGCTGTCCCGAATTCTCTGCTTTGAGAACATTTCCCACGTGCTCAGGCCCGGCCTTCTTGCGGCCTCATAGCGCCTCCCTTGTCCCTTGCACTGCTCTGCTGGGGGAGTGAGAGGGGGGTTTCCACCCCTTGTGGATATGCAGACTGATGCAGGCGCATCCTCATCATCCTGGCCGTCCTGGTGACTCAAATCTCTAAAGGCACGAGGCCTTCTACAAGTGTATGCTACTATTAACAACGTAAGCAGATACACGGATAAAGGATTTCCCAGGCTCCGGAAGCTACGGCACTAATCCCAACTTGGATGCTTTTCCATATCATTAAATAAGGGGCAAGTACGTTTTTGCATTTTGATTTTTCATGTTTTTTTGATGTATCTCCATGTTATTTGATATTTAAATACTCTTCGCTCTTTTTGCATGTTTTTGACTTTGATCCTTCCTGAAATCATCCTGGAGACAGCATGAGGCTTTTGGGTTATTTGTTTTTTTGATTGTTGTTGCTTTTCATTGTAACGTTAAAATGTTGATGACACATTGACCATGTAATAACCAAATAAATCACAGTTTTGGCTTAGAAGGCTTGAATTTTTAAAGGAGCAAGCTGAGGATTATCAAGGTCTATGATGATTTCAAATGGAAAAAGTTCAATTCTTTCATTCTAGTGTGGTATGGACTATTGTGATTAAGTTAACCATCTTGTTCATGCAATCATTTGTTTTACTTTATTTTTAATTTTTTTCATTCCATTTTTGTAAAGCCATAAGTGGCACCTGGATGTCTCAGTCAGTTGAGCCTCTGACTCTTTGGTTTTGACTTAGGTCATGATCTCAGGGTCGTAGGACTGAGCCCCGTGTGTGTGGAGCTCTGTGCTCAATGAAGAGTCTACTTGTCCCTCTCTCCTCTCCCTGTATCTCTCTTAAATAAATAAATAAATCATTATTTTTTTAAAAAGACCTTAAAACATGGAGAGTATATGGATATATGTATTGGTGGAGGAGAGATTCAAATTTTTTTTTTTTTTTTTTTTAGATTCAAAGATTTTATAGTGAAGGAACAACTAAAGAAAATATGAATGCTTTCCTTTCCTTTATCCACCCTACAATTAGAGTTGTCTTGCGGCAACCAGTTGTAATACATTTTAACTTGAAAATGCTCAGCTTCTTGGTTCAGACAGCGGTATGTCCTCACCTTCGTATTTCATATTAAAATATATCTAGGGTAAAAGCCATGTAACTTCTTTTCCTGAGGGAAGAAGGATCATTTTGTTCTTTTGAAGGATCTCATTTAGTTTTCTACTATCTGAAGATAATTTTTCTAAGTTATGTCTAATGTCTATCTGTAAATACATCCCAGCGTCTGTCGTTATCAAAACTTTTACCAATACTCATTCCAAATTATTATTATTATTTTTTATTTATGATAGGCACACAGTGAGAGAGAGAGAGGCAGAAACACAGGCAGAGGGAGAAGCAGGCTCCATGCACCGGGAGCCCGACGTGGGATTCGATCCTGGGTCTCCAGGATCGCGCCCTGGGCCAAAGGCAGGCGCCAAACCGCTGTGCCACCCAGGGATCCCTCCAAATTATTTTAATACTATTTATTATTAGTCTAATACCTAGATTATACTTAGCAATCTTTTTATGACTTAAGAAAATAATCCATATTTAGTTGAGACAATAAAATGTTACTAGAGTTTTTTGGTAAGGTGGGATGGTGATGGTCAGCATATGAAACTTGATTATAAGGAGTTTACATCTTGAATCTGGAATAGTTTTGTTTTGTTTAAGATTTTATTTATTTGTTCGTGAGAGACACATAGAGAGAGGCTCCCCGCGGGGAGCCTGATGTGGGGCTGGATCCCAGGACCCCTGGATTGACGACCTGAGCCACAGGCGGATGCTCAACCACGGAGCCACCCAGGCGTCCTCCAGAATGGTTTTTGACACATACTTGGCACTCAGTTCGTAGGATGGATGGAAGAAAGGAAATTGAGTTCTGTTGTTTTCCATCTGAGATGGCATTTTTCTTCTTTTTTCCAATATGTGTACCCGAACCTTATTATATGCCCTATATGACAGGGCTGTATTGTCCAAGGTGCTGTATTTTACCGGAATGGCCATTTTTGCAATATGTGTGGTATCAGATATAAAGAACAAAAGAGACTAAAACGGTTTTTCTATCTTATTTCTGTTGGTAGTCTAAAGAGAGTAGTAGCTAATTTTACTTTATTGTTGAGAAGTAATAAATATCTCTGGTGATTATGTGGGGAGAAGAGTGCGCACATATCCCACGATTTCACGCATAAGCAGTTATTTCTGGATTCAAAAATTCCCAAATAGACCAAGTTCGGTACTAATGTTGAACACATAGCTGCATTTTAAAAGTTGAAAGAGTCGATTGAGTTATCTGTTCATCAAAACATATGCCTTTTTCCCTTGGATTTCAAAACTTGACTGGGCATGTCATGAAAACAGAATTTTCATAAAGATTGTAAAATGATATAGACAAGAAATGTATAAGCAAATAAAAAATCAAATTGTGTTTCTAAATCAATAAAAGCAATAACGAGAGAAAAAAATCCAAATATAGATAAAGTTTTGTTTCATGCCTTCAATCAAGTCTGCTGTGTGTGCAGTTTAATGAACCTTTCATTTTATTGAACTAGCTTACCAATTTATAACAGAAAGTGGAATTTAGACTGGATCCGCAGAACACCATCCGTGTGTATGATTGGTGAAAAGGCTGCCTTATACACCAGGAAAGTATGAAATTTAGGGGCAAAATAAAAGAAGAGCTTTCTCTTCCTCCTTAATAATTTGTCCATATTTATTGTATCTATATGAATTAACAGAGTCCTAATTTATTCAATGGATTATAATCTAATATAATCATGATTTATTTAGATGCTCAGATTTTTCCAGATTGTGAATCCCATCAATATACTCTTGTGTCTTTTTGAAGTCTCCTTCATTTTTCATTGTACATCTTTAAATTATAACTTAAGTAATATTATGTGACTTCCTGTATCTCCCCGCCCCGTCGTCCCCCACAGGCCTTGGTAACATTGTCCTCCTACTTTTAACTCTAAATATATTATAGGTTTTAGGAAACACTGTTATTGTTTTTTACTATATACATTTGATTCATTTTATAGGGATTAAAAAGAGAAAAAGTAAAACATAAAATAAGAAGAGGAAAATATATTATAATTACCACATATTTAAGATTTCTGGTGCCCTTAATTGCTTTCTGGAGATATATATTTCCATCTGGTATTATTTTCCTTGTGTATGAAGAACCTCTTTAGCAATTCTCGTGGCACAGATGAACGGTGGATTCTTTTAGCTTTATATATCTAAGAAAGTCTATATTTTATCATTTGGAGGCAATTTTTCTATGTTATTAATTCTAGGTTGACCATTTTCTTTAGTAGAGTTGTCCATTCCTTCTGGCTTACTTTGTTTCCATAGAGAAATCTATCATTCTTCATTCTTTTGTTTAAAACCTATAACTTTTGGGGCACCCAGGTGGCTCCGTGGTTTGGCATCTGCCTTCAGCCCAGGGCATGATCCTGGAGACCTGGGATCGAGTCCCACGTCGGGCTCCCTGCATGGAGCCTGCTTCTCCCTCTGCCTGTGTCTCTGCCTCTCTCTCTGTGTCTCTCATGAATAAATAAATAAAATCTTTTAAAAAATCTGTTATTTTTCTCTAGCTGCTTGCAAGACTTTCCCTTTATCATAGTTTATTTAACAATTGGTTTAAGGTGTGCTTTTACATTGTTTTATTCATGTTTCCAGTACTTGGAGTTTATTGACTTTATTGGATCTGTGGGGTTTTAGTTTTCATCAAATTTGGAAAAAAAAAATCAGCCATTATTTCTTCAAATATATATTTTTTATTTTGAATTTTATTTATTTTATCCTGCCCTGATTTATTATTTTTTTATTCCAGTTACACATGTGGTAATCCACTTGTAGTTATCCCACAGCTCACTGAGGATATATTCTCTATCATATGTCTTTTTCCTCTCTGTATTTAATTTTTGATAGATTCTGTTGCTGTGTCTTAGGCTTATAAATCTTTTCTCCTGAAGCCTCTATTCTGCTGCCAGTGAAAACCAATGTGCTTTTCATGGCAGACATGATAGGGTCACATCTAGAAGTTTTATTTGTTTTGTTTTGTATATTGACGTTGCTACTTCACATTTTTAATGTTCTCCCCTTTCTCTTTGAACATAAGCATGTAATCATAACATTTGTAATGTCCTTATCTAGTAATTCTTTTTTTAAAAAAATATTTATTTATTCATGAGAGACACAGAGAGAGGCAGAGACACAGGCAGAGGGAGAAGCAGGCTCCATGCAGGGAGCCCGACGTGGGACTCGATCCCGGGTCTCCAGGATCAGGCCCTGGGCCCCAGGCAGGTGCTTAATCCCTGAGCCACCTGGACTGCCCTTATCTAGTAATTCTATAGGCATATGTTGGAGATATTGTGAGTTTGGTTTCAGACTACCACAAGAGGGTGAATATCACAGTAAGGTGAGTCAAATGATATTTTTGGTTCCCAATGCATATAAAAGTTATGTTTACACTAGAACAGTAGACAATTTAGGACAAACTAAGTGTGCAATAATCTTATGCCTTTAAAAAGATGTACAGGGCAGCCCCAGTGGCACAGCAGTTTAGTGCCGCCTGCATCCTGGGGCGTGATCGAGTCCCACGTCGGGCTCCCCACATGGAGCCTGCTTCTCCCTCTGCCTGTGTCTCTGCCTCTCTCTCTCTCTGTGTGTCTCTCACGAATAAATAAATAAAATCTTTAAAAAAATAAAAAGATGTACAGATTAGTTCAAAAATTAAGATACTTTGATGCAAACTACTTAATAAAATTATAAATATAAAACAATATAAATAAATATAATACAGAGATAACCATCCCAGCAAGTCATAATGATCGGTCACAAATCACCATAGCAAACGTAATAATGAAGAAGTTTGAATATTGTGAGGATTACCAAAATATGACACAAAAACTTGAACACACACTGTTGGAAAACTGGTGCCAAAAGACTTACTTGATGCGATATTGCCTCAAATCTTCAAGCTGTAAAATATGCAGTTATTTGTAAAGTGTGATGAAAGGAGGTATGACTGTATCTGATTGTTTCTTGGTCTGTTTCTACAGATCCTTGTTTATTTATTTTTCTTTAAGGATCATACCTTCCTGATTCTTTGCTTAACTGGCAGCTTTTAATGACATGCCATGCACTGTGACTTTTAATTTTGTTGTTGCAGATACTTTAACGTATCTTTAAATATTCTTAAACTTTGTACTGGAACATAGTTAAATTACTTGGAAAGATATAGATGCTTTTGAGTTTGCCTTTAGGTTACATGCTCGGGATCCTTAGATTAGAGTCACCTACATCTAATTTTGCCCACTACTGAAATCCTACAGAGTTTTCTAAGTATTCTCTCTGATTTCCTGTGAATTATGAGGTTTTTGTCTTTCTGGTTGCATAATTCTTTTCATGCTCTCAAGTAGTCTTGCTTATATATGTATTTATCAGTGATGAGACAAAGATTTGAAGAAATGCTCCAAGATTTCCATTGCTTTATTTCTGTGTAAGATCCCTTCTCTCCCCTACTTTGACCTGCCAACCTTTCCCATCCTGGACTTCCTCTTTTAATTGCCTCCTACTTACCCCATTGGTGAGGAAGGAATTTTCACCCCAGACCTTTGAGGATAACCAAACCTATGTCACTCAACACTGGACTGAGGAAACTGACCATAGTCACATGTCCTATTAGTCACATAGATTCACAGTCTGAGGAGGGGGGGGTTGACACGGTGTGCCTCCCAGAGGTGGCTCCTGGGGACAGTGAACAACTAGAAGCTACAGGAAGCAGCCTTTGTAGTACTGAAAGGGTGTGGTGAGCCCAGTTCCTATGAAAGAATACGAAGTTGGTTGGATAATCCCATGAGCTGTCGGGGGACCCACTATTCAGCTGTAAGCCTGAGTTAGTCCCCTTGACCAAGAAGGCTGTTTGGCTAGGAGACCTCATCTGTGAGAGCAGAACTGGGAGGTGAATTTGTGGTTATATGATTCGATGCCCTCTTGGTTTTACCAGCTATAGAGGCAGCGCATAATATTGGACTTTAATTTTAGGCTTTACACCACACACCTGACTCCACTCTCCATCCGCTCAGCGTAGTGCGATTGATGAGCGCTGACTGGGTCCTTCTTCTCGATACTGCAGTCTGGCGTCTCACTAGGCCATAACCTGGGGATAATCATAGAGTTTGCCTCTTTCACGTACCACTGTCCTGTGCCACCTCGTGTGTATAGTTGGAAAAATATTTCACTGACTTTGCTCATTGTTTTTATTTCTAGTGAAATGATAAATCCGCCACCTGTTACTCCATCTTGGCCTTAGCATACATTTTAAAGAACTTTGGTATGGTACACATGATAAATTGAAATTTAATGGAAAGTTTATCATTATTAAGCAAATGCTAAGTATCAGAAAGATGTGGATTTCACCACTATTACTTTTAAAAAATTTCCTACCCCTCCAGAATCCTAGAAAAAGTATGACTGTAGTATGATTAGGGGAAGAAAGGCATAAAAGGGAAGAAAAATATAGTGAGTATTTGAAAAAAAAAAGAGGGAAAGAGTATATTACATAATGGTAAACCATGACCATTAGCATTCCTCTTTTATTTCTATTTTTTTCCTCTTTTATTTCTAGACTTGAATCTGAAGGCTCATAATTTTGAAAATGAAGAGACACATAAGCAGTTGATTTTATTTGTTTTGAGATTTTATTTATTTCAGAGAGAGAGAGAGAGAGAGAGCAAGCATGAGTGAGGGGGAGGTGGAGAGGGAGAAGCAGATTCCAGGACCTTGGGATCATGACATGAACTGAAAGCAGATGCTTAACCTACTGAGCCACCTATGTACCCCTAGGCAGTTGATTTGAATCAGTATTTAAACTTTTTCTACACAATGCTCTTACCTAAAAATAAAAATAATAATAATGCAGGAATAATATGGACATCAGTGTTTTCTGCAAAGACATGTTATAAAACCTACACAGGTACTTTATAGAAGGCTTGGCACACAGTAGGTGCTCAATAAATATCATTTCCACTTAAGCCAGTTTGATTACTTCTGAAGGACTTTCATGTCTTAGAGTTTCCCTATCTCTTTTTTGTACAAACTAAAATTATTTTACCAACTAGCTGGTTTCAATTCTGTTTTTGCCATTTCCTTTTCTATTTCCTCACTCTGGGAGGCTATAAACCATGCTGTGTCCCTAAGTAAATAAAGAAGTCCTCAGCCTCCCCAACAAAGAGTATTTTTTGGCAAACTCACTGCACTTATGCGGAGTGTCAGAATTTCAAAGCCTCCCTAAGGAGTCCGGCAAACATATCTAAGGGAAGGTAACAAAGTGATTATGAGTCCTTTACAAGGCAGCAAGGCCACTCTTCAGAAAGAAAGGTGGGCTGTGTAGAGTCACTTGCTTATCCTACAAGATCTGTAGCAGCAGCAGAAAATACACGCAGAAAGAATAAGATACTGTTGGCTCAGAAAGGGGAGTTCACTTGAGAGCCATGCATTACTTTTAAAACTTTACTATCGTTAAGCGTATAGGAGAACTGCGATCCTTTTGGTAATGTTCAATCCATATGATAGTCAATTGTGTTAGCGAGTATGTATTGAACTAATTAAATCATTTTCAATATATTGTACTAAAGTATGTACAATGTTTGGACATAAAGATGCTGTGAACTACGTAGATAAGGACTTACTAGCGTTAACATTCCAACTTCTCAATTACCAATTCTGTAACCATGAGCTAATTATCTAAGATCTTTGCACTTCACTTTCTATCTCTTGTTAATAATGGACATTCCAAAAAAATAATAATAATGGACATTCCATAGGATTTTTCTGAGTGTTAAGTAAACCAACACAAGTAGAAGATCCATCATGGTCCAAAATTCATAAAAGGCCCCCGGTGAATGATTGCTCTGCCGATGTTACTACCACTACTAGTAGACCATGAACTATTACTACATTTATCATTATGTGTTTGTTTTCAAACAATGGACATTTTTAGGTTCGTGCAGTGCTCGCCAAAAGCAGAACTCCTAAAATCAAAACAAGGAAACAGACAGAAATGAAATATTATAGGCACGATGATGGAGACTCAAAAATGAAATCTATCATGTAAGAAAACATGGCATTTAAAATATAAAGAATTATTGCTCATATTAAAACAGAAAAATAAGGGAGAATAAAATAGCTTTTACCACTCTAACAACTTTTTGCCTTGTGTATTCACTCATTTATTTATGAAATACTTATTAACTGCATATAGTGTTTGAACTATTATTCCAGGCATTGTGGATAAAGAAGCTAACAAAACACACAAATTTGATCTTTTACGAGATTACAATTTCTTAATGGGAAAAAAAAGAGAATAAGTATCATATTATGTCATTTCCTATCTTATCCTAATTCCTCAGAAAGTGATACATACCTTTATATAATGGGAAAAAATAATGAGAAGAGGAATAAGGAGTGTGTGTGTGTATGGGTAGAAAGGATTGTAATTCTTACATACGATGGCAGGAGAAAAGTTCTGTAAGAAAGTGCAAACAAAGACTTAAAGAAGGCCTAATTTTGACCTTATTGGATAGATGAGAAGAGTATTTAAGGCAGAAGAAGTAAGCAATGCATAGTTCAGCCTACAATCCTGCCTCTAGCATTGATAGAACATAGAAGATATGAATGTCGTTGAGTGAGCAAGGATCCTATCATCTGAGGGTAGAGAGTTAATGGAAGGAGAGTAAGTATTTGGAAGGCAGGTGATCTTATAGATTATTCTCAGGACATTGGCTTTTTCTTATAAAGAGATGAATCATTCCAGTTCTGTGCTGAGAACAGAAGAAAGAGAGCAGTAGGGAGCGCTGCCTGGGTGGCTCAACTGGTTAAGCATCTGACTGTTGGTTTCGGCTCAGGTCATCATCTCAGGAACATGAGATGGGGCCCTATGTCGGGCTGCATGCTCAGTGGGGAGCTTGATTGAGATTCTCTCTCTCTGCCTCCTTCTACCGCTCCCCACCACTCTTGAATGCTCTTCCTCTCAAATAAATAAATCATTCTTTAAAAAAAGAGAAGTAGGGAGGCCAGTTAGGAAGTGGGTAGTGGTTGGATTCCTGGTATGTTCTGATGTGATTAAATATGGGATCTAAGAGAAAGAGGGAAGTCGTGGATAACTCCAAGGCATTGGTTTGAGCAATTGGTTGGATGGAATTTCCAGGTAGAGAAAATGACAATGCAAGTGGAAGTTGGAAAATAGTAAGATCAAGAGGTTAGTTTGGGGAATATTAATTTTTATGGGATTATTAGATATTTGAGCTCTGGTGTCATGGAAATATTTGGATACAAGCCTAGAATCCAGAGTGGAGATCCAGGCTACAGATATAAAATGAGGGTCATCAGGATATGGAATTTTTTCCCATATTTTTTTCACTCCTTATCTGTAGACATTTTAAATTTATATATCCTATTTTTTTCAGAATTACACTAACTTTTTAAAAATATTGCCTCACTGCAACATTTAATATATTTTTTAATATTGTGTTTATTTATCTATGAGAGACACAGAGAGAGAGAGACAGAGACACAGGCAAAGGGAGAAGCAGGCTCCCTGTGGGGATCCCGACGGGGGACTCGATCCTGGACCCCAGGATCACACCCTGAGTTGAGCAGATGCTCAACTGCTGAACCACCTAGCTGTCCCAATTTAGTATTATTTCAAGGGCAATGGAAGGAAGGTACGGGGCACATCTTGGTGTAGATGGTTAATTTCACCAGGTATCATTTTGACAGCTTTGAGCTTGGACATGCTATTTTAGATTTGTGATCCTCAGTTCTCCACTTGCAAATAGGAGATAATAATACCTATTTTATATGATTTTTGTGGGAGTCACATTTTATACCATTATTCATAATTTTGGTTTTTAATTATTAAGTGACACAGGATGTACAATGTATTCAGTGCTTCATATTCATCACCTATTTTAATCCTCATTAAAAATATAGAGGTAGGTGGAATTATCCTACTAGGAATACAGAGCTTCAGGAAGAGTGAGAGATGTACTCATGTTGACACAGAATCAAACATATCTATTAACTATGTGTTTTGCTTTTGTTGTTGTTTTTTATATCCATTTTATATAATATCAGTCTAAAGTCATAGAGATAGAATAAGAACACAATAATTCCTCACTATTTTTATTATTATTTTATTGTAATAAAAATTATGCATGTGAGGGGGGTGACTATCAGTATTAGAGTAGTATCTAATTTTCTATGAGGATTCAACAAAATTTCACTTGAATGAATAATGTATGTATAATAGTTCTGGTAGCAAAATATTTTCAAATGCAGTATCTTAATTAAGCAACATTTATAAGTATATATCCGTACGTGAATTTCACTCGTTCAGTCTATGGGATAGTACAGTATACTCAGTATCTTACTCAGTGAATTGCTTTAAGATTAATGCAAAGTGGATCCATAGAGTCTCATTCACCCAACATATCTGCTTCTTCAGTGTTCTGTGAAAGACGCTCTGGTGCTCTTCACTATCCCCTTCTAGTGCCTTCCATTGTGAAGAATCCATCCCAGACAACTAAATGTCATACCATGTTTCTGTACTGAATGAAACCAGCCCATTAACTGCTGAATACAGTTGAAAAGGGATGGATGGTGAATTTTTTTTTTGAATGCGTTGCAGCCAAGCCCAATTAATAACTCTTGAGTCTGTAGGTCAGTAGCGTCTGATGCTAGTTTACTTTTTTTCTGTAAATATTATTTATCACGTATGTTTTACTTTACTTATATAATAATTTTTCTTATCATATCATATATTCCATAAGATATATTTTTATATCTACTATATAAATGCCCAAAAATATCTCTGCTATGGTATTTAAGCATGTACAAGAGCACAAGTGTTGGGCATGAATGGTGCACTCAGTGGTTCCATCCAGGTGAATCTGATTTATGTGGGCAACTTCTCATAAAATTAAGTGTTCTCATCTGTAAATTGGAAAGGGGATGCTCTTCTTTCAGGGTTTATAGTATAACCAAATTACATGCTTTGAAAGATATAAATAATGTTATTAGTGACATCTATGACAGTAACTTTAAAACTCAATATTTATTGGACACATATACACTAAATATGTGTTCAAAAGGTTTATATGAACCAGTGAAAACAACCTTACAATGGGCCTCAAAGGCAAGTATTATAATTATTCCTTTAACAGATAGAGAAATTAAACACTGAGGTATTAGAGAGGCTAAATATCCTGCCCAAACAGGTAGCTGGCATATGCCTCCTTGTTATAAGAACAAGATGAGTTTTTTAGAGCAATAATGTCCAATAAAACTTTCTGCAATGAATAAAAGACTGTACATGTACTTTGTTCTATATAAACAACTAGCCACAGGTGGCTGTTGAGCATTTGAAATGTGACGAGAGGGATAAAGGAACAGAATTTTTAGTTTAATTTTAATTACAGTTTAAATTAAGCAGGCATATGTAGCTAGTGGGGCTGCCATATTGTACAGTGACACTCTGGAGCAAAACTCTATTAGACTGTGAGACCCTGCAGGGGTTGTACTGTGTCTCATTTGGCTTTGTGTCAGGGACTAGTACTGAGTTGAGGCCCGGAGGTACATGGCGAATGTTTGCTGCCTTGAAGAAGAGATTTATTGACGGGTTCCACCCTCAACTTGTGTGTCTAGTTTCTGGTTTGTGGATGTCCCAGTACACCCATTCTTCTCTATACCTCCATGGTCTTTTAAGTTCTTGCTTAAGGAGCCTTCCCTTGGCTTCATTTCAAGCTCCTCAGCTGGGTTCAGACACCAAAAGTATCACCATTCGCCAGGGAGGAAGTATAAATACCAGTGGAGAGTGTAGGTCCTAGAGTGAAGCTGCTTTGCTTCATATCCAGTCTCACAATTGCTGAGCTGACGACCTTTCTTAGAGAAGTCCTTTAAGCTCTGTCTATGCATCTCAGTTCCCTGTTCTATCAGGTTATCTCATAAAAGTTCTCTTTGCATGAGGCAGTTGCGAGGGTGACTAGAGATAGTCCTTGAAACGCTTTGCAGAATATCTGGCAGGTAGATTAACCATCAACAGATATTACCTACTTTTATTATTTTTCTTTGATTTTTCCTGTTTGTGCCTTTCCTTCAGACCTCCAGCACATCACGAAGGTAAAATTTCAGGAGAATGTTTTATGGAAAACATTTTGTAACCGCTATTAAAACTGTGTCTACCAGATGCTGATTTAGCTCCTTTATTTAAACAATCATTTCTTGAGCTACAGTAACTTGCCAGATCCTTGAGGTGGAACAAAGAGTATAAGGATAAGTAAGACACATCTATTGCTTCCAGGGAGTTCCCAGTCTGGTAGGAAAGATAGCTAACAAGATTACAGAGTAGTGTGAACATTACGGAGGAAGGAAGTACGAGGCAGTGATGAGCATTACTGGATAGGCAGGAATGTCATGGGCATCTTCATGGAGGAGGGTGTATCTCACTAGGTTCCAAAG
This sequence comes from Canis lupus familiaris, assembly GCF_011100685.1. Taxonomy (NCBI): domain Eukaryota; kingdom Metazoa; phylum Chordata; class Mammalia; order Carnivora; family Canidae; genus Canis; species Canis lupus. The sequence continues at coordinate 88,149,330 of NC_049226.1, read as the reverse complement.
AATGATTAGCACTTGCTGGGCGCATATGAACTGTAAACGTCATTGATCCATCTATCCTTTGCTGATAGGAACTTAATAAATCATGAAAAGTAGTTCTTCCTCTTCCATCACCATCTCCTTCTCCTTCTTCTCCTCCTCCTCCTTTCTTCTTCTTCTTCTTCTTCTTCTTCTTCTTCTTCTTCTTCTTCTTCTTTCTTCTTCTTCTTCTTCTTCTTCTTCTTCTTCTTCTTCTTCTTCTTCTTCTTCTTCTTCTTCTTCTTCTTCTTCTTCTTCTTCCTTCTTCTTCTTCCTTTCCTTTTGTCTTCTCTTTGTGCTGTTGAGTAAAAAAAAAAAAAAATCTGGAAAGTGAAAGTCAATCTTATATCCAGATTATGCTTTCTCTACAAAGTGTCAAAATGGGTACAAGGAAGAAAGAGACAACAATAATTAGTATGTGATTATGCTGGAGCTCTCACATTATAGCAGATGCCACAGTAAAGGTCTTAGAAAATCCAGATAAGAATATTGCAAAAAACAAAAACAAAAACAAAAACAAAACAGTTCTTTTAGGTGTTAAAAAAAGCATGTCAAGTAATTGCCACAGCTGGTATGTTGGCCAGCAGCATATTTAGAGGTGACCATGGGGTGCATTGAAGAGCAGCTTGAGCTTGCATCACTATGATTAGGTATGAGTTCTGGACAGTCTACATGGCCTTGTGCTGCCAGGGCTCGTATAATTGCACAACCCATGCCACCAGCAGGGCACATCGCGCAAGGAATTATACTTTTTAAATTAGATGCTAGAAAGAGGTTTTCTAACTACATAGCAAAGGCAGCTGCAACTGCAACAAGACATCTGGCCATCTCTGTTTTCTATGTTGTAGCTCAATATATTAAAAACGAGTGAAATATTTGAGATCTCTGTCACCAGGGCACTAGGGCATGGTGTTTGGGCATTGGGGGGGAGAGGCAGAAAATTTTTATTTAAATCCTATCCCTGATCATTCCTACTTGTGGAACGTTGAATAAGCTATTTGACCTATATGTGCCTCAGTTTTCTGAGCTATAAGTTAATACTAGTATCTGCCTTAGAGCATTGTTCTAATAATCAAGTCAGGTACCACGTAATTATGGTGCCGTAATTAGTGGCCAATAAACGTTAGGTATTGCCTCTCCTATTATCCTGTCTACTGGGTTCTTCCAATTCATGTGGCCTTTAACAAGTGGTTGTTCGGGAGCACCTGGGTAGCTCCGTCAGCCTTGGACTCTTGATTTTGACTCGGGTCATGGTTTTAGCCTCTATCTATCTATCTATCTATCTAGATATATATATATGTGTGTGTTAAAGATATATATATATATCTTAAAAATAAATCATGGTTCAGTGAAGTAATGAGTAAACGAGAGCCTTATATTTATATAGATTTTGGAATCATGCCAACAAATTATTTTTCTCTGATTCCAGGGTTGAATATTAATATCATACTCCATAATTTGAATAAGTGATGCCTTTAATAACAAATAATAAATTATATTTTTAAATATTTATTATAATAAAGTTATATTATTAAATGTCTATAATACTCCATATTGGGGACAAGAGATAGTGTGTAGATTATTTTTAGGAATTATTTTAATGTTACCATTGATATTCATTCATTGCTTATTTGTTCATTTTGTCATTGGTTAATAATCACTTGTAGCAAAATGTCAGCCTGTTTCAAAATGTATGTGTGTGTGTGTGTGTACATATATGAATTTTGGTATGTATATATTATATATATATGCATATATACACATACCAAAATGTACGTATGTAGATGTACACACACACACACAACTTTATAGTCTGTCATTGTGTAGTGTTAAAGATGGGATTTAAACAAATGGTGGAAAACCACTTTTTGCAGAAAAAGGGCATTAAGAAACGTTCTACAGTTACCCTGACAGCAATGACATAAAATTTTTCTCCTACATTTTTTCACAAGGGACAAGAGTGTCTGGGTGGAGTGAGGAATCAGAAACCACTAGAATGTGGCACTCCAATTGGATAAAACACACTTTGCCTAATAATTTTAACTAAGCACATATTATGAAGAACTGAACTCCGGAGAAGTTTTATAAAATGTAAAGAAAAAGAAATATACATTTCCTTTAATGACTACCCTGGGCAGCATAAGACAGGAAGTGGATCATTTCAGATGCCTTAATTAAAATGTTGACCCATCATTGCATTGGAATTGGTCAGAATTGCTTTGCAAAATTTGAATTATTTGAGTGTGTGTGTGTGCTTGTTTGTTACAACCCAACACGTTATTCCCAGCAAATGTGTGGAAATGATAAGTTTTACCAAAATTCCTGAGTGCATGTGTGTGCGTTTTCACTTGTCTGCTCTCTGGGAGAAGGCACTTCCCCTTGAACTCACCTGTTTACTTGCTCCAAGCTTGCTCCTCACCCGGGACGGAGAATTGTCCTCGTTAGGTCTCTCATGTGACGGGGGCTGTTCCAACCCTCTTCCCTTCAGTCCGACCTACTGTGGATAAGCGGGGAGCTGAGAAACCTGCAGGTTTTGTCTTCTTTACAGATTTTCTTCAGGTGAGGCAGAGGGTAAACGAGCCTGTTTGTGTATTTTACTGTAGCTGATTAAATATCAGTTTATTGGTCACAAACGCATCTTCATTTTCTGAGGATATCTCTCATTTTTTTGCATACTTTTTTAAAAGATTATTTATTTATTCATCCATGAGAGACCCAGAGAGAGAGAGAGAGAGAGAGAGAGAGAGAGAGAGAGAGAGGCAGAGGGAGAAGCAGGCTCCATGCAGGGAGCCCGACGCGGGACTCGATCCCGGGACCCCAGGGTCACGCCCTGGGCCCAAGGTGGACATTCAACCCCTGCACCACCCAGGTGCCTTCCTTTTTGGCATAATTTTGAAGGGTGTGTTGGGACAGACGCCTTCCCCACCCCGACTGCCCGGCTCTCATTGTTTCCCTAGAGCACACTTGGATGTCTGGGGCTCCTCTCCCCGCTCAGGTTGACAGCGTGTGCTTTAGCATCATCTCCGAGTAGACCCCGGTAGCACAAGGATGTCCCTGAAGGTCTTGGGTTGCATTATAAGATGTAGGAGGAGGGGAGAGAGAGAGGGAGCGCGAGTGTCAGTAGTAAGGTCTTAGCTTAATGTTGTCAAGTGACTTCTGGAGTCGTCGCCGGCACCTTGTATTTGCCTCCACGGAGTCTGCTTTACAAGGGCATTTTGTGCCAAAAGAGACTGTTCAAAGTGGTGCTTCTGGTGTCATCTCCAGGCGGGGCTGTGCCACGGGCCGCAGTGACGGGGGCTGCAGACAGGCCGCGACCCGGGCTCCCTGGGGACTGCAGGCACCCAGGCGGCCCGAGGACAGACCAGAGGGCCAGGGCCACTCGGTCACTCAGGCTTCGTGGCTGCCAGCAGAGGAGCATTTGGAGCTGCCCACGACTCAGGAGGTTGGGGAACTTGCGGCCCCAGCACTGGGGGGGCTCCCCTGAGTCTGGCCTCTGCAGAGCTGACCTGGGCAGGGACCCCACTCAGCTCCAGCACGGCCGACGTGTCCCCGCAAGTACCCGAGGGGTTGCTTCCTGCGGGTGTTCAGGCCACACTGGTGAGCTCCAGTACGAGCGCCACTGCGTCTGCACACTCTGCACACGCACCTGCAAGCACACACACCTGTGTGGACCACACGCCTATGAGAGGCATGCTTGAGCCTGGAGTGAGTGGGCCGGGGGCCTGGTTTTCCATTAATCAGAGAAAATCTGAAGACCCACAAAACAACACAGACTTGTTGTGAGGCTTCGGCACTCCCAGGTTTGAAGCAAATAAATAAATACCTGTTAGTTTGTCCCATCGCTGAAATGAGCACGTGAAATGACTACATCACAATTATTATGTCATTCGCTCGTATTCTGGGATATTGTTAACACAAAACAAGGAGCTACTAAAAAAAAAGAAAAAGAAAAAGAAAGACCGAATTCTAGCAGTATGCTTATTTTAGACCGAAGATTAAGCATTATTGGGTACGAAACTTGCAAATCTTTAGTTATATTCGCTTTTATTCAGAGATCAAAATGTCCTCTGTACACTACAGAAGGAAACGCTGGGCACATTTGGATTCAGTCGATATCGCCAACTCTTTTTTTTTTTTTTTTTTTCAAGTGTTCTGACTTTGGCAGAAGCCAAGAAGCAGTTTGCAAAGCACTTTTCCTTAATATTTAAATTCCCTTTGAGGTTTAAGAGAAATTTAATCCACATGTTTCTAATTCATTTGCACTCAACTCATAAAAAAATGTTCTTCAATTTGATCTCATTGTGGTCCAGGGGCATTAGGCAGCTTTCAAATGAGCCTTCCTCCTTGAATTGAAATCCAGATGTTGTGTTGTGTCAGCTCTAAGCAAATTCGAGACTCAAAAAAGTCTCGGTCATAAACGAGGAGGCACAGATGGTTTTGGATCTTAGGGAGGAAAAAATCCACAGATAATAGAAACTCCCTTAAAATATAAGGAACTATCGTTTTTAAGGATTTCATTCAACTGGTGAGTAACGTTATGCTCATTTGAAGACGGCAGTGTCTGCAGCCAAGGGAAATGACATGATCCGAGGCCAAGCCGCCAGCGAGAGCAGAGCCAGGAATAGACTCCCAGAGACCTTCTTCTTACTAATCACGAGCAGTGATTAAAATAAATAAATAGTAGGAGGGTGAAAAGGATGGAACCAAATGCTAAAGCCATATGGTAACACCATCAGGGATAGGAAAAAAAAAAATAAGGTTATTTTTCACATTTCAGATATTCCCTCACATTAGCCACAGAAGAGATAGGAGGGGGAGAGGGAACCGGATCCGGCGCAGCAGGAGGCAAACAGCCCCAGCCTGGGTGATCATATTCCTGGCATCTCCCAGAGTTCGGATTCTCAGCCTCAATTTACAGCATCTTGAGGCGAGCTGGGAGTCCGTCCCCCTTCATACGAATCTACTTGAGAAGTGCTCAAGTGTCTTTAGGCCACTGTGCGGATCGGACAAACGGACTCGGGCCTCTGAGTGCTCACCTGTGACCTGCTTCACCCCAGCACAGGACCGTCGCCTTCCTGCCCTCCTCAGACCCTCCTCATTAGCAGCACGACCTCGCCAAGGCCCGAGGCATTGTTTTGCGGGCAGCTCGGACCCGAGAATTTTGTCACTGTCTTGAGAATCTTTTATTTGGAAGACACTTTGGGATCCATTTATTTAGCTGAGAGAGACAGAGAGAGAGAGAGAGAGAACACACACCATGCAGGGGGGTCATGGGGAGAGGGAGCCTTCAGCAGGCTCTGCGCAGAGCACGGGGCCTGGTGGGGGTTCCATCCCTCCATTCGCAGATGCCCACCTGCGCCAAAGTCAAGGGTCAGGCACCGGGCCACTCGGGCACTCCTGGGGGACACTTTGATGCAGGCTTTTTAGCTAAACATTTGTCAATACTTTGTTTAGTAGGATGTGGGCCTTATTGGGAGTTTCCCTTAGAAATTGCTTTAGAGGGGACCCTGGGTGGCTCAGGGGTGGAGCATCTGCCTTTGGCTCAGGGCGTGACCCCAGGGTCTCGGGATTGAGTCCCACATCGGGCTCCGTGCATGGAGCCTGCTTCTCCCTCTGCCTGGGTCTCTGCCTCTCTCTCTCTCTCTGTCTCATGAATAAATAAATAGGATCTTAAAAAAAAAAATAAGAGAGCGCTATGCAATGCCTCTTGCATGTGTTTCTTAAACGTTGGCTCCTGGTCTGGGTGCAGCATCTTTTAGATCTAAGTCCTGAATGCCTCCTGGTAGACTAGAGGGTGTCTGTGACTATCTAGTAGCCATTCACCCAGACTCGTAGTAGGGTCTCAACTTGCATGTGGAACCCCCTTTCCTCTTCATTCCACAGAAGTCAAGTGGGGTAGATAGATCCCAGGCCAGGCCCAGCAGGGCATTGACTTAATGTCAGGCAGCGACCCACGGAAGGATAATCAGGGCTGCTGGAATTCATCACAACATCCTTGAGTAAAAGAATCTGGAAGTTTCTTTGGGTCTTGATGAGAAGGTAGGTTTGATATCCGGGGTTGCTTGTAGCTTCTGCCGGCATGAGGGGGAAGCTCGTCTGTAGACGGAGCCCCGTGCAAGAGAAGAGAGCAAAGACATCAGCGTTCCCACGGCATTGGTTATGTGCCTGGAATCAGCCACACCTGAAGCCTTTCCATCGCGTTAAAAAGGTACATTTTTCCTTTTGCATCAGCCACTTTGATTAGAAGTGTTTCATTTAATATTAATATGAAAAGAACACACAGATGAATGTTATTTTTTCAGCTCACAGTAAGATGGCTTTCATCAAAATAGTGACTAATGGCAATTATTTTTCTTCTTTTTCTTACTGTTATTACTGCGATTATTGTGGCCGAAAATAGCAATAAAAGACAATATTTGTTTCTCCTCTTAAGCGGACTTTAAATGGTTTTCAAATTTATTTTTATTTTGTTAAACGTTGTCAGCCCCAACCCCCAGACCTCATGGTGCTTGCAGACATAGGCAACTACTTTGTTCAAAGAAAAAAGTCATTCGTCTCCTTAGATATGCCCAGCAGGTCTATTAAACTCCTGTGATTTCTCAGCCATTCACAGTTACTGCATGATGCTTACAACTGTGTTCCAACAGATCCTTCACACTTTTTATACCTTTTTTTATCCTCTTTCTGCAGACAGGCTTACTATTTAATACCTGCTGGATAGCCTGGTACTATTGATTCTAAATGAGTTCCACTGCCTCTGGTTGCTGGCTATCTATGTGAGAGTGGCCTTTTCTTTGAGAATGGATCCTAATTTATAACCCAATTTATATTGGTAATCTTGACCACGAAGCCAGGCAAAGGTCTACAGCTGATAATTTTGTTAAGAAATTGGAAAAAGAAAGAAATGATTGTTTAGGAAAAATAGCAATGAATGGTGGAGATAAAGGACGAAGGACAGGGACCATGCGTACCCTGGGAGAAGAAGACACAGGTGAATGGCCTGCCTTTGTACCCCCAGGTATTAGTATAGTGACAGGCATTGCCCTAAATTCTCACCTCCATTTGCTTAAGGCCACTACTGATAGCCAGGTCCTCAGCAAAGGAGATGGTAGGAGTAGGGTTTGATGTTTAGCCTTATTCTGGTGAGTTTCTACGTACAGTTATTTAGGGATCACAGAGAGTCTCCAGGGGGGCTTTTGGAAAAGCTTATTTGGGTAAAGGCAGTTTCCCTGCAGCTATATTGTCCTAAGTAGATAAATAATGTCGTCTAAATTCATTCTTATCGCAAATATCTAAACATGTTTGTTGTGAAACTAGGGGATCAGGAAGGAAAACTCAACTATTTTGGGAGTTGGTTCAGTGGCTGGCAAGAAATGTAGATAGCGTCCCTGCAGACTGTTGGTCAGACGTGGAGGGTAGTAGTGAATAAATACAGTCTGGTTTCTTTGAGTTGAGCGCTCCGTCGTGATGGCCTGTGCACCCCCGAACGTTCCACTGGTTAGGGTGACATTCACAAAGAGCGTCCGGGGCTGCCGTTCTGGGCACCTCTCCACGCACACGAAGGCTCTGGTGTAAGTTCTGTTTCTGCACGTCGCCACAGGATGCTTCTATTGCTCCAGAAGACACCAGTCCTTAGCACAGCATAGCGTCTACCTGCTGATTTCTCAAGTGTGACAAGGGACCTCTAGCCAACCGTGCCTGCCCATTGTATGCATGTTTTTGAAGGGCAGAGGTAGCCGCTATACGGCGTACTGTAAAGGGAATTTGCCTCAGAGTGACGTCCTGCAGTCACGGTGCATCATATACAGTGTTAACAGTTATTAAATGAGCTCAATGGATAAGATAGAGCATAACTAATATACTATATAATCACTTAATTTCCCAGAGACGTTCCATCATCCCGCCACTGGTAAAACTAGAGGGCTTAATTGGACCGTCAGGGGTTCTCTAAAGAGGTGAAGTGTGGTGGCTCACCAACAGAGAATGGAGGGATCATTTCAGCAGTTGTGCCCGAACGAAATACACCACGCCCAGCCTCCGCAGAGTGCAGATATTTTCAAGTTTCAAGTGAATTGTTCATTGCAAACCACCTCCTCTTTCCCATCGATGCCACTAAACAGCCATTTTTAAGGGAATTTACAGATATTTGCACACCAGGTGACTCCGCTTACACTCCTCAATGTCTCCATATCTATGGTGATTTTTTCTTTTTTTTTTTTACTTTATATGAAGGAAAAATATTTAAAATATTATAACAGAGAACGAAACTCTTTTATGTGCTGAAAGCTGAGAACCCTCCAGATTAAGTCACTCAATTTTGTGTTTATTCTGTAAAGCCAAAGTAGCAAAGTTAAATAATAAGACTTGTATGCTTCAGAAGAACATTTTTTAGAGATGGTAGTTAAAAATGTGAGTTTTAATTAAGAAATATAAAATCACATTTTAGCTCTCTGGGAATGGAATTGCTTTTAAAGCAATCAGACTTAACCATGAGTCTAAGACAGCATTGTGTTGTGGAATAAGGGACCATATAGACTGTGGAATAAGGGACTGTATAGGGTGTGGAATAAGGAACTGTATAGGGTGTGGGATAAGGGACTGTAAAGGGTGTGGGATAAGGGACTGTATAGGGTGTGGGATAAGGGACTATATAGGGTGTGGGATAAGGGACTGTATAGGTTGCTTCTTTAGAAGCAAATGTCAGCAACAAACTTTTATCAGAAGTTTATTGCTATTACCTGTTTATATTCTGAGTATTTTTGCGTCTTAATCATCTTTTTTAACCTAAGGGAGTTGATAGCAATCCTAAGATGCATAACTCCAAACAGCGAAGCCTACTCTACCAATTGTTAAAAGAGAAAACATTTCACTTCTCTAGAATATCTAGTTTAACAGTATAGCTCTTCTATCTGGTTTGTTTTACCCTTAAAATTCTGAACAATCACTCTGCTGAGTTTTCTGATGATGCTATTTTGAGCATTGCAGATACCTCATGTAGTCCTCTTCTGTCAAGTTCCCATGTAGTCCCCACTGTTTTAGAACTGTGCTTGGTTCCTTTTGCGGAATAATATATTTATTCTAATTTAGGATGATTGCAGAGATGAACGAGTTCCCGTCCCATTTGACTTGTTTGGTAACAACTATGTTAAATTGTTAAATCGCATTCATTCCAGTTGTTTGACATAGAGATTACCATTCCTTTGTTCCACCTGTTCTCCCACGAGTTGAAAATTTGCTGGGTGAAAGGTACTGTTTGAGGAGCTGAATAGCAAGACAAGAGGAGGGCAGGAGGACAGACTTTTGCGGAGGTGGCAACCATGGAAGTCCATCATTTCTCTAGATTATAGAGTAATATGGTTACAAGGTGGTGTGGAAGCAGTATGTGGTAAGCAGGAGCGAGAGCTCGCTGTGTCCATATGCGGTTATGAGGCCTTTGCAGGGGGTAGATAGCATTCTATCTTGCAAGCTTAACATAAAAATAAATAAATAAATAAATAAATAAATAAATAAATAAATAATAAATAAATAATAAATAAATAAATAATAAAAAGAAAGTTTAACATATTTCATCTCTCACTCTCAATCGTCTCTCTTAGAGGGTTTCTTTAACATCTTTGGTTGTTAGTATGATTTTTACGCTTCTCCAACTTTACTCAAGAATATGTATGCTACTCGTCCATTAAAAAAAAAAAAAAAGTGAAAGCGGTTATGTTCCAAGCAACCCATTCCTCTTCATCTCCACTGCCGTTATATGGTTCTGATAAGCGTCTGTTTTGGTTCTCCTGCTTCTGCTCTTGCCAACCTCGGCGCACTCTCTATCCACAGTATCAGGAGAGGAACTCCAGATCAATCTGTTTTCCTCCTGCCACCGACTTTCCAGCGGTTCAGTTTAATGCCCTGTAGGGTTCAGCAAGATCTTCCCCCCTCCTTGATCAGCCCCGCACCCTGTGCCAGTGTGTCCTCAGGGTCTTCTGACAAAGGTAGTCTCCCTTCTACTCTTTGCTTGTCTGGTTCCTTATGCTTTACAGCCTCAGGTGAAATATTACTTCATCAGAGAAGCCTTAACTATTACTTAGCTATATTATTTCATAGCATCCTGCACTTACCCAGTGTAACCTGCTTCATTATTTGCAATTTGCATGTTTATTACCTATTTTCTAGATCATCAACCTGATAAGATTTGAGACAGTTATAGACTTTGCCCCTACGATAGTGTCTGGCAGGTATGGAACATTCAAGAAAGCTATTTTCTGGATGAATTAATGTCATAACATTTGCATCCGGGCTAAATATTTCATCAATATGTTTGTAGTTTATATTGACCATTGTATGTTCAGGGTTTAACTTCCTAAGGATTGAGGGGGAAAAAAACAAAGGTCTTGGGCACAGAATTAATTGGAAAACATATCCAAATAGTCTTACGTGTCTCTCCTGTGCAACTTGAACCTAAATTCAATACATTCAAACTGTAGGCTACGTCCACTAAAGCCAAGCTACCTTCAGCTATGGATAACGTGTCTTTTTTTTTTTAATTTTTATTTATTTATGATAGTCACAGAGAGAGAGAGAGAGGCAGAGACACAGGCAGAGGGAGAAGCAGGCTCCATGCACTGGGAGCCCGACATGGGATTCGATCCCGGGTCTCCAGGATCGTGCCCTGGGCCAAAGGCAGGTGCCAAACCGCTGCGCCACCCAGGGATCCCCAATAACGTGTCTTTGAGCATTGCTGTAGGCTGCATTCCACCAGACGGGAGGCAACAAGCTGTGCGCCTAAACTCTCATCATCACATCTGTAAGTCAAGGTGAAAGCTATAGCCTTCCTCCTGTGGACCTCACGCTGCCTTTAGAAGAAAAGAAAGGTGCAATATTTAGATTGGGGGGAAAAAAAAGCATGAAAACAATTATTTGGCATTAATAGAATACCAAGGACTATTCCATTTCCTTAAAAAAAATCTGGATGACAGAGAATTCCCCAAAACGCTAAAAAGCACAATTGCAGATACCTGGAAAACTATAATCAGTATTTTAATATCCCAGTTTTTGATGCCAAATCCAATGTAAGATAAGTTCCCTCAAAAATCTTTTCTCAAAATATAATTGACATATAACATTTTATTAATTTCAAGTGTATAACATAATGATCTGATACTTGTATACATTGTCAGATGATCACCACTATAAGTCTAGTTTACATTCATTCCCGTACGTAGTTACAGATTTTTTCTTGTGATGAGGACTTTTTAAGGTTTATTCTCTTAGTGATTTTCAAATATGCAATATGGTATTATTCACTATATAAAAAATATTTTTATAAGTTTACATCTGTTCAGTTTTCTCGAACATAAGACTAACTCTAAGCCACTTAAAAGCTATTCCTTCCATCTTGCTCATCCTTTTAAAAAAATATATATACATGATAAATCCACTGCCAGAATAAAGTAGTCTTTATTTTAGACTTGGAAAAATGAGAATAAATTAAATGGAATACAAACCGGGACACATATCAAGCTCCATATCAAACAGAGGAAATAAATTTATATATTTTGAGTCTTGTTGACACACAACTTCATTTCGTTTCAGGTGTGCAACTTAGTCATTGACAAGTTTAAGCATTATGCCATGTTCACCACCGGTGTCGCTACCATCCCTCCCATTGCATCACTATTACAGTGTCATTGACTGTATTCCTTATGCTCTGCTTTTTATGCTTCTCTCTTTTTTAAAGATTTACTTATTTGGCAGAGAGAGAGCGTGAGAGCACAAGCAGGGGGAGTGGGAAGCAGAGAGGGAGGGATAAGCAGACTCCCCGCCAAGCAGGGAGCCCCCCTCGGGGCTCTGACCCAGGACCCTGGGATCATCACCCGAGCGGAGGGCAGACGCTTACCTGACTGAGCCACCTGGTGCCCTCGGCTTCTTATTCCTGTGACTTCCTTAGTTCACAGCTGGAGGCCTATCTCTCCTTCTGCCCTTCACTTGTTTGCCCAATCCCCACCTGCGCCCCCCTTGCAGCCATCAGTTTGTTCTCTGGATTCATGGTTGTGATTCTGCTTCTTGCTCCTTTGTTCATTCTTTTAAGATTCTATACACGAGTGGAGTCATATGGTACTTGTCTTTGTCTGACTTATTTCACTTAGCGTAATCCCTTCCGGGAACATCCATCTTGTCTCAGATGACATGATCTCATCCTTTTTATGGCTATATAATATTCCATTGTGTGTGTATATCACATTTTCTTTATCCATTCTTCTGTTGATGGACACTTAGTTGGCTTCCATGTTGGATATTATAAATAATACTGCAATAAATGTAGGTGTGCATATATCTTTTTTGAGTCAGTGTTCTTATTTTTTCTGGGTAAATTCCCAATAGTAGAAATATTGGATCATATGGTATTTCTATTTTTTTAAATTTTTTTTTGAGGAATCTCCATACTCTTTTCTACAGTGGCTGCACCAACTTATATCCCATCAACACTGCCCAGGGATTCTGTTTTTTTCCATATTTTCACCAACACTAGTTTCTTGTCTTCTTGATTGTAGGCATTCTAAGAGGTGTGATATGATACATCATTGTGGTTTTGATTTTGCATTTCCCTGATGATTAGCGATGTTGAACATCTTTTCATATTATCTGTTAGTTATCTGTAAGTCTTTTTTGGAAAAAATGTTTTTTCAGGTCCTCTGCCCATTTTTCACTTGGATTGTTAGCTTTGTTGTTGCTGAGTTGTATGAGTTCTTGATATAATTTAGATATTACTCTTTTTTAATAGATTTTATTTATTTATTCATGAGAGACACAGAGAGAGGCAGAGACATAGTCAGAGGGAGAAGCAGGCTCCCTGTAGAGAGCCTGATGCGAGACTCAATCCTAGGACTCGGGGATCATAACCTGAGCCAAAGGCAGACCCTCAACCACTGAGCCACCCAGGTGCCCCAGATATTAATCTCTTATTGGATTTATCATTTAAAAATGTCCTTTCCCATTTAGTAAGTTGTCTTTTTGTTTTGTTGATGCTTTCCTTTGTTGCACAAAAGCTTTTAATTTTGATTTAGTTCCAGTAGTTTATATTTGCTTTTGTTTTCTTTGCCTTAGGAGACATATCTAGAAAAACGTTGCTATGACTGATGTCAGAGAAATTACTGCCAGTGTTCTCTTCTAGGACTTTTATGGTACACATTACATCTTTGAGTTTATTTTTTGTGAATGATGTTAAAAAGTGGCCAGTTTCATTCTCTTACATGTAGCTGTCCAGTTTTTTTCAGCACCATTCATTGAAAAGATCGTCTTTTCCCCATTCTATATTTTTGCTTCCTTTTCATAGATTAATTGACCATATAGTTGTGAGTTCATTTCTGGGTTTTCTATTCTTTTCTGCTAATCTATGTGTCCTTTGTGTCAGTACCATACTGTTTTGATTACTACAGCTTTGTATTATATCTTGAAATTTGGAATTATACCTCCAGCTTTGTTGTTCTTTCTCAAGATTGTTTTGGCTATTTGAGCTCTTCTGTGATTCTATACAAATTTTAGGATTACTTGTTCTAGTTTGGCAAAAAAAAAAAATGCTGTTGGTATTTTGATAGGGATTGCATTGAATCTGTAGATGATTTTGTGTAATATGAACATTTTAACACTATTAATTAACACTATTAATTCTTCCAATTCATGAGCACGGGATATGTTTACATTTCTGTCATCTTCAATTTCTTTCATCAGTGTTTAATAGTTTTCAGAGAACAGGTCTTTAATCTCTTTGATTAAGTTTATTCTTAAGGATTTTATTCTTTTTTGTTGCAATTACAATTGATGTTGTTTTTCTAATTTCTCTTTCTGTGACTTTATTGTCAATGTATAGAAATGCTACCAATTCTGGCTATTAATTGCATATTTAGTATATTTGTTTGCTCTAATAGTTTTTTTGGTGGAATCTCTAGGACTTTCTGTGTACAGTATCATGTCTGAAAATAGTGACAGTTTAACTTCTTTACCAATATCAATGACACATTTCCTTATCTTGTCTTACTGTTGTGGCTAGGACTTCAAGTACTACGTTGAATAAAAGTGGTCAGAGTGGACATTTTTGTCTTATTCCTGATATTAGAGGGAAAGCTCATGGTTTTTAACCATTGAGGATGATGCTAGCTGTATTTTTCTTATAGCCTTTATTATGTTGAGCTATGTTCCATTAAACACATTTTCTTGAGAGTTTTTAACATGAGTGGGTGTTGAATCTTGTCAGATTGTTTTTCCTACATCATATGATTTTTATATTTCATTTTGTGGATGTGATGTATGTTGTTGATTGATTTACAAATATTGAACTATCCCAGGAATAAAATACCACCTGATTATGGTGAATGATCTTTTTAATGTATTGTTGTATGTAATTTGCTAATATTTTGTTGAAGATTTTTGCATCTATATTCATCAGAGATATTGGCCTGTAGTTTTAGTTTTAGTTTTGTTTTGTTTTCTTTCTTTCTTTCTTTCTTTCTTTTTCTTTTTTCTTTTTTGTGTGTGTGTCTTTACCTGGTTTTTGTATCAGGGTAAGCCTGGTCTCATAGAATGTGTTTGGAAACTTTTCTTTCTCTTCTTGTATTTGGAATAGTTTGAAGAGAATATGTATTAAACTCCTCTTCAAATGTCTGGTAGACTTCACTTGTGAATCCATCTGGTCCTGGCCTTGTTTTTCCTTTTTTTTTGTAGTTCTTTGGGTTACCAGTTCAGTTTTGTTGCTTGTAATCGATCTGTTTCTTCCTGGTTCAGTTTTGGAAGATTGCATATTTCTAGGAATTCATCCTTGTCTTCTAGGTTCTCCAGTTGGTTGGAATATATTTTTTTCATAGTATTCTCTTATAATCATTTGTGTTTCTATGATATCATTTCTCCTCTCTCTCTCTCTCTCTCTTTTAAATTTATTTGTCTTTTTTTTCTTTTTTGATGAGTCTGGATAAAGTTTTGTCAATTTTATTTATCTTTTCAGTGAGCCAGTTCTTGGTTTCTTTTTGTGATTTTATTTATTTATTCATGAAGGACAGAGAAGCAGAGACATAGCAGAGGGAGAATCAGGCTCCCTGTGGGAAGACTGATGAACGACTCGATCCCGGGATCCCAGGGTCACGCCCTGGTCCGAAGGCAGGTGCTAAACCACTGAGCCACCCAGGTGCCCCTACTCTTGATTTTGTTGATTTTTTTTCCTTCTTTTTTTTTTTTAAGTCTCTCTATGTCATTTATTTCTGCTTTTTATTATTTCTTTTTCTACTCACCTTGGGTTTTAGAACATAGGTATCTTGAAATCTAAGGGCTACTAATTCTAGATATTATTTTTTATATTAGTCCTTAAAATAGTCTAAAATTACCTCGACTGTGGTTAGTAGGTAAAACCAATGTACATATATAACAGTGTACCATACGTTTAGTAGATAAACGTTAAAAATAAAGATCTATGTTTCTAGTGATTATCTTTTAAAAGAAGAAATGGTTATTTTTAGTAGCAGAGGGAATATTTTTAATTGAATTTAATAACACAATGAGAGAAGGCTAGACTTAACCTCAATTGTAAAATGGAAATTAGAACTACATTTCATACTACCAACCTTTGTGCACATTAATCTAATTTAAATGCTGTTTAATTGTAGCTCACTTGCTCTTCATTTTAATATTAGGATTATGGAAAATAGACTTAATTGTGACAAACATACTTAGATCCTATGTAATAACAGTGTTTTTAGTTTTATTGCTTTTTGTTTTTTCTGAATGTTTCCAAATACTTCTATGTGTTCTGTTGTATTTCCTCCTCTCTTCATTCTCTGAAGTCAAATACAAAAATAAAACATGGTTAGAATCCAAGGAATTGACTTTAAATTTTATTTTCTTTCTACCATCTGATTGACTGCATTTTGTTGAGTAAATCATTCATTCAATCAGTCAATGTCTTAATTTCTCCAATATGAAATGGAGAATTATCTTTCACTATTCCTCCCTTTTTGTTTGTTTAAATGAAATATGGAATTAAATACCTATGTTTGATCAAATGAAATAAGAAATTAAATATCTATGAAATTAAATATCTACAAAAAATGGTGTGACATAAACTGAAATATACTAATCTGTATTTTCTAGTTGACAAACTGATTTACTTCCTACTCTAGTTATTGAAAGGGAGTCAGTCTTGATACCTTTCATCTTTGATGGCAGAAATCAGAAATTGTTTAGTTGGCTCTCACCAAAGAGAACGTTTATTGCTCTGCTAATATGTGGCTTCAAAAAAAAATTAAACTTTGACTCATTTTGACAGTTAAAAAATGAGTCCTTGTGTGGAGCATGAAGCGAAAATGTAGGAGGTGGAGAGGGAAATAAATTCTATTCAACAACAAATCTGTGTCAAGCATTGAGTTGTTGCCAGTTAAAATATAAGACACCCATTTAAATTTAAACTTTAAACAAACAACAGATCATTTTTACTATAAGTACATCCTGGACCTCATTTGAGACATACTTTTACTAAAAAAAAAAAAGAGATTGTTTATCTGAAATTCAAATTTCATTAGGAACTTTGTGTTTTTATTTGCCAAATCTGGCAACTATATTCTCATGGGAATTCTGCAAGGTGACATACGTTAATACAGTTGGGAAAAGTAAGTTTTGGAGAAGTTTCATTACATTCTTTAGATCACACGGACAGGGAGGAGAGTAAACAGGCAAGGCCTGTCTTCCCTCAATTCGAGTACTCCTTCCCCCATGACCTCCTGCTCGTAAAACACACTAACACATTTGCCTGCAGAATCAAGAAGAATGCCTTTACCAACACATACGTTTTTCCCTGGCTAAATAGATCAGAACAAAGGGAAATATTTCATTTTATTCTACAAAAGCCCCCCATTCTCCCAAGTTCCATCAGAAGAGAAAGGAGCGCTCTCATTTACTCTCAGCACATAATACAACTACAACCACATTCCCTCAAGGTGAGAAGCCCAGAGTACATTCAGAGAGCTGAGGGACACATTTACAGTCTCCCAAGAACCTATCCTTGCTCCTTTACCACTATTTATCATTTTTGTGGTGAGACATATTTGGGGAAGCACTGCAGTAATTCCCTCAAAGCAACAGTTCCAGGACTCCATACAGCCATAGGTGGCCATCCGTGGTCTGTAGATTCTGAAGGATGAAAGAAAAACTGAGTTTATTCGCAGTTAAAGTGATGAAAGTGGCAGCTATTAAAGCTATTAGTTACTATTTTCTGTTCTGAAAGAAAAGGAGAGAGGATATTAACACTGGGGGCAAAGGAAGATGTATTGCTGAGCTCCAGCTTTGGAAGCCTTGCCCTGCAGCCTGTGCTGCTGCTCCCACACAGTTTGGCAGGGGACAAATAGTGAATAGTGTTCTATTTTTAATTTTAAACTTTTAAGCAGAAGGCCATCAAGAATAATCTGCTCAGTAAACAGTTGGTCTGGAGTCTTAGCATTTCTCTTCGTTCAGCAAACAGTTTCACAAATGTTAAATGTTAGGGAAGAACCAATGGCATGTGTGTTTTATGAAATGAGTCTTTTGCCAAGAATATCTCTGGCTTTTTTTTTTTTCCTGATGCAATTTAGGGAAGAAATGATAAACATAGCTGGAAGACAGTGAATATAGGTGTAAGGCATGGACTTTCTAGCTAGATAGACACAAGTTTCAGTTAGGTTCAAGTGCTAGCTCCATAACTTACCTGCTGTGTGATCTTGAGCACGCTACTTACATTTACTACATCTATTTCCTCTGAGAATGAAATTAGTAGCAATATCTCGTTGATGCTAATGTTGCAAAGATAAAAAAGAGATTGAGTATATGAAATGCAAAGCAATACCATGGACATATTTAGATGTTTATCAGCTCCCTTTAGTTTTATCTATTTTTTTTTGAAATTTTGAAAATACAGTTTATTGGGAGAGAAGAGAACTGTGTTAAGAAAAATAAAACCGTAGATTTAAAGGCATCATATGCTTTTATCTGAAACTATATTATATGTTAGTAATTCTCTCATCATATAAACATATTATAGATCCAAAGGCAATAGTGTCTGTTGATACAACCATAATACTTTTCAAATTCCTCAAACCCAGCATGGATGGGTTCAGTGGGTGGAAATCACAAGGGCCATACTGCAGTTTAATCTCAGAGGCTCTCAGATATTGTCATTTAATGTCATTGGAATTAAGTGATCTGTATGATAATGAATTTTCTTTCCAGAGATATTCAACTCGTCTCGTAATAACTACACATCAGGAACTCAGTGGAAAAGATTCATTTTTAAGGAAAAGAGATGCGTGAGATGGCTTTTAGGCCAGATTATTTTCCAGCTTTCAGATTATGCATTTCTAAGTACAAATTCTATAACTGGTTTATTGAGTCTGATTTAATTAATCCACTTGTTTATTTATCATTAAAAATCATTAAAAATACACTTACTGTGTTCCTACTATGTGTTCAGCACGACTTTAAGTACATGATGAACCAACATTACGTGGAAATCATAGAGAAAATATATTGAAATGTAGTGAGGAGAGAAAAAAAATTGTCAACCAATAGTTCCTTGTTACTGTACATTGAGCAATATATTTTATCCCATTACATTTTATTTGTGTCACTTCCATTCTGCTCTCAGTATGAACAGACAAGGCTAATATTGTTTCCGGTGAAGGCCTGACAGCTATTCTGTTGATTTGTTTGGCATTACATTTGAGCTGCACTCATGCGGCCCAGATTGCTGAAGGATGGCTTGGCTGAAAAGAACAGGCAATATGCACTAGGGAGAAAGGGCAGGGTTTTGGAAAAGAGAGAAATTTGGAACCAGTATTTGTACTTATATGTACTGCTAAAGGCTCTGAAAATTCCCGCATAGTGGTTGAGGTAGCCAAAGGAGAAATTATCTTTTCTCTTGTAAAAGACCCTAGAGCCACAGAGGCTAATTTTAAGGAATATCAGCTTTGATGTCATGTGATCCAATCCATGCTCAGCAGCCTTTTCTACAAAATGTACCCTAACTTTCTTTCCATGAAATCTATTCTTGCCCAATTTATATTAGTGAATTGATTTGGATGGGATTGGGCTTTTGCTCTCTGCTAGAGGTCTAGGCCATCTTGGATATTTACAAATATGGGTAGCTATTCCAGTTTGGATAAGGAGATAGATTTTCTGGGACTCCTAGAGCAGCTTCTTCCTTGTTATTCCATATGTTATGAGAAGATTTAAAAAAAAAAAAAAAAGAAGATTTCCTGTGAGTCAATTCATTTAGCTCTGAATGGTGTGGGATGTAGACGTGAGGTCTGAATATCAGCAGCTAGTTGCTATCATGAGACTTCCACCCGGATGAAGAAGTCTTTACATAAAGAATGGTACAGTCAAGAATTTTTTTACTGCTTGTTTTTACTGTGAAAAATAAGCCAGAGCCTATGCCATGAAGTTTTGTATCAAATCATCCCCAAGACTGACCTCTCAACATTTTAGTCTAATGAGCCAATAAATATCTTTTTTTTTAATATTTTATTTATTTATTCATGATAGTCACAGAGAGATTGAGAGAGAGAGAGGCAGAGACACAGGCAGAGGGAGAAGCAGGCTCCATGCAGGGAGCCCGATGTGGGATTCGATCCCGGGTCTCCAGGATCGCGCCCTGGGCCAAAGGCAGGCGCCAAACCGCTGCGCCACCCAGGGATCCCCAATAAATATCTTTTAAGATGATTTAAGGTAGATTCTCTGATAATCCCAAAGAGAAATATTCAAATGACAAATTCATATCCTAGTTTTGTGACTGTGGGCAAGCTGTTTATCCTCACTCAGTTTTCTGAATGTCTGTTCTGGATTTCTGACTAATAAGTTACGTAGCTTTATTTCCTCTTCTATAAAATGAATATCATAATGGTTTTGGTTATATCTTTTGAATAATACATTGCACAAGATTATTTAAACACATGACACAGTGCCTTGAACTTCTTCTTCCTTGCAATATAGTTATTATCGTCAAGTTTATGCATATGCATTCATGTTTTCACACATATATGCTGAATTTGCAATAGTGCACAGTTCAGACTATATATGGTAAAGCTTAAAAATACTGATGAAGGGATCCCTGGGTGGCGCAGCGGTTTGGCGCCTGCCTTTGGCCCAGGGCGCGATCCTGGAGACCCGGGATCGAATCCCACGTCGGGCTCCCGGTGCATGGAGCCTGCTTCTCCCTCTGCCTGTGTCTCTGCCTCTCTCTCTCTCTCTCTGTGACTATCATAAATAAATAAAAATTGAAAAAAAAATATTAAAAAAAAATACTGATGAAGATAATAATCTGATTTTCTTTTTCAGGGAAATAAAAATACATCAAAATAATTATAAAACATAGTAGTATGTAGAAAAGTACTTTTTTTTTTTTTTTTTTTTTTTTTTTTTTAAGGTCACGAATGAAGTGCACTGGGTGTCAGCCTGGAGAGAGGCTACTTCTGAGTAGAAGGATCAGGGATCACTTTATGGTAGCAGCAGAGATGGAATAATTGGTTGCACTTACATAGGTAGACTTTGGTAAGCAGAAGAACTACATCATATATTATCTGAGTCTTTTTCACAGTAGAGGTACCCATGGGACAGACAGTGCATGGTGAGGAAAGCAGAGTGAGAAAATTGACAAAAGAGATTGAGATTCTTCCTGGAGTTTGGAGCTGTGCTAGGCTTCCTGTGCTCAGGGACTGTAGCTTGTTTTGTCTTAACTCCTGTGTGTAAGGTGATGTCTGCTATACGAAGATGCCAGTATGTGTGGTGGTTGGAGGAAATCCAAAAGATTACTTAACATCTCAAATCTGTGTGTGTGTGTGTGTGTGTGTGTGTGTGTGTAATTATTATTATTTACTTCTCGTGTTCTACTCCGGTATTTCACCAAGCTCAAAGGAATCAAAAGTAAAAAGTATATGCATGAGTAAACAGCAAATATTATAAGGAAACTAAGAATATTATTGGATGCCTACACTATACCCGTCCATCCAAATGTCCCCTCTCCGTTTCTCTTCCTAATCTTATTTTTTATTAATTCTTTGATACAAGCATTGCTATCCATATTTTACAAATGGAAAGAGAGACTCAGAGAGTTTAAACTGGTCTGGGTTTATCACAACTAACTAGTGGGGTCAAGGAAAATGTATGTAATTGCTCTGCTTACAGTCATAGAGCTGAGGGTCATGGCATGGGAAAAACATTGCTGTCAAAAAGATGGTAGTTCTAGAATCTCTATTTTCGTTGTGTTGTCGTTTGTTTTCCTTTTGAATTTGCCTGCTCATACCATAGTCAACCTGTTCACTGGTAATGCCCACAGTTGTCTTGATTTACTACCACGAGCTAACTTTATATATCTTTTACTCACTGTGCCTCGAAGATACTTCAGCCGCATTGGGAGATATTTTGTACTAAGGATTACCACAAATTCAATTTTTTTCTTGATTTGAGTTTCAACTAGTGTGAGGTAGGTCCTATTACTTTAGAAAACCAATATTAGGCAATTTGTTTAGATTCCTGGCCTCAAACATCTAGTAATAGGGAGACATATTCAAAATATAGGCCAATGTGACAAAATTTATAGTGGAAACCAGTGTGCTTCAATGGAGAGAACTAAGAGAATATATGTAGAACTATTAAGATGCAAGTAAAAGAATAACAATAACTCAAGGAATAGAAGCCAGTTGATGACCTCGCTTCATAAGCCTGTAGTAACCGAACACAGACTATGTTAGCTAACATTTCATGCTCCTGCTTGCCACTGCATGGTCATAAAGTGGTTCTGCTATATAACTCCAAGAAGGATGTATCATATAATGGCATCCAGCATAGGAAGGCTCATCTCTTGATCAAAATGGAAAATCCTCCCAGAAGCTCCTTTATCCTAACAGATAATCCTTCACATCTCATTGTCCAATATTAGGTCCTTGTTCACCCTTGAGAAATCAAAAGAAAGGGAATGGCTTTTGAGTAGCAACCAACGATTTAAATCATTGTTTTTTCTTCTTTTTCTTATATAATAGTATCAAAATGTAAAAAAAAAAAGAATGGAAAGAATTGATAAAATATATAGGACATATTCAGAGGACCATTATATTTTAAAGATGAAAGATGTATGATAGATATGCATATTTATACCCACCATTTTACAGAAGAAAATAAAGACCCAATGAGGTAAGCTTTCCTGTCCAAGGTCTCACACATAATAAGACACATTCTAGCATATCTCATCATCTCTGGCGTGGGCATGGGCTGTCTTCTGTGTCTACTAGCTATTATTTCCTTTCCTTGAGCTCGTCTGGACAACTTTCTTCATGGCTACTCAGTTTTCACTGAGGTTCTTTGAACTGATGTCATATTCTGTTTCCTTAATCAGTTTTATAGCTATGAAATTGAGTATTTATTAGAAGAAAATAGTCTCCCTAAAAATATTTGCATTTGTATTCAAAACAAATTTATAATTAAACATAGAAAAAGATACAACAATATCTATCCTTGTCAAAATCTTAATTTTAGGTAATGTTAGCTTCAGAACATTTAAAAATAACACACACAGGGACACCTATGTGTGTGGTTGAGGCTCAGGGGTTGGGAGTCTGCCTTTGGCTCAGGACATGACCCCTCATTCCCAGGATCGAGTCCCACGTCAGGCTCTCTGCATGGAGCCTGCTTCTCCCTCTGCCTATGTCTCTGCCTCTCTCTCTGTGTCTCTTATGAATAAATAAATAAAATCATTTTAAAAAATTAAAAAATGCACACAAATTAGCGACAAAGTTTCCTCTTAAATGTCCCTCAATCACATTCCACATAGGCATGCTAATTGGAATATGGTCTATATTTTGCCAGTCAAGTTTTAGTAACATATTAATTAATAGCATCATATTGGTAACAATCTTAAAAAACATTAATATGTAAGTAAAATATATTGGTTGTTAATTTATGTAAATTCTATCACTGTGTACTTTTAATATTGCAACTTGAATTTTTACCTAACATTGTTTTTGAGATCTGTCCATATTGCTGTGTACTTCCTTCCTTCCCTCCCTCCCTTTCTTCCTTCCTCAAGTGTATAGCATTCGGTCCCATAAATAATTAGTTGTAGCTTATATTATTTTTAATTGAAAGATACAAAAATACAAAAATAATATTATTTTTTGTATTTTTCAGTTAAAAATAATATATATGGTTACTTGTGAGCTCCTATGAGAGTTAACAAGGATTGAATGCCTAGAGTGAATTCTGAGCCAGAAAAAGTATACACATTCTCAGTTGTACCAGATATTACTGAATTCATCTTCATTTTCCTATTCTCTAAATTTATATCTAACAGTCCATCTGAATTAAACAATAATGATAAATTTAATGCTTTGTCTCTTGAATTGGACCTACTTAAGAAGGTCAAAACGATTCCACCACTTTCTTCATATCCACCCATTAGAATCAATTACTGACTAGCTGGAACTGATCAATAAGTGCTTAAACCTTCCTTTTCCTTGATCCTTAGTAAAGGCTCAGGTTAAAGGAAATGGATTTTTTTCTAATGATATAGTCAAAGTCTAACTCCCAGGTCTTCCTACTGTTAAGAAATTGGAGGATGAAATGGGAACAAAGAATCAAATATACTTTTTTAAAAATTTCTGATGGGTCAGAATTTTCTTCTTCCTGCAAAACCATCAATTGTTACTTTCTGTTTTTGAAACAAGGAATTTTAACATATGTTTGAGTCAGTGTTTTAGACAATTTGCTATAGAACTAGCTGTAGCTGAATCCAGTAATGATATCACTCAAAATAATTTATTGAATGCTTCTTCTCTACCTGGTTGGGAATACAGATATGCTTCTCTTCTGATAGACCTCATAATCCTCTATGAGGCAGTCAAAAGTATAAGCAAATAATCATAGTTACTAATATATTTTAATTCAATTATGTATAGATCTGAAAGAGCATTCCAGGAAGAGCAAGGAAGTGCTACTGATAGAAGTATGCTTTAGAAAGGATTTTGCCTTAAGTTTGCATTTTAAAACTATTCATAAGTCTATAAAAAAAATAACTAAATTTAAAAGGTGAAAATCTAAATAAGCATTTGACCAAAGAATATAGACAGCAAATAAGCATATAAAAAGATGCTCAACATCATCTGTCGCTAGGAAATTGCAAATTAGAATAGCATTAAGTTATCCCTTAATTCGAATATAGGGGAAAAGAGAAAAAATGAATGGGAAATATCAGAAAGGGAGACAGAACATGAGAGACTCCTAATTCTGGGAAATGAACTAG
This sequence comes from Canis lupus familiaris, assembly GCF_011100685.1. Lineage (NCBI taxonomy): Eukaryota > Metazoa > Chordata > Mammalia > Carnivora > Canidae > Canis > Canis lupus. The sequence continues at coordinate 88,125,026 of NC_049226.1, read as the reverse complement.
GGGTGATGAAGGGGAGGTGGGCGGGGTGTGGGGGTGACTGGGTGACGGGCACTGAGGGGGGCACTTGATGGGATGAGCACTGGGTGTTATTCTATATGTTGGCAAATTGAACTCCAATAAAAAATAAATTCATTAAAAATAATAAAAATAAAAATAAAAAAAGTTACCCCTTAACTCTTACTAGAATGACTAAAATCCCAAACTCTAACATTAAATGCTAGTGGGGATGTGGAGATCAGGAATCCATATTAATTGCAAGTGGGAATAAAAAATGGTAAGGTATTTTAGAAGACAATTTGGCAATTTCTTACAAGGTTAAACACAGTCTTAACATTAAGATCTAGCAACTAGATATTTATCCAGATGAGTTGAAAACAAGTCCATTCAAAAATCTGTACATGGATGTTTATAGAAGCCTTATTCATAATTGCCAAGATTTAGAAGCAGCCATGATGTTCTTCAATAAGTAAATATGTAAGTCGGTTATATCAAGTAATGGGATATTATTCATTGGTAAAAAGAAATGAGCTATCAAGCCATAAAAATGCATATAAGAACTTGAAAACCTACTGCTAAGAAACCCATCTGAGAAGACTGTGCTGTGTGATTTCAACTGCGTAATAATCTGGAAAAGGCAGATCTATAGTGATAGTAAGAGTTCAGTGGTTGCTAGGAGAGAGGATAGACAACAGGAATTTTAGGACACTAAAATAATTCTGTTTTTCACAGTCTAATAGTGAAGACATGGTATTATGCATTTATCAAAACCCGTAGAACTGTACAAGTGGGAATCCTCATATAAACTATGGACTTTAGTTGATAATAATGTATTAGTGTGGGTCTACCATTTGTAAACAATGTATTGCACTAATTCAAGATTTGATAATATGGGAAGCTGCATGCCAGGGCTGAGGGAGAGTGTAGGAGAACTCACTTTCTCATTTTAAATTTTTTTAAATTTAATTTTTTAATTTTTTTTTAATATTTTTACATAGACATAAAAAATGTTGGAGGGGATGCGGAGAAAAGGGAACCCTCTTACACTGTTGGTGGGAATGTGAACTGGTGCAGCCACTCTGGAAAACTGTGTGGAGGTTCCTCAAAGAGTTAAAAATAGACCTGCCCTACGACCCAGCAATTGCACTGTTGGGGATTTACCCCAAAGATACAGATGCAGTGAAACGCCGGGACACCTGCACCCCGATGTTTCTAGCAGCAATGGCCACGATAGCCAAACTGTGGAAGGAGCCTCGGTGTCCAACGAAAGATGATGGATAAAGAAGATGTGGTTTATGTATACAATGGAGTATTCCTCAGCTATTAGAAATGACAAATACCCAACATTTGCTTCAACGTGGATGGAACTGGAGGGTATTATGCTGAGTGAAGTAAGTCAGTCGGAGAAGGACAAACATTATATGTTCTCATTCATTTGGGGCATATAAATAATAGTGAAAGGGAATATAAGGGAAGGGAGAAGAAATGTGTGGGAAATATCAGAAAGGGAGACAGAACGTAAAGACTCCTAACTCTGGGAAACGAACTAGGGGTGGTGGAAGGGGAGGAGGGCGGGGGGTGGGAGTGAATGGGTGATGGGCACTGGGGATTATTCTGTATGTTAGTAAATTGAACACCAATAAAAAATAAATTTAAAAAAAAAGCCTAAAGAAGAATCTCAGAGGAGACTGGTTAAGTGAATATTGAGTCTATAGGAGATCTGTGATGGAGGTTTTAAACCAAGTTAGGTTGTGGAGATGAATAAGATCCAGCAGATCATAGACAAAATGGAGGGAAGGTGGAGAATCTAAAATATGTTGATTCTGAAACTAAAGTGCAAAACCAAGGGGAATGTATACTTTTGCTTCTTTCTCTCCTACTCTGTAGATTAAAACAATACATCTTGAGCTTATATGTATCTTAAAACCTACTATCTCAGGAATTTGTTATAACTTGAAATTTAAGCACTTATAAATTATAGAGAACATAGTAATTACACAAAATGTTATTAGTAATTAAAACAATTATATCCTTTTATTGGAGTAATTAAAACTTGGTTTTAGAAAGAAAACAGTATGTGCCTATAAAATGCATATCTTCCTTCTGACATATTCATAGGTAAAAATTAAAAAAAAACTTGGTTATGTATTTTCAGTGGTACGTGAAAGGAATTATGGCATTAAGTGGGATAGAAAAGAGCATCAACATTTCAGATTATGTCCATAGGTATTTTGAACAGATTTTAAGATATTTACCTTAGTATCTTGAAATTGGGAAAAACACAATATGTTTTTGGATGAACAGTGAGCAATGTCTCAGAAGAGGTGTTGTAGTTTTAGAAATGCCTTAAATGGGGGATCCCTGGGTGGCGCAGCGGTTTGGCGCCTGCCTTTGGCCCAGGGCGCGATCCTGGAGACCCGGGATCGAATCCCACGTCGGGCTCCCGGTGCATGGAGCCTGCTTCTCCCTCTGCCTGTGTCTCTGCCTCTCTCTCTCTATCTGTATGTGACTATCATAAATAAAAAAAAAAAAATAAATAAAAAAAAAAAAAAGAAATGCCTTAAATGTTGCTGAGGTTGGCTAGGAGATAGCTGGAATGAGAAGTAATTCCAGAGGTGGATGAGAAGTTTGGGAAACCGGGAAGGAAAATGATTGTATTTCAGATTCTGATAAAATCAGGATCCCAAAATACCTTGGCAGTGTGCTAAAAGAATGAGTCAGAAATCAGCAATAAAATTTAATAGGGCAAAACATTATGTCTACTAAAACAATCTGGTAGTTTCAAGGTGGGAGAGAAAGGAATGAAGACAAGCAGCAATAATGAAAAGTGTTAAGGCTCCAGATGATGAAAATTTGATCAAAACCCAGTACTGATGGACTATTGGATCAGCCTAAAATTGATCCAGAACTTGGGGTCCTAAAGAATATTTGGCACAAATTTTGATTATCAGAGTGGCCATCCTGCTGTCGGGTTTGGGTGAGGTCATTAACTAGAATACAGAAAGACTAAATTTGCCCAACGATTATCAGTTAGAGACTTCAGTATTAAAGTTCATAAAACATAGTTGAAAGAAATACGGCTTTTTTTCCTATGATACAGTATCAAGGAGTACTTATAAAATTGTCTTAATGCCACCTTTAGTAAAAAACAGGCTTCTAAATAAAAGGGAATAGGGCTCTATATAGGAAGCAGGACAGTTATGCATGAATTTCTTTACATACTGTCTCAAAGGTACGAAAATCATGAAAAGGAAGCTGTGAGCAAAGTTCTACAGTTACTCTTTTACACGTAAAAATACTTTCATATTTTTGCATGAAGTGAGACCATTTGATCACATGGTTTAGACCTAAAGCTAAAAAGAAACCAATTAAATACAAAAGTTGCTCAGTGTTGAGATTTAATTTTCAAACCAACCACTAAAGTCAAAATTAAACTTTAAAGAAATCCTATTAAACTCTTTGTGCTTAAGGTTTTTAAGAGAAGTAGTCTTTATAATCTTGAAATTATGAATCCATTTAGTATACCTTGATGTAAAAAATATTTGTAGCAAGATATTTAAAAATCAGTCCATTATTTTACAACATAAAAGAAGGGTTACCTTCATTAGTTTAGACAAAAAAAAAATTCTCAATAACCATGATGATGGATCATTTTTCTCTGAAAACTAGAAAAAAAATTTTTTTAAGTAGCTGCTGTCATTTTACAGGAAAATAAGAGATCTTTTTAAATGATAATTCCAGTTTAATTATCATCTGAACAGCCTTGTTATGAGCCAAAGGAAAATGCATCTCTTTTATTTTATAAATCCACAGTTGCCAACACTATGCCCATACGTTTAGATGGAATGCAATTTTATAAATCTTAATTTGTCTTGAATAATGGAAGCCTGTGACTTCAGCACAGAATATCTCCAGAAACTAAAAATGGATTGTTGCTTGTCTTTTTAATTCGTTCCTCAAATTGTCATCTCCGTGTTTTGTTTACTGACATGGAAAACCAATTTGAAAATAAATGTTAGAGAATACTGTGGGATGTGAATAAGAGATAAAAGGCTTCTTGAATCTTAGATTCACCCAGGGGTAGAAATCTATAAAATGGCACAATTCCAGCAGAGGAAATTAAAGGCCAAGTAGTTGGGTGCCATAAAAAAGCTATAAAATCTGTAGTGCAAGATAAAAGGAGAGGGAAATTCAATAGTGGAATTTTACATATTGGTGATAAATAAAAATGAAAAACAACCGCAGAAGTTACTAAAAAAGACTAACTTTAAATCACCAAATACCGTTAAAGCTATACTGGATGAAGACTGGAAAAAATCTATAACAAGAACAAGTGTTGGGGGAAAGACCATGAAGGTCCTGTTTGCAATGAGTTTGCAAGTCCAGCGTTCAGTGTTTTAAACTAAGCTGTTCTCCCCTCATGGAACCTAAAAGACATTATGGAATGAGTCAGTTGCAGAGTGATGAGGGATTAGGAATGTTTGCTCTTTTATGAGGCATCTACACTTGTTAAACATACAGAAGCAGACAATAGACAATAGATTGGTGGTTACGAAGGGCATGTGGGAGTGGGGAGATAGGGGTATAAATGTATGTATACACGACCAGTAAGTTCTGGAGATCTCCTGTATAACTTAATACCCATGTTGAACAAGAAGATGACCTTAAGAATTTGTTAAAACAGAGGGACGTCTGGGTGGCTCCGTGGCTGAGCATCTGCCTCCGGCTCAGGGCGTGATCCCAGGGGCTCCCCGCATGGAGCCTGCTTCTCCCTCTGCCTGTGTCTCTGCCTCTCTCTGTGTGTCTCTCATGAATAAATAAATAACATCTTTTAAAAATCTGTTAAAACTGTAGATCTCATGCTGAATGTTCTCATCTCTCTCCTCCTTTTAAAAGTGGGGACACAAGGAAACTTTTGGAGACGATAAATACATTTATTACTTGATTTTGGTTGATGGCCACATGAGTGGATATGTATGTCCAAACTCACCACATTGTATACATTAATTCGATAGCGTTTATTGAAGCACAACTGATACGCAAGAAAGCTGGGGAAACAAGGAACAGGACTAAGAAAGTAAAAATAAGTTGCCAAGAAGATAAAAAGGAAAAATATATTAAATCAGTCAGCATAGTACTTAACAAATATATAATAAATTTATTTATATTTTACATCCTCCCTTTTATTCCTCCCCTTCCCTTCTTCATGTGCCCCTTCTACTTCTCTTCTGTCTTCTCTTGTTGAGAAAAGGAAAAAAAATCATAATTTTCAGCATCAACTTGTTTACATTTGATAATCTAAAAAGAAAATCCAGAAAAGATCTTTTGGAAAGCGTGTAGATAATCGAAAGGTAGTTTCTAAGTGACAAAGTTCATCTGTGATCCTGTCAGATATGATACTTAAAATACATTCAGTGCAAGAAAATAAATAACAAGTGACATAATGAATAGAGACATACTTATCCTTCGAAAACACAAGGAGAAAGCAGATTTGTGAGGAGGCTGCTGATCACTGCAGTCAGTGCCTGCAAATCAGAATCGCCAAGGTCAGCAGTGAAATAACGTTCGACGTACTAACCTGGAGAGACTTTAAGTAGGAAAGAGTGAGGTTGAAGTGCATTTATGAACGGGGACGGGCTTAAAATGTGACCCGAGCTTACCCACTGGCCAAAACCAGAGTTTTACCAGTACGAAACAATAGTAATCAAAGAACATTTTGTAGCTCACCCTAATCCTCCTTCATTTTCCTAAAAAAAAAGATATACTAGTTATTCATTATTTTATTTTTGGAGAAACTTTTTGTTAAATTTCCCTCTACCTCAAGCCACCTTCTGTGAAAGCATTGATCACATGATGAATTTAAATTAGGCTTTATTAAACAACATTATGTCTGTGCTTCAGGGGCTTTCATTTTGCATAAAAGGCCAAAATTGACATATATTCCTTTTTTAAAAGAATGAGCTCTAAAGTCTGTTAACCTTAACTTCAGTTTTAGTGCAATATTTTACAACATAAAACAAGACTCTAAGAAAATGTCATGCGGCTCTGAAATATGCACCCCCAAAATAAAATGACCCTTCCAGACTTTGGATGGCATTTTTAGGAAATGTTTAATTTGGTTTATGAGTCAGCTCTCTGAGTTGAAATGAAACTTCAAGGATTTTAGAATTGCCTCTCAACTTTCAAAAATGTATTTTTTAATAATGATATTTGTGAAGCTGAACTTAAACTTGGCTCTGGTTTAACCAGCTAAAATTTTATATTTCTTAGAATATCCTAATTCGAATTAATGCTAACACTCATATGCCATTGGGGTAGACCCTTAATATCTAATAAGTATGTAAAGAAATATATGCAGTTCTGGGATGATGAATCCCAACCATTCTACCTAATGTGTGAATAATCTTTGCTTTAGCCCTACATGGTGGTTGCTTACTCTCTGTTTAAATACCCCACTGTCAGGGACATCCTCTACTTTGGTAATATAAATTTACTGTTAAAAAAAAAATTCTTCGGGTCCTCAGGATCTTTGTAATTTCTATGTAAGATACTAGCTAAGAGCACAGTCTTTGGAGCAGCTTATGTAGATTAAAGCAATGGTGAGTGGGTACATGATTAACAACCTGAACTGATTTAAAGTTAAAGGGGTTGATTTGTAGCATTTGGCACATTTGTAATATGAATATTTCCCTCATGTTTAATTTCAGGCTATCAACATGACCTTGCTGAGCACAGAATTGGGAAGAGGTGAACACAATCAGTTCTTGAGAGGCATTAGGAGGTGTCTCCAGGACACCAATTATTAAATCTCAACTCTACTATCCAGAAACTATGATATCGGGGGTAATTTATTTAAATATTAATCATGTTTCACTTCTCTCAAACAGAGAGTGATATAAAAGAGCACCTAGACCATAGATTGAGAATTAAATGATCTGCGCTGTCCAGCACAGAGGAATGCTGTGGAAGTGCTCACTATCATTATTAGTATTCTGTTCATCTGCTGGCGCCTAAGACACGATACTTTAGATCCTCCTTTTACTTTATGGTCATTCCTCCTTTTACTTTATGGTCATGCAAATATTTGAATCCAGATACTATGTTTCTTCGAGATCATTACTTCTGAAATAAAAATCTTAGTTATGATTAGTTTTCCTGAAGTATATTTTTAGATGCTCTTCACATTCCTCTAATTGATCGCTCAAAGAGATTGTACATTAGAGACTCACCCCACACCCCATTGCCGGAGATGTCAAACGTTTCATGGTAATCCAATTTCTTGTGTATCTTGATGAGATTGGCAACAGTCAGCCGGACTGTCCTTTTAAGGTAGGGTCTGCTTCCCATGTCTCCAACACTTTTACTTCATCTGGGGTGCTGACCATGTCACTAATGCACTTTTCCTGCTTGCTCTCATTAATGGATTTGAATTTTCATGCTCCCAAGTTAGTAGATGTTTGTGTTAATTTGAGGCACCCTGAAACAAATATAACATCCCAGATGTGACATAGGGAGGTTGAAGTCAAGCAAGACCATCATTGCCTTTGTGCTGGACAGTGAATTTGCGGTGGCAGGATCTAAGTTACTCATGTTTTACTTTTGCATCATCTGAAAAATGAAAAAAAAAAAAAAAAGAAAAAAAAGAAAATTTCTCTCCCAGAAATAATTCTCCTTTTTTTCCTGGACAATTATTTTTTGAATGCATTTTTTCCAATATTCCTCAAATTTAGTGTTAAGGTGGTTGAAAGTAGAAAATGCCGTTTCTTTTTTTTTTTTTTTAATATTTTTTCTTTTTCTAGATTGAAGTTCAATTTGCCAACATATGACACCCAGTGCTCATCCCATCAACTGCCCTCCTCAGTGCCCGTCACTCAGTTACCACATCCCCCTGCCCGCCTCCCCTTCCACTACCCTTTGTTCGTTTCCCAGAGTTAGGAGTCTTTTCTTAACCCAACTCCTTCAAAAACACAAATGCCAAAACTAACACATGAAGAAATCTGAAAAGCTGTTTTTCTATTAAAGGAATTGTATTTGTAACCAAAAACCTTCCTAGTAAGAATAAAAGAAAGCCTGAATGGCTTCATAGGTGAATTCAATCAGATATTTAAGGAAGAAATAATGGGAGCCCTGACCAATTTTTCTTTAGAAAATACAGAAGGGGACTCTCCCCAACTACTTTTTATAAGAACAGCGTAACAACCCAGGTTGAAAAGTTCAGTGTAAGAAAAGAAAATGACAAACTAAAGTCCTTCAGGAACAGAAATGCAAGAATCTGAAATGAATGATCAGTAGATAAATCTAAGAAAATGACAAACTAAAGTCCTTCAGGAACAGAAATGCAAGAATCTGAAATGAATGATCAGTAGATAAAACTAAGAATATATTAAAAATGAATTTGTTCTAGAAATGGTTCTATATTAGAAAAAATATGACGTAATTCACAAAATCCAATAGGATGAAGAAGAAAAATCATATCATCTCAATAGGTACAGAAAAAGTTCAAAATCTATTGATGATAACTCTTAGTGATTTTGTATAGAAGAACTATTCTCAGTGAGATAAAGCACATTAGGAAAAACCTACAATTCACAGACTTAATGGTAAAATAAAACCACCTAAACTGTCAGGGAAAAATGATGGCACAAATAATTCAAAGTCTATTTCCAAAGCTAGATAAAACTAGATAGGCAGATTTAAAGAAACTAACCAATTAATTTAAAAGAATTATTGCATCCCTAGACAAATCCTTTCAATACTTACTATGGAGAAGACAGTGTCCTGCATTTTTTAAGGCAAAACAAGTAAGAAAACTGTTGCTGGCCTCAGACTTCTCCTCTGAAACACTTAAATTCACCAGGCAGTAAAGTTACTGCCTGGAGAATTTTTTCAGAAGAATTGAATCAGCCTTAGAGAAGGCGTTCTTTCTGTTCAAAATTAAGAGAAAAGAGAAGACCCTTTGAAATATGCAGAACTGATTTAAAAAAAAAAAGAACAATAGAGCAATTTAATATAGAAAGGATATCTTGGTTTGATTTTGGGCTTGAGTTTACATTAGAAAATATTTACTTATAACTAAATCTGGATAGGAGTGTCATTTATATAGAATTACCATATTTGAAAGCATAAAGGTCATTTTTGCATAATAACTGCACTTAAGCTTTAGAATCAGACGCTTGTCATTTAGATACAGCTCCTGTGTGGATTTGCTGAATTACTTCCATCTTTTGACTTGGGCACACACAAAAAAAGCATATCAGCTGGGGGTAGTTTGATGAAGGCTGTCTTCTCAGCAAGCATATGCATGAATTTCTCCCCCAAAAAGGATTCATCACTTTGTATCAATAATAACTTGTTTACTTGAAGAGACTCAAGTTTTTGTATTCTAAATATTTAATCTTATGATAGTTTTTCTGTCTAGTTTCTCTGTACCGTTTCTCTGACATCCCTCACATACATGGCCTTCAGAAGCCTTCAGAGGCATCTAATCTATCATTTGTATAATATGTATTTTTCATATTATAGACCAAGCACAGGTTCTCTTAAGAAAATTTATAAAATATTTAAAATGTAGGAAGGAGAACACAATTAAAAATACATAACCTAGCATCCAAAAAAAGAACAAAGAAAAGCAAAATAAACCTGGAAATTTATGGCATATTTATGCCATGCATTCTTTTTCTCATTGATCCTTAAATTAAGTGGAGCTACTCTTCTCAACACATAAAGCACTATTTTTAATATTTCTCCAGTTTAATTCCCCTCATTTTAGCTAATTCTTCCCTATAATCCACCTACATGTTTTTCCAAATATGCAAGTGATTTCTTATCACCAGTCTTTGCTAAGATTATTACTCCTATGTCATCTATGTTTCACTGGCCCACTGAGCCCTATGTAAATGTCTTTGTAACTGCCCTACTTTGTCTTATTTGACTTTTGTGTAACAGTGTTGGGGTCACTTGTCTTACCTCTCGTGCTCTACCTCTAGCATCCGTGAAATAGGGGCTATCAACCTCCCTGAACAATACCAAGACAGAGGCTTGGCACACAGTAGACTTGCTAATCAATGTGTATTAAAGGATAAGTGAGGAGGATTCAAGTCAAATACAGGCATCCAAACATCTCAGACTAAGTCTGACAAAAATAAATAAAACCCATACACGTGTTTAAATCTGTCCACCAAAGCCCTCTTCCCATGACATTTTATATCCTGGCTTACGAGAAGCCTTTGCACATTTCTGTGAGAGCTGGCATCGCATCATGGGCTATGATCCTCATCAGATGGAAGATTGAGAATAATTCATTTTTTCTTCAAGTCGGATGCTGTCAGAGCATGTCTGAGCATCACACGGAGATGATTTTCTTATTTAGTATTTGTCTTTACATATCTCTTCCCCTCTCTCACCTACACCAGATACCCAAAGAGGATATACCAGATACCCAACTTTAAAGAGGCTGTGGAATCCCACCGCTCCTTGTGCCATGAAGAAGTATCTGACATTTTGTACGAGACATTGTCTACAGAACAGAACTCTAAGAGGCCAGACGTGGTAACAAAGGATTTCATTAGAAGTGACATGGTTTAAAAAAAAAAAATGTTAAAAAAGAAGTTGCATGGTTCCTTTCTTTCATGCCTTTGAGCCTGGCGGTGGGTGCCACTGTGATTTCACTTACTGGGCATCCATGTTTGCATTGGGCCTTTGCTAGTTGCCTCGTCCCTTGTCCAGCCCTCAACGCCCCTGAATGGTGAGTCCCTCTCTGTGTGCTTACGAAGCATCTCGTGGGGGATTTTCCCAAACCTCTTGTTAGGCGGTCTTGCAGCTCCTTTTCTGCTTATGTGTCGGTCAGCCCCATGAGACCTGGGCTCTGTGACAAGTGGACGGGCCTTACTCTGTGGCCTTTCTCTAGCATCTCCTCTAGCATCTTCCACCACTTGTGGAGCATCGTGGCCATTCAAGCTTCCATGTCTCTTCCTCAACTCATTCCCTCAGCAAACATTTCCTGCCTGGACTTCTTCCAGGGAAGAAGTTGTTTAAGATGTTATTTTTTTTATTGTATTTACTTGAGAGACAGTGAGCGCGAGAGAGATCATGAGAGAGGGGAACAGCAGAGAGAGGGGGAGAAGCAGACTCCCCGCTGAGCGGGGAGCCCGATGTGGGGACCCAGGACCCTGAGCCTAAGGCAGACACTTACCTGACTGAGCCCCCGGGCACTCTGGGAAAGTGAAATTCAGCTAAAATTTGCTTAAGGCAACGTTAGCAGACCCGCCTCTGCTGAGCAAACCAAGAGAGGCTCTTGCAATGTTGTCAGCCCATTCTTCTGCAAGCCGCTTCCTATCCCAAAAGGAGTCAGGTGTCTGAGAGTTGAGTCTGATGCTGATATTAAAAGAAACAAAAATCAAAACAAAACAAAATCCACATAAGGAGGAAATCTTCTAGAGGGAAGAGCAGTGTTTTATAAAACTCCTCATTAAATTAACCTCATCAGTTTAGTTAGCAACCAACTGTATGCTCTGAGTGGGATTATTTCCCATTGCTAGACCTCATTTTTCTCACTTGTGAAAGAAAAAGGGTTGAACCAAATATCTTTTAATCCCCTTTAATCAGTAACTTCGTATGATATAGCTCCAGGCATCTGCCTACACCATATATACACAATTACTTCTTTCAAAGTTGATGGTATATTTTGTAAGAAAAAACTTCTCCTGACCACTTTTTAAAATTCTTTTGAGTTTTCGGATATAACCAGAGCTACATTTTCTCTTCACTGTCACCAAATCACTGTAGTGTAGGAAAGACAGTTTTTTCTTCATGCATGTTTTTTTTTTATTCACTTAGCAATTATTAACTGAGGACCTATTATGTATCAGGTACTACGTTAGACACTGAAAATATAAAGGCAATGGAAAATCAAGTGAGCTCCATTTAATAAATGCTGAAATCAAATGATTAGGCAGGACTAGAACCTGTGACCACCAAACCTCGTCTCTTTCTTTAAGTCAACCAATAAATCAACCATTATTCCATACAACTTTGAAGCTCCTCTCATTTCTGGGATCTGTTTTAGAAGTCAAGATTTTTTTTTGTTTTGTTTAAATCTAGGTATTTTTAAAGATGGTACTTAGCCAGAAATATATGTACTCATCTGAAAACTTGGCCTGGAAACAGTTTCCACTTGGAAACTGGCTGTACTCCCCAGTTGCCAAAAGAGCCTCATAGCAGGAATGTGACCCCAGCAAGAGAAATATCGAGTATGTGTGAGCGAAATCACTGTGGGGTTGGTGCGAAACAGCTGTGTGATTAAGGAGCCAAACTTTCAAGTAAAAAATAGAATTAATGGGATAGTTAGCCTCACTGAAAAGAAATTGAAAATGAAACATGTAACAGGCTTGATTTTCTTTTGTAAATGCTGGAAAATGAGCGTGTTACACCTGGTGCAAGGACAACATACCAATACTGACAGCAGTGCACAAATTCCACCTGTATCCTGGTCCAGGAAGAAACGAGGTAGAAGTTCTCCCATTCTTTCTTGCTCACTTCACTTAATCCTTCTTGACTTCCCATGTCCTTCATCCTGTTGTATCTCTTCTCCTCTATTCATTTTTTTATTTCTTAAAATGAGCATTGAGTCAGAAAAAGACCCTGCTGTCAAGCTGTCATGATCGATAGGGGAGATGAGACATCCACATTATGGGCAACCTGGTTGTAACTATGGTTCCTCATAGTCAGTCTTTGTTGATTACATGTAAAAAAAAAAAAATCCTGATACCTAAAAACTATAAGTGAGCACACACATTTTAAATAACCTTAGCATTTAAAAAGTCATTAGAATCATAACAAAGATTTACTTCAATCATTCTGAAAAACTGGTGAGAGTTTATGCATTTGGATGGAGGAGTTGTAAGTTTGGTACCCGGAAAAAAAATCTTTCCTATAATTTTTTTGGTGAATCTGTTTCTTTCTCTTTCTCCATTTTTTTTTTTATATTCCCTTCCTTAGCATTTTGCTCATCAATTTCTTATATTTTCCTTCTATTCTGGTTTTAGCCACTAGGAACTTTCTCCCTACTTGCTCTAGGATCAATAGACACCTTAAAACTCCAGACCCCCTGTCGTTCCTTGCTTCTCAGGGGCAAAATGATCTCAGACACTCCATTATTCTCTCCCTCACTGCTTTTTCTGTGAGAATTTGCATATAATTTCCAATGAATAAAATTCTCCACTTTCTTATTTCTTCTTACCTTTAATTATATTTATATTTCAGTGTGTCAAAGAAGGAAGAGATATGATGGGAGGGGTTGCTAATGGTTCCTGGTGAACATGGCCTTATAGAGAATAGAGCAGATCCTGAAAAGGGCCCAGGGGATAATAACCCAGAAGAATTTGTCAGTGCTTGCTTTTATTTTATGGAAACCGGAGTCAAATCTACAGTGAAATGCTATTGGATAATATGACCTTGTGTGTTATTTTCTGGGAACAGCCTTCACCCACTGCAGAGAATCAGATATGTGAAGTATATGTGGAAAGAGAAAAAAAGAGAATCTTGACAGTATCCCTCATTACCCATACCCCTAAAGCCCAGCTCCTCCCGCCCATCCATACTGTGGAACTAACACACTTCCCCATAAGAAGGTTTCCACTTTTGCCTAAGAGAGTGAATCCCTGTCACTTTTAATTCAGAAGGTTTTAACTATTTCAAAAATAGTTATGACAAACCCTGGTAGGATGGCATTTCCATCCTAATGTTATGGGTGGTGAAGTTGAGGCTCAGAGAAACAGGAAATTATAAATCATTTGGGAGGATTCATTCTGATCGTGTTGTGTAGACATATGTGAGTAAGTACAGGGTTTGTTCAAGGAAGAGGCACCTTCCTGCAGTCGGGGGTGTGTGTGTGTGCCTGCGTGCTGTATCTCTGCGTTTCCATGTAATTGCATCTCTGTGTCTCTTTCCGTGAGTGTACATGTGTGATTGGGTGAGAAAGAAAAATGAGAAGGGGAGGGGATGAGGTGGGATTTGGAGCAGAAGAAACGAAGGCTGCGTGCGAAATAATGCAAATCTTGTGCTTGACAAACACACGCGCGCGCACACACAATCTGTACGTCGTTGTAAAGGTGTGAGCAGTGTCCTTATTTTCTAAGCCACTTGATCTTCACGTTACTTCTTTCTACCCATCTTTCAAGTACCCACTAATCTGAAAAAAATAGATAGACTCGCTTCTCTCTGTCCCTTCTGACAAATGAAGACAGCTCTCAACAAGATGGTAATGGCAGCTCCTCCAAATTATTCTAAAAATACTGCCTGGATATCAGCCTTTGCCTGAACTGCCTTGTTATCCTAATGCAATTATGTAACTTGCTAATCTTTCTGTCAGTGCCGTAGTCAGGAGGCAGGAGGGAAAAAAAAAAAAAAAAAAAACCCTGCAAACCAGAAGGACTGAACATTTAAAGTAGAGGTGACTGATTAACCACTGCTTCTGCTGTAATATCGAGTCTGTCAGCTACTGATGTCTGGTCCCATAAAGGTTCCTAAGCTGGTCAACAGTTTTATACTCAACAAATTCACTTTAATGCCCACCAATGTTAAGACCTCCCTAAGCTCTCTTCCCCACCTCCTCCACCCCTTACTCCCTGCTCTGATCATCCTAAATGCAGCCAGGGGCAGGTGATACAGCTCCATGTTCACTGGCCACTTAGGTGAAGTCTGTCCAGAAAATGAGGGATAGATGGGGTGTCATGAAACCCACAGAGAGACTCTTTTCCTGGCTGAGTGTCATTCGTGTGCAGGAGGAATTGAACCGTCCATGGAAATCGACCAATCTTTCTGTGTGGCTACAACCCCCCCCCCCCCATTAAGGGAACTAAAATCTGAAAGCAAAATTGCTTGAAGTATAAAATCATGGGATTTTAAAGCTGCGAGGAACTGAAGAAACATTTGCTTTTGCTTCAATTGAAAGACGAGAAAAGTGAGGATCTCAGGAGTTCAGTGAGGGCGGTTGGCGTACTGAAAATAGCCTGGAGGAAATACACCCCGAAGGCTATCTCGTACAGGTCGACTCCAAATCACTCCGACTTCACTTTTTATCTGCATTTCTGAAATATGCTAAAATGAACATGTATCACTGTCTAAATTAAAAAAGTAATATCACTGAAATAACACAAGTTTGGCAACAGCCACATCTGAACGTTCATACCGAATGTTCCCTCTGCCATTAAATGTTGGGTGGCTTCAGGTTATTCAACTTCTTGGATGCTTGGCATTATTTCCGTTTTATAAATGGAAGTACTTGTATCAGTTTTTGCAAGAGTGATGTGAGGTCTCGACAGAATAAAATACTGAGATAAATAGCACATGATTCATTCCCCCTGTTCCCCAACTACCTTCAACAAGACACACAACTTAAATGGCTCCAACACTTACTCTCTCCCTCTAAAGACACTGCAAAAGTGTCTATTTAGGCTAAATGACACACTCTACAGTTTTCATTTCCTCTTTGGGCTTCCAGTCCCCTCTTACAACCAGGGAGCTTCTTTCAAATCCTCTGGACCACACAGATTCAGGGAGTGTCTCTGGATGATGCTGTTTTCATCACTAAGGCAGAAATCCCCCATTAAATCATGCTTGGTGATGGCAGCCCATTGAAGACCAGCAGATTTCTTTTGCCGTTAAGAACCGGATCTTCCTCTGCACAGATGGGGAGCATGGGGCCCAACGCACGGCGGACGGGTCCTCTGGGACGGTCAGTGCGACATAAGTAATAATACAGATAAAAGTAGCTCCTGTTTACTGATCACGTATATGCTCTTGGCCCTACGCTGAGTACTTTAACAGTATCTGTGTTTAATCCTTCTCATATACCTCTGAAGCAGTATGATCTTCACTGAACTGAGGCCTAGGGAGATAAAGCAAATCATTCAAGGTCATGCAGCGATTAAGTGGTAGATCTGGGAATGAGCCCTGAGTGTCGCATTCCAGACAAAATGCTCTCAGCCACCGATGTGTCGCCTTAACCTTGTTCACTGTGATTGGAAGGCTTAGGGGACAGGGTAATTGGGGACGGGATTGTGACCATGACTTGTTATGTGACAATGGAGAAAAAAGAATATGGCTAATTAAGGTGTAACGTTAATACCGAAGAAAATGTCAGCAGAGAGGTCCAGTTCTCATCACTCATTCATTCTTTTTTTTTTTTTTTCCACTTTGTAACTACTCCTTGAATGTCTACGAACCATCAAGGCTGCGTCTAAGGTATCATGAAGAATAGAGTATGATCTATATTTAGAGCTTCCTCAGTATGAAGCCCTTATTATTTACTTGGCATCAGAAGAGAAATATCTAATGTATTCCCACTCAATTTCAAATATAATTTATCTCTCAGAATGACCACATGAAGTATACAGTGTTGTCCCCATTTTAATAAACGAAACTCTAAGGCATTTAAGGATTTGCCCATTGGAAAAAAAAAAAAAAGAATTTGACCATTGAGTAGGTTGCAACTTTAAGAGATGTGTCCTCAACCACTCATCAGTGCTGTCTCCTGGAAAACACTGGAGCGAGAACATCCAGGTCTGTTCCCTGGTCCTGCCACTGTCTGCTTTAGTGATGCTGGCTTTGCATTTTCTCTCCCCGCCCCATCCCATAAGTGGACAAACAACGACCTATGGCACATCTTTGGTGCACAGGGGACATCTCATTGGAATCTTACTATAGCATCCTCAGTGAACAACTGTCCGTTTCACCCTCGTGAGAGCACTGGAAGAGTGTGTTATCATTGTCCCTTCGTAGGTGAGGAAACTGAGGCTCAGAGCTATAAAAGGCCTTGCCAAATGCCACAAGGTCAGCGAGCAGCAGCGTTCAAATGCACTCTCTACCGGTCTGATTCCCAAACTCACCCTGAACCTTGCAACTGCTGTCTCCATCATTATTTTTAACCCATTTGATCAATGCAGGAGCCCTGATATCTTTCACTAAAAAGAAATAACCTTGATCACTGGCTTGGTGTTCCTATCCCAAAGACATGCTTGATTTAGGAAAATGTGTCCCGTGTGCTCACAGAGACAAAATACAGAGGCAGACTTGGATGGAAATGCATTTTAGAATTAAGAATTAATTGGACTACGTGATGGCCTGTGTGCATAGTGGCCAGGCATGCTCTGGGCTCCCTGCTCGAGAACCGTGTACTTTGTCTTTTATATCTACCTCCCTAGCCCAGTGTGCTTAATTCCTCGCTAACTCTTGGATAATTCACACCCAGGTGTTTGAAAAATGCTCCTTGGTAACTCATCTTTCAGCGTAGATCCATCGGAAGATACACACCGTAAACAATGCAGGCAACAACAACAGAATTACAAAGTACAAAGAAATAAGTAAAGATTATCCTGAACTGCAGCGCCGGAGCCACAACCCATGAATGAGTTAGTAGCCCCCACCGTCTCCCCCAGCCCCGGAGTATCTTCTCTTGTCAGTACGTGAGCATGGATGGGATGTAGGACACACAATTGTGCAGAAACAGGGTGGATATAGCTTAATGACATTTTTGGGATTGACTTGAGCATTGCTATATCTGGATTCCGGCCCTAGGTCTGGTTCTGATATAAACTGACTGTTTCTTTTAGGCAAATAAATTAGTATTTCTGGTCATGAGTTTCATGATTGATGAAAGGCGAAGCTCATTCTTTTGCCCAGGAACTATGCTTTCTCATTTAATCTGGAGGAAAGGATTGGGGTGTGTGTGTCTAATAGCAGATCCTGAAGCGGGGAGGCTCACATTACCTGACAGTCTCCAGCTCAAGTATTCCATGCATCTGTGGTTTCATATTAATCCATTTATTGCCAAATAATTTATTGTTTTAATTATGTATCGTTTCCGTGATAACACGTCGATACCCCAGATGAAGTAGCAGTTTCAGAGGTAAGAGTAAAAAGAATAATTGAGGGTCAAGAAAGAAGGGCAGACCGCGACGTAATTTCGCCTTGCCGGGTTCTTGGGTCCATGTACATAGTATCTGAACACAGAAATATGAAGGATAATGATCTAGAAAGGGTCGGCAGTTTTTTTTTTTTTTTTTTTTTTTTTTCCTGTGAAGGGCCTGATAAAATTGGGGGCTATCATACAAGCCTTTATATAATCTTTGAAAGGTAAATACTTAAAAATGTAAAGCATCCTTAGCTCCTAGGCTATGCACAAGTAGGCAGGGGATGATTTGGACACGGATCATAGTTTGCTAACCCTCGATCTAAAGATTAAAATTTATTCCGGAGACCTTTACAGAAAGGTCTTTAGCAGATGAAGTAAATAATGCGTAGGGAGAATTAAAAACATAGCTCAAACAACAATAAAGTATTTAAAAAATTCGTAAGAGTTTGGAAAATGTATTTATGAAAAAAATCAAATATATTTTCAGTTGTGTTTTTTTTTTTTAATTTTTTTTCCTCCCTCAACTCCCTGGAGATGGCTCAGCCTTCTCTTTGTGGCCACTGTCCCTACCGCCCGGGCCTGGAGAGGGGACGTACACCCCGCACTGTGTATGAGCACTGGTGTTATCCTATATGTTGGCAAATTGAACACCAATAAAAAATAAATTTAAAAAAAAAAAAAGTGAAGCCAGGCTGCCGAAGCCCGGGTCTCAGGGATGGTAAACTCCTTTTCCCATATGGCATTTTTAGAGACTGCTCTCCACATTCTGCACCACGAGAGTCCTTTCCACATGCAGTTTCCTCTTTCACTTTCAAGTTTTGTTATGGGGAAATCTCATGAATACGTTATTTTAAAAGTTTGGGGATTTTAAACAGCCTCTTGATAATCTATCACCTGGAGTAAAAGGAAAACAGTTGAAATGAATGACAGTTTATGCCGTGAAAACTCAAAGGGCAGATAAGAGATCTGCCTTTTGTTTTTCCCTTTCTACAAACAGAATTGCTGAATTTAGGATATGGCGATTTCTTCCTTGAATATCTTTTGAAAGAGTGCGTGTGATTAGAAAGTCCCATGAAAAAGGAAAGTGAAACTTTACGTAATTACTGCATTTTATTCCCTTAGGAGATGCAGAATTCATCCCGTTTAAGACGGGAGTTGAAAAATGCATGGATCCTATTGCTCAACCCTCTGTAGTCAACTGGAGAGTTCTCTGTATTGGCTCAAATTGGATATATTTGTATCATCTCACTTAAACTGCCTTAAAATGGAGCCTCATGCCTGAAAATAATACAGGCGCCTCCTTTGGCCTTGATTCTATCCATCTATATTTGTTCCCATCTTCAAAGATCTGCTGATGGCCGCTCGGCTCTGACATTGCTCTTTTACTTTATTTTATTTTTTATTTATTTATTTTTATTTTTTTGACATTGCTCTTTTAAAACCATCCTTAGGCTCAGGCCAGCGGCCGCTCAGGGCACCACAAAGTGTCGGGACTGTCCCTCAAAGAAGCTGCTGGAATTGCCTGCCTCAGCCGGGCCAGGTGGCCGCTTGCACCCCAGCGCCCTGAAGCATGGACCAGAGAGCAACCTGGCCTGTAGCCTTCAGTGGGCAGGCGGCAAGCAAACAGGGCCAGATCTTTCTTACCCCCTTTTTTTTAATGTGTGAGACTCTAAATGAAGTCAGATTGCAATAACTGTTGGACTATAGTCCAGAGCATCGTCCTAGGCCATGCCGCGAAGGTAATAAGGCATGAAAAATTTGGTCTCTCATCACCCGGCCTTACAACCAGCCAGGTAGTGAGTCTCTCTACAGTCTGTGATGTGGGGAGTCTGGGGTCACCACTGCATATATTACTATTATTTTGTTTTACAAAACTTAGAAAAGGCCAACGATCTGCCTAATTGAGACATTCTGGGTATCATTGCTCAGCATGGATTTTAGTTCAAAGCAACTGTGTCCCTCCCAACCTCCCTAGGCACACCGGTCAACGGGAATATCATCCTGCTTTGGTCTCTAAACATTTTGCTTCTCTTCTCATCCTCTCATCCTGTCGCTCTCTTATTCTACTCAAACAAAGAAGATGTATTCCTGCCTGGCTTCTCTTACTCTTCTTTCCATTTCTTCCCCTTGTGATAGTTCCTGCCCTGGGCAGAGCTGCAGAGCTGCAGAGCTGCAGAGCCTGACGCCGTGTACCTCTGGGCACGTCGGTTGATGAATGGTTTGGCCTGCCGTGGTTAAACTGGGTGAAAGGCTCACATATTTTTGAAGGAATGGAGATAATTGGAAGAGGAAGGGAAGAGCAGTTAAGGCTGCGCCATTCAGAAATGAGAACATTGTGTTCAAAAATATTATTGTTTAGAAACACCAAGTCAGATCATTCAAACCCCTGACCAGTTCCCCCTCCCCACCTCCATCTAGTCCAGAGAGGTGATAATGGCGTAACAGAACGCGTGCTTAGACTTCAAATAAAATATACTCTACATAGACTCAAATGTACATATAAAAGTAGATCATATGGAAAATGTCATGTCTTCAGCACTAAATGAAGTCGTGGGTCAGAACCAAAGACTTCCTGGGAGTACATTTTGAGTATTATCCATAGACAAATCACAGTTTAACAAAAAGCAGCTGGTCACCGCATGAAAGACAGTAATAAAAGGTACAAGGCTAGAAACAAAGTTGACAAAAGAGTGTAACAGACCAAAAATATTAGAATTTCCTAAACCTGTCTGTCCCTGAGGTCTTGCTCTTTGATGTGTATCTAAGTCTTTTTTTTTTTTTTTTTTCTCCTCAACAACTAAATCACTCTTTGGTCACAGACCAGAAAACCAGCACTGGGGAGTATTCATCTGGGAGACACAAAATAATGTGGTTTGGGAATGGCATTTTTTTTTTTTTTAAAGAAAGAAACTATCTTAAACTATCCATCTGGGGCACAAAAAAATCTGTCAACCATTATCAAAATGATTTACTTAAGAGCCATTTAATGAGATTCATTAATTTAAAGAGATTAAAAACAGTCTGTATTAAAGGACATTCTGACAGGAAAAAATAGGTTATAATAAAAGCTGAAAATCAGCAGTCTCTCATTTTATCAAAGACGATGCACAACTTTCAGCAAAGTCTTCTTCATTCAAAGTGAAATTCAAGATCGGATTCAATTAATAGCAGTCTTTAGGCAGAATATAAAGAAAGTTTGCCGTAGGTCAGAGTACTGACTGCACTACTGACAAGAGCACACGATGTTCAGTGTTTTCCTGGAGAGACATCATCTAAAATGAGGTGGGAAAGTTGAAAGTGAAGGAGTAAACCCAAACACATTTAACAACGGAAGGAGCAAGCTGGCCTGGGAACAAAGCAAACTTTTAACAAACTGAAAACAATACAAAAAAAAAAAAACAATGGTCCTGTTCCTAGGTACCTTCAAGGAAGCAATTGTTTATAAGATCGGTGAGAGCATCTTTTTATATCTAAGACCTGTGCCTTGAGAGTCTATTAAATACATTCCCCTCCTTCAAACAATAAGTCACATTTATTTTTTTTTCTTAGATACGGCACAAAAATATGTAATAAATAAAAAAGAATGACTGCCTTTGTGAGGACAGTGATTTTGTGGTAGATACGTGTAGGAAAAAATACATGGCATTTAAAGAGGTCACGTAGAAATATGCCCATTTATACTCATCCAAGATACACATATGCACATGTACCCGTCAGCAACTGTAGGTATATAGTACTGAAGAGTTGGGATGCGTGACTCTAAGTATCGAGGTGAATAACTTTGACCCCAGAAGAAACAGAGTTGGAAGGTGTTGTGTTAGTGGGTCCTCTAGGAAGCAGGTGCTGAGATGGAGATAGGAATGCAAAGGTGTTTGGGGGGCTAATATTGTTTTTTTTTTTAAGTTTTTATTCAAATTTGTTAGTTAACCTACAGTGTCATATTAGGTTCAGGTATACAATAGAGTGCTTCAAAACTTCCGCACACCCCTGGGTGTTCATCACAAGTGCCCTCCTTGATCCTCATCACCTGTTTCGCCCATTCCCCTACCCACCTCCCTTCTCGTAACCATCAGTTCTCTAGAGTTGAGTCTGTTTCTTAGTTTGTCTCTCTCTCTCTCTCTTTTTCCCCTTTGCTTCTTTATCTTGTTTTTTTAAGTTTCACATATGATTGAACTCATGTGGTACTTGTCTTTCTCTGACTTAGATCACTTAATATTAGACTCTCTATCTCCATTCAAGCCATTGCAAATTGCAAGATTTCTTTTTTTTTTTCTTTTTCTTCTTTTTTTTTTTTTTGGTGGCTGATTAATACTCCATTGTATCTCCACTTCTTTATCCATTCATCAATCGATGGACACTTGGGCTGTTTCCATAATTTGGCTGTTGTCGGTGATGCTGTTATAAACATCAGGGTGCATGTATCCCTTCAAATTAGTTTTTTTTTTTTTTTTTTGGTATTCTTTGGATAGATACCTAGTAGTATGGTTGGTGGATCCTAGGGTAGTTCTGTGTTTAACTTTTTGAGGAACCTCTGTGCTCTTGTCCAGGGTGGCACTCCCCCCAACAGTACAAGAAGTCTCCCTTTTCTCCACATCCTCACCAACACCTATTGTTCCTTGTGTTGTTGATTTTGGCCATTTCTGAGAGGTGTGAGATGATAGCTCATTGTCTGGATTTGCATCTCCCTGATGATGAGTGATGACGAGCATCTTTCCCTGTGTTCGTGGGCCACCTGTATGTCTTCCTGGAGAAATGTCTGTGCATATCTTCTCCTGATATTTTATTTTATTTTATTTTATTTTATTTTATTTTATTTTATTTATTTTATTTTTATTTATTTTTTATTTTTTTATTTATTTATGATAGTCATACAGAGAGAGAGAGAGAGGCAGAGATACAGGCAGAGGGAGAAGCAGACTCCATGCAGGGAGCCCGACGTGGGATTCGATCCCGGGTCTCCAGGATCGCGCCCTGGGCCAAAGGCAGGCGCCAAACCGCTGCACCACCCAGGGATCCCTTCTCCTGATATTTTAATTGGGTTGTTTTGGGGTGTTGAATTTTAGAAGTTCCTTACATGTTTTGGATACTAACCCTTTATCAGATATGCCATTTGCAAATATCTTCTCCAATTCTATAGGTTGCCTTTTAGTTTTGTCGATTGTTTCCTTTGCTGTGCAGAAGCTTTTTATTTTATGAAGTCCCAGGGGTTCATTTTTCTTTTTGTTTCCTTTGCCTCAGGAGATGTGTCTAGTAAGAAGTTGCTATGGCTGATGTCAAAGACGTTTTTGCTGGTGCTCTCTTATAGGATTTTTCTGGTTTCAGGTCTCACATTGAGGTTTTTAATCCATTTTGGATTGAATGACTGACTGATTGATTGATTGATTGATTGATTTTTTTTTGCATTCTGTAAGAAAGTGGTTAGTTTCATTCTTCTGCATGTTTGTGTCCAGTTCTCCCAGCACCATTTGTTGAAGAGATAATCTTTTTTCCCATTGGGCATTCTTTCCTGCTTTGTCTAAGATTAATTGAGCATATAATTGTGGATTCATTTCTGGGTTTTCTATTCTGTTCTGTTGATCTGTGTGTCTATTTTTGCGCCAGAACCCATACTATTTTGGTTAATACAGCTTTGTTGTATAACTTGAAGTCTGCAGTTATTATGCCTCTGGTTTTGTTTTACTTTTTCAAGATTGCTCTGGCTAAAGGGTCTTTCATGGTTGCCCATGGTCTTTCATGGTTACAAATTTTAGAATTTCGTGTTTTAGTTTTGCGAAAAATGCTGCTAGTGTTTTCTAGGAATTGCATTAAATATATAAATTGCTTTGAGGAGTATAGATATTTTAACAACGTTGTTCTTTTAATCCACAAGAATAGATTGTCTTTCCATTTCTTTGTGTCTTCTTCAATTTCTTTCCTCAGTTGTTTTATAGTTTTCAGAATACAGGTCCTTGACCACATTGGTCTGGTTTATTGTTAGGTATCTTATTGTATTTGGTGAAATTGTAAATGAGATGGATTCCTTAATTTCTTTTTCTATTGCTTCATTGCTGGAGTATAGAAATGCAACTGATTTCTGTATATTGATTTTATATCCTATGACTTTACTGACTTCGTTTATCATTTATAGCATTTTTTTTTTGGTGGAGTCATTTAGGTTTTCTGTATTTAGTATCATGTCATCTGAAAATGGTGAAAGTTTTACTTATCCCTTGCCAATTTGGATGACTTTTTTTTTTTTTTTCCCTTTTGTTGTCTGATTGCTGTGGCTAGGACTTCCAGTACTATTTTGTATCAAAGCAGTGAGATTTGGGATGCCTGAGTGGCTCAGTCAGTTAAGTGTCTGCCTTTGGGGTCCTGGAATGGAGCTCCATGTTGGGCTCCCTGCTCAGCAGCGAGTCTGCTTCTCCCTCCCCTTCTGCTCCTCAACCCAACTTGTGTGCTCGCTCTTGTTCCCTGTCTCTCTCTGTCTCTCTCTCTGTCTCTGTCTCTCTCTCTCATGCGCAAATAAGTAAATAAAATCTTTTTTTTTTTTTAAGTAGTAAGAGCAGACATCCCTGGTATATTCTTAACCATAGAGGAAAAGCTCTGTTTTCCCCCATTGAAAATGAATTAGCTATGGGTTTTTCATAGATGGTTTTTATTATGTTGAGGTATGTTCCCTTTAAACCCACTTTGTTGAGGGTTTTTGCTTGTTTGTTTTTAAATAAAGAATGACTGTTGTATACTTTCTCAAATGTTTTTTCTGTGCCTATTGAAATGTTCATATGGTTCTTATCCTTTCTCTTACTGATGTGATGCATCACATTGATTGGTTTGCAAATTTGAACCACTCTTGCCACCCAGGAAGAAATCCCACTTGATCCTGGTGAATGATTTTTTTAAATGTATTGTTGGATTTGGTTTGCTAGTATTGTTGAGGAGTCTCGTATCTGTGTTCATCAGGGATAGTGGCCTGTAGTTCTCTTTTTTTAGGTGTCTTTATCTGGTTTGGGTATCAAGGTACTGCTGGCCTCATACAATGAATTTGGACATTTCCCTTCTCATTGTATTTTTTTAAAATAGATTGAGAAGAATGAGTGTTATTTCTTATTTAAATATTTGGTAGGATTTGACTGTGAAGTCCTATAGCCCTGGGCTTTTATTTGCTGGGAGTTTTTTGATTACTGATTCCATTTCTTTGTTGATGATTATTGGTCTATTCAGGTTTTCCATTTCTCCTTGCTTCAGTTGTGGTACTTTATATGTTTCTAGGAATTTATTCGTTTGTTCTAGGTTGTCCAGCTTGTTGGCATATTATTTTTTATAATATTCTCTTATGATTATATTTCTATGGTGTGGTTGTTATTTCTTCTCTCTCATTTGTGATTTTATTTTATTTTTTTTTTAGTCCTTCCATTTTTTTTTTTCCTTATATGTGTGGCTATAGGCTTAGCAATTTTGTTGATTTCTTTTCAACGGACCAGCCCTTGGTTTCGTTGGTTTCTTTATACATATTTTTTTCTTTTTAATATATATATTTTTTAGTTTCTTTATCATTTATTTCTGCTCTAATCTTTATATCTTTTCTTGTGTTGTCTTTAGGCTTCATGTGTGTTCTTTTTCTAGCTCTTCTGGTGTGAAGTTACATTATTTGATATTTTTCTTGCTTTTTGAAGTAGGCCTATATTACTTTATATTTCTCTATTAGAACTGTCTTTGCTATATCCCAAAGGTTTGGGACTATCATTTGTTTGTTTCCATGTATTTTTTAAAATATCTTCTTTGATTTCCTGGTTGACTCATTTATTGTTGGGTAGCATATTGTTTAACCTTCATGTATTTGTGTTCTTTTTACATTTTTTTCTTATTGTTGCCATAGTTTTATGGCATTGTGGTCAGAAAAGATGCATGGTATGACTTCAATCTTCCTATATTTGTTGAGGCTTGTTTTCTAGACTAATATGCAATCTTGGAGAATATTCCATATGAACTTGAAAAAATATGTATTCTGTTGTTTTAGGATAGCATGTTCTGAATGTGTCAGTTAAGTCCATCTGATCCAATGTGTCATTCGAAACCATTGTTTTCTTGTTTATTTTCTGCTTTATTGATCTGTCCATAGATGTAAGTGGGGCGTTAGTCTCCTACTCTTATTGTTTTATTTTCAATTAGTTCTTTTGTGTTTGTTACTGTTTTTTTATATTTGGCTGCTCCCATATTGGGTGCATAAATATTTTCAGTTATATCTTCTTGTTGGATTGTCCCCTTTATTGTTATATAATGTCCTTCTTTGTCTCTTGTTGCAAACTTGGTTTAAAATCTAGTTTAGGGGCACCTGGCTGGCTAAGTTGTGGGAGTGTATGACTCTTGATCTTGGGGTCATGAGTTCAAGCCTCATGTTGGGGATAGAGATTACTTAAATAAATAAAAAGAATTTAAAGTTTAATTTGTCCAATATAAGTATTGCTACTCTAGCTTTCTTTTGACATGCATTTGCATGATAAATATTTTTCCATTCCCTTACTTTCAATCTGAAGGTGACTTTTTAGGTCTAAAATGAGTCCCTTGTAGGCAGCATATAGAAGGGTCCTGTATTTCTATCCTTTCTGACACGCTGTGTCTCTTTATTAGAGCATTTAGTCCATATACATTTAAAATAATGATTGACAGATATATACCTACTGACAGTTTATTACCTATTTTCTGATTGTTTCTGAAGCTTTTTTCTGATCTTCTCTTTCATGTTTTGCTGATTTTCTTTAGAGATATATTTAGATTTCTTTATTGTTTTTCTTTGCATGTTTATTGGTTGTTTTTGATATATGGTTACAATTAGGTTTGTATATAGACTCTTCAGAGTTTATATTATGTTAATGTTCAAGTTTGACGCATTCTTTTCTCCTCTCCATATTTTATGAATATATTATATTTTATGTCCCTTTTTTTTGTGTGTGAGTTCCTTGACTGATTTTTACAGAAATATTCATTTTTACTGCTTTTGTGTTTCCTGCCTTTATACTGTCACTTTTGGTCTCTCCTTTCCACTCAAACAGCCCTCTTTAATTTTTCTAGCAGGACTGGTTTACTGGTCATGAATATCTTTAGTTTTTGTTTATCTGGGAAGCTTCATTTCTCCTTCTGTTCTGAATAATAGCTTTGCTGGACAGATTATTCTTGGCTCCAGGTTTTTGTCCATCCAGCACTTTGAATATATCATTCTACTCCCTTTTGGATTGCCAAGTTTCTGTTGAAAATCTTCCAGGTAGCCTTATGGATTTTCTCTTGCAAGTTAATAACTACTTTTGACATGCTGTTTTAAAGATTTTTTTTCTTTATCAATATATTTTGCAAATTTAATTACAGTATGTCTTGGTGTTGACCTGCTTCTGTTGATTTTTATAGGAATTCTCTGTGCCTCCTGGATCTGGATGTCTGTTTCCTTTCAGCCCCCTTTTCTCTCTTTTCTCCTAGGACTTCTATTATACAAATGTTATTATGTTTGTAGCAGTCATTAAAGTCCCTAAGTCTGTTCTTATTTTGCATAATTCTTTCTCTCTTTCGTTCAGCTTCATTGCTCTCTATTACTTTGTCTTCTAGGTCATTAATTTGTTCCTGTCCTTCCTCTAGTCTGCTATTCATTGTATCAAGCATGTTGCTAGTCTAGTTTATTGAACTCTTCGTCTTTGATTCATTCTTTTTTAACTCTTTTATCTCTGTGTAAGGGTCTTACTGATGTCTTCTTTTCTCAAGTCCAGTGAGTATACTTAGGATCATTGCTTTAAATTCTTCATCAGGTGTGTTACTGATAAACTTTTTCACTTATATCTCTGACCCTGGCCTTATCTTGTTATTTCATTTATGATAAATCCCTTTGTCTTTGCATTTTGTCTAAGTTTCTGCCTTCTTTTCTCTGTTAGAAAGAGGAGAGATCATGCAGTGCCTAGAGCCTGGTGTCTCTGGTGTGTGCTGTGTATGCTCTGATACTGTGTTCTGGCTGCATTAACCTTCAGGCCAGTTGTCTGCAGAGGCTCTCTTTGCCTGCTATGAGCATTATTTAGTCTCTGGCCTGAATGTAGTGAATTTTAACTAGGGGTGTTCTGGTCTATTTGTGACATGAGACCTGTCACCTCTTCCACTGGAACTGAGACCCTGCAGAACTCTCTGGGCAAGAGACTGAGTGTAGGCAATGGTTTGTGCTGGTCTTCTGGGGGGAGAGATCACCCTACTGGGGTTGAGGCAAGCATGACTGAGATGAGAAGTTTCCACCAGAGTGCAGAAAGGTGGGGTTTGATGTAAGAAAGTTTGATTGCCACTGTTGGTCTTGTACTGCTTCCAACAGGTGACCTTTTGTTCATGCTGATGGGGAGGGAAATGGCACCAGCCAGCTCCTTTGTTCTCTGAGAGTTGTTTCTGTGAATGTTTTTTAGGGATACACTCTTAGAAGAGGAAGTAATCTCCCCTCTGTGTACCCCAGGCACTCTTCAGATTGCTATTTCCATGTTGTATGCCTCCAGTTTGTTTGTCTGCCTTCTCTCCAGAATCAGCATTGTGCTCTCTGGTCTCTATCCCAGTCATACCTAGTGAGTTTTAAAACTCTAAACTTTAAGCCCTACTTGTTGGAAGAGCTCCAAAAGTTCAGCCCCTCATTTTCCATGCCAAAGACTCTCCAGAAATGTTCTTTTTGTGCATTTGCCTGTGTGCTTCTCTTGTTTTCTCCCCTCCACAGCAATCATGATCCATTTCTCCCTTAACCACATTTCCACACTTCCTACATTCTTCAGTGTGGCTTCTTCTTTCCCTTTAGTTGTAGAGTTTCTTCTGTTGGTCTTGATTTATGAGGTATTTAGGGTGATTCAATAGCTATCTAGTTGTGTTCGTGGGATGAGGTGGCCCTGCTAGGGTCTTCCTACTCCACTACCATATTCCTGCTCCCTGGGATAATGTTTTTAAAAGGGAAAAGAGAGCAGTAGTGGGATTGTACAGGGAAAACTCCAAATCATGATATGGATCATTTCCTGTGGGAAAGAAGAGGCATGGTTGCAGGATTGGACAGGAAGAGCCTCAAATTGAAATGTAGATTTGGAAATTTCTTTGGGAAACCAAAGGAGAATCCAAAGCAAAGGTTTCTCACTGGATAAATCCAAGGTAGATAGAAATAGCCAAGTCCCAGTTACTCTGTTGAGTATAGTCACTGGTGAGGGCTGCCCAGGAGGAGCATGACCTTAGCAGGAAAACTGAGATGGATCCTGAAGACATTAGTGGGAGAAGGCTGTTAGCTAACTGCACTTGTTGCCATTGGACAGAAAGTTCTTTGTTCAAGGGAGCTCTGAGCAACATACCTTTATAGCTGCCACGGCAAATTCCCCCCTGCCTTTCAGTTCCATGGTGCTTTACTCCTTTGACTTCAAAGAACATTTTAGTTGGAGAACATAGTCTTACTCTATACATTTTTTTTCCCTTAAAAATTTCATTTCAAGCAGATTAAATGACTTGGACAGGATCTCACATCATTTGTTGGAATCCTCTAAGTAATTTTAAGGTCATTTTTCTACTGAGTCACAATTCCTTCTTTAAACACACAACATATTTGATGCTCATGAGACTATTTCTTTAAGTACTGAGTTTTAACTATGCCTATTGTCCTATTTTCCTTTATTTACTACATATTTACACCAAACATGTTGCTATAAGCTTTATTTTAACATTTTTTCTTTGTTAAGGTTACTGTTATAAAATTAAATGTCTGAAAAAGGAAATTAATTTTCAAGCAGTGAAGATGTATTTATGTATGTATGCATTTATTTATTTATTCATTTATTTAAGAGTTTATTTATTTATTCATGAGAGACACAGAGAAAGGCAGAGACACAGGCAGAGGGAGAAGCAGGCTCTATGCAGGGAGCCCGATGTGGGACTCTATCCCAGGACTCCAGACTCCAGGATCACGACCTGAGCCAAAGGCACTGCTGAGCCGCCCAGGGATCCCCTACAGTGATGAAAATTTAAATGGGAATGCTTCTTGACTGACATCATCTCTTCTTTTCCCCAGCAATTACTAATTTGACCATTTCTCCTTTTAATTCTTCCAGTGGTTCCAACACAATTCTAAAATGATGATACTCTTTTCCTCTGTTTCTTGTTATGTTATACTTGGCTATAAGCTGTGAAAGTTGGTGGATTTATCTCTCTTTAAAACATTACATCTTCTCTCCATGCCTAGTGTTTGCAATATACAAATAATATTTAAGTGATAAAATGTTACTGTTTCCTTATCTCTCAGCTATAGACAATTCATCTTGTCTCTCTACTATGTAATCTATAAACCTCTTCTTCACGTCTTCCCTTTCTTAGGCTTCTGAACGCTATTGGCTATACCATCATTTTTTTAATATTATGGTTTATGACATTTACATTTTCTGCTGCAATCTAGAACAGTTGTCACCTTTTTTTTCTGAATTTTGCGTACCAAAGTATCAAACAAGAAGGTAATATAATCTTATGTTTCTAAATCTGTGATGCTCACATGAGAAGGTTTGGAATGACAGGGTCTAGTAGTTCTTTTCTTTTAATATGCAATAGGTGAAAAATTATGCAACATTTTATTTTATTTTGACTTATATAAGTGCCACAGATTGCTTATATAGATTTTTCTTCAATTTTATTTTTCACCCTCTGTGGACAGAAATATATATATATTTCAGTTATATACATATAATGTATATTATCACCTTCAAAAAGTTTATTTTGTGTGTCTTTTTTTTTTTTAAAGGTTTATTTATTTATTTTAGAGAGAGACAATGTGCAAGTAAGAGGGGCCTAGAGGGAGACGCAGAGAGAGAATCTTGAAGCCAACTCCCCACTGAGCATGGAGCCCAATGCAGGACTCAGTCCCAGGACCCTGAGATCTTGACATGAGCTGAAATCAAGAGTCAGGTGCTTAACTGACTGAAACATCCCTGTGTGTGTGTCTTTTAAAAAATAATTGATTTTACTCATTATTAGTGTCTCATAAATATTTTTAGATATGGCCTTTTTTATCTCAAGGGTTATTTTAAATCTAGAGTCTCTTTTTATAGTGCTGCTATTGTTTTAAAGATTTATTTGTCTTTTTTTTTTACAGGATTACTTGCTGAAATATTTTTTAAAAATTCTGAGTAGAAGGTAAATTTTCTGTGGCCATTCCTGCCTGAAAACACATAATTTGTCTGTAGACAGCTTTCTAACTTCAAAACCATTTTATTTTTTATTTTCAATATAATTCTAAACATTCTATTTTTTTCTAAAATTAAAGTTTATTTTTTAAATGTTGAAACAATTGTAGATTTGTATGTATACCTGTAAAAAATAATTCAGAGTATAATTCTCTGTACCTTTACCCAAGCTTCCCACAATGTTAGCATCTTGCAAAACTATGACACAATATCACAACTGGGATATTGATATTGTTACCTACATTCAAGATACAACACTTTCCATCTCAGCAAGGATCCTTCTTCTTGCTTTTTTACAGACACTCTTCTCTCTCTTCCATGCCCCCTGCTGATAAATCACAGGTAACATCTGATCTCTTCTCCATTTCTCTAATGTTACCATTTTAATCTTGTTTTATACATGTAATAATACAACATGTATCATTTTGAGGTTGCTGTTTTCACTTAGCACAATTTCTTAATTAATTAATTATATATATATATATATATATATATAATCAATCCATACAGTCCTCTAAATTCAGGTAAATATTGAGAATGGAGGAGTAGTCACTACCTATAAATGTCACTAGGACCATCTGCCTTAGAACTCTTGGAGTGTTGGTAAAAATGAAAATTCAGTGCTTCTGCCCATGACTACTTAGTCTAAATATTGGTGTTAGGCCTGAAATAGTCATAAATATGTTCATGACAGTATTTGAGAAACATAATCCCACAGGAATGTTCTAGGAAAATATAATTCCTTGAGATTAAGGTAGCTGGGTTTGTTGTTAATATAAAATCCTTAAATAACTAGGCATAGATAGGAAACTGTGCATATCATGTGGCATCCACTTTTCCAAAAGCATCTGCTACAGTGTTGAGGCCAATGCTGCAAAATCAAAGAGCAAAATAGATAAATTAAAAAGGTCACATGAATTGTCTTTTTCCCCCTGTGGTAACTGAGCCTTTTTTAACCAGACAGGAAGATACATTTTGGCAAATGACATACAGACAAATGACATTTTTCACAGAAATAGAAAAAAACAATCTTAAAAATTCATATGAAACCACAAAAGAACCTCAATCACTAAAGCAATCTTGAGCAAGAAAAACAAAGCTGGAAGCATCACACTTCCTGACTTGAAACCATATTACAAAGTTCGAGCTATCAAGACCATATTATTCTGACTTAAAAACAGGCAGATAGACCAATGGAACACAGTAGAGAGCCCATAAATAAACCCACACATATGAAATCAACTAATTTTCA
Organism: Canis lupus familiaris; assembly: GCF_011100685.1. Classification (NCBI taxonomy): domain Eukaryota; kingdom Metazoa; phylum Chordata; class Mammalia; order Carnivora; family Canidae; genus Canis; species Canis lupus. The sequence goes on along the minus strand of NC_049226.1, from coordinate 88,092,676 downwards.
ACAAAGATGCAAAGGATATAAAATGGGGAAAGGAAAATTTGCTCAGTAAGCAGTGTTAGAAAAATTCAATATTCACATATGAAAGAATGAAGCCAGATCCATATCTTACACCATGTACAAAATCCAACTCAAAATAAAGACTTCAGCATAAGACCTGAAACCATAAGTACTCTGGAAGACAACATAGAGGAAAGTCTACCTCTTAACATTACCTTTGGCAGTAGGTTTTTGGATTTGACACCAAAAGCACAGGCAGCAAAAGAAAAATAGATGGGGCTCTATCAAACCAAAAGAGCTTCTGCACATCAAAAGAAACCATCAACAAGCTGAAAAGGCAACCTATAGAATGGGAGAAAATATTTGCAAATCATATATTGATTGGATAGGCAGTTGATATCCAAACTATGTTAAGGAACTGATGCAAGTTGATGGCATAAACAAATAAATAAATAACCAAACTACCTGAATTAAAAGTGGGCAGATGAACTGAATAGACATTTTTTTTGCAGTGTCAATATGTTGACTACCCCATTTGATCTCTGATTTAATAGTCTGAATCAGCATTCTTCCTTACGTTGAATTTTTTTTTCTGTAGCTTCTTTGTAAATAGTAATATGAGGATAAATGTGAATGAGTGTCAATTATGTTCCAACCAGTGTATATCCTTTATCACACTAATCTTCACCATAATTTTCAAGTAGGTATTATCTCTGCTTATAAATAAAGATGCTAAGACTCAGGAAGTTTAAATAATTCCTCAAAGGTCACATAGCTTGTAAAGGAAGATGTCCAGTTGTCTGACTCTGAAATTCATTTTTCTTTCTACTACATAACCCTGCTCTTGTCATTCATCCTATCGAGTGGCCTTCTCAGAAAACCATCTTTGACAACTGCCCCCACTCCCAACTGTTGTTATTTGGAGCAGTTTCCTGTAAGGTACAGTTTAACAGAGAAAGCCCATGCTGCTGCCACTTTGCCTGAATTTGGTTTACTGAAGTCCTTAAACTGCAGCTCCGTGGATGCCCCACTCCCTTGTATTTTCAGAGGATCAGAAGCATTTAAACACAAAGTAAACATAGTTTATATGCAAAATTAACCATTTAATACTTATCAGCAGATTTCTTTATAAGAAAAAAAGACCTCTCATCTATGAGATAGCTGTTTGTCTCCAAATACCTACATTTTATAATTTCATAGCTTATTTTCTTTAGTTTTTCTTTTCTTTTCCCTTTTTTTTGTTTTATTTAACAGAATACTCCCACAATTTGGTTTTTAATGAAAAACTATAGATAAAAATAAGTATGCTTTTGAAAGTGGTTGAGAGATTTGGCAGTGTTGTTACCTTGGCAACATTTATAAAGAGTGCGCCAAAACTGTTAAGTAACAACAACAGCAACAACAATAAATGGTATAATACTACTCATCAGGAAAAAACCAAGAATTTCCAAAAAACTTCACTGAATCTGTGAGAGAAATCATTCTACAGAGTAGAACATCCGACAAATTAACGTTATACAGTGAAGATTAGCAAATTTCAGTGCAAGTGCTACCGCATGTCTATAACACCATTAATAGCAATTCTGAGTTCTGCAGACCTAGGTCACATAGAGGTAAATATATTAATAACAGGTGCATACATTTTACAAAACAGAGGTAGGGGATTATATTCTGGTTAGGTCTTGAAAATTTAGAAAGCCTTTTTATAGGGAAAATGACAAGCTGACTTTCAAAGATTAAGAGTTGACCTAGTAGGACATGATGGAGGAAGGACAGTCCTCGGTAAAGGAATACATGGTAATGCCACTACACTGAGAGAGCTTTACTGTCCCTGGATGATTGTGGGCTGAAGCTAGAGCCATTAATTATTGGGGCACAGGAATTAGCTCTAATTATTTCTTCAGCTGGATAGTAGTTTGGTTCAGCTTTCAGTCTTATGACTTCTCAGAAACCTAGGAGGCTGATCCCTACCATAGAAATCAAACTCAAGGTGGGGGGATGAGACTTGACAAGCCTTGGCCTGTGGTCAGATTCTGAAGTTTGCCTACATTAGGGGATAGGACTCATTTTTAACAAGTTCCTGAGGCTCCAGTGATAGATTTTATCAAGAGGCCATATTTTGAAAAAACTTCAGTGAATACCATGGGATGGGAACTTATAAATGGTTTTGAGAAGTTTTTTGTTTTTTGTTTTTTTTCACTCATACCCACTCAGCCACACGGAGTAAGTAAGAACATACCATTTCCTCTAGAGTATCTCTACATGACTTACCCTGGGTCTTGACAAAGCTGGTTTTTATTTTTATTTATTTATTTTTACTGTGTATCTATGTCCTTTAGAACAAAGAGTGTATTTTATTCATCTCTCTCTTTAGCATAGCCCCTAAGATTTAATCTATGGGTGAGCAATAAATATATAATGAAAGGAAGTTACGTTTTACGTCTGGGCTGCTGATCCAACAGGAGGCAAAGGGCTAAGTTGGTAACTTGAACCAGTGAGCATTGACTGGAAGTGGGTCACTATCATCCATTGGCTTTGGGACATATCAGTCAAGTAGTCTCTGCTGATGAACTAAGACTTAAAAACAAGCCTAAAAAACAGGTAGGGTTGGAATTAATGGAACAGGAAATTAATAGGGAGTCTTAACATTTGCTTCTAGTTAGTTAAGACCAAACACTGGAGATCATCAGTGGCTTTCTAGGATTATAGGAACTGAAAACCCCCTAAAAACAGTCGATTTAAATGGTAGCTAAGGTAGAAAGATATCAGATTTGTCATGGGCAAATATTTGGGAAGGAAGATGGTCACCAAAAATAGGCAGAAAAGAACTACCTGCTGTTTGAAGGCAAGAAAAGATTGTTATCCCGAGGGAATACAGGCCTTTCTCTAGAGCCTAGAGATTGGATGATATCCACGTAGGAATGTAGGGTATGGTGAGGCACAACCATAAAGCTAGAAGTCGAGAGTAAGAGTCTGTAGCTTTACTTGGTTTCCTAGTCTGAGATGACCTAAGATTACGCTGAGCGTTGAAATAGTATTGACAAGACCTAAGAATACGCTGAATGGCAGAAAGGTGATTCAAAATCTCATTTCTAGATGTCTCCCACCCTACTTCCTGCCTGGGTAAAGTAACTCTATATACTTTAAACTCTTTTTCTCCAGCTTTAACTTAGTATTTTCGAACAAAGTCACCTTCTTGATCTAAAGTATTTTCTCCCTCTGGAGAGATTGTAATAAAAAGGGAGAAGATTCATAGCACAGATTTTAACTCAGCAAATCCGTGTAAATACAGTGAGTGAGAAGTCTCTGTGGATCCCAAAGAGATCTATATACATAAGCCTGGGTGGGGGCTCAGTATTATTGTTTGAACTTTTTTTTTCCCCATACAAAATGAATCATTGTAAAGAATTGCTAATTAGTTGATGAAGGATATTCACCCTTAAATTTTTAAAATTTATTTTTTTTTAAGTAATCTGTACACCCAGTGTGAGACTCCATCTCCTAGCCATAAGATCAAAGGTCACATGCTCTATTGACTGAGCCAGCCAGCTGCCCCATCCTTAAATTTTTTAACTTGAAATAAATAGAAAGTGATTGATAATGGAGAATGTGTGCCTGCAATCTGCTGCTTCAGATTGCGGGACATAGACAGTAGGGTGTGAGGAAACGTAGAGAGACATCATGGTTATGTTTGCAAGGCTAGATTTGAATCACATCTTCAGCCTTTTACTAGCTGTGTGACTGAGCCTACTGCTCAACCTTTCTGTGCCTGTATTTTTATGTAAGCAGGAAAGATTTGCAAAGTAGGACATTAGTGACACGTAGCTTATAAGGCTAAAAGGAGTTAACCTGCATAAAGCATTTTGATTGGTTCCTGGCAGCTAGTGGACATACTTAGTGCCCAGTAAGGATAACCATAATATTTCAGGGTTCTGGTCTTTTTCAAGCACGGCTAAGACTACATGCTGTGTCTACCAGGTCATCAGTCAAAAATGTTACGTGGTGATAAAATTCTAAGCACCAGGAATAGAGCAAACAGAGGCAGGATAATTTAGCTAAGTAAAGGATCATCTCTGGCCTGCTAAAGGGCAAATCTCTCCTCCACCATTTGTCTTACTCTCTGTATCTCTAAGATGAGGAGCTTAATAGCTTTACTTCTTTATGGATTTGTAGGGAGGACTAAATGCTGAATTGAGTGTCTTGTGTTTCTTTTATAATTTAATCATCAATCATGTGCAATAGGCATTGCTGTTGTCCCCATTTTAAAGATGTGGAGGCTGAGGCTCAGAGCAGTTTTGCAGGTTTATCAGTGCCCTATCTTTTTTTTTTTTTTAGTGCCCTATCTTTAATAAGCAGCAGGACTCAAGCCAAAGACTATCTTAGTCCAAATGCTGTGCTCATAACAGTGTCCTTGAATAGCATCTAAATGTCAGAGGACCCAAGGCTTTGGGGGAGAATCAGCTAGTCTAATCCTCACTTGTTACAGATTTATGAATAGGATTAGGTTGACACAAGAGAAAGCAATAAAATGAGTAGCTGTTTCATCCCAGCAGATCAGGTGTTAGGTCTAGGTTGACTTGTCCTTTGATCTGAAAAAGATGAATAATGCAATTATTAAGGATGGATCTGCCTTTCCCAATAGTTCCATTCCAAAGACGTTCAGGATCTTTTGTCTTTCAACCATTCTTGCGATGGCGTCCCGAGAGAACCCTTCACATGGCAGGTGCTCCAGTCCATTCACTCCATGTGTGCTTATTAGAATTGTTCATTTCTAAACACTTGATACAAGTATTAACGTCTTAAATTAGCTACTCTAAAAGGGTAGGTGTTAATTTCTATATTATTTTACACAGACAGGGGTGGTGTGATTCTCCTGTTTGATATGCCTAACAGTTTGGCCACACAGGAACCCACAAGCTCTCCCTTGCTCTGTCTTATTTGGGAATTGGTTATTCAGTACAACTTAATGATTGATAACGTGGGGCGTAAAGCCGTTTTTTTCAGATTTAAATCTTGGACGGCCATATGAGAACTGTGTCAACCTGTGTAAGATGATGTAACTATTGGTACTTCAGTGTCCTTAACTAGAAAACGGGCTAGTTAGCAGTACCAATAGCATAAGACTATGTGAGGATCACATGAGTTATTACCCACAGAACGCTTACTATAGTACCTGGCCTGTAGCGAGGGCTTCAGAGGTGTCCACTATTTTTATTAAGTCTCAGCAATCCTAGAATATCTTAATTTCATGTGTTTACTGATGTGTAACTGTTTAAATATAAATGTAAAAACATGCATAAAGTCATACAAACATTTTTGTACTTGGATGTCATGGACATTGAAAAATAGAGCTGGCCTCCCAGGGGTTTGCATAAGAGCAGGAGAGCTATATATCTAAACATGATTATATCATGACGTACATCCAGAGTCAGGTTCCACGGATTGTTAGGGAGCAAAAGAGAAAGGGTAGACTTTGAGAGAGTTTAGAAATGATTCCTGAACGACGCAACGGAGGAACTACATGTGCTGGAAGAGTGAATCAAATAGAAAGGAATTCTAAGAAAATCAAAGACAAAAGACATTAAAAAAAAAAAAAAGTCTGTTGTATTTGGTGATGTGCACTTGATATTATTGGAAAAGTGGGAGGAGGGCTTGGCAGTGCTGAGCGTGGGCTGGAGAAGTGCCTGGAGCCGGACTGGGGGACACCGATGCATCACTGTAGACACACAGTGTCTCAGGACGCTTCTCTGAGACCCGTAGTAGGAGTTCTTGGTGACAACAGTGTGTTGGCTCCTTACAGAGCGAGGCTCGGTGCTCGACTCCCATTCTGCTGTTTCCCAAATGTGGACACATCATACTCCCTGCCACACCCTCATCTATAACACGAAAATCGTAAAAATACTGCCTAACCCACAGAAGTGAGGATTCAGTGACGTAAAAATTCACGCAATTCCCGGAGGTGTTGTGTTCTGATGTATTAATGATTTTGACTAGTCCTCCGGGGTTACTAGAGGCTAAACCAAGGATGTGTAACTTGCAAATGTTAGAGTCAAGATTGGAGCCAGGAACTAATGCCAACATTCATAGTTATTTATTATTTATTTATTTATTTATTTATTTATTTATTTATTTATTATTTTATTATTTTTTTTACCAGATGCTAGCTTTAAAAAAAAATATGTGCCTTATATGTTTCTTTCTTTCTTTTTTTTTCTTCTTTTTTCTTTTCTCAAATGAAGAGACATTAACCTTTCCCCAGAGCTGGTGAGGAATCTGATTATTTTTCCTCCAGAGCAATTTCTAGTGTTATTGTGATCCTTTCAGCGAATAGCATTTGGCCACTTCAGAAGCATTTTCCCACTTCCATGTAAATAGTATGATTAGATGTGAAAGGTAATCTTGACTGCTGCCATGTTATGACATTAAAATAGTAATTCAATTGTTAGCAGCCCCTCACAAATAACTATTCAATCCACTTGTGTTTAATACCTCAGCGTCCTTGCATGCCTTTTCTTTTCGAAACACAAAGCAGTATTGATTTCTCTTCATAACCAACTAAAAAGTATTTTGAGTGGTTATATCATTTCATTATCCAGCAGTAAATAAGGAAAATAACCTGCAAAAGTGAAAATTAAAAAAAAAAAGTTGATGGACTACTCTTATCCTTTTTGTTGCAAAACTCAAATGCAGACAAGAATGACTTTTTGATGTATTTGAATGTCTATATTTGAGGACATCTTGGCAATCGTCATGAAAGGCAGCTTGTAGTGAAGAGATGTGAGCATGGAAAGGGAGGCCCCGGGGTGTTGGTGTGCCTGGGCTGCCGGAACAGATTAGCACAGACAAGGTGGCTTAAACAACAGAAATGTATTTTCCCGTAGTTCTGGGGGCTGCAAGTCTAGGATCACGGTGCTAGCAGGGCTGGCCTCCGGCGAGCTCTCTCTTCCTGACTTACAGATGGCCACCGTCTTACTTTGCTCTCACATGGTCTTTTCTTTATGTGTAAGACTCCTGGCGTCTCTTCCTTTTCTTCTAAGGACACCAGTCCTATTGCATTAGGGCCACACTCTTATGACCTCATTTATCTTTACTTCCTTAAAGGCCCTATATTCAAATATAGTCTCATCGGTTCAAAATTCAGGAGACACAATTCTTACGTCCAGTTTGAGAGCCGTTCCTGCCATTTACTGTCCATGTAACGTATCGGCCTCTCTCTTTGCACCTCTAACTTTTTCAAAAATAAGCAGAGGAGCCAGACTATAGCTGTGAACAGGGGAGCATTTCCTACCGAAATGAATTTGGAAAGGTCTGAAAACTAGCCTCCAATTTTCCTTTGCCCTCCAGGAAGCCAAAACTCTGTAAAATACAGTTGAGAACCTTTAGGCGTGGTCTGAGCAGCTTCGGCCATTCTTGCCTTCAAAGATTTTGTGCAGTACTCCACTGTCCATCACATGACACGGGCAAATAGCCTCCCCTTCTTGGTTTCACGTTGGCCTCTTGGACTTTCCTTAACCTGCTTGTTCTAAATGGAATTTCCTCAAGCACTGGACTGTCAGAGATCCGCCTCATTTTCCAATGTTGAGAAGCATCTTTCTTCCCCGCAACACACTTTCCAGACACTCCCACTCACCATCTTCTCTCCTCTCTGTGCAGCTGCTTCAGTGCTTTTTCTTGCTTGCTTTGGGGGATAGTCTACGCAAATATAATGTTGTTTTGCACTAGACTCGAAGCCAGCGGGGTGATAAAAGGGTCCAAAATGCATACACTGTTGACACTCAGAGTGCCTGGGAGGTGAGCGCCTGGGATGTGGAAGAGACGTTAAGGAAGACTCCAGCCACCTGGAGCTCTTTTCCTTCTGTTGTAAGAGAAAAAAGTCATGCCAACTGTTAATAGCTCTTTCTCAACAAATATCCCCTTAATTCTGAACAGCACCTTCAACTGTGTTTCTAAGACCATAAGAAACACTCTTGTGTGATGAGTGTGCAACAAGTGCAGTTGACACTGTCTCATATATGTCGCCAGAAGACACAGGGCTCCAGGATCAGGGACCGAGATTATCGTTACTCGCAGCAGGCTGTGTGAGCTTCGTGTTTGCGTCAGTTCTCGCTGTCCCAAGCGGCCTGTGGAGGTGATGCCGAGTAGCCTGGGTGGATACTGCACGTCCATTGACCTTGTGTGTTCACACGGAGGACACCCAAGCTGAAGATAGCCCCAGTCTTGTAAGGGTGCTGCTGGCAAACCTGCCCAGCTTTTGCCCTAGAGGAGCACATGGTCTCTATCATGCTGATCAGGAAACAGATGTTCCCTGTGCTCTGGGAGCACCTTACTCTTCCAAGGTTATTTGTTATACAAATATCCTATGAAAGATGGTTGTAGGCAAAAGTGTTCACACGATGCAAAGAAATATCTTTTCTCCCGGCTGTTTCTCCAGATCTCTGTCCTGCTCAGTTCTTCAGACAAAGCCCACGTTACTGTTCCTTTCTGACGTCTTACTAGTCTCCCTTCGTGTCTGCAGAACCATAACCAATTGGAATACACTGTGTGCCTACTTTTCTTTCTTTTGCATCAAATGTTTTCCTTCTCCATGGCATGATCTTTTCGGACGGCACATTGTCCTTCCATTCCCCAGCGCTGCTCTGACTTGGTTCCTGAGACATTTATCCAAGCAGGCATCGTTCAAAGAATGTACTTTTCTAGAAGCATAGAAGTCAGATCAGTAAATATTTGCCTGGAATCACCATGAAGAGAAGAAAGATCTTTAGCCAAACCCAGGGAAGGGGCATATAAACCATATCCAGAAAATAAAGAAGAATTAATGAAACATAGTCTACTCTTTATACAGAATATAAAGCTGGAGAGACTCTCACCGTCCTTGGATTTGTACAAGCTCCTGAGCCCTAAACATGAAAAATGGAACAGTTTTCTAACTACCTACTCACCGGGAGATTGTTGAGGCTACAGAAATGAAGAGACAAGCCCAATCCCCTTTTAATGTAAATTTTAGTACTAGCTACGCACCCTGGTAAACCAGGCATTTAATTATGTTATTGTCCACTATCTGCGTATCTGCGTCAAGATCCTAGGGCAAATTGCCCATATGATTGTCTTTAATTCTCATGTGAAGTGAAGGAAAGAAGGGTCATACCCCCATCTCAGGGCTCCAAACGTGACTAAGCAGAAAATGGAGACGAATAACTTGGCTGTAGTGATGAGAAGTGTGGGGAATTTGAAATTGTAGGGCTCCATAAAAGAGGCAGACCTTGCTCCTCTCCAACTGAGAATTGCTGGGGAGGAATGTTGGAGCAATGTTTTCTGATTTTCTGATCTTTTGGGAACTGGATATCAGGCTTCTTAAGGAAAATGCAAATTTTCTTGGCAGCTAATTACATTTCTGAAAACATTGGGAACACCAAAGAACCTGTCTGTTCTAGTTACTATGTCTTCATAACGAACCAATCCGAAATTTAGTAGTTTTCCAGAGTGTTTATTCTGCTCTTGAAACCATGATTCAGGTAAGGCTCAGTGAGGTAGGCGCCCCTCTATTCCACAGAGTTTTAGTGGAGGTGGCCCACAAGCTGGGGCTGGAATCAAATGAAGGTGTGTCCAACTCCCACCTAGTGCCCGGACTGGGGAAATTCGAACAGCTGGAGGCTGTCACCACATGGACGCCTCGAGGCTTCTCTATCTGTCTCAGGGTAGTCTTGCCACGTGGGCTCACAAACAGGATGGCTCCTGAGCCCCCAGCCCTCTTACACGTCAGCCTAGGACGACAGCTCAAGACGAGTGTCTGAATAGACCTCTCAGAAGTCACATCGTCTCTCATAAACCAGCCTTGTAAGTCACTCAACAAAAGTGTTTGTATTGTCATACATCACATTGCATTTATTGAAACAGTTACAAAAGTACTCCATTCAAGGAGAAAGAATACAACCGTTATCTTTCAATGGAGGAATCTTTTTTAAAAAAAAATATTTTATTTATTTATTCATGAGAGAGAGAGAGAGAGGGGCAGAGACACAGGCAGAGGGAGAAGCAGGCTCCATGCGGGAGCTCGATGGGGGACTCGATCTCGGGTCTCCAGGATCACGCCCTGAGCCGAAGGCAGGTGCTAAACTGCTAAGCCCCCCAGAAATCCCCCTCAATGGAGGAGTCTTAATACTACACTTTTAGAAGAATATATGGGATGTGATATGTAGTAGTACAGACACTTTTTTGGAAAATACAATTTGCTATAAAATGCATAAACTAATTGACTCATTGGCCATCAGTTGGTCCCAGCTTGTGCTCCAGAAATCTTGGTGTGCTCTAGGATTTGAAGAAGTAGTGCTGGGCCTCCTCCAGTGGTACCGGCAATTTTGTTTTCCTTCCTACAACCTGATTTTGCAGAAAAACGTGATTCTACCTAAGTGTATTCAGTAGTCAGTTTCCTTTCTTGAAGACGTGTGCAACAGTGCTAGTAGTTACCCAAATGTCTAGACAGATGCTAAAATTAGTTTTGGATAGTGGACTGGGTCAGATCAGGAAGTTGTTTCAGACAAAAATAGATGGCCAAGTAGGATAGTTACTAATATATTCCTTGAGGTGAAGTAGGTCAAACTGAAAAAGGTAATTACATGCTTAGCTCCAAGTGGATGGGACAGGTACTGGACAGGAGTGGGAGGTGAAGCTAAAATATCAAGAGACAAGCTAGCAATGGCATCAGATAAATAATGGAATACTTTAATGCGTCTGGCATTGTGTAGAAGCGAATAGAGAGCAAGACGCCAAAATGAGGCTTCTTGTGGGAACTTTACAAGAAAGCTGAGAATTCTTGTTAGGATCAATGCTGGGTAACCAATCCTACATCTTTCTGTAGCCCAGCCACATGCCTCATGGTTGAACTATCTGAGCAAACGACACCACAGGTAATCTTTCTCATGAAGGCAGATGACATTTAGGAGATATTTTTGGGGGGGATGCCTGAAATACAAAAGCTGCAAATTGGAGTCCATTGATAATAGAGCGCATGTGCACACATTATAAAAAGAAAAACAAAAATTGGCGATAGGTTCCTGACGCAGTAGATGTGCCCTACAAAAATGAGATCCCGGTTCTGAAAATGCTTTGCTCTCCCCATACATTATCTCCCCCTATATATATATTTACATACACATTCTTTCTTCATAAATATTTATCTGGTTTTCAAAGGCAGTGTAACGAATCACTACACTTTCCTCTAAATTAAAAAAAAAATCAGGCTTAGGAGGGAGGGAGATCATACATGCATCTTAGGAGGAAAATCTTTATGAAATACTCATGTACATTGCCTTACCTTGTTGTAGGGTTATTATTTTTTGGTGGGTATGTGTGATGTTAACATTTTTATTCACCATTCACTTCTTTGTTGTGCTTTGCTCTGGAAGGAGAGCCTGCTTTATTCTATCTTGCTCTGGTTTGGGAGAACTCTCCCCAATTGTGCTGTTGTTTTTCTTAAGGATACAGCAGAAATGGTTCCCTTTGAAATGGGTTCTTATTGAAAATAAATGTAATGGTTATTTTTATACCCAGCTTTTGTCTATAGGATGACAAAATCCAATTTAGGATTCTTTTCTCTCTTGCTGCTACCTTTATGCACGCTTGTACGCATCCTTATGGAGTAGAAAAGTAAACAATAATCTAAGAATCAGAAATCTTCTGTTTGGGCATTATCTATCCTGCTTATTAGCAGCATAAAATTAGAAGCGTTTTATAGATTTTTAGCCTCAATTTCCTAAATTACAAAGTGAAATGGATGGGCTTGGATGATCTCTAAAATCCATTATTTTCTAATAGGCAATATTATGTAATATATCATTAAATGAGAAGGTGCCAGAGTTTCTTGCCATCATAAAAATAATTGACTTCCCGGACATTCTCATTTACTCCCCCGAATTAGTTTCCAATAAAGGTCAAGAGAGAAAAGCTAGCATTTGATATAAGCAGAGGGGGAAAAGGACCAAAGGTAATAGTAAAACGTGGCAAGATGAGTTAGCTCCCTTAATTGCAAAGAGAGGCACACAAACCATTAAATCTTTGCCACTACGAGGCAGCTTTCTCTCCAGAGTTGGGACACTTCTGTCTTTTTAACTCTAGAAAAATATGCCATTAGAGGTCTGTAGTGACAAACAGCATCTGTGCTATATTTGTGACCAATTGGTTTTCTGCAATAAAAATCAAGGATGAATTAGGGCCTTCTGAACCAAAAGTAGTGTCTCTATGATGATTCCCTTCATCCTGCCCAGTTTGCTGACAAAATGTCAATGCACAGTGATAATGTGTGAGTATAGACACTCCCGTGATTACACATACATCTAAACTCCACCTGTAAAATGCTGTGCTTGTCCCTTTCTCAAATTTAGGTTCTTTGGAAGATAAACTGGCCAAAGGTTCTAAATATTACCTCCAGGCCAAGGAGAGAGAGTCAAAACTAAGCTGTCTCTTCTTAGCTTAGCTTCTTGAGAATAAGCTCAACAAACATTAAGGAATATACCTAAATTTTGATTGGAAATATTTTTTTAAATATTTTATTTATTTATTCATGAGAGACACACAGAGAGAGACAGAGACACAGGCAGAGGGAGAAGCAGGCTCCTCGCAGGGAGCCCGACGTGGGACTCGATCCCGGGACGCTGAGGTCATGCCCTGAGCCAAAGGCAGGCACCAAACCACTGAGGCCCCAGGGATCCCTGATTGGAAATTTCTAGATACTTTCAACCAAGCAGAAAGCACAGAAAGGGAATGTGGCTCATATGCTTGTGTTGTGGAAAGGGAAGAAATGGTAGGATTATCATTTTTCATGTAGGATTTTATCCCCAGGCCAACATTTCTCTCAACCAACTCACTTTTTAAACAGGTAATATTTAAATTGTTTACCTACGTCTCTGGGGAATAAGTAAGCAATATTAAGAAACCTTGTACTGCATAGAGACCCACAGGTTTCTGGAGAGTGTGTGTGTGTGTGTGTGTGTGTGTGTGTGCACCCACATGCACATTTAAGTGCTTTTTCATTGTTGCACAGGAAACTTAGCAGTAGGAAAAAAAGCATTGTTTAGAATGCCATGTGAAGAGAGTAACTGGGAATACGGAAGAAACAGGAGTTACTACGTAGATGAGAGAATGAGGGGGTGGGCAGGCAGTGAGGGATCATTTCTGCACTTAAAATGACGAGAAGGACAAACTTAATGAAGTAACTTAAAGGGGAAAAACATTTAAGATATACTAAAATGCCAACTTTCCCAGAATGTCAGTGGCATTTAAGTGAGTTGACTAGAGTGGAAATGTTCCAAAAGTGAGGGGACCCATTTTATGACACTCAGAAACTCTCTGAAACTCAAAAAAAAAAAAAAAAACAAAAAAAACAAAAAAAAAAACAACCACACACACACACAAAACAAAAAAAACAAAAAACAATAAACAACAAATCCAGAAGAACCCAAGTACTGTTTTTTCAGTAAAGCAAAACATAGAAGCAGGAAAAAAGATGGAGGGGGCCTTTCCCTGCCCACCCCCCACTGCCACTCTCTCTTGCCAGTTAGTTTCAAGAATGACTTTTTCACCTTACATATTTTGCGTATTGAATATATCCATGTATTCGAGTTGTAAGATACTTTAAGCTTTTATATCCCTGCTCCTCATAAAGTAAATTCTTAAATTAAGCCTTATTTTATTCAACAGTAGCTGTCGATATGTTGGTGTTGAGTATCAGAGAGAGGCCAAGAATCTAGAAGGGAAGGAAATGTTTGCAAATTAATCTAAAGGGCTTAACTACATTACGGATGTCTCAGTAGACAATTAGGATCCGGACATGAGGTAAACAATCAAAACAAATTACTGAAGGCTCAACATTGAGATCCGGATCTTGATACAGCAAGGCTCAGCAATGTACCAGAGTTGGATATATCCCAAAAAGGTCATTAGGAGAATGAGTTATCTATATATATTTTCATGTGCACAATTCACTCCTGGGGAAGCTTTTACTTCCTAAGGATAACCACGGGATTCAGACATCATTCAGCTAGTTCTTAATCATAATTTTGAACAAAAGCCAAAATTAGATGCTTTACCTATATGATTTTTTTGAAAGATTTTATTTATTTACTCATGAAAGACACACACACAGAGAGAGGCAGAGACACAGGCAGAGGGAGAAGCAGGCTCCCTGCGGGGAGCCCCATATGGGACTCAATCCGGGGACCCCGGGGTCACGCCCGGGGCCGAAGGCAGATGCTCAACCACCGAGCCACCCAGGCGTCCCTACCTATATGATTTTTAATACTGAAAGGGATCTTAGTTATAACCTGTGAGGAATTTTATTTTAATAGTCCTATTCAACTAGAAGAATTCTCTGTAGTTAGAAAGCTGTAGTCTTTAGATATTTTGAAAAACTATCAGCAGGAAAAGTAATACATCTCTTTCTCTTCCTTAATAAGATGAGTAATCATTCACTAGAAATTTCTGAAGTAGAAGATTTTTAGAACAGGACCTTAGTACCTTCAAAAATAGAGAATTAACCAATTGAGAACTGGGCAGCTTTAACAGCTAAGGAATTGGGTTTATGGGATGCTTGGGTGGCTCAGTGGTTGAGCATCTGCCTTTGGCTCAGGTCGTGATCCCAGGATCCAGGATCGAGTCCTGCATCGGGCTCCCTGCATGGAGCCTGCTTCTCTCTCGACCTGTGTCTCTGCCTCTCTCTCTGTCTGTCTCTTATGGATAAATAAATCTTAAAAAAAAAAAAAAAGAAATTGGGTTTATAGGATAAGCAGAGATAGTAGGCTTTGTGACCAGAAACAGGAATATGGGGCCCTGGGCGGAAGTTGAAATCTTATGGGCATGTCTGAAGAAGCTGGAGCCACCAGCAGATGTGCCCATGCTCAGAAATGCTGTGTATGTCATCTCTTCCCTTTGCCTTCCCATCCTATCAACACCTTCCATTGCCCAAACCCAGCCAGAAGCCACCTCACCTGGAAATTGGGAAAACAGTCATCAAAACTACACCTACCTTGACACACAGCAGGGCAGGGAAAGGGCCACGCTTCTCATAGCAAGCGTGCCAAGGATTGGCCTGGTGTCCGTGGGAATTCATGTTTTTATTCCCTTTGGGTTGGATTCCTGAACCATGGAGGTGACATTTGAGTTGAGATATAAAGATAATATCCAACTGGATTTGTCCTAAAGGCCTTTCAGAGAGCATTCCAGGTTGAGCAAACATCAAGTGCAAACTCCTGGTGACAATAAAAGGCTAGAAATGGGACTCCCCAGTGGCTCAGTAGGTTGAGTGTCCAACTCTTGGTTTGGGCTCAAGTCATGATCTCAGGGTCGTGAGATTGAGCCCCGTGTTGGGCTCTGTGCTCGGTGGGGAGACTATTTGAGATCCCTTCTCTCTTCCTCTACTCATCCCACCCCTGTGCTCTCTCTCTCTCTTTCGCTCTCTCCCTCAAATAAATATCTAAAAGGCTAGATACAGGTGAGGAGCAGAAAGACATGCAGTGTGGCTGGGGCAGTTTGTAGGGGCGACAAGGGGGTTGTGGTTAGGGAAAGGCTGTAAACAGACTGGAACCAGATTATTATAGCCATGAGGTGTCCACACTGCTCTAAGACCAACAGGAGTTCACTGAAAAGGGAATAACAGGAGAATAACAAATTATGATCATTGTCTTAAAAATATCACCCCACCTGCACAGAAAAAAATGGCTGAAGGCCCACAAAACAGGAATAATTGTAGATCATATGCAATTTTTCATTAGTATTTATTAATGTGCTTTATAGCAAGTTAATTTATTCAAAATATGATAAAAGTAATAATGCAGGCATACGACTAGTTTTAAACATGAATGAAAAAGTATAACATTTCTCTGATTTGGAAATACTATACAATTGTTATGTGTGTATAATATAATATGTTTTGTTTTTCCTCCATAGTCAATAAATTGGTGCATTATAAAATTGTTTTAAGGATTTACTTTTAAATCAGGTTATAGTTTTCAAATGTTATAATATATGAAATTAGGTTCATGATTTTAGCAGATCAGGAGTATCTGTTTGATCGTAAGACCAAGTGAATCATTGATCTATTTTAAGAGTCACATTTAAAAATACAGACATTTTGATCTTAATTGTTATTACAGGAGAGATAAAAACAAAGATTTATTTAAAGGCTTATTTAGTGGTAACTTTTTAACTTTTTGTGTGTTTTTTTTTTTCTGTCACATCTTTCTTTAAAAGGCAGTATTTTTAAATTTGCTTTTAAAGATTTTATTTATTCATGAGAGAAACAGAGAGAGAGAGAGGCAGAGACACAGGCAGAGGGAGAAGCAGGCTCCATGCAGGGAGCCCGACGTGGGACTCGATCCCAGGTCTCCAGGATCAAGCCCCGGGCCAAAGGCAGACGCTCAACCCCTGAGCCACCCAGGTGTCCCAAAAGGCAGTATTTTTAGAGTAAAAAAAAAAAAAAAAATCATTTTAACTATGTTAAAAAGGTGCAGCATTGGACACATGAATATGCAGGAATATGAGTAGAGCTTTGGATTTAATATTTAAATGAGTATTTTAAGGTCCTCATGGAAGAGAACGTCATGTTTTTCTTAAATGTGTCTTTTGAAATATTGATCAGGACATAGTCACTCAAAGGAAGCAGACAGCAAGGTTTTCTTATCTTCCTGGTAAACTATAAACATTACTATTGAGGCCCTGTTAGGTGTTGTTAGTCTTTCTTGTGCAGGTAGGGAAGGTCTTATCTTTGACATAAACATAGCACCTGTGAAAGGAGCTTATCTCCCCACTTCACTTCCTGTTATGGGGAGGACACAGGTAGTCGGGGATAAAACTTCTGCTTAACTCTTGAAATCTGCTGGACCTGAGACTTAGGACAAGACACTGTTGCCCTAAGAAACTGTGCAGATTTTCTGTCTGGAGACAGATGAGAGATCTCAATTGATACCTCACAATTTTATTAAAAAAAAAAAAAAAGGAAACAACATAGGAAATTAAACTATAAAGTTTACACCAAAGGTAACATCTCCTTCTCCCCAGTGGACTGGAATTCTTGTTTTGCAAATCTTATCTTCACTCCTCATTGAACATGTTCTTTTTCCCTGGCCCTAGGGTAGAGTAAAACAGCTTTAATGTGGCCTCGTACCTGGTTAGTCCCCAGCCTCTTCTCTTGTGCTGTTTTCCTCTCCCCTGGACCCAGTCACCCTAACCCTTCATTTGTCCCTCAAATGCTTTATGTATAAACCATTCAGTAGAGGCTTGGGGCTTCTCTCCCCTTCTGGGTTCTCTAGTGGGGGCACAGTAGTGAAGGGATCACTAAGGACACCTCCTTCCTGGCCCTTGGAAGCAGAGCAGTAGTTACCAGTGCAGTTGTCCAGGCAGGTAAGTTCATAAAACGAGTGCACCTGGGGCACGGGGCTTGTGGCAAGAGAGGCAGAGAATAACGGGGCTGCAGGAGACTGGTACAGTCGTCTGCGAGACGAGGGACTGGCTCCACTATTGCTCCTTTTATTTTCCATTTGAAAGCAGATACTCCCATTTCTGTGTTGTCTCCTCGCATTTAAATTTTGGCTAAAAGCTAAGAGAAAAAACGCAACAAAATACTGTCCTGTAAAAATAAATATGTTTGCCTGCAAGATGTGGTCTTCACTCTGATCTGTTATCTCTGTTCTAGAGGCGTCCGGTCTCTGTCTCAGGACCTTTGTCCACGTTTTTTCACCCAATAACTAACTCCCTCCCTCTCTTTCTTCCTCTTCCCTCCTGCCTTCTTTCCTTCCTTCTTTCTTTTTTTTCCCCTTTCTCTTCTCTCTGTTAATACACAATTTTATAGCGATTTAACATTTCCATACATCACCCATTACTCATCTCAACAAGTGCCCTCCTCAGTCCTCATCACCTACTTAACTCATCCACCCACCTCCCTTCTGGTAATCAGAGTTCTCTGTAATTAAGAGTCTGTTTCTTGGCTTGCATCTCTTTCTCTTTTTCCCCTTTTGCTTCTTTTTTTTTGGGGGGGGTGAATGGGTGAAGGTCCCCCTTTGCTTCTTTGTTAAATTTCACATGTGATTGAACTCATACGGTATTTGTCTTTCTCCGACGGACTTATTTCACTTAGCGTTACACTTTCTACCTCCATCTATGTCATTGCGAATGGCAAGATTTTATTCTTTTTTATGCCTAAATAATATTTATATATATTATATATATTATATACTATATTATATATTATATATATACCACTTCGTGTGTATGTATATATGTGTGTGTATATATATATATATATATATATATATATATATATATATACCACTTCTTCTTTATCCATCATCAATCGATGGACATTTGGGCTGTTTCCATAATTTGGCGGTTGTAGGTAAAGCTGTTAAAAACATCAGGGTGCATGTATCCCTTCAGATTAATATTTTTATAATCTTTGGATAAATACCTAGTAGTGAAATTGCTGGATTATAGGGTAGCTCTGTTTTTAACTTTCTGAGGAACCTCTGCACTGTTTTCCAGAGTGGCTGCACCAGGTTGCAATCCCATCAGTGGTGCAGGAGGTCTCCCCTTTCCCCACATCCTTGCCGATACCTACGGTCTCTTACGTTGTTGATTTTAGCCCTTCTGGCAGATGTGAGGTGCTCGCTCATTGTAACTTTGATGTGTATTTCCCTGATGATGAGTGAGTGACAATGAGCATCTTTTCATGTGTCTGTGGGTCACCTGTATGTCTTCTTTGGAGAAATGTCTGCACATGTCTTCTGCTGATATTTTAATTAGGTTATTTGTTTTTTGGGGGTGTTGAATTTTATAAGTTCTTTATACATACTTCTCAGATAAGCCATTTCCAAACATCTTCTCCCATTTTGTAGGTTGCCTTTTAGTTTTGTTGATTGTTTCCTTTGCTGTGCAGAAGCTTTTTGTTTTGATGAAGTCCCAGTAGTACATTTTTTCTTTTGTTTCCTTTGCCTCAAGAGACATATCTAGAAAGAACTTGATACAGTTGATGTCAAAGAAGTGACTGCCTATGTTCTCTTGTAGTAATTTTAGGGTTTCGGGTCTCACTCTGAAGCCTTTAATTTATTTTGAATTTATTTTTGTCTATGGTGTAAGGAAGTGATCCAGTTTCATTCTTCTGAATGTTTATGTCCAGTTCTCCCAGCACCATTTGTTGAAGGGATAATCTTGTTTCCCATTGGACATTCTTTCCCGCTTTGTCTAAGATTAATTGAGCATATAATTGTGGATTCATTTCTGGGTTTTCTATTCTGTTCTGTTGATCTGTGTGTCTATTTTTGTGCCAGAACCCATACTATTTTGGTTAATACAGCTTTGTTGTATAACTTGAAATCAGGAGCTGTGAGGCCTACAGCTTTGCTTTTCTTTTTCAAGATTGCTTTGGCTATTAAGGGTCTTTCATAGTCACATGCAAATTTTAGGAGTGTTTGTTCTGGTTCTGTGAAAGATGTTATTGGTATTTTGCTAGGGACTGCATTGAATATATAGCTTTCTTTGGGTAGTATGGACATTTTAACAATATTTATTCTTCCAACCCATGAGCTTATTTTTTGCTTATTGTGAGTAGTGTTTGGTCCCTGGCCTGAACGTGGCACATTTTAGCTAAGTGTCATCTGGTCTCCTCATCAGATGGGACCCACTGCCACCACCACTGGAACTGAGGCCCTGCAAAACTCTCCATTCAGGAGACAAAGTGTTGGCAGGGATTTGGGCTTGTCTTCCAGGGCTCCTGCCACTCTGGGACGAGGTAGGCATGACTGCGAAGGGCAATTCCACCAGAGCGTGGTGAGGGCTGAAGCTTGGTGTAAGCAAATTAGGTTGTGAGTGTCAGTGCTGCCCTGGTTCTCACATGGGCCCTGTAATTACCCCGAGGGCCAGGGAAGGAAAATAGCGGGTCCTTTATTACTGGAGGGGTCTTTGCATCCCTGGGATGCACTCCGCAATGAGCAAATGACCTTCCCACTGCGTAGCCCGCTGCTCTTCAGATCACTGTTTCCATGCTGTTCGTCTGCAAGCTATTTGTCGGCCTCCTCTCCAAGAGCAATATAATGCCCTTGGGCTTTATCTCAGTCAAGTCAGCTGACTTTCAAAACTCCAGGCTTTAAGTGCTACTGGTTGCAAGAAGTTACAAAATTTGGCCCCTCTCGCTTTCCAAGCCAATTGCAATGGGGATTCGATCTCCCCTGGGGCTCTCTTGTGTATTAGTCTGTCTCTCACCCTTCTTTGTGGCCACAGGACCAAGTTACCATGATCTGTTTCTCTTCCAAACCATGTCTCGGCACTTCCTACCTTCTTCAGGGTGGCCTTTTTTCTATATCTGGCTGTGGAGTTTGTTTTTCCAGTGTTCACGTCAACTTCTGGGATACTTAGGATGATTTGTTAGTTATCTACTTGTATTTTGGGGATGAGGAGAGCCTAGGGTCCTCCTACTCTACCATCTTCCATTCTCCCAACTCAAAACATCATTTCTGCAATCAGCATCATCTTCTACTTCACTTGGGTAATCACTATTCATGCTTCAGGTGTCAGGGAAAATCTTGATCTTCTAGACCAGGTATTTTGCATATCTTAGTTATGTATCTCTATAAGGATCATATTTTTTATAATTAATCATAATCGATCCAACTAGAATTATGCCTAGTTCTGTAAGTCTTTCAAAACAGGGTCTCAGTTTTTCTTGATCACCAACCCTAATGTCTTTTTCTCAACAAGATTTCAATAAAAATTTGGGGGCCTGGCATTAAGGAATATCTATTTCCTAAAAAGAAAATATTTGCCTTTCTAAAATTTGTCATCAAATGAACCCATGGTCAAGTTAGGGATATAATTTTTGACCCAAATTAGGCCATTTGATGGGGTGCACTCATTGCTGTGTGACTCAGAAAGTGACTTTAGTAAAAAGATAAAAGCATTGCTTTACTGTAAGATGATTCTCAGTGAAGAACCCAGTGTTTATGCAATATCAAGACATGGTTACCAAGTATTCAGAGGTCCCCAAAATACAACCTGCTTTTAATACCTTCTGGATAATTCCCATGTATTTGCAACAACTTGGAATCTAACAGCCAGGCATAAGGTTTACCACATCTCAGACTTTATTCAAAGGATGAAGGGCTATTTTTTTCATGACAGTGTGCCCTATGGTTTTCAAACTGGATTACAACACACTTGAAGAGATAATATTGTTGCACATCAGGGTATGAAAGCGACAAGGGGGTCCTGGAGGATGGAGTCACCTTCTTGGAGACTTAATTTTAGCATAAGACATGAGAAGAACATATTTATGTATTGATTAGAAAAGTATTATTTTGTAGTATAGAAATTTATAAATTGAGAAGTATGTAAAATGTGCTTGGTTAAAGGCTTTGCAGAGGAAAATATATAATTATACAGTTCCATGTGTTTGGAAATACTTTGCATTACATTAGTGCAATGGAATACACTAAATCAGTAGAATTAGGTGAACACGACTCAGTCAGCAAGCTATGCCTGTCTTGGTCAGCAAGAAATTTAGAAATATAAGGTTGACTGAGGAAGACTGTGTGGATTTGATTTTCTAAGCAGCACATGAAGTCCTGAGCTGGATTTTTGGCAGAAGCTTGTACTGAGAACATAACTGCAGTTTAATAATAAAGGACCATGTGGAGGGTAGATCTATAGGATAAACTGGGTTGTAAGCTCAGCAGTTTCTCAGGCACCATCTCTGTCCATTATTCCTCACAGTGGCATGGACACCAGAAGTATAAGAAAACCCAATATGGAAGGGATGTGTCTCAACTGCCCTACCTGGCTGTCATGGGTAGTTGGAGGACATTTTGAATTGGTCAGCTTAGTTCCCTCATTGACTTTTATAAATTAGCTAGATTAATTAACAACTTTGAGAATTGACATCTTTCTATCTATATACCATCTCTTTGAATCATCTATTAGTATTTGTCTAGCAAAATAAGAACATTTATAGTCAAACAGTACTCTTAAGGGCTTCAGTGAAAAGCAATTTGCTTACCTTCTCATCTTCCATGGTTAAATCATTTTAATATTATGGTTCATTTCATATCTACATATATGTCTTAATTTACATTTCCTCCCAGAAGCAGATCCTGAGACAAGGAGTGAAATGTAAGTAGTTTATTTGAAAGGTACAAGGAAATGACACAGGGAAGGAAAGACAGCTAACAGAGGTTGTATTGTTGAGTCAGTCATCCTGATGAGTGAGTGGGGATTAATCCTATAGGAAAAATCCAGGAAAAAATAGGCACACATACCTCAGAAATAGCCTACTTGCTGGTGGAAAGAGCTGTTATATCTGTGTACCTCTTTCCATCTGGTAGTTGTTGAATTCTGCTCTTGGTGATTGTTAATTCCTTCGCACTTTTGACCCACCCCAGCAGTGGGTAGAAGTTCTGTGACACATGTATGCAGGTGGCAGTTACCTGCAGCATATAGAAACTGTGAAGCCCAGAGGCATATGGGCAAGACGCAACATCCACTGCAATGTACTCATCCTAAAGAGCTTACTGTTCAGTATTTTTACTAATTGATTATTCTCCCCTCAGGGCAAGGATTGAAATCGCATCATAATTTTCATTTATTTTTGCTCCCCAAAAATCCGTTATAATTTTTATTCCTGTGTTGCTTAGCCTTATATCTTTTAAATAATACACATCTTAAGTGTCTTCTATAACTAATGTTTTATAGTTCCCTTTATAAGATGAATATGCCGGGACCCACTTACTATCTTCCGTAGTCTTCTATTCTTTTCACATTCCAACTCCTGTCCACTGTGTGTCTGCTTTTATAATCTCCTTTCCTATATGTGACATTACATGTTATGTGTATATACTCTTTTGTAACATATTTATCATATAAATAGTTTGCTTATAAGTTGTTTGTAAGTTGAAAATTAATAAATAATATTATCAAATATGTGCAGTCACATTCCAAATACCATCCAATATAGATGGTTCTGGAATATCTGTAACCTTCTGCTTTATTCTGGTTTGATAACTCTTTATGCTTGCCCTACGGTTTTCATCCTGAAAATTTCTTTTATTATTATTATTTTTTTTGTGGTTGGAACTATTTCCTTATTCCATGTATTTTTTCTCTCTTTTTTATTTTATGGGAACATCTTCTCAAATTACTTCCCAAGGACTGGTGTGTTAATGGAGGTGTCTGAGTGCATCAGCCTGCATATATATATATGGAGATATATTTCTTTCTTATATGCTCGATACGAAGTAAAACATCATTTAATCCTTAAAACATTTCCACTAGGTTCTGACATTCTAGTTTATTTGTGAGGAACTTACTGTTCTGTTCCACACTGACCTATGTCTCAGAATAATTTAGAATATTCCCTTTATTTCTTAAGATCCTGAAATTTTGTAGTGGTGTCTAGGCATGAATCATTTAAATTACTAGGAAGACCTCTTAATATTGATGACTGATGTTCTTTAGCTCTGGGGGAAATCCTTTCTTTTTTTTTTTAATTCTTGAATTCAATTTTTTTCTTCTCTTTTGGGAGGATTATTAGTAAGATATTATATATCTTAGCTTGTTACTCTATTCTGTTCTCACAATTTTTGTCTTCATTACAAAATCAGATTTTGTTAGTTTTATCTTCCAAGTTATTTTTGTCTTATTTTTAGCAATTTTGAAATCTCTTTTTTGTTTTGTTACTTTTCATAACATTCTGTTCTTGTTTTATGGGTGCTTATATTAAAGACTCTTTCAGAGGTAGCACAAATAGAAAAAAACACATTGAAGCTACAACATGGAGATTCATTTGTTTATAGATCTTGATATATATAAAATTATTTAGTTAGTTAGTTGGTTAGTTAGTTGTTAGTCTTCCTTTAAATGTCTGATAAACCCTGGAAATGTTTGTTCATATTTATGGGTGAGAACATACCATATGTTATTTGAAGCAAACTAGTCAACAAAAGATATTCCATTAGGTGAAGGAGGCAAGAAGTCATCCAGTATACCTTTAGGACCCACCCCACCTTGTTCTTTACATTTTGAGTATTAAACCATTAAAAACTATTTTATCATTATTCTATTAGTATTTCCAATAAGTTAAATCTATGTCCTCAATCTGTTTTTGATTTAGAAGTTTTACATATTAAAAGAGTAATTTTATTTATTTATTTATTTATTTATTTATTTATTTATTTAATTTTTTTACCTGAGCAGGACATTTTAGACTTCACCTTTCACAAGTGCTGGGGATGTATGTCTCACTTCTCTCTGGTGGGGACCCTTTAGTATAAATAAATACCAGGAAGTACTATGGGATAAAGAACACTGGGAGCTGATATAGTACAGCTCTTCTTGTTTTTAGATAACAGTTGACCCTTGAACAACAATAGATTTGACCTGTGCAATTCCACTTAAATGTGGATTTTTTTTCTCAATAAAAATAGTATAGGACTGTAAATGTATTTTCTCTTATGTATGATTTTATTAATAAAATTTTCTTTTCTCTAGCTTACTCTGTGCTAAGAATATATTATACAATACATATAACATAGAAAATATATGTCAGTTGACTGTTTATATTATCCACAAGGCCTCCTGGTTAAGAAGAGGCTATTAGCAATTAACTCTTTGAGGAGTCAAAAGTTATACATGGACTTCAGCAGCATGTAGGGTAGATACCCTCAACCCCTGTGTTTGTTCAAGGGTCAACTGTACTCACTTTAAGAAGCTTGGATTCCTCACTTTCCTGATATCAGTTTCTTAATTTGGCAAAGGGAAGTAATAACATTTGCTTATCTCATAGGGCTTTTCTGTGAGTATCAAATAAAAAATGTGTGAGGAATTATTTGGAAAACTTCTAATATTGTGCAGTATATTAAGGATATAAAGGTAAATAAAGTATAATCCTCATGAAAAAGTATGTCACAACCAATTTTAGAAGACTCAACAATATCAGAGTAGAAAGCAATAAATATTATTAGAAATTGTAATATTTCAAGCAATTATCACTTCCTGAGATTTTATAGTTTCCAAGCTTCTTACTATAGGGAAATGTATCCCTTTTTAAAACATATTTCCTTTGGGTAGATTTTCACTTTATGTGTAAGTAGATAAGTATAGTCTCAAAAAAGTAAAAGAGCTTCCTCAAAATCAGAAACCAAATAAGTGATGGAACTGGTACTTAAAAATAATTCTGATTAAATCCTTCTTGCTTCCTCACCAAAGCTTTACAAGAGCATATTATATTTCAAAAAAAAAATTGCAAGATTTACAAAATGTGTTACAGAGTAGACAGGAAAGAATAATCTATAAAGAGCAAATGCTTGTCCTAAAATGAAATTAAATTAATAGTAAAAAATAGCAGTTGATTAGTGAGTTTCTTTCAAATAATGTCCAATACAGATGTCAGGAGAATTTCTTCAGTGATGATCATGGCTTTTCTAGCTAGGAAAGTAAAATTGGAAAGTCAGGCTTGTACCCAGGATGATCTGATGGTTCAGAGTATAAGAAAAATAGTGAAGCAGAAAGCTGCTGTCCCTCCAGTTCTTAAATATGAATCCTTTCATTAGAGATTAGATAGGATCATGTGCATGGATATCAAAATGGGAATAATTTACAAAGACAGGTGTATTCTTATGAAGATTCAACTTCTGCATTTTCTAGGAGCTGCATCAGAGAAATCATCATGAACAAAATCTCCAGAAAATGAGAATTATAATAATCCAGGCCTGAAAAATCAGAAGCTTTTACCTGTATAATGAAGGTCTTTATGCTGATCTGTACCAATACCCAGGCTAGTTTTATTTTAGCATGGAAAGAATAAGGAAATAATAGTTTCGACCTATATCAATAAACCTGGAGAAGATAAAAAATCAGATGTCTAGTTGGTTATGATCTGACCGATATTTTGCTAATTGCTCTTGAGGTGGACCTTTATAAAAACAACGGTGTAGATTACTAGATCCTAATTGCTAGTGGGAGAAAACTTACTATCTATTGGTTTAATACTGGTAACTCCTCAAATAATTAGCACATCATGGTATGGTTTGAGATAGACAGTTTCTAATTACTAGAGTACTAACATATTTCTGCACTAAAATACCTCAGGCCAAAGGAAGAGGAATCTGGTAGTTTGGAATTGTATTCTGTGACCCATAGTAGTACATCATGACCTTCTCTTTGTAAAATTCTTTGAATGGTTTGAGGTTGAAAATCAAGCAATGTGAGTTGTAGGGCAAAGGGCATGATGGATTAAAAAGAATTTGAATTTGAATATCAAGTCTGTTCTTTAATTAGCAATTGATTTGTTCTGATTATATCTTTTCTTTTATTTATATGATGAAGGGACTGAAAAAATGTCCCCTAAGTTTCTTTTAAGCTATAATATCCTAAGACCAACTCTATTCAGCTAAATGTCAATACCATTTATTGTAGATTCTTTCAGTGATGGATCCCAATAAATCATGACTTTAGGTAACTATAAACTTATATTCATTCTTCCTCACATTCACTCTGGGCTTGACAACATTACTGTCTTTGGCCAGTGGGGACATCAGCAAACTTGTTGCAAGGCTTGAAAGGTACTTGTGCATCGTGACTTGCCTTCTTGGGACACTGACCTGTAGCTGCCACGTCAGAAATCCAATCCAGCTCATTGAAGGCTAAGAAACTGTTATGGAAGCAACCGAGGCACCCCAGCTGATAACCATGATCAGCTGCCAGACATGTGACTGAGGTTTTCTTGGACTTACCAGCCATGTGAGTGCAGACGCGTGATCAAACCCAGGCAAAATCAGTAGGGAAACCCTGAAAACAACTAAGACTCTCATAGGAAATAATCAGTCACAGTTTAAGACAATAAGTTTTAGCCTGTTACTGGGCAATGAATATCTGGCAAACCATTCAAAGAGAGTTCCACATAAATTGAATACTGAGCTATTTCTAAATTTAGATGAAACAATTTTTATTTGATTACTAGATATGGACAGAAAACAAAACAAACAAAAGTCTTGTTCATCACTACACTGCCAGCACTTAATGGGGTGTCAGCCCTGTATTAGTTACGTATTATTGCATGACAAATTACCCCCCAACCTTGCTAGGTTAATATAACTCCTATGTATTATCTCACAGTTGTTTTGATGTAGGAATTCTGGCATAGTATGTTTGGGTCCTCTGTTTCAGAGTCTTATAAAACTGTAGTCAAGGTATTAAGGAGGGTTATGGTTTTATCTAAAGGCTTAAGTGGGGGAAAGATCTAGATTCTAGCTTACTACCATGGTTGTTGGAAAGATGTAGTTCCTTGCAGGCTGTTTTCCCATATGGCCAAGCATTATTTGCCATATGGACCTCTCCAACGTGGCACCTTGCTTCATCAAAACCAGAAAGAAAAAGAGGGTGCCATAAAGATAGAAGACTCAGTATTGTATGACTTACACATAGAAAAGACAACTCATGACTTTGGCTGTATTCTGTTTGTTAATCTCTAGGCATAACCTTCACCCAAGGAAGAGGAACAATACAGGGATATAGATTCTAAGAAGAAGCGATCATTGTGGGTCATCTAAGAAGTCTTTCTATGACTGGCCTATAGCGAATGCTGAATATATTTTTGAAAAGAGATATAAATAATTGAATGAGAAAGCATGCTTTCATCAGCAAATATTTGTCAGGCACTGTGCTTTGCACTGGTGATATTTAGGTAGTAATGACACAGGCGCCCTGCATGTTAGAGCATACAGAGAAGTGAGGGATACAGACGTATAAAATGTAATGCCATACAATAAAAAATGGTAACCTACATTTCTTGTGGAATGAATAAAAGTACAAATGGAGTTCAAATAGAACATAATTGTATTGAATAAGTCAAGATGGAATTTTAAAAATATTTTTAAAAGAATTTATTTATTTGAGAGAGAGAGAGAGAGAGAGAGGCAGAGACCCAGGCAGAGGGAGAAGCAGGCTCCATGCAGGGAGCCCGATCTGGGACTCGATCCTGGGTCTCCAGGATCACACCCTTGGTTGAAGGCAGACGCTCAACTGCTGAGCCCCCCCAGGTGTCCCTCAAGATGGAATTTTTAAAAAGAATGGTAACTAAGCTATGGTTTTAAGGATGATTCATCATTTTCCATCTCTGGAGTTGGAAATATGGAGGAAGTACATTTCACATAGAGTAACATGCTGTAAGGTTTTTTGTGTGTGTGTGTGTGTGTGTGTGAAGCAGGGAGTGAGGGACAGACAGATATTTAAACTAGTAGGAGTTTTTCCCCCTTGATTTTTCCCAAACAACATGTGCTCTCCTGTAGTTTGTTGAAGAACCATCTGTCCCATAGTCTTTAATTGACCCAGGGAAGGTCTATAAGGGAAGGCGGGGAGCTCAGCAGATGAGAAGATAGAATACAGATGCAAAGAAGAGCCCAGGTGTCATTGATTGCACAGCTGCCCTTATCTCCGGAATTGTTCAGGTTAATTACACATTGGAGAAAATTGACTAAGTTAGAAGTTTTGAGCAAAACTGTTCTAAAACCAATCCTTTTAGATGGAAAAGAGGAGGTCTTTTGACACCAGGGCATTTCTGAGGATGCGTTGTGGAGGAGAATTTAATGATCTGTAAACTTTAGCATCTGTTGACAGTTGCTCTCCACTGATATCACAGAGAGCAAAATGAAAGTGTGATTTTAAAAATGAGTCTACTGAAGGTTTTATTAAAATTATGAATAGAAATAAAGTGCATAAAACTGTGGAAGTGTCATCTGGGAAGGACTCTTTTACAATGTTTTACATTGGATAAATGAGATTGGTAAAAGTGGATTTTGAATATTCAAGAGAGTGATTCAGATTCATAACTAAATTCAAATCCTGGCTCTATTAGTTCCTAGCTATGGGTCCTTGGGTAAATCCTTTAACATCTACGAGCTTAAGAATTCTTATCTATAAAATTGGGATGGAACTACCAACTGATTTTGTTGAGAAGTCGCTGAGAGTGACTGTGAAAATGCTTTAACTTAATAGACATTTGTGTTTCTTTCCTTTTTTGTTATATACCCCAAGGTGTGAGGAAACCTATCTCAGAATGCTTCCTGTTTTGGCCTCTCCATATATTTCATAATTTGACAGTGTTGTCTTTGACAGTGTTACCACTTGACCAAAAATCCAGTAGCAAGAACATTCCCCAAAACCTCGTTTGACTCCATGTCAAGTCAGCAAACGTGACTGTCTCCCAAGATTCCCAACACTAGTTAAGTCCAAGTTATATCACTGAGATGATGGAGCAAAGAGATGACACACCTAATCCAAAGAGAGACCTCTTGAGTATCCAATCAATGGGGGGGGGGGGGGCAAGATCACAATTTTCCAAGAGCAGGTATACACTAAAGTTTTGGTTGTCTGGCAAAAAAATTGAAAACTCTTATGGGAGGTGACACTGGTTCTGGTGTCTTAAAGGAGGAGATGATCTATTTATTCATTCCCTGAATCTCAGAGTTTTGCTTCACGACATTTCAAACAGTGCATATGCTAGCTAAGAGAAAAACAGCCTTAGCAGATGGAAGGTGCCTAAGTTCAGAATTTGGAGTAAGGCAAGACTGGAGTTGGAGATATTATATCCACCTAAAAGTCTTTGAAGGAAACCTGATATTACAAATAGAACATGATTTGTGAAGGCAAAGGCAAGAGACGGTGGTAAGAAATTGAGTCAATCAAATATTGTTAGAAAATGTTTATGGTTTATGGACAGCTGTTGTTCAAAATGAATGAGATGTACTATTGGATAACAAAGTAGGGGGGAAGAAGGAATTTCTTCCAGTTTCTCCAAATAATTGTCCAATCTCATAGCTAACATTTTTAGACAGAAAAATTAAAAATTAAAAAAATAAAATTTGTGATTGTCAATGAAGAGTTCTTACTAGTAAAATCTTCCCTAGAAACTACCCTCAAGGACCATGAGTCCATAACTCTCGGTTCTTTCTTCCTCTTCCGTGTGCCAATAGATACCGTACTCCGTGGCCTTCTCCATCACCACCACCATCACCTCCATACTCATAATCTTCTCTCATCTAGGTTTCTTACCTCAAATTCCTTATCTGCTACACATGTCACAGTTTTAAGACATCTCCTATTCTGGTCATACACCTGTCTTTGTCCAGAGAAAGGGTGAGAAGTGCGGTATCCTGACTCTGCTACTTCTAGACATAGCTTCTTTGACTTTTCTGATTTTCATTTCCATATGAACGAGCTATGTAAAAACTGCCTCCTTTGCATCTGAAAGTTGCCGGAAGGGATGATATAGAAGACTGTGTATGAGAAAACTATAAAGAGCCTGGAATACAACAAGAATGAAATAATTGTTCGTTGTTACTGTTATTAGTAGTATAATAGTGTTGCCATGACTATCATCACTCTCCTTTCTAGATTACGGGCTTCTTGAGGATGGAGCTTTGGTTTTCCTTACACATGTCTTACTCAGTACATAATGTAGGACCTTAATGTATAAGTTGACCAAATATTTTGGCAGCTTGGAGAACAGAAAAGAAAGTTTATATAAGAGTTGACAATCCAGAAAAAAAAAATTAAGAAAGGAAACCATGTCCAAGAAAATCTTTGGAGAATAATTAAGAAGAATAATGGTCAACTCTTAACTCAAAACTGTCCTTTAATTGTAATGGATAGGATATAAAGTCAAAGCAGGTTTTGTGGATTTTGAGACTGAAGCAACAGATTAGACATCCACACTCTGTTGTTATGTGGAGCCAAAGGTGGAATACCTCTGACTGGCAGTCCACCTCGTATTCAGATTTGCTGAGCATATCCACAGGCTTCTGGTTTTGTTTTGTTTTGTTTTTTAAAGAAAACTCTGGCTGGAGGATGCAGAAACAGTCATATTTTACCTATTAGGCAGCTGAGGACAGTGTTAGAGTTCATCATCACACACAAGTCCCCTGGGCTGTTTAGGTAGAGACTGAAACCACACATAAGCAACTCTCCAAGCCAACAATGTGGTGGTCCTTTTATTGATAATTATCTCTTACATATCTGAATAAGCTTAGGCTTCTGAAGGTGTAAAAAATGCCCTGGAGGTATAGCTAGCAAAAATTAACACTCCACTGCACATCCTAATTAGGATTTAATTAGGGAATTAAAAAAATGCCGAGCACATGTTTTTAGCAAGTGCATAATCACTGACTTATTGCTTGTAGGTTCTCTACATATTTTTCATTGTAAATATCCAATTATAATTGTCATTTAGGTCAGACTTTAAGAATTCAGAGTCTTATTCAGAATAATGAGAATTTGTTTCTTTAAGCATAATGTCCTCTCGTATAGTTTTTACATCTTTTAATTTACTATGTATTCCACCCAATTCCTTCTCCTAACAGAGAATCTGGGTGGTGGTGTCCTCGTGATGTGATGTATTACTCTTCAACAAAGCATCGCATCTTGTATTTACAACCAGCGCATAAGAAAAAAAAAAAAAAAGTGACAACCGCATCTGTGTTCTTGTTCCTGAGAGATTTGTAACAAACTATGATTGTAAAACTGCAGTGTCTTTATCACAGGGAATGTTCTGTGTATGCCTCCAACTCTGACCAAACTTCTGGAGTGATTTATAGCACATCTGTTTTGACCTGCCCCTGATAATATTCAAATTAAAGTCACAGTTGGAAAAGAAAGTGGTCTGTGCCATAGGAGTTCCACTAAAGGTATAGAAACTGTTCCAAGTTTGATTTGTGACCACTGTCATCAGCTTCTAAAAGCCACAGCTGATGGAGAATAATGTCTAATGTTGATTTCTTAATCACATCGCCATTATAGAAATAATAGGTTGCTACAGTGATAATCATTACCCCCTTTCTGATGGTATTTCAGTGCCTTTTACAGCCACTTCTAATGACCATTGAACTGTTTGGTCTAATGAGTGAGAAGACTCCAACATCTTTATTCAAAAGTCACTAATGATAATTGCCACCTATCACCCCATTCTCCAGAGCCCACAACGTATGTCCACTGAATCCCATTATCATCACTGCAGGTCCACATTCCAGTCTTACTAGACTCAAGTAATTAGGCCTAATTTATATCTGATCCTATTATGGCGTGTAGTCATTTTTTCTCAAATTCACGTTTTCTGTTGTGCCTGAATACCACTCGGGTCTAGAAAGAATTTTAAAGCTTTTATTGAAAAATCATAAATATGATTAGTGGCAGCTTTCATGTCAGCAAATCAATGAAAAATTCACAACTATATTCAATTTTACAGTATGGGGTAAATGTTTAAGAGCAAGACATCTGGAGTGTAATAGAATTGGATTTAAAATCTTTGTTCCATCTCCTAATAGCTATTGTAACCCAGGCAGTTCAACTCTGAAGCTCAGTGTGTTATCTCTAAAATGGGAATAAGAATAGAGCTTCTTTGATATGGAGATTAGTATTAAACCAAAATGTGATAGCTACGATTATATTATCATCACTGTCATAACCATTATCATTCTCACCCTACATACTGGGTGGTGAAGAACCCCACCCAGTTATCAGAATAAATACACAACTGGGATGCCCTTGCTGTGAGACCAATAATCTAGTTGTGGGTGTGGAGTAAATGGTGTGGGTCATTGCTATGGTGAGGGTCTCTCTGTGAGGAGCAACTGAATCTTCAAGCTTTTATTCTTAACATACGTGACATGAGATAGAAGAGGTGGTAAATGGTTGAAAAACAAAGGAGGCCAAGGAAGCAGCTAATTTTCACGTACTCCTTTTTTTAAAGGATTTTATTTATTTATTCATGAGACACCACACACACAGGGGCAGAGACACAGGAAGAGGGACAAGCAGGCTCCATGCAAGGAGCCTGACGTGGGACTCGATCCCAGGTCTCCAGGATCACGCCCTGGGCCAGGGGCAGGCACTAAACCGCTGAGCCACCCAGGGTTCCCTCACATACTCTTTCTTAGTTTTATGGAAACCACATGAAGAAGATAGCAATATTCCTACTTCATAGCTACATAAGCTGAATTTAGAAAGGTGAACTAAGTCTAATTTCAAAGAGCTCATAAATGGTAGAAATGGTGCAGCTCAATCCAAGTCTTGATTAAAGATACATAAGCTATATGACCTTTTGAAGAATTCATGAAGTGCAATCTGGTTAAAATACATACTTAGAGATGAACCCAGAGAACGTATGGAGGAAAGGAACAATGGCATATGCTGCATAAAAGGTGCAGGTGTTACAGGACATCAGAAACTAGAACGTTCCTTTGTGTACTCAAAGCTAAAAACAGAGTAATGTGAAAATGTCATACAAAAATAGGAAATTAATATTTTGACCCTATTTTATATGGATCAGAATCAAATTTAAAACATTTGCCCACTTTCTCATATACAGGCTATAAAAAAGAAAAGGTGAATATTTTGGAAGATGGAAAATGAGGATATGATGATATGACAGGAGCTGTGTCATGTTAGAAATTAGCATGGAAAAAAACATCTACTAGGGAGGCTTTTATTTTCATGAAAAAAGCTTATTGCAAAAGGACGTAGATATATCCCCAAAACTCTGAAGTCAGGAGCACAGACATGTTTTAAATCACATTCATAATTGAGATGATTTATTGTAAACTATAGCTCCCTCAATTGAAAATACGAAGACTTGGCCAGGACACAATGATACGGCTTACATCTCTATTCTAAGAGTAATTCAGCATTAATATTGTTAATTATCATTTTTTAGTTGTAGAAGATTATGAAACTATGACAATCTTTTACGTCCTCCCCTCAAGAGATGGAGCTCTTTTCCCTACCCCATAACATGGCTGGCTTTGTGAGGTCGTGATCATGTGAGAATTTGCAGATCAAGACTCAAGAGACCGCAGCTTGCTTGCACTCTGGTGATGTGGGACTCATCTGACGACCGTGTGATAAGCCAAGGCCAGCCTGCTAAGAGAGGGAGACAACATGGAGAGGTCGCAGTCATGCTGGTCACAGACCATCCAGCCTCAGGCACCCCCCAAATCCAAAAGCCTGGGCACTATCAGCAAAACCAGGCCCACACCTGAAGGACTGTCTATATGATCTCAATCTAAATTGGTGATTCAGAAAATCATGAGCTACATAAATAGTTGTTGATTTAACTTAGTCAGTTTTAGGGTGGTTTGTTATGCAGCAAATGCTAACTGGCATAAAGTAGGCCAGACTATTCCAATGTCCTAGTTTTATGAAATGCTTCCCTAATATTTTGAGCTGGATTTAGGAATTCTTCATAATTTTCCTATAAAATATTTTAGTTTATTTAATTTTTGAATAGAAATACAATCACGTGTTTCAAATCCAAAAGTCATAGAAGGATATAGAATAAAATTCTACTGTCTATTCCCCAGATAAGCCTTTTTTACCCAGAGGGAAATTATGTATAATTTAGTACGTTAAAGCATACTTCCAAAGATACTCTAACCTTGTAAAATGTGTGTGTGTTTTATGATATACATCTTCTCTGAGGTGTTTTCCAGGCTAAGTTCCTCAAGTCATGACTCATTTATTACATTTTATTTTTTTTTTAATTTAGACTTTATGTTTTTAGAGTAATTTTAGATTCACAGCAAAATTGAAAGGAGCAGAAATTTCCCATATGCCTCCTGCCACCACGGATTCCTAGTGTTCCATGTTATTAATATCCCCCCACCAGATTGGTACATTTGTCACCAATGGATGACTTTACATAACACATTATTTTCACCCAAAGTTCGAGGTTTATATTTTTCTCTTGGCGTTGTACTTTCTATGAGTCTGGACAAATGTGTAATGCCATGTATCCATCATTAGAGTATCACATAGAATATTTTCACTGCCCTAAAACCCCTCTGTGATCGGCCTACTCATCCTTTCCCCTCTCCCCACCCCTCATCCCTGGCAACCACTCATCTTTTTACCATCTTTACGGTTTGGCCTTTTTCAGGATATCATATACTTGGAAACATACAGTATGTGGCCTTTGCAGGCTGGCCTCTTTTATTTAATAATATGCATTTAAAATTCCTTTATGTCTTTCACGGTTCAATAGTTCATTTCTTTTTAGTGCTGAATACTATTCCACTGTCTGCATGCATCACAGTTTATCACATGCAGAAGGACATCTTGGCTGCTTCCAAATTTAGGCAGTTATGAATAAAACTGTTATCAACATCCATGTGCAGGTTTTGTGTGACATAAATTTTTAACACCTTCGGGTAAATATCCAGAAGTGAGATTGGTGGATCATGTCATAAAAGTATATTCACTTTAAAAAAAAAAAAAAAAGTATATTCACTTTTGCAAAAAAAAAAAAAGCCTCTGCCAGATTGTCTTCCAAAGTGGCTGCACCATTTTGCACCCTCATTGACAAGGTATGGGAGTTTGTGTTGCTCCACACTCTAACCAGCATTTGATGTTGTCAGTGCTCTGGATTTTGACCACTCTAATAGATGGGTTGTATCTTCTTGTTTAAAAGATTTACTTACTTATCTTAGAGAAGGAGAAAGAGTGGTGGGGAGGGGCAGAAGGAGAGAGACAGAGAAACTCAAGCAGACTCTGTACTCTGTCGCAGGACCCTGAGATCATGACCTGAGCTGAAACCAAGACTCAGACGCTTGACGGACTGAGCCACCCAGGCACCTTTCTCTTTGTGTTTTAACTTGTATTTCCCTCACGACATAGGATGTGAAGTACCTTTTAACACGACTATTTGTCAGTTATATATCTTCTTTGATGAGGAGTCTGTTAAGGTCTTTGACCTTAGCATTTTTCAGTCAGGTTGGTTGTTTTCTTATAGTTGGAAGAGTTCTTTGCATATTTTGGATAATAGTTCTTTTTCCAGATGTATCTTTTACAAATATTTCCTCTGAATATGTGGCTTATTTTCTCATCTTTTGATACTGTCTTTTATGGAGCAGAAGGTTTTAATTTTAATGAAGTCCACTTTATCAGTGATGTCTTTCATGGCTATTACTTTGCTGCTATATCTGAAAATTCACGCCCATCCCCAAAGTTATCTAGGTCCCCTCCTATGTTATCTACTAGGAATTTTATAATTTTGTATTTTCCATTTAGGTCTGTAATCCTTTTGACTCACCTTTTGTGAAGGGTGTGAGATCTGTGTCCAGATGGCATTTTTTGCAAGTGGATATTCAGCTAGTCCAGTGCTATTTACCAGAGTCTATCTTTGCTCCACTGTATTGCCTTTTCTCCTTTGTTAAAGATCAGTTGGCTATATTTAGGTAGGTCTATTTTGATGCTCTTTATCCAGCCTACTTGATTCTTTGTCAATGTTTTCACCAGAACTGCAGTATCTTGATTAATGTTGCATTATAGTTTGTTTTAAAGTTAGATAGTGTCAGTGATTTAACTTTATTTTTCTTCAATATTCTTCAATTATTCCTTCAAAATTATGTTATTCTGGGTCTTTTTCCTCTCCATATATACCTCGAAATTGTTTTTTCATTGTTGATAACTTTCTGGAATTTTTACTGAGATTGCCTTTAATCCATAGATTAAGTTGTGAAAGATTGACATCTTGATAATATGGAGTCCTCCTATCTATGAACATGGAATATCTCTCTATTTTTTATAGATGTTCTTTGGTTTTATTCATCAGTTTTATAGTCTTCCTCCTATCAGTCTTGTACATATTTTGCTATATTTATCTCTAAATATTTCACACACTGGGTGCAAATGTAAATGAGATTTTTAAAATTTCAAATGCCACTCATTCATTACTGGTATGTAGGAAGGCCATTAAGTTTTATGTATTAACCTTGTATCCTGGAACCTTGATTTGATTGACTATTGGTTCCAGAATTTGTGTGTTTATGTGTGTATTTGACTGCATGTAGTCTCTAGCCTTTCAGATTTTCTATGAGATGATCATATCATCTAAAAGAAAGACACCTTTACTTTTTCCCAATAAGAATACCCTCTGTTTTATTTTCTTGCCTGTTACATTACCTAGAATTTCCAGTATAATGCTGAAAAGGAGTGATTAGTGGTGATATCCGTACCTTATACCCCATCTTAAAGGGAAAACTTTATGATTTTCACTGTTAGGTATAATGTTAGCTGTAGGCTTTGTGTGTGTGTGTGTGTGTGTGTGTGTGTGTGTGTGTGTGTTTGTTCTTTATCAAGCTGAAAAAGTTCCCCCTCTATACCTAAGTTACTCAGAGTTTTTGTCATGAAAAGATAGTGGATTTTTTTTCTGATGCTTTTGTGCCTCTATTGATATGACCATGTGATTTTTCTTTTTTAAGTGGTTGATGTGATGGATAACATTAACTGATTTTCAAATATTAAATCAACCTTACATATATCTGAAATAACTCCCACTTGGTCATTGTGTATAATTCTTTTTATATATTGTTGGATTCAATTTGCTAATATTTTACTGAGGATTTATCATCTATCATGAGAGATATGGCGTATAGTTTTCTTATGTCTTTTGTATAGTTTTGGAATTCAGAATAATCCTGAATTCTTTAAATAAATTAAGAAGTATACATTTGCTTCTACCTTCTTAAAGAGTTTGTAGAATTTTGATGTAACTTCTTCTATGAGAGTTAGGTATAATTCAATAATATATCCATGTGGGCCTGCTGCTTTCCGTTTTGGAGGGTTATTAATTATTGATTCAACTTATTTAAGATATGCATGCCTATTCTGGTTGTCTGTTTCTTGTATGACTTTTCACAGATTCTGTCTTCAAAGAATTGGTCTATTTCATCTAGGTTATCAAATTTGTGGGTATAGAATTACTTATGTTATTATTTTTATTATCCTTTTAATGTCTGTACGTATGATATTGATGTCACTTCTTTTCATTTCTGATGTTAGTAATTTATGCTCTCTTTTTCTATTAGTTAGCCTGGCTACAGTTATGACTGTTTTCTATGAGGTTTACCTTACTCTCCCTTCTTAATTTACTTGATTCCCAAAGCACTCCTGAGCCTCCTTAGTGGTTTTAATTTTTCATAGAAATACCACTTTTTAATTTATCATGTATATTATTTATTTATCATAATTAATATTTACCTCCATCCTCAAAAATTCCATAAGGAAAGGAGCAATTTTGTGCTTTGTTTGGATATACTTCAAGGACCTGGTATACTTCCTGCACATAGTAGATGCTCAATCAATACTTGTTGAATCAGTCACCACATCCTGAAGATGAGAAAAATGTCTTAGAGAAAACTTCATTTAAAAAGTAAAAGCTATCATTTAATATCACAATCAGAGTGTGTGTAGCTTTAACTCATTTATACCACTAGTATTTACTAAATTCAAGGTAATGTTTCTTGGTGCTATGAGGATTAAAATTATTAATAGACATTATCTTTCTCCTCAAATTGGTTGATGAAGGTGATAGGTATATCATAAAGTACCTGCCACATACTAGGGTCTTAATTGATTTTTTTTAAAGTTTTTTTTTAATTTTTATTTATTTATGATAGTCACAGAGAGAGAGAGAGAGAGAGAGGCAGAGACATAGGCAGAGGGAGAAGCAGGCTCCATGCACCGGGAGCCTGATGTGGGATTCGATCCCAGGTCTCCAGGATCGCGCCCTGGGCCAAAGGCAGGCGCCAAACCGCTGCACCACCCAGGGATCCCGGTCTTAATTGATTTTTGATGCAAAGTTACTAAAAAACATTTATTACTAATAACTCAGCAAATTAGAAAAAGGTAAGTAAGAAGAGTGGCAGCAGGATATATCACTTTTGATTCATGAGAAAGTATAATTGCTTTTCACTGAAGTAATGGGGCTTTTCCTGGAAGAGAGGGTAACTTGATTTGTGCTTTGAAGGATATATAAAACGTAGGTTAAGAAGAAGGTATATTAGCTGTTGAGTAAAGAAATTGTGGTAGTAAAGAACAAGGCACATCCAGAGAAGAAGCTGCTGGGATGGACCATACAAAACCCTAACAACTAATTTAACATGCTTTGATAAACATTGTCCCACATGTGCTTTTTGTAAGATACACCTTGAATATGGCTAATTAACATTCTTTCATCATATTAATGAAAATGATCTTAATTGTTTCAGGGACATACTGGTCACCCCATTATGGGGTTTATTTGTATTTAAGGTCTTCCTTTATTTGAGAGATGTGAGATAGAGAGGTGTGTGTGTCTGTGTGTGTTTCTGTGTGTGTCTCTCTCTGTGTGTGTTATACTGATTTTTTTAACCAGGTATTACTAATATGAGTGAGAAAACTTGATTTCAGAAAAGAAGATGTGTAAAGTCATAGTGAAGGTGACCAATTTAACTGCATTTGTTATATACATGGACTTTAAGACAATATTATGTGGTAATAGTTATTTTTGCCCATTGCTATAGTAGAGATGCCAATTTTGTTGTTGTTTTTCCTTTTGGTAACCACGTTCATTGTTTTCAGTCCTGCTTTCAAAGCAAGAAAATTGTTATTCTTCTACATCCAGAGAATGTGCTGACCAAGCTAATGAACAAGTATGACCCCTTTTGTGTTTATAGTCGTAAGCTAAAGCACCAGTATTCAGGTGTATGGCAATACTTGGAAATGAAAGAAAGCAAATGAGATAAGGTCACAGAAGAGGAAGAAAACCTTAGCTCCAAAAGATCTTGTTTTAAGCTTGGGATGTTTTTTTCCATTAAGATAGTGTTTATCAGGATTAATTCTTCTAACACTCTTTACTAGATGTTTAGAACTAGAAGGGTCATTGGAAATTAACTGGTTGAGCATTTCTTGTATGGGATAAAATAAAAGAATTGCTCAAAAAGAAGATCTGTGGGCCCTCCTTCAGAGAATACGTTGGCAGTAGAGCTGGAAGTAGGTGTAATGGCAAAGTTATCTTTGAAGGATGAGGCAGTGAATGGGCAATGAGACAAGGGCACCTTTTTTTTTTTTTTTAAGGGCACTTTTTCTATGGATGTAGGCAAAAGAAAATATTGAGAAAAGTTGAGACTAATGGTTTCAGGATTAAAGTCATGAATTGGGTTTTGGTAGAAATGTTTAAGGGGCAAGCTAAATGTAAGTGTTTTAAAGTCTTATTATTTTTACATGCATCCAAATTTATCCATTAAAAGTGCATAGTTTGATGAGTCCTGATCAGTGATATAGCCAAGCAATCAGCAACAAAATTAAGATATGAAACACTTCACTTTATTTGTTCCTTGGTTCAAGACAACAACATATTTTCTTCTGTGCTTTACTTTTGCCTTTGTTGAACCATCATATAAATAGAATGAAATAGTATATCGTCTTTTGTGTTTGTGTCTTTGCTTGTTGTATTTTGAGATTTATTTACATTATCACATTCAGTAGGAGTTTACATATTTTTATTACTTAGTAATATTCCGTTGTAGAGACATACCACATTTTATTTATTCATTCTCCAGTTGATAGATGTTAGCCTGTTTATATATTTTTGGCAATTAAGTGTAATGCTTCCAAAATTTGCATATATGTCTTTGTGTGGAGATGTTTTTACTTCTCTGTAGCATATACTTTGGCTAGAAATCTTTTATCTATATTTATTTCAAATGGGATTACTTATAAAATGTATGCATTGTTTATATATTCTACATTTATGTCCTCTGTCAGATGTATATTTTCTCATTCTGTGGGTTACCTTTATGTTTCTCTATTAATTGTGTGTGTGCATCAGCAAAACTTTTGATTTTGATGAAATGTGAATTTTTCTCTTAAGTTTGTTCTTTTTTTTACAATTCAAAAAATGCTATATTAACCCCAAATCACAACTATTTTCTCCTGTTTTCTTCTCGAAATTCTGTGAATTTTGCTCTCATATTTCAAGCTATGTCCCATTTTGAATTAATTTCTGTATATGAGGATGCCTGGGTGGCTCAGTGGTGTGGTGTCTGCCTTTGGCCCAGGGCATGATCCTGGAGTCCCGGGATCGAGTCCTGCATCAGACACCCTGCATTGAACCTTCTCATCCCTCGGCCTGTGTCTCTGCTTCTCTGTGTCTCTCATGAATGGATAAATAAAATCTTTTTTTTTTTAAATTCTGTGTATGGCTTGATGAAGGCATCAAGATTTATTTCCATATGGTCATTTAGTTAGGCTTCAACAGCATTAATTGAAAAGACTATTCTCTCTCTCATTACTTTGACCTTTTCTTTAAAGATTTATTTATTTATTTTAGAGAGAGAACATGACAGGAAGAGCAGAGGGAGAGTTAGAAAGTCTGTAAAGCAGACTCCATGCAGGGCTCAAAGCCCAACTCGGGGCTCAATCTCACAATCCTGAGATCATGACCTAAGCTGAAACCAAGAGTTATATGCTTAACTGACTCCATTACCAAGGTGCCCCAATTTTGACATTTTTGTGTGAGATTGTTTTTGGATTCATAATTCTCTTTCACTGATTTAACTTCTATCACTGTGCTAATGCCAAAATGTTCTGATTATTCTAACTTTACAGTAAGTCTTCACATCAGGATTAGTAGTCCTCCAACATTGCTATTCTTTATATGTATAATTTGTTATAGAAAATTATTTACTATATAATTATTTATTATTATGATTACTTAAATTATTTTACTATCCTAGGTCCTTTGAATTTCCATACAGATTTTAGAATTAGAATCTCAGTTTAACCTGAAACTCCTGCTGTCATTGATTGACTATATAGATTTAAAAGGAGAGCTGCCTTTTAACACTATTAACTCTTTCATTCTATGAACATGGTATATCAGTCCATTAGTTTAGTTCATACTTTCTCTCATTCCTATGTTTGTAGCTTCTAGTATACAAGTTTGGCATACATTTATTCAATTTATTACTAAATATTTTACTTACACTGATTTATTTTTCATATTTTTAGTTATTGTAATTTCACACATACTGATAATGGTTGTTTTTTAACCTATTATAACTTTCATTTTTTGGATTGCTTGCTAATTAATTTTTGGATATTGCTATGTATCCTGTTAGATATGTGTATATAAGAATGTAGTATGGGGACGCCTGGGCGGCTCAGCAGTTGAGCACCTCCTTCAGCCCAGGGTGTGATCCTGGAGACCCGAGATCGAGTACCACATCAGGCTCCCTGCATGGAACCTACTTCTCCCTCTGCCTGTGTCTCTGCCTTTCTCTGTGTTTTTCATGAATAAATAAATAAAATCTTTAAAAAAAATGTGTTATGTGTTTTGCACACAGCTTTTCCTTAAAATGATCACTCCAACTTGTAATCACTTCCAGAAACCCTTAGAGCTCTGACTGAATACAAACTTTGTATTATTTAAGATAAAACTATTATAACATGAAGTACTATTAAAACTACAAAGAACACAGTATGGAATAGAGGTGCATAGACATTTTCTTAGGTTTATTTGAATATTTAAAACACTGATAATTTTTTATTTTATTTTATTTTTTTCTGAGAACACTTAAATTCTACTATCTTAGCAAATTTAAATTACATAATGTTATTATCAACTATAGCCACTATTTTATCATTAGATAATCAAACCTTATTCATTTATCTATTATCTAAAAATTTTATTTTTAATAACATGGTATTTTTTAAAGAATATCATGAAGTCAATATGCAATTTTAGATGTGGAATACATTCATAAGGCAGATAAAATTAGAAGATAAGGTACAAGACCTGCTCAGATGATAATGGAATTTACAAAACTTATTTTTTGGTTAAAAAAAAGGGAGCATAGGGATCCCTGGGTGGCGCAGCGGTTTGGCGCCTGCCTTTGACCCAGGGCGCGATCCTGGAGACCCGGGATCGAATCCCACGTCGGGCTCCCGGTGCATGGAGCCTGCTTCTCCCTCTGCCTGTGTCTCTGCCTCTCTCTCTCTCTCTCTCTCTCTGTGACTATCATAAATAAATAAATAAAAATTAAAAAAAAAAGGAGCATA
Source organism: Canis lupus familiaris (assembly GCF_011100685.1). Classification (NCBI taxonomy): domain Eukaryota; kingdom Metazoa; phylum Chordata; class Mammalia; order Carnivora; family Canidae; genus Canis; species Canis lupus. Next base: position 88,049,785 of record NC_049226.1, on the reverse strand, counting down.
ATATAAATAAACAGTGCTCCTGTTGTAGCACTGAAAAATGTAAAATTGAAAAACTTGATGTCTATACAAGTATATGATAAAAACCTCTACAGTTTTATGTCAATGAGGAAAATATGGTTGATTATCCCTGTTATTAAATACTACATAGGGAACAAGGCATAAACATGACTACGAAGAAATAAAAAAGCAACTTAAAATAGACAAATTAATAAAATTGTGCACTTGGGTAATATAAGCATACTTTTCTATATAAATTAAAATAAAAGACGGGGTGCCTGGGTGTCTCAGTCACTTGAGCGTCTGCCTGTGGGTCAGGTCATGATCCTGGGGTCCTGGGATGGAGCCCCACGTCAGGCCTCCCTGCTTAGCAGGAAGTCTGCTTCTCTTTCTCCCTTGCCCTTTCCCTCTCACTCGTGCTCTCTTTCTCTCTCTTTCTCAAAATAAAAAAAAATCTTAAGAAAAATAAAAATAAAAGAAATGAAACATTGTAATGGTGGCCATTATTTGTACATTGTTCCTTTTTTCCTGGGAGCACACCTCCGGATTCCACTCAATTTTTACCCAAAGTTCAGGACATGCTGTTATTACCCTCAGTTAATATAGGAGGAAATGTGTGTTAGAGCATTCCACACAACTGGAAAGGGATGGAGCTGCATTATACTCAAATAGGCTCACTGTGGGATCCCTGAGTGGTGCAGCGGTTTGGCGCCTGCCTTTGGCCCAGGGCGCGATCCTGGAGACCTGGGATCGAGTCCCACGTCGGGCTCCCGGTGCATGGAGCCTGCTTCTCCCTCTGCCTGTGTCTCTGCCTCCCTGTCTCTGTGACTATCATAAATAAAAATTAAAAAAAAATTAAAAAAAAAATAGGCTCACTGTAATCTTTGGCCTTTCCTAACACTGTACCAATATTTATTTTCTTTATCCAGCTTTCTTGGATTCAATTGACAAATCTGTGGAATATTTACAGTATGCAGATAGATGATTTGATACATAAATGTTGTGAAAGGATTCTCCTTGAGTTAACTAGCACATAGCTAGATTAATGTATTTATTTGTGTGTTATGTGTATGAGAGAGAGAGAACATTGAAGGTCTATTTTTTTAGCAAACTTCAATTATACAATAAAATGTTAACGATATTCACCGTGTTATACATTAGATCCTCAGAAATTAATTGTTGTGTAACTAAAAGTTTACTCTTAATCAGCCTGTCCCTATTTTCACCACACCCTATCCCTTGGCAAACACATTTTTCCTCTTTGTTTCTGTGAGTATAACTATTTAAATTAGATTCCACACCTGTGGTACCATGCAGTATTTCTTTTTCTCTTTGTCCTACTTCACTTAGCATAATATCCTCCAGATTCATCTATGTTGCTGCCAATGGCAGAGTTTCCTTACTTTTAAGGCTAGATAATAATTCCAGAGTGTGTGTGTCACATTTTCTTGATCCATTCCTTGGCTATGGTAAATAATGCTGCAGTGAACATGGGAGTAGATATCTTTCAAGATAGCAGTTTTGTTTCCCATAGATATATACCCAGAAGTAGGATTGTTGGATCATATGATAGTTCTATTTTTAATTTCTTGATGAACCAATATGCTTTTTTCCATAGCACTTGTATGGGTTTACAATACCCCCAGCAGCATACAGGTTCTCTTTTTTCTACAACCTCTCAGCACTTGCTGGCTCTTTTCTGTTTGATAATAGCCATCCTAACAAGTGTGAAGTGATATCTCAGTGTGTTTTTGATTTGCATTTCTGTGATGATCAGTATTGTTGAGCACTTTTCATGTTCCTGTTGATCATTTGTATGTCTTATTTGGAAAAATGTTCATTTTGCCTATTTTTAAAATTGTTTTTGTCTTGTTTTGGTTTTGTTTTTGCTATTGAGCTGTATTAGTTTCTTGTATAATCGTATCCTAAAATTCATATTCTAGAAAGAAGTCTTTGTTGAGCAAGTAGATTATTATAGGTTAGAAATAAGAACTAGTATGCTTAGTTAGATTAATATATTTCCATAAGTAGAGAAATATAAAATATCTCCTTAAGAAATGACACTAAAGAGATAAATAAAAAATGATTATAAGATACGAATATGTAACTGTTGATTTGGAAGTAAATGGGAGAAAGATGTTGAGGATGATTTCTAGGACTCTAATTTGAATGATTACATTGCAATATCAAAACATGATATAGAGAAAATGCAAGCAGAGGAACAAATTCAAAACTGTTTTGGAGGGGTAGGTAGAGGGTGTTTAATGAATTCAGTTTGGTCTTGTCAAATTTGAGCTGCCAGTAGGATATGTGTTTGATGATATCCACTGCACAGCTGGAAGTAAGTGCCTAAAGCAACACATAGATTGAGGTGTCAATTTCCAGGTCATCAGCATAGAGAAAGCAGTGGAAAGTATAGGCAGGGCTGTACACTGAACAATTACCAAGATCAGAAACCTAGAAAACACTGCCAAAAGTCAGACCTGGGGGAAAGTTCAATGAAGACATAGAAGACCAAGTCTAAATATTAGGAAGAAAACAGAGAGGACTTTTATCCCAAAAGCAGATGAAGAGTTTTAAGATGAGGAGTAGTCAGGCTAGTCAATATGGTGGACTAAGCTGATTTCAGACATCTCTTTTTTCCAACGAGTCCACAGGTATGCTAGATAAAATGCATTTTTAAAATAATCAGTCAATATTGAAAGCAGGAAAAGGAGTCTCAGGGAACTAGAACTTAGAAGAAACTAAAATTCAAGATACAAAAACATTTGGAGTAAACAAAAAAGATCAGAGTGTCTCCAAAAGAAAATTGCATTGTTTAAACACACTCTTCTGTGCTATCTGACCCAAATCTTTCATTGCCTTTGAGCTATTTTACAATTCTATAAATTGAAAACTGATAGCAATGCAAAATAATTTTTGTCTATAGACATACAAGTTTATTCTTTCAGGGGAGGTTTCAACTGACTCTCCTTACCTCATGGCGGGGGGGGGACTAATTTTGGATCCTTATGTGAATTCATGTCAGTGTTTTTTATTCTACAGAAGTGATTTCTTCTTTAATTTGTCCTTAGAACCTCTTGTAATTTCTGCCGGATTTATTCTTAAACAGTGAGTTAAATAAAACAGCACAAGTATATTTTATATTCATATGAGTCATGATCTTACTTAAAAAAAAAAAAAAACTATCCTTAAAAAAAAAAAAAAAAAAACTCTCCTTTAACAAAAGTGAGCGAGAATTCAGCCTAGACAGCCAACATGTTAGAGAACCACATACTCTTAAGGGTCTGGGGCATTGATTTCTATTCGAGGCCAGGAGAGAAGGTCTTGGATCCAAGTATGGCAGACTCAGAAGTCTTCCTATCCATACAAAGAGAATCGAAGAACCCACACCAGTCATGCTGTGATTAAGAAAACTAGAGAACAGCCAGTGCCAAAGATGGAAAAAGTGATGGACATTTAAAAGAAAGAATCTAAGCCTGCTCCATAAGCGGTTGTGGATTCTTCATTACCATTAACCATGTGGTGTCGGGGATCTCCAGGTGAGTATAAACATAAAATCTATTTCAGAATATGAAAATACTTGCAGTGAGAAATGTGAAGCCATTCTATAGGAATGCATCCATGACCCAGACGAATGGATTCCCAAGAAAACAGTTCCTCTAAAACAAACAAACAAACAAACAAAAATAAACAGTTCCTCTGAAAGCTTACAGCCAAAAATTATTAGATACAAAACCAGCAAAATTCACACCTTGAAATTAATGATGATGCAACAACCCCTAAGAGATTGGATTTCTCTGAATATCTCAATTCAATGTGTTGAATATCTCAACACATTTCCGCAAAGGATAAAATGAATTTTTAAATGTAGAAATATTTTTAGAAATAAAAAGGGTTAGTGGAAAAAATCAATAGCAACATCCAATACTAGATTAAAGGGATAATTAATGAATTGTCTACTAGACACAATTCACTCAAAATAATGAAGAAATCGGGCAGCCCGGGTGGCTCAGCGGTTTAGCGCCTGCCTTTGGCTCAGGCTGTGACCCTGGGGACCCGGGATCGAGTCCCATGTTGGGCTCCCTGCATGGAGCCTGCTTCTCCCTCTGCCTGTCTCTGCCTCTCTCTCTCTCTCTCTCTCTCTCTGTGTGTGTCTCTATGAATAAATAAATAAAACCTTTAAATAAAAAAAGAATGAAGAAATAAATAATGTGAAATCATGAAAGAGAAATTAAGAAATGGAAAAGAGGATGAAGTGATCAAAGGGGAGCAGAATTTGCTACCCCAAAATAGACCTCTTTGATTTAAGGATTTTTTTAGGCTGGTTATTTTTAAGAGATAGCAGACCCAGGAGAAGCTCTGACAACTGAGTACAAGTTACCCTTTTATAAAGGACATTTATATTTATAAGGGAAATCTTCATCAGTAAGACTGCCTCCCTCTGTGTACCTGGGAGAGGAGGGTGACTTAATCATAGAAACTCTCATCAGTGGAGAAGACAGCAACTTAAATCTGCACAACAACCTTACCTTGTTTCCTCTGACTGTCCTGGTGCTCGCCCATAACTGGCTCCCACCCTTCCCTCCACATCTTTTGTCTTTAGCTGGAGATGGTATTTTAGGCGATGGCTGGGGCCATTGAGGGAGCTATTCAGATTTCCTAGGTAGCTCTCATGTCTTCAGGAGGTATGCGTATAGTTCAACTTTGGTTTGCTTTTCTCCTACTAGTCTTATTTTTTTATTATTATTTTTTTTTTACAGTGGTGTCTCAACCAAGAACCTAAAAGGATAAAGCAAAATTTGTATTTTTCTTCCCTGCATAATCTTAAATTTTCTTGTGGGTGTTGGTTTTCATCCATAGGGAAAAAGTGACATCGGAGAGGCACTTGCCTCAGAAATAGATAAGAATTATACATCACTTCGAGGACAGAAATATAAGCTTAGTTTGAAGAAACAAACATTCCGGATTCCACATAATATTAACAAAATAAACCCATACCTAGATATTGCCTCATAACCATGGCAAAACCTCAGAGACAAAGTGCTAACTCTAATACTTTCCAAAACATTGTCTCCTATCCTTGAGATAAAGGTTTACATACATCTGTTGGATTGTAAATATAAAATGAAATATAGAAAGCAGTCTAATTTTCATAAAGCCCACTTTACTTTTCTTAGCTCATCGTAATTTGAAGGAAAAGTACGCATTACTTTTGTTTCCCAAAGGGCTTGAGAATTTATAGTTGATAATTGAGAGAATATGAGAGAAAATCATGTGCTTCTGAATAATAATATATATTGAAAAGGAAAATAATTATAAAGACAGGCCAGAGAGAGAGATTTAAGATGGCAGAGTGAGTAGTAGAAACTGATATCTATTATAAGTAAAGATTGAATCTTGATGTTTTCATTTTCTACTAAGAATGAAATTCATGAGTTCAGCGGGAGGGAGTAATGTTCCTGTCCAGAAGAAGAATTTGTCCTGAGGATGTTCATGTAAGGATCATTGAACAATGTAATTATCAATACCCTAAATTATAATATGTGCCAAAAATATAACGATCTTTTTCTTATATACCGTGTGGTCACTCAGAACGTAATTTTAAACCACAATCTTGAGTGACAATCCATAGGATGGCAAATAAAGGATATAAAACGTAGGTGAGTTTATATATGGCATTGTCTGGCTATCTTTTTAAATAAAGGATAAAACTGGAATATCTCTAAGACTGGAATGTATTTTAAAGATGATATGATTGCCTATGTTGGCTAAGCCTCTACCATGAAAAATATTTGTGTGGTGAAGAGGAAAAAACCAAAAAATATCTATTTTCTTAAAAATGCAAAAAAAAGTTCATTTTTGACATGTTTCTATCAAGCCATATTTGAAATTACGTGCCACCATCCACAAACATTTCTTGAAAGTATTTGTAATACTTTATATCACAAATTGTTATGTGCATTTTTGAGTTTGAAATTGGGAAGCTTGATTTTGATGTCTTTTAATTTTCCGCAGATTCATATGGCATTATTTCCCATCTCATTGAATTGTGCCAAAAATAGAGTAAGAAGAGACCTAGGTTATTTTCTTAATACATGAAAGAAATATCTAGGCTCAGGGATTTGGGAGACATTTGGAGATAATTACTAGGTCGCTTGAGTCAAGAAGGAAACTTTTCTAACTGAAATGTAGTGCTCTATTAAAAAAAAATCTACATTCTCTGCCTGACAAGTGAAGTGCGTTGTTGGATATAGAGAGAAAGGTATGCTAATTTAATTATCTTGAGCACTAAATACCCAATGGCAAAACTGTCACATGTTGATTTCTAAATTAACCTATTTTAAAAACAGGAAGCAATATGCTGGCTTAAGAGTGCTATTTTAGGGTTAGAAAAATCTGAATCTTAATCTTGGCTTCACTGGACATACTTGATGAAGTTATTTTGTATAACATCAATGTTATTAAATAATAATAATAATAATAATAATAATAATAATAATAATAAAATAATAAAATACCTACCATAAAGTGTTCCTAGAGTGTTGAGTGAAATAAAAAATTAAAAGGGCCTCCCACTTTTTGTAGGCCCATTGTGACTATATTTTTGAGAAACTGGCATTAAGTGTTGTTTTTATCTGTGTTCCCATCTATCTTAAATAAGTGTCATCAGATCCATTGTGTTTCGCAAACTTATCAAACTGTTCCTCTTCTTTTCCTCCCTTGTGTTCCTATAATTTTGGGGGGGGAGGGGCAGAGGGAGAGAAAGAGAGAGAATCTCAAGATTGTGAGATCGTGACCTGAGCCAAAACAGAGTCCAACGCTTAACCGACTGAGTGACCCAGGTGCCCCACATTCCTATAATTTTTTATAAGGCATCCTCCTTTTTTCTCCAAGCATTCCCATGTCCTGACTCCAATTCCTTCTTACTTTTCATGTCCTCTTTCAAGCATTGAGTTAATCTAAGTTCACACCACTACAATCAAATGTTTCTTATCTTATAACTCTTCATTGTTGCCTAATCTCTACAGTTTGCTTTATTGCAGCAAATTTTTCTTATGCCAACTGTTAACCTTTTTACCACAGCTACAATAACTAGCCATTTCAGAAAACATCTTATGCTTGCTTACAATTTATCACCCTTGTGCACGCCTACTGACCCCACTGTCCTTCTCCAACTGTAAACTCATTATCTAAAGCTGAGTTTAATTGTGACATTCTCCTTAAATCAATGTCAGGGATTCATATTCACACACTGCTCTGGATGGCTTACACACTTATAGGGCACATACATATACTTTATTATAGTATTTAGCACATGTATAGTTCTATCCTCCATTGCAATGAAATTCCTTGATATCAAGAAGTGTAGCTATTTGTGTTTCTTTTCTACGATTTAGAATATGGTACACAATCATTAAATGCCTGTGGTGCACAGAATGAACTGAAAGCAATGTAGATAGATTATATACTGATGCTTGACTATAATGTGGCTAATTTAAGAGAAATGCGTATTTACAAAGTTGTCTATAAGCCAGGAGTGGAAATATGGCTAATCCTAATGCCATTGGGATTGCTTTCTAAGGGAATAAAGGGGAAAGGGAAAAAAAATGAGTGGGAAATATCAGAAAGGGAGACAGAACATGAGAGACTCCTAACTCTGGGAAACGAACTAGGGGTGGTGGAAAGTGAGGTGGGCGGGGTTGGGGGTGACTGGGTGATGGGCACCGAGGGGGGCACTTGATGGGATGAGCACTGGGTGTTATGCTATATGTTGGAAAATTGAACTCCAATAAATAAATTTTTAAAAAAGGAATTGCTTTCTAAAAGTATATTTAGCATAATGATTGAAGAGATTTCCCAGACCTCTAGGTCTGAGGTGTAGTGATACTGTCACTCAAGGGAAAATTCCTGAAAAAAATGGAACTGTGTGAAGTAGACTCCATTGGGCAATCAGTCTACTTTGTAGATGACCTCAAAGTTCCATAATCACTTCAGCTCACCTGGAAATTCAGAGTGCAAAACTGAATGAATGTTTTGCCAAAGGTCAGGAAGTCTTCAGATTCAGCTTCTAAAATTAAAATTTCAGCTGTCTAGAAAAAAAAATTGAATGAGAACTCATTTTAATTAGATGGCAGTATTTCCATTCCAAAGAGGTCCATGACATTAATTAAAGCCATGACTCTAGGTTTGTCTCTCAGCTTTGAAATTTCAGTAGTTTGACCAGGTTTGACTTGGACTGAATTGAAACTTTATGAAGGGTCTTTTAAATCTCCATAATTCCAAATTTCACTTCTACAAAATATGTAACACAAAGACATTACAGGGAGCTTTGAATAGAATTTTATACCAATCTCACGTGTACAGATACCTTAATAGGGTTTGCAGATTTGGAATTAGATAACCCTCACCTTTTCTGACAAGTCTACTTTTAAATCTGGGTGGTCATTTTGATGTCAGTAGGTTCTGTAATGCTATAGTATTTGGTGCTTATACTAAAATTCTTAATTGTTCTATAAAGTCAGCTTTTTATAGCTCAAAGTTGGTTGCTAATATGTTAACAAATGAACATTTAGTTAAACCCAAGAGCACTGATTTATATCCTGACTTTACATTGATTTAAGTCAAATTCTTTCCCATTTGGTGGTACTTCTACACAGGACTGGCCAAAGGCAAAACTGTGAAGTAGGTTAACCTGATTTTAGCTGTATGTACCTTTTCTCTAAGGGTCTGTGTAGGAGGGTGGATCTTTTAAACTGGAGATGATCCTTTATTAAGAAAAGAAAAAGTTCAGAAGGCTCTTTTTTTACTCTGTAGATAAAATGTAAGGGAAATGGCCACTGATGTCAGATGCATCTTATGGATTCCATTATATATTTTTATAATGCTTACAAAAGTTCTTTACTGAGAACTCTTTGAATATAAAGTTATTAGGGAAACAAAACTCATGCTGCACATTCTGCATTCCTCGATAATTGTCTCTGTGAAGAGATAATACTACTTCAGGGGATTCAAAATCAATAGGTTGTGGTCATGGCCCAACAAAGATGACAGTCTTAGTGAACCGGATACACTCAGAAGCTTGCAAATGGTCTTGCAATGCAACAAATGCAGTTAGAAGGGTATGGAGACAATGCTGTGGGAGCAGAGAACACGAAGTGCCTATCTACACCATTGTGAGGAAGTTGGAGACAAGTTTTGAAGAAACCCTTAGAGTTTCCAGCAAAGGCAGAGAGGCAATAGAATTCTCTGTAGAGGGGAAGTAAGTTCTAAGCAGAGGGGTGAGAAGATAAACTGTCTTATTAGGTCAGTCTATGGCAGATATGAGGATCTATCCTGAGACATGGTGCAGGGGATATGGAAATGAAGTGAGACTTGAAGAGTTCGATTTGAGGTAGGATTGTGTCGACCTGATGGATTATGTGTGTATGTGTGGGTACAGGTGAGGGTAATGCAAAAGGAAGGCTGAAGCTTAGTTTACAATCTCCCTGAAACTGACCACTCAGATACAGAAAATCAAGCGCAAGTACCTGATTTGGGAGATGATTTCAGGAAACACTGAAGAGGGATGAGAGATAACAAAGAAAGGCCAAGGCCAACAAAAGAGCGCTTATTATCAAGCCAGCAAACACTGAATATGACTGATACTTACGGCTGCAGGGAAACTCTGGGAAGCAGTATTAAATATATAACTCAGAGTTGTCCTCACTGAGGGGTGGAGGAGATAAAACACTTATAGAGGAACTCACTGGTGTCATTGTCCACCACTAAGGAGTGTTATTTTAGCAGCACTTTTGTGCTCCTGCCTGGCATGATTCAGGTCGTCTTCCAGAGAAGAGAAAGAGGTATTGACAGTAGCAAACTGGCTAGAGGATATTTTAGTGTGAGGCCCCAGATATATAGTTAGGGCACCAAAAGTGTCTATATAACCTAGGATGGTTATCATAGTATCCTCCAGTTATGGGGCGTACCTCTTTTTTAGCCACTGGCTCAACAGTGTTACCAATATATATGTCCATTGTGTGCTAATCCTCTGTGCCCTTATACCTGTTGTTTCTTTATAGGATTTTTTTTTCCATTAAAGAGCATGGAAAATGTGAACAATTTTTTTTTTAATTATTTCAAGTTCAGTGATGTAAACTAGTACCCATCAACTGTATTCTGGGAACTCACCATTCTGTGTAGATTTCATCTCCTATAACAACTTGGTTGTGAGGTAGCTGCTTCTTGGAGCACCATGATGTGAGGGATTCTGATACTGCATCTGGACTTGGAGGAAGGAGATCCGTGGGCAGGGATGAAGTGAGGTGGAACAGAGGCCTACTGCTTGCTGTTATATTAGCAATTTGTGTTTCCCTGTTACTTTTAAAAATCATGAAGTTCTTGCTTGTCTAACCTAAGCTTGAGATTATGTACCCAATGACTAGGATCTCGTAAGAAATTAATGAATGTTTGGTCAGACTTTTCTAATATTTTTTTTGGGGGGGGGGAAATGTATCCTTGTATACTGTCTGTGACAGTTGCAAACTGCTGCAGATTTTCCTGCATATATCAAGATACTGGGAACATTTAGCCTTGCATTACCTAAAATATCTTCCTAATTTCTCTGAGTCCCTTGAATTTTTTGTCCACATCAATAGTCAGGAAGAAAATACCTTCCCTATTCCTAAACACGTACAATACACACATAGTGCCCTAGCGGGCTGGAAATTGATGAAGTTAGGATTACATTGTTGTACATGGGTGCTAAGAGTTTTTTGAGCGCAGGGATGAAGATTGAAGATTAACTACAGATGTTAATACAGGATACAGGAGATGATTAGGAAAAGAATGAACTAGAAGCTAAGTAGGATTACAGGTTGGAGGTCAGGACAGGAGAGCAGTTCAGAGGCATCGGCATCGGCATGCTTTGATGCCTCCTGTCATATCAGGTTATATGTGGTCCTGGAGCACAGCCCCATCCGACTCATGATGACCATTTCCCGGCCAGGATCCTCCTGCCACCCTGCCCTTGCTTTTATCTTTGATTTTACGAGACAAGGTCTTCCCAATATAGCAGAGCGGTTTAAAAACATGAACATTGCTTCAGGAATACATGAAACCATATCTTTACTCCAAATCTTTTATCCTTATTGATTGAGGGTAAGTTTTAATTTTTCTGCTCCCTCCCATTTCTTCTGATGACAAACGAGACAGTATATACCTCTTACATTTTTTTTCCTTATTTGTTTTGATAAAGATCAAATGAAAGAGAACTTGAAAGAGCTTAGTAACAACAAAACAAACATTTCAGAGATGGTCTTGCTGCGTCATACCTTGATTTTCTTTCTTAATTTAAACAATCTGACTGGTGAATGGGGTTCTCTTTTTATTTTTTTTCTGTATTACAATCTTTGTAGCATGTGGCATCATCATTTACAGAAAAGACAACTAAGATACAAGGAGGTGGTAACCCACCTACTGTTTTACAGCCGGTAAAATACATTAGTATTTATTCTAGTTAGATCAGATCCTCTTACCTTCATTCTTTGCACTTTATTTATTCACTCAACAAATATATATTGGGCTCTTAAGATTTGCCATATGTTATTCTCTAGGTGGCAAAGATACAATGATAAAAAAAAAAAACACAATTTTTATGGAGTCTCTATTCTGGTGAGGGGAGATGGGCAATTGAAATAAGAAAAAAAAATAGTAAGCCATGTGGTAATGTGTTATGGAGACATCTAGAACACAGAAGGAGACGAGAAACCAGTATGGTCACATTAAGAAGAAAATACGTGGCTAAAGACTTAAGGAATGTGAACCAGTGGAAAGATCCAAGACTGTCTGGTACCCAGGTACTGAACAAACGCTCCATTTTGACCATCAAATCGCAGCTCTCAGAGCCTATCGTGTAAATTTGCTCATTCTCATCTCTCCCTGGTTATCAGTTTCTCATCTAGCAAATCAAATCATCAAATCGCCTCCCTTATTCACCTTGTCCTGACTCATTTGACCTCTGGCCCGGATGGTTTTCTCTTTTTCTCTCGTATGTCTTTCTTAGTTTTACTTTCTTCCCAATATTTATTCATTTTGTTAATTTCCCCCAAACAGAAGTTCTTTCTACCCATTCACTTACTAAAGTCACACGTTGAAACAGTGATGAAAGCATAGCAAAAATAAAGCGGACAAGTGTTGTGAAAATTATTTTTTAAGGCTAATGCCTGATTACCTTTATAACGTTCTGACCGGCCTTATTTCTTTTAGATACTGAAAATATGCTAATTTCCATGGCAGATATACTGTGTATGTTTGCAAAAATGTAGCAGTATGCTCAGCTGACATGGGAGGAAATATTTTGATAGATACCAGCTTTTTCAACCTAATTACACAGACATAACTAATTTTACCCATCAGCCATGCATAAGTTCATTGCTATTTCTAACACTTCCCCAAACTTAAAGTATTTTTGACACACATCCCTTCCCCAAATCATGCATTAATACTTGCTCTGTTAAAAATAAGTAGTAGGGAGACTTTTTAAACTAGTTTTTAAAAATATCCTATAGAATATTGCTATAGTTACCAATTTTAAATGCCTACTATGTGCTAGGAATTATCATAGGCATTTCTTGTATTTTATTTCATGCTTTTTTTTTTTAAAACACTTTAAAGTATATATAACTATCCCAAATGGAAAGGGGAAGAAATCAAAATGCACTGCATTAAAGTATTTATGTGGGTTGAACTTAATTTATGTATAGTCTCCTTTGGATTTGCAGAAAAACAAACAGCTCTGGCCTACAAAAGGGCCAGCCAACCAATTTACTAGATCCACCCCCCCCCCTTTTTTTAAAAACAAATTATTGTTTATGGAATTATTTTAATTAAACTTTCAATTTAGTTTTGTGATTAAATTTGGAAACTGAGAGTGACAAACTGAAGAAAGAGTGAAGAGATGGAACTGAGAAGAGTTTAGGAATATATGGAATTTTAGAATCAGAATAACTCAACTACATCTGGTAACTTCTATCAGTACAAGATACTTGTAAACCGGGTACTACCCTGGATTGGGCCCGTGCTATTTTGGTAGATCTATCTCTCAGGCATGTCCCACCCTGGGTTCTGAAAATAACAGCTATTAAAGGAGAAACTTATAATTGTCATACGAAACTACAGCAGTACTAATAATAAAATAAGAAGGTGTGACTTCAAACAGGTCTGAGAGATGCTGTGTCCTATGCCGCAGACACTCTTTGTTAATTCATGATACACATTAACTGTCTACTGACCTCAGCAGGTCTTCCAGCGAGCTTTCTTTTCTCCCTTCAAGGTTTTCAAAATACTTTCAAGTAAAGAATACATTTCCCCTTATAAAACAAGGTATAGGAATGTCATAAAATGAAGCATTCCCTACAACAACACGTGTGATTTGTGTGAGGCCAAATTCTTCAGCCTCACAGAGACTCCTCACAGTTTGTCCTTCTCTGTACTTACTGCTCTTCCATAGATTATGGTATTTCATAAAAGTAATTTAAAAAGCTATTTTGATTGTGTTCAGTACAGTGCGTTCATTTACTGAAGCCCAATTACTACCTCTCAGGTGGGAAAATAAAGTCCTATGGCTTTCCTAATCTGTTTAATATTTATGTAGAATCAACACATTTTTAATGTTTCCCCATTCTAGAGTTAGCATAATGAAATTTATTTTGATGACTAAATTTTAAATGTGTAATGGATGATGTTTCAATGTTTTATGTAATTACCAATAAATTGTCATAACATCTAAAATGATATATTCTCCAATTTAGAGTAATTAAGTCTTATGGAAAAATACCATCCACCATAGTTGCCACTATATTTTTGGGCAATTTGAGCTAAGATAAGTCAAATCAAATCCTTTAGTGCATTACTGACTTCCAAAAAATAATTTGTCCCTGTTTCACCAGATCTGCACTGTTCTTTTCATGATGTGACATGGCAGCGCGCTTCCAAAACTCTGTGCCATTTTCAAGGCTTTTCATAGAGGGTTGCAACTCAGGTATCTATTTCTAGAACTTCTCTACTACTGCTGGCCTCCCACTCTCTTTGGATTGTGGAGATTATTAAAAACTTAAGCAATGAAAAAAATTATATTTAAAACCAACACAATATTTTAAGAATCTCTCTTTCAGAGAAAAGGTGCCTTGAAAAATTAAAATATAACAGGTTCTCAGTTTGTGATGGATTCTTACTCTGTCTTACTCTATCTAATCCTTATTACATACAAATCTTTCCTCACAGGCATTGGGCCCACCTTTTCTTGACTATTCTCAGTATCTGAAATTCCTAGAAATTCCCTTCACTTCACTGGACAACTAAACTAGGACATGTTTCCTAGGTTTGAGCAAAAATATCTCCATTTAGAACCTTCCAGAGTGATTTAAGTTCTCTATTACTTCCCAAAGCATACTGTAGTCATACACGTTCCATAGAAAATACATTTTCCTGGAAAACACATTTTCCTGGAGAACTAAATGTTTGATTTAATGGAGGCGTAGCACATCATTCTTGTATTTGCATGAAGAACAGGCCTTATGCCTTCATACCCCCACGCTTCTCCCATGTTGTTTGCCGAGGCTGAAGCACCTTGTGTTTTACCACTCTGATTCCCAGAACTCATTTCAAATTCATAGCCATCCTTCAAGAATTTGCTAAAATGTCTCACCCTTCTGACATTTTCCTCAGTTGACAAATGAAGATTTTCTTCTTTATCATTTCCTTCCTGGAATACAGTTTGTTCATTTGTCATTGATTGTCCCAATGCATTTTGTGACAAATGGATGTCCCTTATCGTCTGTTTGGGTGAGTATGACCTAGATTTTCCGAACATCACCAAGGAAGTCCAGGTTAGAATCTGACATATACTTTTGTGCTTAAACTATCTCATATGACCATTTTCACCATTATTGGCTTGCAGTTGTTCCACGTTCCATCTGGGAAAGCAACAGCAGAGACTGTACAATCCATTAGGTCATATTTTAGCTTAGATACACAAATTTGCTGTGACTCTACACTGTGGGAAGATTTTGTTTTTTTATTTTTTAATTTGGGATGAAACTGGTGCAATTAGTATCACTGAGCCAGTGTCCAATATTAGAACATATTATTTCTTTATTTTATATAATGGCCAATTGTACAGATTAGCTTGTATTAACCAGGTGTTTGAAGCATATAGCATGGCACCCAACACATGAAGGCATATAAGAATATATATATTCAAAGAGGGGAAACTGGGAAATTTTACCTTCTGTGCATCATAAAGGACCTTTGTCCTCATTTTGGAGGGAAGAGAAAGCTACCTACCCAATGAATTCTTGGGACTTGTGTATTAGGGCAACATAATATGTCGTGCTTTCTAAATAAATTGCACAATGTTCAAAGTGAGCAGAGGATCCCTTCCTGCAGGTCTGCTAGGCAATCCCAGTCCTTCGTTTTCTTAAAGGCTACATCCCCAGTTCTCAGCATCATGTCTTCTAGTATTTGCTACATAAGGTGAGTAGATAAATACATGAATGAACCCCTGCCTTGACTTTATAAGGATATGCATTTAATTAAATTTTAATTAATTTTTTTAGGACAGATAATCAAATGTCCCTCATATTAAACAAAAGGAAAAAAAAACCCTTTATTTATTGGTGTTACAATAAGTCAAAAATACGAATATGCTCCAAAGTCCTCCTTGGGTGGTCTAACATCCTCCTCCTTCTCAGGCTTTAATGTCACATCACTTTCCACTTTCTCCTTTCACATTTTTAAGTACCTTCAACCCAGGACTCTCTTACTCAGGCCTCTCTCCTCTGCTTGGAATTGTTTCTCTCTTATCTCTCTTATCCTTTTCTCAATTGCCTAGTTAATTCCCATGTATTCATTATTCATGTCTGCTCAAATGTCAGTTCTATGGGGATATTTTTCTGGGTTCTTTATTCTTGGTTGGGTTTTATTGTTATAAATGCTTCTTAAAATGCATTATTTTCCCTTCAAAACCCTTATCTGAGTTTGTAATTATTTATGTACTCATTTGAAGTCCTTTTTCTTAGCAATTTGTCTAATAATTTTAAAGGTCTTTTTTTTTTTTTCCCTCCTTCACTCATCTAGATTCCAAAAACCATCAGAATAAAGAATATGTCTCTACTCTGACTATTGTAAATCCATTACCTGGTATGGTGCATAGCTGATAAGAAAAAAGACTTAATAACTCAGTATTAATGAAGAAAGGAAACAAAACAAAACAAAAGCCTCTCAGCTACTTGCCTACTCAGCTAGTACCTATATGTGGTTTAAAAACCTCTATGTCCTATGCTTGTAGTCAGTCCCCCTCTAGAGGAACTGTACTTCCATAAACAGTACTTAGTTTAAAACAAGACAAAACGTCACTTATTAAAAATATATTAGCATGAAAAATATTTCATTATTTAGTAATTTGTAAAAGAAAGATTTGAGATAGGAATTAATTCAAATTTTGAAAATCATGTTTTATGAATAATTGAAATAATTTTTCAGTTTTATTTGCCTGCTTATCCCATTTTGGCACATGGCTTTTATCATTCTGCAGTAGGCGTGTGTGCTCTCTTAAAAAAATAAAAGTTTCACTTTTTGCAAAAGCGGCGCAGTGTTCCTTGTAGCCTTCATCCAATATCCCCTAATGTCTTCATTTTATAATTTTTAGTACATGTCCTCCTAAAGACCAAAGTCATTTTAAAACCGAAAACTCGCACTTGGCTTGATAGGGAGTTGTAAGGAGAATGATTCGTATTGAAGGTCATCATCAGGTCTCAAGCTTTTTCTAGCCTTCATCTAATATGGGGTTCACAGAGAAAATCTGTCATTACGAAGGCAGGCCAAAGGCACCTTGTTGCATGCTAAGACACTGCAGAAATGGGCATCAAGATAAGACTGTTTAGGATTTTTTTTTTTTTTTCATGAGAGACCCACAGAGAGACGCAGAGACATAGACAGAGGGAAAAGCAGGCTTCCCCTGGGGAGCCCGATGCAGGACTTAATCCCAGGACCCTATGATCACAGACTGAGCCAAAGGCAGATGCTCAACTACTGAGCCACCCTGTGTCCCTGTTTACAGGATTTATATATGGAAGGCCACTCATTCTCAGGGAAGAAAAAAAAAAAAAAACTTATTGACCCTTGTTGCCTTACATACTTGTAAAAGTATAAGTAATTATGAATCTGGAATTTTAAAACTATCATTTGAGGAGAGGACTGACTCATTTGTTAAATACACACACATGCCAAGACTAGAGCTACAGTATCCAGAATGGCAGTCATTAATCACAGGTGGATATTGATCATTTCAGGTGTGGCTAATTCCAAATGAGATGGACCACAAGAATAAAATATACTTTGGATTTCAGAGATGGTCCAAAATATACAAGTCTCATGAATATTTTATAGTGTATACATATGGAAATGATATTACCTTAGATATGTTAAATGAAATATATTATTAAAATTACTTTTACCTTTCAGTTTATCCTTTTAATGTGGTTTCTAGAAAATATAAAATTGCCTTTGTGACTCATATTGTATTTCTTTTGGGTGGTGCTTAAAGACCATGAAATTGGAAGGCTTTCAGGAGATAATATAGTATAATGGTTAGTACTGAGTTTTGACCCAGATTGAATTACAATATCACCTCTTTTACTTGCTCGCTATGTGGCCTTGAAGAATATGTTTAACCTTTCTCAGTTTTATCTCCTATAAAAAGAGAATAATAATCAAATCTAGGTGAATGTTTAGATAATACATATAAAACTTATACCGCAATTTCTGTCATATAATAGGAGTAGCCCCGTAACTTAATAAGTATTTATTGAACACCTACTGAGTACAGTATTGTATATAATACAAATATCTAACCATATTCTCCAACTTAAAGGGGATAGAATTTGTTTATATCGTTAGGTGTGTGGCCTTAAATTTCAGCTTGCTCATGTTTTAAATTACATATTTTAGAAAGAGCCATAATTATATCTATGTAGAGGGTTTTGAAGACTAAATGAGGTTAATCCTTTGTAATGTACCAGTTTTTATAAATGGAAAGTGATATCCAAGTTCATGCTTTTTCTTTTCTTCCTTTTTTTGTTTTGTTTTGTTTTGTTTTGTTTTGCTTTGTTTTGTTTTTTGTTTTTTGGCCTGCCTCTTTGCATTTTGATCTAGTTTCCTTCACACCTCAGATCTTGGCTTGTGTTCATTCTTTGATTTCCTGGTTGTTTATATTTTGATTAAATTTGGGAAAGATATCATAGAGAACTTCAGGCCTCTTAAAACTCTCTGGTCTGCAGATCACTGGCATACAAAGAACTGATATTTCTGGTTCATTTTGACCCCTTAGTGCCAAAATTCAGTATATTCCTAGAGGAAGGTATTTAAGAAACTTCTTCCAGCAGATGGTGGTTGTGTATTATTGTTATTTATTATTATTTTGTCTTTACATTTTATAAAACTCATTTGAGTGAAAACTGTTGTATAATTTATAAAATATTTATTTTTAAAAAGATTTCAGGGTTTAAACTACCCATACACTATTATTTATTTATTTATTTATTTAATTTTTTAAAAAATTATTTTTATTTATGATAGTCACAGAGAGAGAGAGAGAGAGAGAGAGGCAGAGACACAGGCAGAGGGAGAAGCAGGCTCCATGCACCGGGAGCCCGATGTGGGATTCGATCTCGGGTCTCCAGGATCGCGCCCTGGGCCAAAGGCAGGCACCAAACCGCTGCGCCACCCAGGGATCTCCCCATACACTATTTGAAACAGTAATTATCTATGAAAGTAGAAGTTTTACCTCATAAAGCTTCTATCAGTCATATGACAGTTCATTATTTCCTACCCCGTTGTATTATTTAAGGACAAAATGGATAGATGTGGGCAGGTTGAGAATGAGGAATAAGTGGAAGGGAAAGAAAATATCAGGGGATGACTTGTAAAAGTTTGAAAGTTTAAAAGTAGGGTGAGCTTCCATTTCTGAAAGCATAGCATGAGGCAGGAAGTTGTGTATGTTAGATTTTGTTGTGCTATTTTTTAAACAAAAAGACAAACAATAATTACCATGTGAAGGGACTTTATATGAGATTTATTTTTGGTCAACAGTCCTTTTCTTTATTTCCCTTTTTGTGGGAATTCACCTGAATCTTAGCCCATGTTGAAAGGAGCAGATAAGTTGAATATATTGATATCACATGATTTCCATCTTTTGCTGTACAGTCGGCTGGCTAATACCAAGAGCCAGTTCACAGTGGACAGGTCTTTTTGGCACCAGAGTTTATATTGGGCTGCCTGAAAACCGGAGACCAGGACAGAGTAAAAGTTAAAGTAAGAGCAAGAGAAGGAAGAAAAAAGAGGCAAGTGTCGGTGAGAGAGAAGAGTGAGTGCAATTCATTTGGGATAATTAGACGGTTTTAGAACAGCTAGTTCTTAACTCCAGTCTCCAGAGTTCTAACCATCCTTAAATCTGCATGTCTAGAGGAAGGCAATGGCTCCATCCCTTGAGCTGCAAGAATCTGAAGCCAGCAGGCTAGTCCCAAAAAACCTCTATGACTAAAACACTTCTGTACCGAGACTATTCACTCATATGATCCAATTAGTATAGTTTAAAGTGTGCCCACTTAATATCACACTTCAAGTGCAAATTACACAATGAGAATTCAGAGGAAAGAAACTTCCTATATATCAATAAAACATGTTGCCAATAAATCTTTTACTTTTGCTTCCAAATTGACTCATTAAGCCTACTCATTCTTTAAAAAAATTTGGGAATATTTGACTCTAAATGAACAGTGACTTTCTGAATGAGGCCAGCAGACCCTTTCCCGTATTCCATTAAGTTTGTGTGGTAAACAGTTTAATGAATAGTCATATATGTAACTGTGGTAATATGGCAAATCCTTGGATTTGGGGCATTCTTTATATGAAAGAATTTATATGAAACATCAATAACAAATAACATTGCCTCTTTCTTCTCATTAAGGGTTATAGAATGTGCAAGAAGGGAACTGCAGGGGAGTAAAGCTGATTTTTTTTTCTCTGACTCTTCTAATCTTTGAAAATATCTAGCGAGCCACCATAGAGCATCCTTTTTTTCCCCCTCCCATCAATATACTAACATAGATCTTTACAAGTGTTAGAAGCAATATCTGACAGTTCAAACAGGTCAGCGAACATATTTATTCTTCCCAAATAAATGATAGTAAAGATTTTGTCAACGACAAAAGGGAAGGTGCACCTGAGATGTGGGTAGGGTCACTGGAAAGGTGAAATGCACAAATGACTCCAAATAGATCAAAAGATCTTGCTTGCTCCAAAATGGCATTCCCCTCAGTATGCTTAGAGTGGAATGAAGAGTCATTTGAACATAATTGATGGAACCAAGTGAGAGAGAATTTTACAAAGAGATCTGGATAAATATCAGGCTTAGCTCCAAAGAGAGAGGAAGAATGGAGGGTAGTATGGAGAGAAGTTAAGGGCATTTGGGCTTAATTAGTGAGACAAAGTATGACTAAATCACCTAACCTCTTGACCCTCAAAAGGAAAGAGTAAGCTTGGAAATGTTATACATCTTGACCTTCAAGGATTAAATAAAAAAAATGTCTTTAGATTATAGTTCTCACAGAGTAGAGAATAACATTCTACATTTTGGGCAACTTTTAACACAGGAGTGGTTTTATCATCGCTGTTCCCATTGTACTGAATTCTATCTTCTGAGGTGTTATTTTTGTGTGTGTGTGTTCTTTCTTTCTTTCTTTCTTTCTTTCTTTCTTTCTTTCTTTCTTTCTTTCTTTTCTTTTCTTTTCTTTCTTTCTTTCTTTCTTTCTTTCTTTCTTTCTTTCTTTCTTTTTTTTTTTTTTTTGGTGATTTTCATAGAAAGTATTGAGAGATAACTGAAAAGTGATAAATTCAGTGTCTTGCCTAAGTGTCCTAATGCATTTCTTTGTCTCATTTGCAGGGAAAAAACTGAAGAGTTGTAAGATACAATGGATATTTTTCATGTTTCCAACCTGGCAAACTAAAAATACTAGCAGAAGTCTATTGCATGTTAAAATGTCAAATTATCGGGGTACCTGGTGGCTCAGCCAGTTAAGCATCTGCCTTCAGCTTGGGTCATGATCTCAGGGTCCTGGGATCAAGCCCCATGTCCCATGTCAGGCCCCCTCCTCAGCAGGGAGTTGGCTTCTCCCTCTGCCCCTCCCCCTGTTCATGCTCGCTCTCTCTCTCTCCCTCAAATAAATAAATAAAATATTTTTTAAAAATTCTAAATTAATAATGACCTTATTTTGAGATATTTTGGTTACTGCCCATATACATGCCCATGTACAGAACTATGATATGTGTGACATGGAGAGAGAGAGGGAGAGAGAGGGAGGAAGGAAAGAGGGAGAAGGAAGGAAGAAAGATAGGAAGGATGAGAGTTCTTCTGAAAAAAAAAGTGAAAATTTAATTATGTGAGGTTAGGCTAAGCAGGATGGATTTTCATTTGACTGAATTCATATTAAGTTTAAACTTAGGCATTTACAACAAGAGGTATGAAATACCATAAGTATCATGGCAGATGACTGGCTCAAAGGGTTCTACATTTGACTTACCCCACATATAAATAATCCCTCTCAACTAGCTCCTTAATACACAATATAAATCATTTGATGGCATGAGGCAAAAATGGTTTGCTAGACTTACACAACAATAATTTAGTGGTTTAGTAAAAATTTTTTAACCAGTGTTATAACAGAGTATGAACTCTATTTCAGTCATTTTCGGTATATTATTCCCAAGGAAAGGATATACAAGTATGGGAATATAGATAGATGTAGGATCTATTGTGGAAATATGCACAAAATTGAAAGATTTCCTTGCAAAGACATGGATCACCGGTAACCCCAAGTTTTGGTGGGAGTCACTGTAGGATGAAAGCCATAAGCATAAGATTTTTTTTCTAATCAAACATAAGATTTGGGGATTCCTAGGTGGCTCAGGGGTTGAGCCTCTGCCTTCAGCCCAGGGTGTGATCCTGGAGACCCGGGACCGAGTCCCGCATCAGGGTCTCTGCATGGAGCCTGCTTCTTCCTCTGCCTGTGTCTCTGCCTCTCTCTCTTTCTCTCTGTCTTTCATGAATAAATAAAAAAAAATATTAAATAAAATAAGATCCTTTCCTACTCCTACTCCTACTTCTTTGCTACAGCTAATGATTAGCCGGCACAGGATTTGCACAGTGCTCCTATCTGCTTCGCTTCCCACTCTAACTGTCCCAGGTTGCAGAGTGGTGACTACCATGAGTGCTTAAAGCAGAAATCTATGAGTAGATACCATTCCTGTAACTTAATGGATATGTGGCCTTGGGCAAGCATTATCGAGACACAGTGTCTCTCTCCTCTTTCTCTCTCTGTAATAACATAAGAAAAATGATGTGTTAGTACAGGTCTTCTGAGAAGCATAAGCCAAGATTGGATAAAATGGGCAAGGGTTTTATGGCAGAAAATGACTATATGAGGAAACATAAGAGAAAGAGGGAAAAAAGACCAGGAAACCGTAAGATGTGATGCAGATGTGAAGAAATGAGAGAGTTAAGGTTGAATGAAGCATGATAGATGGCCATGCCACCTGAGAAAATTTCAGCCATGTCATGAGGGAGTCTTCAGGCCAGAGCTCGTCCTCAAAGGGGTCCTGTGTGTCCCAGAAATAGGTCCTCCTTAGTGTTCCTTGTGCAATCAGTTGCTGACAGGGAGCAGCACACAGCAGGTATGGCCTTGGCACAAAGATGACAATGCATTGGAAAGTGGAGCAGCGAGGGCTTCCTGCAGTTAAGACTCAGCAAGACACATTTCCTTGGCTACCAGAAGTCAACTATTTCCTTCATAGGTGGAACATTTTTTTTAAATAAATTTATTTTTTATTGGTGTTCAATTTGTCAACATACAGAATAACCCCCAGTGCTCATCCCGTCAAGTGCTCCCCTCAGTGCCCGCCACCCAGTCACCCCCACCCCCCGCCCTCCTCCCCTTCCACCACCCCTAGTTCGTTTCCCAGAGTTAGGAGTCTCTCATGTTCTGTCTCCCTTTCTGATATTTCCCACTTATTTTTTCTCCTTTCCCATAGGTGGAACATTAAATGGCCAAATGCACGAACTATTGCTGTGTAAGCACTTAACAAATAGAGTCCGTCACTACTTCTATTACTCCTATTACTATCACTGCTGGGATTACCTTTTACTATTAACTGATGTGCCCACGTCTTAGTTATGTGTAAGTTTGATATTTCATTTAAGGAAAGATAAGATAAGAGAGAGAGAGACGGTGAGCAGGGGGTTGAGCAGAGGAAGAGGGACAAGCAGACTCCCCACTGAGCATAGAGCCTCACATGGGGCTCAATCCCAGGACCCTGAGATCATGACCTGAGCTGAAGTCAGACAGGTGCCCTACATGATCATTTTTATATAAGTTTGACTTTTTTTTTTTTTTTGAGGATGAGCATTAACTGCCATCCCTCTTGTAAGTAGCACAGAGCTCTGATACATTCTCACCCTCAATGCCATGAATATTACAGAACACAACAACAAGAAGGCTGCTTACATATTGCTGGAGATGAGCACAAGGAAATGAGACCTTCATGACTGGAACAGGAGTCCCCTTTGGTCAGGGTTGTAGTAAGTGGAGAGAACCCCAACATGGCTCTCTTTTGGGTCCGCCCAAGGTGGTAGTGCCCATCAGAGAAAGGGAATCAGCCGTACGAAGCACCTTTGTACAATAAAATATTGGACAAATGATCTAACATTTATTTTTTTAAATTTGGTTAATAAAGAGAAATTGTTTTCTTCAACTCACTGCCCTTATCAGCTCACCTTTTTAACCCTTTTTTTCACTGCAAAAAGAAAAATACTTTTCTAGATCCCTTCATTGGTAAATAAAGGTCTCTAAACACTCATAAGAGCAATTGAGATTTAAGTATAATAAAAGTAAAAACAGAAGTTTTAGATCTTCCTCAAAACAATGACCTCATTTCTGTCTTTAAAAGGAGAAGTGAATGAGGCAGAGAAGTAGTGAAAGGGACCCACGGAGATGTTCCTGCCTTGTGAATTGCTGACCCTGAAGCCAAATACAGAACTTTTGCATTGAACTTTGGGAGCTCTCAGTGACTTTAAAAAAGAATTTGATTCTTATTTTTGACATTATTTCTTCACTCCCGAGACTAGAACAGCCAAGTTATTACATGGTGGTCACCTTAGAAGTTCAAGTCCTGCCCCTTTCCTGAGTACTTTGATCATTTCTCAAGGATACATACAAATTGATTCCACTTGGCTTGTCTGCCTCTGTCCAGGTACCGCACTGTCAGTGCATCGGCTCTGATGCTTCCTAGAAGAAACGCACAAAGCCTTTGGACCCTATTAAAGTTTGACTAGATCCCTGTCTCCATCAAACTCTGTGGTCTGAAGCAAGTTATTCCACATCTGTGTCCCTCAGTTTCTTCGTCTGAAAAATCAGAAAATGACTTACAACCGAGAGATGGTGAAGCGCATATGTGGAATGCCTACCGCACAATGACAGCTAAATAAATAAATGGTGGCTCTTCTCATTTATCCAGAAGTTAAGCACATTATGTTTCTTTTTCAACATTTATCGCTTAACACCAACGCTATCAATCACCCTAAGAAATCAATGTGTACAAGATGTCCTTATTCAACAAGTCTTTAGTACTGCCTTCGACCACAGGTGTTTGTGCATCTCTTGGTTTGATCATTAATGTCT
The DNA here is from genome assembly GCF_011100685.1 of Canis lupus familiaris. Taxonomy (NCBI): domain Eukaryota; kingdom Metazoa; phylum Chordata; class Mammalia; order Carnivora; family Canidae; genus Canis; species Canis lupus. Next base: position 88,025,015 of record NC_049226.1, on the reverse strand, counting down.
TCATTCATTCCTAAAAAGCCAGCACAGTACTGTGCTAACAACATGGTCTCCCTAAGTTTGTGTATCAGCCCTGGCATGTGGCAGCTGTAAAACATGGTAAAGAACGCTTAACCCCTCGGTGATTTTAGTTCCCTTAGCTATAGAGAGAAGTTGAACAATCTGCGTGTTCAGTGACTGTCCCGGAGTAAATGTCCAGTAAACTGTCTCCATTAATTTAACATAATTGAGCACATACAATACATATAATGGGACAAGATTTGTTGTCAGTCATGGTTGATTGTTACTTGGTGGTTAAGGATTCCTTCTCACCGAGTGGTTCTCGGGGGCCTTTCTCGGTATATTTCTAAGATTATTTATATAAGGACTTTTGTCAAAGCTGAGGTAATCCCAGCAGTGTTTGCTGCTTTGTCCACCCCCCCCCTTTTTGTCTTATTATCTCCTACGTCCTGACATTCTCTCACCTCCTGAAAAGTGATCCTATATAAGCTACTTAGAAAACCTCTATGCTTTTAGGATCATATTTGCCCTTACTGTCAGTTACAGTGTCTGGAAGCACTAGGGGAAAGAAGGTCCGCACATTTATTACCAACTAGTGTAGTAGCAAGCTTCCCAGTTGCAGTCACCATGTTATCCTTTAATGTTATTTCATTAGCCCTTGGCAACTTGTCTTGAGGGAGGGAAATGGGATGGATGCATCGCCAACTCTTCTCCTGTTAGAGCACTGCTGCTTGCTTGCAGCAAATATCATCTGTATTATATGAGTAAGGTATTTTGTTTTATTTTTCCTTCTCTGTTTTTTTATTCCTTTTTCTAGTTTAATTTTTTTTTTAAATTTATTCCTTTGTTTATTTGGCTGGCTGGTTGGGATTTGTTTTGTACTCAGTGCAAAGCAAACAGTTACAGGGTGTCAAGAAAGCTTGCATAGGGCTCAGATAGTGAAGAGTGGGGTTCTCTCAATTTCCTTTTTTGAGGTTTTGCTACTGTGTTGTGAAAGAATCCAACCTATATTTCTTCCTCTTTAGGCATTTGGGTTTATTGCTCAGTCCTATTTTTTTTTTTTTTAAAGAAAGAGATAAAATTGGAGAAAAATCTAGTTAGACCCCTCAATCAATCTCTAACTAGAACATATGTCTGGAATTCATCTGATAGGTATGAGATGAATTGTTGATTATTCACTTACATTAACTGCAAGTACTGTGATCTTGCTTTAAAGATATCCAAGAGTTTGGGATTAGTGTCATTAACATGCATATCTAGTGATAATATTAATTGAATAATAATGATTGTTTTAAAATTTGTATTTTCTGAAAGCAATTTGCATCATATTCCCTAGAAGTTGGGATCTGGTATAAATATTTCATGATTTGAGCCTACAGTATTATTAACATGGTTTCTAAATTTGTTAAATAATAAGCTGGTATTTTTCTGGTTTAATACATTCTCACCCACTTGTCCAACATTATGAAAAAACCAATGTGTATGAAATATATGGTGGGGGTTTATTAGGATTATATCTGTTATAGTAGAGAACAGGGTCATGGAACAACTTACTCAATAACTCTAGTGGATAAAAAAATAACCTATACCCTCTATGACCTAGGAATCCTCAGAATTAAATAATACCAAGATAGAGTCACACTAAGTGTATTCACATATTTTAACTTTCTTAATATATAATTTATAAAAATATATTTTCCTCAATATAGTGTTCAGTATATATTCCAATTAATGTTTTAAATTTCCTTCCTACCATGTTTAATGAAGTAGCATATATGTATATTTTTATTACAGTTTTATTAGTAGTTATGGTCTAACATCACTCAAATAAGTGATTACATTTTTCTTTTTCTTCTTATCACCTTAAGATGGCATCAGATTTACTATTCATTTAAAGTTTTAAAGCAAATCATTTAACTTGCTTATTTCTGGGGGAAAGACACATTTTTTGGTAAAATTAATTGGAATTGTATTCATTAGTCTGTGCTCCTGCAGACCCACTCTCTGTCTTCTTCACAGGGGGCACTGTTGGTTTCTGCCTGTTAGTCTGACTTAGCCAAAAGGAATATAGCTGGAGATGGGAGTGAGGGAGCAGAGTGAGGTCAGGTATTTATTTCTCTTGCTTCCTCCTTTTAATGTCTCCTCGCGTCTGTTGTTTCCCAAGACCAAGTCCATAGCTGAAGCATACAGTCCTGTCCCCTCAGCTGTTTTATTCTGGTTTGTGGGCCTGCTCCCACCTCCCAAATTTAAGCCTGAGGATGGTAATGGACCATCTCCTTCCTCACTAAACCCTGTAGCTTCTCAGCACTAGCCCTTTTGGTGTCCTGCCGAGAACTTTACAAAAGATCTTTTATTAAATTACCCTTTCCAAATTACCAAATGGAAGGTGCCATCTGTTTTCTGCCTATGCGCTGAATGCCCAAATATCAATAAATAGTAGCTCTTTGTTCCAACTGTAGATCAAGCCTATCTGTATTACATGCTTATTTGGAAAATTAAAAATGTTCATTTCTTATTGGTGTTACTACATAAAAACAGTCAGTAAAATTGTCCAGGAACCACGCCCTATGTGATTCCAACATTGTACCTCTAACTTGCTAGTTTTCTTCAGATTGACTAAAGGGTCAAGCCTATGACCCAGTGTTATGTATCACATATGGAATCAAGTTTCATGCAGGATATAAATTTAATAAAATCATGTCTGTGTGCAAGATCGGTATGGGAAACATATTCAGTAAATGTCTCCTATGGAAAAAACTTTTTTACATTATTATGACTTTTCCCCTAATCCCTAAGATTTGAAGGATCAGAATGGGCTTGCCTAAGGAGTGTATGGGCATAAAGCAAAAGGAGAACAGAGATTTCCAGCATCGATAAAAGATCAGGAACTAAAGAAACCTTAAAATAAATTGAATAAGGAACAAAGGCCAAAGTGGAGCTTGAAACTTAGAGTTTGCAACAGGGGACACTCAGAAAGAAAAGGTAAACTTGAAATAGGAATGGCAGTAATAATGTTACTATATTTTTATGCCTATATTGAGCCCTCACTATGAGCCAGCCACTTTGAGCACGACTGTCCTCATTCTCATTTTATATTTGAGAAAAGTGAAATAAAGAAAATTCTCCAAAGTTCTCTAGTAAAGCAAATAATTCTATTTTTTATTTATTTATTTATTTATTTATTTATTTATTTATTTATTTATTTTAAAGATTTTATTTATTCACAAGAGACACACAGAGAAAGAGAGAGGCAGAGACACAGGCAGAGGGAGAAGCAGGCTCCATGCAGGGAGCCCGATGTGGAAGTCAATCCCGGGACCCCAGGGTCACGCCCTGAGCCAAAGACAGACACTTAACCACTGAGCCACCCAGGTGTCCCAAGCAAAGAATTTTAGACCTAGCTCCTATGATCTTACATCAAAGGGTGGTATACAAATTCATGCTATTTAACCTGTTTAAATGAAAATCCAATGGTACAGCAAAGAGCCAATCTCTGTCTGCAGAGTCAAATGATGTGGTCTGTCCATCTTTTAGGGTGTGTTATGAGATCCTAAAGCAAAGCAGGGAGTGAAAATTCTGTTTAGACACTAAAATGGCCTCCATGGCTATAACAAAACCAACAGGTACTGGATGGCCCCAAGGATTTTGTCCTGTAAGAATAGAAGAGGAAATATTGAATTATCAGGCTCATGACTAGACTGGACGGTCCTTCAGATTCTTCTGCTAATCGATGCATTTATACTTCATAGTTGGGTTCTTAGTTTTTCTTAAACAAGGAACTCATTGTGGTTGACTGAATACAAGTGAATTAGTTTTGCTTACTGGAAATATGTCTAACTCTCTTTAGCATCTGATATTTGCTTAGACCTATAGCTTGCTTTAAATTGGTTTCCTTTAAATACATACAGTTCTATGGCTAGATATTTCTTGCATTGCATTTCTGATTATAAACTTCCTTGGAAAATCCTGAAATTAAAGGCTTACTTGCTGGATAGTCATAAAGAAAACCTTAAAAGCAACAGCAACACAACACAAAAATACTTCCACTAGGATTAGTGAAAATATATGTGTATGTGTGATATTATTAAGGATTTATTTTTCATTGTATAACATATGTCAAGATAGAGCATGGGTGAGTACTCAAAAATTGAGAAAAATAAGCTTACAAAATTAATCCTTTTGATTATTATCCTTAGGATAAGGACATGAAAAACACAATTTTCAACATTTTCCATGTCCTTATCCTAAGGAAAAATACACAAATCTCTCTGTTTTCTAACTTTCTTCAACACCGAGTTCAGCATTGATGTTAAACACTGCTGTAACCTATTTGATTTTTGAGAAATTCGTACATCCCAATGCCAAAAGAGATATCTTTACCCCATGAAACCTCCTGATTTGAAACTTACTGAAATGGTTTTCACAAAAACAAAATAATCTGACCTTTCTTTGCCCTTTCCTATATATATACATACGTACACATATTTATATTTAGCACTGACATTGTGTATCTTTTGAAAGAATTCAGAATAAATAACTATAAAAGGGGGTAGATTTAGAAAGGAAACTATTACTGGCATGAAAACATTTTTGATAACCGTAAGTATTTGCATGTATTTTCAGATTTATTTCTTTCAGGATTTTTAGGCCCATCCTTTCCTAACAGTTTTAGGAAGTGGGAATACCTTTTCAAAAAGAAAATGTATCTACTATAGCAAAGGTCACCCATTTGGACAAACATCAATAAGCCTAGCATTCAGGGTAGTGAATGCTTTTTTTCTCTCCCGGTTGACAGGCCTGGGGAATATTACATATTATTAATATGGCTGACTAATTCCTAATTAGGAACTCATTAACAGCTCTACAACTGTAGAGTTTGATGGATTTGCAGCCAATCTTGAAAAAAGGTCACAATAAATGACCTCTGGCCCAAGACTTTCCCATCTGTCCATCATTTAATATCATTTTTTAATGCTGATTTTTTTTAAATCATTCTAGCTCCCCTTGGGAAAGTACACAAGGCCTTTTTCTTACAAGACTGTTGTATTTAATAATATATTGATATTAATAAATGCATTGTTGGTTTTTGATTTTTAATAGGACATTTCCACTCTTTATATAAGTCTCTTATATGAATAGCCATTTCTTCCTCTTAGAAAGTATTGGTTAAAGGTAGTTATAGATGTATCATCTTGTGAGATACGCACATTAAATAAGAAAGTTGAGATAAACAAAAGGAAAATGACATTTTGGTGATTCCCATAGCAACTGTAAAATGTACAACAGAATGCATTCACTACTCCAAAGGGAGCATTTTTACACGAACAAAAGATATATTATTAAAACAAATGTTTTAATTATTGTCCTTCTCAAAAGGCAGAGAAGCAAATCTGACTATCAGAGTGATATGGTGCAGAACTCTAAAATACAAATCATTTCAATTTAAAATTTAACAGTGGTGTATACTTAAGATTTCAAACTCTGTTAAACTCATTCATATATTAAAATATGGCATGTAGTTTCTCTTTCCTTTTTTTCTGTTTTCTCTTTGGGTTAAGTTCATATTTATGTAATTTAGAAAGAGCTTGAAGATCTATGGGTACAATTTTGGAATCATAAGTTCTCCCATGATTTACCAAAAATTTTCCAATGAGCTTAATGAGATATTTGTTCTACTTATGGAGAAAAAGTAGAAAATGTTAAACAGATATTTTTACTTTTTTTTTTCAAGCTTTCTCTGTATAAGAGCAAGGAAGCCAGTACAAAGCAAAAAAGGGAAGTAGTGTGTGGTTGCAAGAAAAGTTCTTCTCTCCTCCTGTCTTCATTTTAAAAATGATACAATTTGAGATGTAGAAGTGGAGAATGACATTACCAACTTCTTTATCTTTCTTTCTTTTTTTGTTTTGTTTTGTTTTGTTTTGTTTTGTTTTCTGAGGTTCTTTGTTTTCATGTTTTGCTCCCAAAATAGAACTTAGCTTTCATGCCTGGGAGGTTCTTCAGCGTAAACCACGACAAGTTCCAGGTTTTTTTAATTCATTCATCAGAGACATAATAAGTCCATGTTAGGTGCTAGACTCTGATAGGACAGGGAATAGAGAAATTATAGGCAAATATTATGATTGTCCTATGGAGTTAATCTGGCTCAGAGGACACACATGCAATAAAAAAGTAAAATAATTATTAGTGGACATCGAGATGTGAAAGAACAGAGTGTGATAGTGGAGCATTGAGAAGTTAAGCAAGTCTACGGAGCTTAGAAAGCCTTTGCCAGTGAAATCATATGTAGGCCAAGGCCTAGTGTATACTCTATTTAGGCAATTTGATAGGTTAGTTTTAAACTTAGGGAGAAAAAAAAATCCACCATCCACAAATCTATAAAAAAAGGTCATACTGGTATTAGACAGGTTGCAAACCTCTGCATTTATTTATTTATTTATTTACTTATTTATTTATTCCATTGCATTTAATGGCTTATTTGAAACTCATTTTGTTCAGTTCATTTATGTATCCATCTTTCACCCTAGAAAAGAAACAGTGTTTCTTTTTTTTTTTTTTAAGTGGGAAATAGTGGAGGGAGACAGATTTAATGTATATTTAGTCAATAAATTTCACATGTTTTATGGACTGTTACCCGAGATAAATTGAACGATGGAGCCTAAATTATGTATATTTTTGTCAAAGGTCTAATTGAAAATGGGAATACACAGAAAATAACTTTATGAGAGCCACTGTTGTATGGTGTCATGATAGCTGAGCCTCAAAGAAATAAGAGAGTGAAAAAAGAGGTCTGAGCTGCCCAGCAATTGAATGCATGACCTTGTGAGTGAATGAACAACTCTTACTCCAGTGGTTGCACAAAAGCTGGAGTTCTTTAGAGATTAAATAAAACTGGAAAGAGATGAGAAAGTCTCCCAGATGACAAGCTTCAACAGGCTGCGTTTTCCCTTCAGGTTGCTGGGAGCCACTGACAGGTAATGAGCAGCAGCAGGATGGAGCCCATAAGCCAACCATACAGGAGATGCCTGCATAGAAGAAAAAGCAGTTAGTAAAGGACCAGAAATCAACTAGTTGGTGTAGGAAAATATTCAGCCAAGGAGAAGTGGCATATTTGAATGAAGGCTGTCTGTTACCATATTATTTAAATCCTGGTGCTTGCAATATGAGATATTGTTCCTAAATTGTTTGACCTTTGTTCATCTTATCTCCACAAAGAGTGAAAAAGTGCCTTGCAGACAAGGTCCACACCTCATAATTATTTAGCAGCTTCAGGTTTATTTGAACAGTAATGATCTGAGAGCAGACATTTGGAAAATACTCTTTTTCAGAATAGAGTAGAATTCAGTTATTAAGATGCTGCACTCATTGCCCTAAATTGACTGACATTTTATGTCTCTAACTTGAGATTATGTAGACACTGACTCTGATCAGCAGTCATACTGGATGTTCAGTCAGTGCAGACATTAGCAGCATTTAAATTAAATGAAACATTCCAAAGCTATGGTCAAAATTATCCTTCTCATTCCTAAGAGCTCATTTAAAATGTCATTTTCTCTAAGAAAACTTCTCAGACCAGGTCATGGTCCTCTTTCTCATTTAGAATTTAATTAAATATAATTAAATCATTAACTATTACAATATTTGTTCTAAGTCCCCTTTCCTTACCAAAATTAAACACTACAAATAAAAGAAGAAACAGTATTGGTCTAATTCACCAGTTTTTTTTTTTCCCAGCACCCTCCCATAATATTTGGTTCATAACAAGTGCTCAATAAACATTTATGAAATAATTGTAAATAACAAAAAATGTGTTATAGAGTTTGGGAAACATTTTTCCCCCTTGGCCATGCTGTTATCTAGTAATGGGATACTTTTCAAGCCAGGTACTTGATACTCATTTTCTTCTCTCTTTTGGATATAACCATGTTTGTTGTGATGTTCAAATGAGATAGTGAGTGCTAACTTGAGGTCTACTCACTCTTTGTCTCCAAAATAGTTTGGAGAAATTAAGTAACTTTTTTTTTTTTAATCTGTGAAATAAAAATGTTGAAAAATTAGCAATATAGCATAGGGCACTGTGGCAGGCAAATGGAGAGGCGGTCTAATTAATGGTTAAGAGCTACGGCCTGGTTGCTGATGTTTGACACCTGGCTCCAACTCTTACTGGCATTTGATCTAAGAAAGTTGCCCTCTTGGGGCTTCCACTTACTCATCTGTCAAGTAGGCTGTAGTAAGAATGAAGTATATGAAAAACATCAAGAATTAAGAACATAAGGGCTCAAATGTAACATGATCAAACACTAGATTTGGAAATTTCACTTCATATCCAATATGGTGAAAGTTTTAGAGGAGGACAACATTTTGGAAGGTAGAGAAGTTTGTAGTCTAGTTATCCCGATAATAAATGATGCTGGGGTGTATGAGAATCTGGCAGGAAATGTGGAGAGAAATAAATGAAGGTTGTCAATTTTCTAGAGTATGTAATCATAAGAGGATGATAAAGTCTTAGATTAAGGGGATAAAAACTGAAACGTGATCTGCAGGATTTTGCTCAATCAATTGGATGGCTATTGGTGCTACTCACTGAGATTAAAAGGCAGCAGGGATAGGTGAGCTCTGTTTTGAAGCTGTTGAATTAGAGCTAGGACACTCAAAGAGAACTGCCCAGTAGAGAGTTTGATATATGACTGAAAAAAAAGCATAAGATCTGGAATGAAGAACACACTCTAAACGAAAGATGGAACAGGATAACAGTGAAAGGAAGGGTGTGTTAGGAGTAGAGAACAGTTGAAATCGAACTCTTGAGTTTGTTCAAATGTAGAAGAAATGGCCAAGGGTTAGGAAAAGATTGGAACTAGAAGAGCAAGCAGGATTTCTAGGAAAAAAAAAAAAAAAAAAAACAGAAGGTGGAATTCAAAGCATAGATCCAGGCAAAAATAATAACTCTGCCTTTAACATAAGAAAGGTGCAAAGAAAAAGAACCTATATTTGGATATTTGGGTTGAGATGGAATTTTATTCTTTATGCTGTGTGTTTACTATAGCTGCATAATGAATTACCCCAAACTCAGTGGTTTCAAATAATGCCCATTTATCATCCCACATTCTGTATGTCAGGTGTTTGAGGGGGCTCAGCTTAGGGGCTTTCAAGGCAGGAATCAAAGTGTCCACCAGACTGAGCTCTTATCTGTAGGCCTGAGAAAGATCTATTTGCTCCGTCAGGCTGTGGACGGAATCCATTCACTTGCAGTTGTAGGGTCTCAGATCCCTACAGACCATAAAGGAGGATCCACTCTCTGCTGCTAGAGGTTTCCACATCTTTCCCCATGACCCCTTCCATCCTCACATCCCAGTAAACACATCACATCCCCTTTAGGCTTCCTTCTTCATGTCCCCCGACCTCTTCTTCTGCCTCAGCTTTTAAAGCTAATGGGATTACATTCAGCCTGTGAGATAATCTAAGATTATCTCTTTAATTGAAGGTCAACTGATTAGCAACCTTAATTACATCCCCAAAATATCTCTGCCATCTAAGGCAACACATTCACGAGTATTATATCTCATCACATGCACATTCCCACAACAAGGGCATGAAATATTTTTGGGGAACAAAAGTCTACCTACTAGAAATGACTTTTGCCTCACCAGTGGAGTAAGAGGAAAAGTAATGTAGGAGTAAAGTAAGAGAGTGAGAAAAGAGAAAAATCAAGAGGGAAAACATCACTTGCTATTTTGCTTGCTTGCTTGCTGCTTCTGTTGTACCCAAAAATGGCTTTTGGTGGCATTCCAGTGTTTGTAGCATCATACTAAAATAATTCTGGTGGGGTGGGGGGTGCCTCTGTCTTCTTTCTGTCTCTAAGCTATTATAGTTTACAGACCTCCAAAGGTTCCCTCTTTTAACATCCTGATGATTTGGACTTACATGTACTTTTACATACTTTGTCATTTTTCTGAATTTGTGGTAGATGGGAAAGATTATGGTATTGAGTCTACATCTTGTAATGGAATTGAAATAGTGTAAAAAAAGAGTAGCATTCCAATGACTTTAGGCAATTAAGTGAAAAAGAAAAGCTCAAATATTTGTATTAATTTGGAAATATTCTTATTTTATTATCTATAACATGATAGAGAAATATAGTCTTATTACCTGTCAAACAGTTTAAATTATGCTTAATATTCTCAGCTCCTAATTAATTTTTTCTTAAATAGTATTTGAAATCCATTAAATTGTTTAAGCTGTTCCAACTTGCAAAAAGGGATCAGTATTTTCTATCTTCATTAAAACTATTCATAGGATGAGTTCGAACTACTATGCTAAGTAATATTAAGTGAGAAAAGTGAATTAAAAATAAAACTAAAATGATCCTGAGATGACGACCTGAGCCAAAGGCAGACTCTCAACACCTGAGCCACCCATTTGCCCCCAATCTAAGATGATTTAAAAACACACACCAAAAATAATAATGTATCAAGAAAAATATTAAGAATTTATTTCATTTTAAGATGTACCATTTTTCAATGTGTCAGATATGGATGAACATTGTAATCAGTGTGTATGTTTAATAATATTTTTCTGATAAAACTATGTTAGGTCAATTATATATCTTATAGTTGGTACCATCTTAGAATTAAAATTTTAAAAGTCAGTACGGTTAGACCATTAGGTTTCTTAAGGCATATATTTGTAAACTACAGATTATAAATTATTATTAAGTTTTCTTTAGGCTTCCTGGGAGCCAGAATAAAAGAGGTGAGGTGATCATTAGGCAGTTCTCATCAGATAAGGTTTTAAACTATTTTGGCCACTGTGGCTCTGTGCAGGTGCACCTAACCGCTGCCCCAGAGCACTGCCATTGTGTCAGCCCCTGTCCCCAGAAAGCTACTGACGTTGGTTCGTATTAACTATTGCTGCACCTCAGACAAAGGCTTCATTCCCACCTTGGGCACCTTTGCCACTTTGGATGCCATCCCAAGACCTATAGCTCTCTTACTCCTGACTTCTGGAAAGAGACTATGTTCCCCAAGTCTCCTGATCAGGAATCCACCAACCATGTTCGAAAGACTCACGCCACAATTACTGTGCGGAGGACTCTGGTTCCAGGTGTGGCCACCACATAGTTTTATATTAAAAAAAATAAATAAATAAAGTGAATTAAAGCTTGCTAAAGTAATAACAATAATAACTATTTCTTGAAGTAAAGATTTTTATTCAAGTAGCATTATCACAACTAGGCCTAGTTGTGAATACACAAGTCATTTTCATTTCCAAGGAGAAATTGGAAGTATGAAATTGAGTCACTCAGTGGGTATTTAATTGATCAAGAAGAGTCATTTAGGGTCTATTCTAGGACTAAGACACAGTCCTCACAGACTTTTGCCAGGCTTTTAGTAGATTTGATTTTCCAAGGTCGGAGGTAGAGGAGGTGGGAAATGCACAAAGTGCAACTGGTGGCCATGTCACCACAATGACTGGTGAACTCTCGAAGGACGCGAGGGTAGCAACAGCCCAGGGTAACAGGCTGCAGAAAAATAAGGGGCTCTGGGCAGACAGTAAGTGTCCTGTTTGGAGATGATAAGACGGCAAGTAGATGCTAGAGCAGAGTGTGTACATAGCAGAGCAAGTAGCTCCAACAGGACTGATAGGTGATGTAAGATTGTGAGAAGCTGGTGTCTTCAAAGTAGAGAGTTCCACCATCTTTATTATGTCAGGTCACGGAAAGACAGCGGCTCTGTGGAAAAAGCATGAATTGTGCTTGTCCTTGAAGACAGGATATGTCACTGTGCAACACAGAGAGGTGAAGAGAAGCAACATAATTAAGTCACCAAAATAGAGACCAGCAAGTCTTTGGATTTGCAGTCAAACTCAATCTCTAGTAGCCTGTTGGCTTCCTACAAGATAATCCTACAAGGATTATAGATATAATCCTACAAGGATAATATCTTCCTACAAGATAATTTGGGGTGTACAAACAAGAAGATTTAATATAAAAAATCAGTTACTAATAATTGAAGAGTATTTTGTTGTGTATCTTTTTAAGGAATTAATAGCATAAGATTTGTAGGTTGCAAAAAGTTTATGGTTTCTAACAAAATTATAAGTGAACTCTGACTAAAAATAAGAATTTTCAATCAAGTTTATGCATTCAGACTTCCAAGAATATCTGAAGGATTCAACAATGCTTCCTTTTGTTCTTGGCAGGGTTTTTCTTTTTCTCCTTTTTCTTTTTCTTTTTTTTTTCTTTTTCTTTCTTTCTTTCTTTCTTTCTTTCTTTCTTTCTTTCTTTCTTTCTTTCTTTCTTCTTTCTTTCTTTCTTCTTTCTTTCTTTCTTTCTTCTTTCTTTCTTTCTTTCTTTCTTTTCTTTCTCTTTCTTTCTTTCTTTCTTTCTTTCTTCTTTCTTTTCTTTCTTTCTTTCTTTCTTTCTTTCTTTCTTTCTTTCTTCTCTCTTCTTTCTTTCTCTTTTTTTTCTTCTTTCTTTCCCTTGATAGTTTGCTTTTGCTTTGATTTCTTCTGACATTTTATACTATTTGGATCATTGAAATAATAGACCCACATCTGTGATAAAAGTTTCTGAGAGACTCAGGAAGTCAAACAGCACTTTATTAACTAAATCACAGATTTTGTTGTAGCTTTTGTGTCTTCCTCATTGTATTAGCCACAAGACTTTATTCCCTCTAGAACTGTAAATCAGAGAATCTTGGGCTATGGATAGGGGCATTAAAAATATCTTGGCTGTCCTGAGCAGTAACTCAGTTCTGTGAAATTATATCCGCTGGGATCTACAGGGTGCTTGAGACAGCTTTATTTCTCAAATTTATTATATTCCTTCACAGCTTCTCTTGAAGATTTCATAAACTCACAATGAAAAGTGGTCACTTAAAATCAGACTCCAAACGTAGCAGAGGTAATCAGACTTGGCTTTCTCTGTGCCCTACATGAATAGCAAAAGCATTAACTAATGATAAAGGCACCTGTTGACCAGGGAGCAACAAACCCCAGGTAGTTCTCTTCTGCCTTAAGATGATGCTTGGGGGATTTTTCTGGGTCATTTAACAAACCAAACTCTCTGTTACAACCAAGCTTAATTTTTATAGAAGGATACCTTTTGAATTTCAAAAGAACTCACAGGACATTTTCAAGCATTTTTACTATTTGACCTATTTGCAGGTTGTGGGAGAAAATTTTATATTGTTTTATTAGAGGGACAACAGATGCTTTCATATTAGAAAATAGTGACTCAGATTTTTGTTCTTTTTTGATTTTACCGACGACTTTGTTTTATGCCTTGAGGATCAAGATGTCTTTGTCTCTTTGTATTGTGTTAGTAACTTTATTAGATTTAAAGACCCTAGAATGAGCTGGATTCAGTAGTTAAAAAAAAATACAAGCATATGGTACAGTGTTTAGCAAATCAGTGCATTTGCTTTAACAAACTACAAAAATAATGAACAGTTGATACAATTACAAGCAAAAAGATCCAGTCTGAGTCCAGTGGATATTAATATGTTAATATTAAGGTAACACATCTTATATATTCATTTATTTCTTCCAATTTTATTTATTCTAATATAATTAACATACAGTGTTATGTTAGTTTCAGGGGTATAACATAGTCATTCAACTGTTCTATGTATTAGTCAGTGCTCATCAAGATAAGTTAACTTTGAATCCCCTTCACCCATTTCACCCTTCACCCTCGCCTGCCTCCATTCTGGTAACCATTGGTTTGTTCTGTAAGAGTCCGGATTTTGTTTCATTTAATTGTCTCTTTTTTTCTTTGCTTGTTTATTTTGTTTCTTAGATTCCACATATGAGTGCAGTCACATGGTATTTGTCTTTAAGTGACTTTGTTCATTTAGCATTATACTCTCTAGACCCATCATGTTGTTGCATATTACAAGATTTCATTATTTTTTTAACTGGCTCGGTAATACACACACACACGTACACGCACATAGACACAGTCTTTTAAATCTATTCATGTGTCATTGATATCATTGAACACTTGGGCTATTTCCGTATCTTGGCTATTGTAAATAATGCTGCAATAAACATAAAGGGTGCATATCTCTTTTTGAATAAGTGTTTTCCTACTGTTTGAGTAAATACCCAGTAGTAGAATTATGGGATCATATAATAGTTCTATTTTTATTTTTTTAAGAAAACTCCATATTGTTTTCCACCATGGCTACACCAGTTTGCATTTCCAACAAGAGTGCACAAGGTTTCCTTTTTCTCTGCATCCTGAACAACGTTTGTTTCTTGTGTTTTTTATTTTAGCCATTCCAAGAGGTGTGAGGTGATAGCTCATGGTGGTTTTGATTTGCATTTTCCTGATAATGAATGATGCTGGGCATCTTTTTAAAAATGTTTATTAAAATGTTAAGAATTTTTTAAAAACTTTATTTATTTATTTATTTATTTATTTATTTATTTATTTATTTATTTATGTAGGCTCCATGTTAGCATAGGTCTTGAAGTCATGACTCTGAGATCAAGACCTGAGCCAAAATCAAAGTCAGATGCTTAACCGACTGGGCCACCCAGGTACCTTGAGCATTTTTTTCATGCGTCTGTTGGCCATCTTTACACCTTCTTTGGAGAAATATCAGTTCATGTCTTCTGTCCATTTTTAAATCGGGTTATTTGTTGTTTTGTTGTTGAGTTGTAGAAGTTCTTTATGTATTTTAGTTACCAACTCCTTATCTGATATGTCATTTGCAAATATCTTTTCACATTCAGTAGTTGCCTTTTAGTTTTGTGGGTTGTGTCATTTGTTGTACAGAAGCTTTTTATTTCTATGCAGTCCCAATAGTTTATTTTTGCTTTTGTTTCCCTTGCCTCAGGAGACATTATCTAGAAAAAAATTGTTATGGCTAATGTCAGAGACATTCCTGCCTATGCTCTCTTCTATGATTTTTAGAGTTTTAAGTCTCACATTTAGGTCTTTAATCTATTTTGAGTTAATATTTGTGTATGGTATAAGTAAGTGGTCCAGTTTCATTCTTTTGCATGTAGCTGTCCAGATTTCCCAACACCGTTTGTTGAAGAGACTGTTATTTTCACATTGGGCATTCTTGCCTCCTTTGATGTAGATTAATTGACCATATAGTCATGAATTTATTTCTGGGCTCTCTGTTCTACTGATCTGTATGTCTTATTTTTTGTGTGCCAATATTATGCTGTTTTGATTATTACAGCTTTGTAGTACACCCTGAAGTGGGATTATGTTACCTCTAGTTTTATTCTTTTCCAAGATTTCTTTGGCCATTTTGTGATTTCATAAAAATTTTATGATTATTCTAGTTTTTATGAAAATGCTGTTCATATATTTATATGAATTGCATCGAGTTTGTAGATTGCTTTGGGTAATATGGACATTTTAATCCATATTTGTTTTCCCAGTCCATGAGCATGGAATATTTTCCCATTTGTTTGTGTCATATTCAGTTTCTTTCATCAGCATTTTATAATTTTCAGAGTGTGGATCTTTCACCTCCTGGTTAAGTTACTTTCTAGGTAAAAAATAACGTAACTTCCAGCCACACTTGATAGATTTCAAAATGCATTTACAAGCTTTTTATCCGATAATAAAGCCAATGTGATGTTAAAATAGTAGGATGTCTTATAAACAGTATATAATTATTCATCTAAAATAGTGAACCATAGCAACTCAGGTACCATAAGCTATTTTACATTTTCAAGGGAAACAGCAAAACTTGGTATTTTCTGATACTGTGTGCACTACTAGTTTGAGATAATTATTTGCTTCAACATTAAATCAGGTTATATTACTTTAATATAATGACATCATGTCTTTAAAATATATATTTTCCATCTTGGTTGTGATTAATGACTCCTATAAAAATAAAATATCAGAAATCTATGTGGAACCATTAATGAGTTTGATGATGTCTGATTTGACTTCAAGATTTGAAAAGTTATGTGGAGTCTTCCAAGCATACATACATCATCAGAAATTGTGGTTTTTAAAAGTGATTTTTCCCTATTTCTATTTATTAACTTTTTTTTCAAATGACTATTAAGTTTTTAGACTAAAAATGCTTATTATGTAGTTTAGACTTTAGTACTTTATAAATGGATCTGTTAAGTATTTGTTTTGGTCTAGAGTGAGGTGACAAAATAGTGAAATTCTAAGCATGCTAAGAAAGTTTTAGAATACCTTGGATATGGAAAATCTTTATAAAAACTTTGCAAATTTTATCAATTTTTAAACATACAACATTTTAGAAACAAAAAGCTTAACTTTAAAAATATAGGTATGGGGGCACCTGGGTGGCTCAGTCAGTTATAAGCATCTAACTCTTAATCTCAGCTCAGGTCTTGATCTCAGGGTTGTGAGTTCAAGCCCCACATTGGACTCTACACTGGAGGTGGAGCCTATTAAAAAAAAAAATAGAGATGGCGACACCTGGGTGGCTCAGAGGTTGAGCGTCTGCCTTTGGTCCAGGGCGTCACCCTGGGGTCCGGGGATCAAGTCCCACGTCGGGCTCCCTGCGTGGAGCCTGCTCCTCCCTCTACCTGTGTCTCTGCCTCTCTCTCTCTCTCTCTCTCTCTGTGTCTCTCATAAATAAATAAATAAAATATTAAAAAAATAGAGATGGTTCTTTCTAGTCCTACTTTACTGTGAGTTTTTATGATACATAGGTACTGACTTAGAAAATGATTGTTTTGTTTCGTTTTATTTTTGGTCTTAATCCCTTTCCCCCTTTTCCCCCTAATCCTATTTACTAAGTCTTTATTTTTAGAAACAATTTTAAGTTCATGACAAAACTCATCAGGGAGTACAAATATCCTGTATAAGCCCTGGCCCCGCACTCACACAGCCTCCTTCACTATCAGCATCCAGAGTGCTAGACTCATCAAAAATGAGGAACCAACTTTGACACATCATTGTCATTCAAAGGAGTTTACATTGGAGTTCACTCCGGTGTTGTACATTATATGGTCTTGACAAATGTGTACTGACATGTATACACCATTGTAGTGTCACACAGAGTTTTTTTCAGTGTCCCAAAGATCCCTGGTGCTCTGCCTATTATGAATAGGAGGGGCCTGTTTGAATAGGTCCCTCTTTCTGAGCAACCACTACACACTTGCCTGTCCCCGTAGTTTTGCCTTTTCCAGGATGTCATATAGTTGGAGTCATATGGTGGGCAGCCTTTGTAGACTGCCTTCTTTCATGTAATAATATGCATTTCAAAAAAATTAAATAAAAAAATAATAATATGCATTTTAGTTTCCTCCATGTCTTTTCATAGATTGATCTCTTTTCTCCTTTCTTTCTTGCTTTTCTTTCCTTTCTTTTTGTTTTTCTTTATTTCACAGAATAAAATCTCATTGTCTGGATATAGCATAGTTTATCTATCCATTCACCTAATAAAGGACACCTTGATAGCTTCCAAGTTTTGCAGTTATGAATAAAACTGCTATAAATAACCACGGACTAGTTTATATTTGGATACATGTTTTCAACCCCTTTGGTTAAATACAAGGAGCTTGACTGCTAGGTCTTACAGTAGAAGTATGCTTAGTTTCAGAAGAAACTGATAAATTATTTTTCAAAGTGACTGTACCATTTGTATTCCTATAACCAATATGTGAGAGTTCTTATTCCTCACAGTTGTCACCAGGACTTATTGTGGTTACTATTTTGGATATGGCTATTCTGTAGTGGAGTATGGGAGTATCTCATTGTTTTAATTTGCATTTCCCTAAAGATACATGACTTTTTTTCATGTGGTCATTCGCTATCTGTATATATTCTCTGGTACATTGTTTTTCTTTTCAGATCTTTTGCATATTTTAAAATCAGTTATATCTTCTTATTGCTGAGTTTCAAGGGTTCTTTGTATAATTTGGATTGTAGTCCTTTACCAATGTATTTTGCAAATATTTTCTCCCAGTCTGTGGCTTGTCTTCTCATTCTCTTGACAGTCCTTTTTGCAGAGTGGAAGTTTATAATTTTAATGAAGTCCAACTTACCAGTTATTTCATAGATCATGCCATTAGTGTTGTATCTAAAATGATACTGCCATACCCAAGGTCACTTAGATTTTCTCCTGTATAATCTTCTAGGGGTTTTATAATTTTTAATGTTACATTTAGGTCTTTGCTCTATTTTGGTTAATTTTTTATGAATGTTGTAAGATGTCTGGCTACCTTATTTTGCATATGAATATCTATTTGTTCCAGCACCATTTGTTGAATAGACTATCTTTTCTCCATTGTATTGCCTATGTTCCTTTGTCAAAGATCAGCTGACTATATTTATGTGGGGTTCTTTCTTGGATCTTTTTTTCTGTTCCATTGATCTTTTTGTTTGTTCTTTCACAAACACCACACTGTCTTGATTACTGTAACTCTAGAAATAGTGTTAACATCACATTCCATCAATCTTTTGACTTGGTTCTTTTTCTGTAGTATGTGCTGTCCCTCCTGGGTCTTTTGGCTTCTCCATGTAAATTTTAGAGTTAGTTTGTCAATATCCACAATAACTTGCTAGGCTTTTGATTGGGATTTTGTTGACTCTAAATATCAAGCTGGGAAGAAATGGAATCCTGATAGTATTGAGTCTTCCTATTCATGAACATGGAGTATCTCTCCAATGATATAGTTCTTTCTTGAGATCTTTTATCAGAGTTTTATAGTTTTTGTCATTTAGATCTTATATATATATATTTTTTTGATAAATTTACATCTAAGTACTTTATTTTTTGGGTAATAATATAAATGGTATTGTGTTTTTAATTTTGAATTTACTTATTCATTGCTGGTATATAGAAAAAAATGATTAACTTCTGTATTAATATTGTATCCTGAAATCTTGGTATAGTTACTGATATGTTCCAGGAGTATTTTTTGTTACATATTCAGGTTATCTACATAGACAGATGATCATGTCAACTGCAAAGATAGTCTTGTTTCTTTCTTCTCAATTTGTATACTTACAATTTCCTCTTTTTGTCTTGTATTAGCTGATACTTTTAGTATGACATTAAAAAGGAATGATGAGAGGGGACTTAATTGTCTTGCTCTTGGTAGCAAGTGATTTTTAAAATAAAACATTTCTGTTTTATTCTTTTAAAGTGATGAATTATACTGGTTAATTTTCAAATGCTGAACTTAGAATATACCAGGATATGAATGAGTATGTATGTATAATACACATCATATATAATTATCTATATAATTATATGTATAATATGTATAATATACACAATAGAATTATATAGGTATATAACCAAAATCTCCCCAAATAATAGGACATACAGCATATTTAAGAGATGGATAATGTATAAGAAGATTCCCCTTCGATTTCATCAAGTTGTTGTTCTGAGTTTTAAGTTTCAAATTTAGGTATTTATATATTTGTACTTTAATAAAAATTGAATCTCACAAACTCAGTCCATCTTAACATAAACCAAGTTTTAGGCTTCAGTTTGCAAATATATCATCCAGTCCTAAATGAGATTGCATGAATATTGATAGGCTTGTACAGATGAATTTAGATTTCCATTACTCAAAAACTGAAGAACCAGGTGGCTATAGATTTAAAGGTTTAAATTTGGGTGCTTGAATTTAGAACATCATGGATTGGCAATCTAGGAGCATCGCATATGATATTGCTCCACTGGGAAAAAAAATGAGACTTTTTTGATTCGATTAATTCTCTAGAAAGTATCATTATTAAGTGATAAATAATACAATCTTGTTGGTTGATACTACATATATATATGTATATATATATATAGTTTATTTTGAGAAAGAAAAGTTAGATTCTTATCACTTTTTTTTTCATTGTAACTGACGTCTAACTTAGAGAAATCTTGATGTTTAGCTTTCTATTTGATAACCTGCTGTGTTGAAAACTTTAAAATATGTACTATGCATACCAATGATAATCTACTTCATTAAGATTTTATTGTGTTTTTCAGTAACCTGGAAATGCTATTTTGGGAAAACTCTTAGAAACACTCACTACTCGTCCTACTTCATTAATTATAGAGTAGGAATTTGAAATGGGATATAATAGATTTTGGCTGTATAAAATAGAATTTAAGTTATTTACAAACATATTTTCACTACTTTACAAACAGAACAAAATCACTAATCCTAGATAAACAATAAAGTCTCATCCTCACTAATGGTGACATTAGGCCCTGTGTTTTTATCCACTATATCCTGCTGTCAGTCTTTTGATAGCAGGTGTTTTACGTGTCTATTTGTTTGGACTTAGAATATACACAACCCTAATCTCATCCAAATGTTGACAGAACCTGTACTAATTTTAGACTATTGGTGCCATTGGTGTGATTGTAACAAAACTTGCACTGAATAGTCAAGGAAGATGAAGAGCCTATTTCATTAACCACATAGTCATGGAGTTTTCACTGCTTTGGCATAAATTACAAAAGTAACTTTTTCCCCCAAATGTGAGGTGACCTAGATCTCAATACTTTGTTTAAATTGCAAAATGTGACATATATACAGAAAGATAGATTATTGTAAAAGGTGGAAGAAATTGTATACTTATTGTCAAATGTATCTCAATGAAAATTGAATCAAATTGCTTTCTTACCAGCAGAGTATGGAAGTGCTAGTGTCTTAAAAATTTGCATACTACTTGACACAAATTTCACTTCTAGGAATTTATCCTTGAGAAATGAGTTTAGGAGCCTTCTGTTTTAGGATGTTCTTTGCTGTGTTTTACATAGAAGTTAAAAAAAATGAAGTAGCCTAACTGTCCAAATGTATGGCATTATTGAAATGAATTTAGACATATCCATAAATTCTAAAATTATGTAGTAAATCAAGTTAATATTTCAAAGGTGTTTTCCTCTATTTAATTCTGACATAGAAGGTACTCAATCACTTCTATTTTAATTAATCTAAAGTAAATTTATTTCCCAGTTGTGTTTTCATTGTTTCTTTCCTCAAGCCATACTCAATACCATTTGAGTAAATTCAGGATCATTACCATAGGAGCTATAGAAAAAGAAAAACATGAGTGATTTTTGTGTGACATTTATAATTTAAAGCCAAGCAGTATGATGGTGTAATCGCCTTACTGCAGATTTTTGGCAGACACAGGTCTAGAACCCATTTATATCTTTGTGATTTTAGAAAAATAGTATCTCTTTTCAACTCCAAAATTAAGGAGAAAAGGATCCTTTCAACCCTAGCAAAATGATGTGCCACCAAAATTAGAGGCTATCCATATGTAAACAATGGTCTAATTCCCCTTGTGGCTGAGCTGATGACAAAGATTTTTGCTTTATCCATAATTTGCTTAGTATTCCTGAGCACCCTGTTTTTCTTTCCCCATTGAGGGGGAGAAGAGAAGTTCTGTTCTGCACATCTTTATTAATCAAGCAAAACTGGGGAACAGATGTGGGATTCTTTTGCTGTTACAGGAATAGACAGAAGGAGAGCCATAATTTTTAGGCTTGTCGCTTTAAATGATGCCCATGAGACATAGCATCAGAGACAGAACCATTGAGATGCAGAATCCACATGGTAAGAGCATATTTTAAAGGAAAAGTAAATAAGTTGTTCTTCTTTGCTGACGTGCATCCATTATGTAATAATGGACGTACATATTGTTGATAGTTGACTGGAAGCCAAAGAAATCCTACTTGCTTACAAGTTCTTCAGGTTTCCTTTCAAATGGAAGGTGCCATAGACAGATACTTTAATTAAAGAAAGCCATCCCCTTGGATATTTTGTAAAAACTAGCATTATTCATATAGAGAACCAGAGTTTGGAGGATCAAGGCTAACTGGCTCCAGAAAACATTTTAAGTATATGGTACGTTGATTCTTCAGTTGTCAAACTTTACTTTGTTTTTTAATAATAGTTTTTCAAACCAAATGCCTAATAAGAATAATCTTAGTTAGCATGGAACCTCAGTCTTCATACTCAAACTTTCCAAGATTGAACTCTTTAATTTGATGGAAGTATCATGAAAAATTCTTATTAATCCCAATAAATATAGTTAGGGTAATAAAACTATAATAAGAAATACTTAAGTATGTCTTACCAAATGCAACATATAGTTTATACACTATAGAGAACAAAAATCAATATATTTCATTCAAAGTTTCAACTTTTATGGAATTTGGAATATTTTTTAAACAAAATATTATTACATTTTTACATTTTTATTGAATGCAAATTCCTGACCCTAGTAGTTAAGTATATCACATCCAAATCCTAAACCAATATATCATGAACACTCATAAATAAACAATATTTTAAGTATACTTTCTTTGGAAGTATGTATTAAAGCTTTTAATGATCTACTGTGTATATTTTTGTCATTCAAAGTCAAGACTGGTCCAAAACATTTATAGCAGCAAAAATTCTTTTAAATCCTCTTTATTTTTTTTTTATTTTTTTAATTTTTTTTCAAATTTGTTTTTAGTTTTATTTATTTTTTTTATTGGTGTTCAATTTACAGAATAACCCCCAGTCCCCGACACCCAATCACTCCCACCCCCCGCCCTCCTCCCCTTCTACCACCCCTAGTTCGTTTCCCAGAGTTAGCAGTCTTTACGTTCTGTCTCCCTTTCTGATATTTCCCACACATTTCTTCTCCCTTCCCTTATATTCCCTTTCACTATTATTTATATTCCCCACATGAACGAGAACATATAATGTTTATCCTTCTCCTACTGACTTACTTCACTCAGCCTAATACCCTCCAGTTCCATCCACGTTGAAGCAAATGGTGGGTATTTGTCATTTCTAATATCTGAGTAATATTCCATTGTATACATCAACCACATCTTCTTTATCCATTCATCTTTCGATGGACACCGAGGCTCCTTCCACAGTTTGGCTATTGTGGCCATTGCTGCTATAAACATTGGGGTGCAGGTGTCCCAGCGTTTCATTGCATCTGTATCTTTGGGGTAAATTCCCAGCAGTGCAATTGCTGGGTCGTAGGGCAGGTCTATTTTTGACTCTTTGAGGAACCTCCACACAGTTTTCCAGAGTGGCTGCACCAGTTCACATTCCCACCAACAGTGCAGGAGGGTTCCCTTTTCTCCGCATCCTCTCCAACATTTGTTGTTTCCTGCCTTGTTAATTTTCCCCATTCTCACTGGTGTGAGGTGGTATCTCATGGTGGTTTTGATTTGTATTTCCCTGATGGCCAGTGATGCAGAGCATTTTCTCATATGCATGTTGGCCATGTCTATGTCTTCCTCTGTGAGATTTCTCTTCATGTCTTTTGCCCATTTCATGATGGGATTGTTTGTTTCTTTGCTGTTGAGTTTAATAAGTTCTTTATAGATCTTGGAAACCAGCCCTTTATCTGATACGTCATTTGCAAATATCATATCTTCTCCATTCTATAGGTTGTCTTTGAGTTTTGTTGACTGTATCCTTTGCTGTGCAAAAGCTTCTTATCTTGATGAAGTCCCAATAGTTCATTTTTGCTTTTGTTTCTTTTGCCTTCGTGGATGTATCTTGCAAGAAGTTACTGTGGCCGAGTTCAAAAAGGGTGTTGCCTGTGTTCTCCTCTAGGATTTTGATGGAATCTTCTCTCACATTTAGATCTTTCATCCATTTTGAGTTTATCTTTGTGTGTGGTGAAAGAGAGGGGTCTAGTTTCATTCTTCTGCATGTGGGGCATTTCTATACACTAACAATGAGACTGAAGAAAGAGAAATTAAGGAGTCAATCCCATTTACAATTGCACCCAAAAGCATAAGATACCTAGGAATAAACCTAACCAAAGAGGTAAAGGATCTATACCCTCAAAACTATAGAACACTTCTGAGAGAAATTGAGGAAGACACAAAGAGATGGAAAAATATTCCATGCTCATGGATTGGCAGAATTAATATTGTGAAAATGTCAATGTTATCCAGGGCAATATACACGTTTAATGCAATCCCTATCAAAATACCATAGACTTTCTTCAGAGAGTTAGAACAAATTATTTTAAGATTTGTGTGGAATCCGAAAAGACCCCGAATAGCCAGGGGAATTTTAAAAAAGAAAACCATATCTGGGGGCATCACAATGCCAGATTTCAGGTCGTACTACAAAGCTGTGGTCATCAAGACAGTGTGGTACTGGCACAAAAACAGACACATAGATCAGTGGAACAGAATAGAGAATCCAGAAGTGGACCCTGAACTTTATGGTCAACTAATATTCGATAAAGGAGGAAAGACTATCCATTGGAAGAAAGACAGTCTCTTCAATAAATGGTGCTGGGAAAATTGGACATCCACATGCAGAAGAATGAAACTAAATCCTCTTTATATTTTTAAAGAATCTATTTAGCTGTATTATGAAATTATTTGCTTTGACTTAATTATTGCAAAACTACTGTTAGTGTAAATCCAAAATAGTTATCAACATAACATAAATGTCCTACTATGTGACTCATACAACGCCAGAGTCCTGGGATTTGATGTGAATAAGACTTTTTTCCTGTTCTCTAAGGTTTTCGACCTACTCAAAAATAGACTGCCTGCAAAAACAGTTACAATCCCAGAAAAATTTTAGGGGATTTCGATTTTATATTAGTTCTGTGAAGTATGAAGTCACATTTAACACATTTGAACAGACTATTTAATGATTGAGTGATGTTCCCCTAGTGCCTATTGAAACATCTGAAGAATCTTACTTTCTCTCTAGAATAGCAGTTACTTTAATAGATTTAAAATTAGTGAGAAGTGTTCATTACTTTTTTGGAGGAAACTAAAATAAAAGTAAATTGTATATTTGGAAACTGTACTCTAAGAGGATTTTTTACTTGAATAAATCACAACAAAAACAGTAGCAAATGCACTAAGTCTTTCCCATATAGTGGATATATATATATATATATATATATATATATATATATATATATTTCAAGTTGTAATTTGCCTTGGGTGGCTCAGTGATGTAGCACTGCCTTCTGTCCAGGGCATGATCCTGGGATCGAGTCCCACATCGGGCTCCCTGCATGGAGCTGCTTCTCCCTCCACCTGTGTCTCTGTCTCTCTCTCTCTCTGTGTCTCTCATAAATAAATAAATAAAATCTTTTAAAAAGTTGTTAAAACTTTTGGCCAACATGAAACTGGAAATATATGTTTAGATATATATTATTATGCAAATATACATCATATGTGATATAATAAAGTATAAGGAAAATGATAAGTAACAGAAGGAAAAAAATGTCTCTTAATTCCTCTATGTATACAGAGGAATTAATTTCCCTTATAAATGTTTCTTTTAATATATTGTATGGTATGAATAGGAATGTCTTATTTTTAAAATATAGTATCACGATATTCTTTCACTTGGCCATGTTATAATGACGATTATGGGTCAGTAAAAACAAAAGTATTTCAAGAGTTTCATGGACAAATATTTCTACTTATGATTTTTACAAGCATTACTGTTGACATTGTCATTTTCTTATATTTGAAACTAAAGTACAGAGACATAAGTAATTTTAGATTTATTTAAATATATAGAATAGTTGTGGGCTGCCTGGGTGGCTCAGTTAGTTAGGCGACTGACTCTTGATTTCAGCTCAGGTCATGATCTCAGGGACCTGAGGTCCAGCCCTATGCTGGGCTCCTACTCTGTGGGGAGTCTGCTTGAGATTCTCTCTCTCTCTCTCTCTCTCTGTCTGACCCCTGTTCTCTCTCTAAAATAAATAGATCTTTTCCTAAAAAAAAAGAATATTTTGAAAATATGTATACAGGGTTAGGAGATATGCTTGTGGGACATATTTGGAACATATTTAGGTTTATTTCACTGAAAAGGATAGTTTTGTTGCCACATATAACATTTTCTTGGGGTAGAAGGTTGTAGAACACCCTAAAAAGAAGAAAGTGCTGGGTTGCCTGACTGGCTTAGTTGGCAGAGTATGTCATCTTTGATCTCTGGATTGTTTGAGCCCCACATTGGGCATAGAGTCACTTAAAAAATAAATAAAGAAGAATCTGAGTGGCTCAGTCATTTGGGCCTATGACTCTTGATCTTAGTTAGGGTCATGAGTTCAAGTCCCATATTGGGCTCCATGCTTAAAATAAATAAATAAAGTTAAAAAAGTAATCCTGAAGGAGCAGACTTTCTCATTTAATATGCTTAATATATGCTCAGAGTAACAGTGACAACAGTTAACATTTGAAT
This sequence comes from Canis lupus familiaris, assembly GCF_011100685.1. NCBI lineage: Eukaryota > Metazoa > Chordata > Mammalia > Carnivora > Canidae > Canis > Canis lupus. The sequence continues at coordinate 87,998,855 of NC_049226.1, read as the reverse complement.
ATTGCCTATGACATAGCCCACATTTGTATGAATTAACTCATTTTATGTTGGTAAGACTCTATGGAATAGAAAATATCATCTGTTTGCATAATAATATATATGTGTGTGTGTGTGCATGTGTATGTACATGTAACAATAGAAGTAGTCACTCTGATTTCCAAGCTAGTGCTTATTATTTCAACTTTAAAACATTCACAACTTTGTATCTCTTCTGTTATTTGTATTTCTATCAACCCTTTTTTAGAGGTTGAGCTGCAGGTGCATATTAGGCAACATGAACATCAATAATTCTACAAAAGATCTCCATATTTATGGCCAGAGGGCTAGGAAAGTGGCCCCCTGAAAGATGAAGAATATGAAAGAAATCCCCTTTAAAAAAAAAAAATCCCTGTCCCATCTCTCCTACCCTGAAGACAGACACCAGTCCAAAATTGTGGCACAGGCAGCGGACAACAAACCCATCTTCCCGGCCAGACACAGCGGCAAAAGGTCCCAATGGACTGAAGTCTCAAGAATCCCCATTTCTCTCTCTTTTGTCTCATAGAATTGATAGAAACGTGGGCCCTATTTGCCAATTTACAGAAGTAGCAGTAGCGGCACGTGGCTTAAGAAATCCTAAACAATTCAATAAAATAATACAGACTGAAAGATGAAAACATTAAAACTGTTGATGCACAGATGACATGACGTTTCATGTAAGAAATCGCAAGGAATCCGTGGCAGATTCCTATAGATAGTAAGGTTATCCAGGTTGTGAGACACAAACCAACTTAGTTCTACATGCTCGCACGGCACAAATGAAGGTAATTTCTCTATAAAGTGACATCTAAAAAAATTTTTTTTTTAAAAAAGTGACATTTACAGTGGCACCAACGATGTATGAGATATAAAGGGATTTAACAAAACAGGTGCACGGTCTGTGCCAAAAATCATAAAACAGAGAAGAGTAGGGAATGATTTATCAGGGAAACACTCAAGCTCCCTGAAAAGTTCCTCTCAAAGAGAACTGATACCTCTATTGCTGGTTTTCTTTTCTCTTTCTGTCTGTGGCCGAGGCTGAGCATTAATGAGGATGCTCTGACCTCCTGATTCCGTTCCCCTTGGGATAAGCCTGCATGAAAGTCTGGACACTTGATGCCCCTGCCTGAAAATCCTGACCTTTGGGTCCTGCTGTGATTCCTGCAGGCCACGGGGCCGCACCTGTCCTCCCTCCCCATTTGGCCTCCAGTCACCTCTACTTGGGCTGCTGGTTTCCCTGGGCCTGGGGCCCACCTGTTCCTCCCTCCAGGGGAGGCCCTGCAGGGATGCTCTGCTTTTACGCACCTGGGATTTCAGACTGGTGAGTGTGGCTCAGCTCTCTTAGAAAATCGAATCGACTTTGTTATTTCAGGGAATGTCCCGTCCAGGGACACACCCTTCTTGTTTCACATGCTTACTCTGGGTGTCTGTTCCGTCCAGATCCGCGTGTTTATTGTTCAAGAGAAACCACATAGACAGCTGTTGGGAAGGGCGAGGAGGACATTGTTCTCGACTATTTGAGTCTGAACTCAGTTTTGCTGAAACAAGACAGCAGGATGTTTAAACCCTGAGCTAATGGGAAAGCATGGGAGCTGTTAAAGAGAAGGTTGGTCGGTCTGATTAGGCATTTATGTTTGCTGACTGACTGTTAGCCAACTTAGGTCTTACCCTTCCACAGAGACTAGGACACAGGGATGCTTTGTCCTTGATGACGACCTTTCAAAGGGGTGGCTCCTGGGTCCTTGAGAAAGACTTTCCTGGGTTATACAAGATGCACATCTCAAGGTGACAGAGAAAGAACTTAACATTTTAAGTTTTATCTTTCCTTTAAAAAAAAAAAGATTTTATTTATTTATTCACGAGGGACACACAGAGAGAGGCAGAGACCCAGGCAGAGGGAGAAGCAGGCTCCACGCAGGGAGCCTGACGTGGGACTGGATCTTGGGGCCCCGGGGTCACGCCCTGGGCTGAAGGCAGATGCTCAACCACTGAGCCACCCAGGGGCCTCAAAGTGATAAGTTTTCTAAAGCAAAAGTTTAAGAAAAGGGAGCCAGAGGATATAATCGGGAAGTTACCTGTCTAAAGTTTAGTGAAGTTGAGGGGAACATCAAAGCTATTTTGGTCAGTATTAAAGCTAAATGAAAACACCTGAATAATCATCTTAAAATAGTAGTTCAGGTCACATACGGTTGAGGATGCAGATGATGCATGCTCTAAAATTTTTACCCCTACGCTGTTCTCTTTTTGTCTGATCTTAACTTGGCCAAAAATGGAATCAATAAAAGAGTAGTTCTTTGTAAGAAATTTATCTTCCTCTCTCTTTCGGTTACTCTGTGAGAATATAAGTTTGTTTATATATATATATATATATATATATATATATATATATATATATATACAAAGCTAAGTATTTGATTGAAATAATCACAAGGGGCTTCGGTTTGTGATATTTCATGAGTTTAGTCCTCGTGCTCTTCTGTGATAAAGTGCCATATATTCTCCTTAAGAGCATGTCTCCCAGCCCTTCAGTGAAAAGTACCGAAAATCATGTGTCCTACATCTTGTCAAAGATCGTTCATCTCTTTTTACGCAGGTACTGTTGGGTATATACACAGGTGAAGAATTACTGGCACATATGGTAATTCTATGTCTAACTTTTTAAAGAACTGTCAAATTGTTTTCCAAAGCAGCTTCACCATTTTTCACTCTGACCGGTCACTTATACACATTCCAGCTTCTCCCTATTCTCACCAACGTTTGTTCTGGTTTGTGTTTTTCATGATAAATATTTAGTGGGTGTAATGTGGTTTCACATTTTGATTTGCAGTGACCCAATGGCTAGTAATGTTGGACATCTTTTTATGTGCTTTTTGGCCATTTGTGTATATTCTTTGAAAAAAGTTCCTATTTTTTGACCATTGTTTAATTTGGGTAATTATTTTATGTTTGGGCTGTAAGAGTGCTTTACGTATTCTAGGTAATAGATCTTAACACATATGTGATTTTTCATTCATTTTCCCTATTCTGTGGGTCATTTTTCTTTTTATTTTCTTGCTAGTATTTGCTTCAAGAACAAAAGTTTTAATTTTAATGAAGTACAAGTTATTTATTTATTTATTTATTTATTATTTTTGGTTGCTTATACTTCTGGTGTAATGTCTAAGAATTCACACCTAATCCAAATTCATGAAGATTGACACTTATGTTTTATTCCAAAATTTTTTATGATTTTAGTTACTCCATTTAGTTTTTGATCAATTTAGATAACTTCTGTATGTGTGAATTAAGTCCTCAATTTTATTCTTTGGCATGTGGATATTGAGTTGCTCCAGCATCATTTATAAAATAATCATTCATTTTTCATTGGAGGGTCTTGACATTTTTGTCAAATATCAGTTAACCATAAATTTTAGGATTTATTTATCGACTCTAAATTATGTTCCATCCATTTATATGTCTATTCTTATAACACTGTTACATAGTATATATGACCACCACTTTCCAGTAATCTTTGAAATTAGAAGGTCTACATTCTCCAGCTTTCTAATTTTTTAAAAAGATGGTTCTAGTGATTCTCTTTGTATTTTCCTATTAATTTTATGATCAATTTATTATTATTTTTTAAAACAATGAGCTAGAATTCTGATAGGGGTTACATTTAACAAATGGATCAATCTGGGGAATAGTTTCATCTCAACTGCATTGCATTTTATAATTCATGAATAGGGAATACCTTTTTCTTTTAGCTCTTAATTCTTTAATTAAGAGCTAAAATTAATTTCTTTAATTTCTCTTTTTTCTTTCAATTCCTCCTTTTCTTTCTTTCTTTCTTTCTTTCAATTTCCTCCTTTTGCAGTTTTAAATGTACATGTCTTGCATCTCCTCTGTTAAACTTATTTCTAAATATTTTTATGTTATTGTAAATGAAATTCTTCATTTTATATTGAGATTCTTCACTGCTACTGAATAGAAATAAAATGGATATTTGTATTTTGACCATGTATCCTGAAAACTTGAACTCTTCACAGCTCTAATAGGTTTGCCTGCATGTGTGAGTTTACATGACTGTATGTGTGTGTGTTCCTAAAAATTTTCTATACACAAGACAGGGTCATTTGCAAATATAAATATTTTTATTTTTTCTATTTCAATCTAGATATCTTTGCTTATTTTACTTGTCTAATTACCATGGCTTAGAGCCTCCGGGACACTGTTGAGTAAAAGTGGGGATTATTAGCATTCTTGCCTTGCTCCTGATCGTAGGGGGAAAGCTTTCAGTCACTTAACTTACAGTATGGTTTTACCTGTGACTCTGTCACGTTAAAGGGTATTTTTTCTAGTTTGTTGATTGTCTTTTGTCATGAAAAGTTCTTTGATTTTTTTTTCAAACTATTTTTCTGCATCTATTTCAGTGACCCATGTGTTTTTGTTTTTATTCTGTTAGTTTGGTGGATTATACTGGTTGATTTCTCTATGTAGAGCAAGTCTTGCATTCCTGGGATAAATCCCATTTGGTCGTGGAGTGTAATCCTTTTATATATTGCTGTATTCAATCTGCTTATGTTTTGAGGACAATTGTATTTATATTCGTAAGGAATAGTGTTCTGTTATTTTCTTCCTTGTGATGTCTTTATTTGGTTTTAGTATGAGGGTAATACTGGCCTCTTCTAATTTTTGAAATGGCTTGTGAAGGCTAGGTGTTAATTCCCATTTATGCCTTTAGATTTCACCAAGAAACCTTTGTGTCCTTGACTTTTCTTTATGGGAAGTTTTTAATTGCTAATTCAAATTCCACATGTTAGCAGTGTATTCGGATTCTCTATTTCTTAATGAACCATCTCAGTAATAGTGTCTTTGTAGAAATCTGTCCACTTAATCTAGGTTTATCTGATTTACTGATATATACTATCCATAGTATTCTCTGTATATATATTTATAGGCTTTACATAAATTTATGTACAATATGTAATATATAATTTTGCAAGATCATTAATAATGTCATTCTTTCATTTCTAATTTTAATAATTTGAGTCTTCTCCTTTTTCTTAGTCTCACTAATGATTTGTCAATTTTGTTCTTGTTTTCTTCAGGAATCTACATTGGATTCATTGACTTTCTCTCTTGTTTTCCTATTCTTTAATTTATTTCTAATCGAATATTTAAAATTCCTTCGGGCCACTTGATTTGACTTTAGTTTGCTCTTTTTTTCTATATTTGTTTTTAAGATGAAAGCCTAGGTTATTAAAATCTTTTTTTTAGATATAGGTATTTACAGCTTCAATTTTTTTATATCCACTGCCTAGCCGTATCTCATGAGTTTTGATAAGTTTTGTTTATATTTTCATTCATCTGAAAGTATTTTTCTTTGTTTCTCATACTAAATATTCTCAATTATACCATCTTAATTTCACTGATTCATTCTTTTGCCTGCTTAGATTGTTATTGACCCTGTCTAGTGATTTTTTTCATTACAATTATAATTTCAACTTCAAATTTCCACTTGGTCTTTTTTTTTTTTGTAATTTCAATCTCTACATTTATTTTCTATATTTGGTTTTATATCATTCTCATATTTTCTTTTTCTCCTTTGACCACATTTAAAACAGCTGATTTTAAAAAAAAGAAAAAAATAAAACAGCTGATTTAAAATGTTTGTTTAGCATGTCCATCATCTAGATTTTCTTAAGGACTGTTTTATAGTCTGTTTTTTTTTTTTTCCTGCATATAGATCATACTTTTTTGGCTTTAAAATTTGTCTCTTAATTTGTTGTTAAAAAACTGGACATTTTAGATATGAAAAGATGTCAACCTTTGGAATTAGATTCCCAGACTTCCTCATAGTTTTTTATTAATGATTTTTGTTGTAATTGGTTGTTTACTGAACTACTTTTTCAAAGTGTGTATTTTTTGTCATGTATGACCAATAAAGTCGCTGCTCACTTATTTTGACAGGGATTTCCTTATCAGTATCAAACCGATAGATCTTCCAGTCTTTGCCAGGGAGTTCTGTGTACATATTGGGACATACTTTTAATTTTAAGCCATGGAGATCACAACTTAACTTCACCTAAGCCTTTGCCTACTGCTTGCATAGAGCCTTGAGTGGCTGTTGTCATCAAATTTACAGGATTTCAGTTTTCATGACTACCCAGAAGTTTGAAGGGGGACATAAAAGACTGGATGCATTGAAAACATAGTCCAAAGTTCATTTTTATCTTCAGTAGCCAATAAATGTAATTATTTAATTCCTCATTTTGATGATTTTTTAATTTTATTTTATCTTATTAGTGACAGTAGAGATAATATAGAGCTGTACAGTTCCTTATATATTCTATTATTTTCCTCCAAAGTCTGATATAAAAGTCCATGTAGGTGTTTTAGAATAATTAAGGTTATGTTCTACTCTGGATCTTCATCTTTTGTCCCTGGATTTCTTTTGTACAAATAGCCATAAATAGTTTGTGGTCCTAAATAGCCATAATATAAGCTGTCTAATTATAATGCAAATATCCCAGAAGCAGCATATAAATAATTTATGGAAAAACAAAGACTCCTTCCAATGGAAATTTTAAGTTTCCCTTCTAATCTCTTGCACATCACTATCCACAGATAATTGTTGTTCTTTCCAGAAGCCATGTCCATGTTCTTCATGTAACCATGTTCCTTGGTAAGTACCAAGTACTCAGTATGATGGACAAAGGTTTATATACAGATTGGTTATGCCTCCTGTCTCAATCTGTGGTATATTTAACTGATGATATAGCCCTTGAGATCTACTAGAAAATACATTTCCCAAATAAAAGAATTCCTGGCAGAAAATTGTGGCTTAGCCACTAAAAAATAATTGATTGTCAAGGAAGACATTACTCTAGAGCTTTTCTTTTCTTTTCTTTTTTCTTTCTGGTGCTTCTGAGTTGAAGCATGTTTTAAATCTGATATTTATAGCTTTAACTCTGGGGCATGCTAACCTGATATTCAGTTCCTCTCATTTGTTCTTTAAACATTTGGTTCTAATATTTGGTTTTAATTGGAGAAGGCACTATGTTTTATGACAACAGGACCTGAGTGTTTGTGTGTGTGTGTGTGAATGCACATGTCTTGTTTAGATTTCCCTATTTAATGATTACTCTAATGATTATCTCTATATAGTTATCTAAAATATATATATATAAAATATAAAGAAAGAAAGGCTAGAATCAGCATACTGGATGTTCTAGAGCTGTAATATTGAATGGTTTTACGTAATAAAAGTAGTTTTTACTAATAAAAACGGGTATCAAATTAAAAATCTTTATATATTACAAGGATTTAATTTTAAGAATACTTGTTTCTTTTAATTTATAATGTATTATTTCACAAAAATTATGGGTGGATTAGTCTTTGGAATTGTAGACAATAGCCAAAACCTTATTTAAACTCCAGTATACTTGAAGTGCTATCACAATAGCGTTATTTCAGTTATTTCTAACCACTATTTGAAAATGGTTTCTGAAAAAAAAAAAAAAAAGAAAATGGTTTCTGTTTGCAACTGCATTTTGAATTATATATCAAGCAGTCAGAAGCATTGCACAATACTTAGAATTTAATAACAAGGAAAGCACTCCACATCAAAATTTGTGTGATACAGCTAAAGCAGTATTGGGAAAATGTGAAGCCTTGAATACATTTGTCAGAAAACAAGAATGAGTGAAAACATATGAACTCCCACAACCACATGTGGTTGGCTGGATCATGAATAATGTATAACTCCTCTTTTTGTAATGGCCAAAGGGAGTGGGAAGGGCCTCCGATAAGCTAAGGAACTAGTTAAAGCAAAGTCCAAATTTTCTTTTTCTTTCTTTCTCTTTTTCTTTTTTTTTTTTTATTCCAGTGGACCTCAATCTTTAATGAGTACAAGTCACCTAAAGAGATGATTGAAATGTAGATTTCTCAGCTGTTAATCTCTGGAGATAGTGAATCTATTGGTTTAGGTTTTGTATGTAATACTTAATTTTAGCAAGCAACCTAGATGATTTGAATGTAATTTTTAAAAAATAGTATCTCTGGGATCCCTGGGTGGCGCAGCGGTTTAGCACCTGCCTTTGGCCCAGGGCACGATCCTGAAGACCGGGGATCGAATCCCACGTCGGGCTCCCGGTGCATGGAGCCTGCTTCTCCCTCTGCCTATGTCTCTGCCGCTCTCTCTCTCTCTCTGTGTGACTATCATAAATAAATGAATAATAAAAAAAAAGACTTAAAAAAAAAAAGAAAAAAGAAATAGTATCTCTACTTACATGACAATATATTTATTGACTATCATTTCTATGATGCTCTGAATGTGGGAAATGGAAGTTGGGGTAGTAGGTGATCTTTTTATCCTCACAAAGCAACATACACATTTTGATTTTGTTTCAAATTGAATATATTTTAGGTAGTAAATGCTATTGTTGAATTTTCTGTGTCTGTGTTTTTGACTTCCTAGGACTTAGGTGAAGCAGATTTCGTAGATCTTTCAGGTCTAGTATGCTGTTTTGTACTTTATCAAGACAACCTGGTGATGAAAAGGTACTAAGATAGCAGCACTTGTTCCACCCCCTTTCTAACAATTGTTAGAATAAAGGGTTAACAAAAGATCAATTCTGCCTTCGATCTTCTATCTAAATTTCCTCCAAATTCATATCTATTGACTCATTAAGTAATCGTTTTCGAGGTAAGAGGTGCAATCATTTTGAATTGTTATCTCAGGGATAATGTTAGCAGAAAGAATAAACATGTCCCCATTAAATCAAAATGCACCATGAGTTTTCCATTTTAAATGTAAAAAGTCTTTCAGACATTTGCTTGGAAAAAAAATGAAAATTTTAGAAAGATTTAATTCTATCTCTAAAGCCCAAAAGACAAATAGTGGGGGTTGATTCTAAAGGCTTTCACTCCTCGCAAACAACTAACATTATGAAGGTTGAAAAAAGTAGCATTATTCAATAAGACTAACTCTTAAGCTAGAAGTATATAATTAAACACTAGATATAAAATTATTAATAGCTCACCATTTATCTGGAAGCTCTAAATTCTTTTTATTTAACCTCACTCTGTAAGAAGTCTCCACACAGCAGTATAACTAAAATGCTGTTTCTGGGAAGATAAAAGAAAGTATCTTCCTTTTGGTCTCATTTTTGCTTAAAAACTTATACAATAGACTTTTGGTAATATTCCATTTGAAGGTGTATAATGTTTTGGAGATTATGAATTCTTAGTAATACAAAGTGAAATTTGGATTTTTTTAGATGTAACTGGTGAACTAAACATTGCACATTAGAACATAAACATGAAAGAAAGGTCTTGGCTCTTTTTTCCATCTTGGAAAGGCAGCTATGAAGGAGTGTGACTGACCTTGATCCTCCAGCTTATGTGCAGATCCATATGGGACCTTAACTTCACCGTATTTACCAAGGTTGGATTCCACTGTTTTCCAAACACTCTAAAATCAAATTGCTATCTAACGAGGATGTGCACAATTTTGATGAGATATTGCTGATTCCTAGAAAAAAAACATTTGTTTTTAATTCTTGGTATGGCATCTTTCAGTAATTATAACCGGAGTTTTCTCTTCAGTAGAACACTCAGATCCCATTAGTGGCAAATGATCTCTTGTGTGGTTATTTCTCCGGTCAAAGATAATTTGACTGTAGTTACTAGACTCAAGCTAATGGTGTTTACTAATCTGTTTGCTGCAAGTGATAAACCAAAGGAAATAATGCTGACAGAAAGATATCAGCACAAATTATGAGGAGCCAATGTACCATACAGCCCAGGCTTAGCTGTTTTTCTTTTCTCTTAATAGAAGACGGGAATGCACTAATACACAAAGCCATGGTAGGTCTTTGAACATATTACAGAGCTTTAGTTCACCACACATCATGCACATTATATCGGATAACATTCATCGCCACTTCTTGAGGTGGATTAGTATTTACACATGAATTAACAATTAGAATTGGAGGGAGAGGAATTGAATGTGAGACTAGCTTTCTGAGGACTGCTTAATAGATAAGCTTCTCTGCACCTTTCTTAGTCATCCAGAAATATTGAACAATAACAAGCATAGCATCCAAAGCTCTCCTCCTCTCCAATTAACGTTTTGGCCCTTTTAGATCTGACTCATTAAAAAAAAAAGGGGGGGGGGGGCTCAGATTGGCCTTATGCATTTTACATTGCTTATTATATCATATAAAACTCGATACACGTGCTGTCAGCCATAGGGGAAAATGCAAGTCTCGGAAGTTAAACAGACATTAGTTTATCTGTAATTAGTTTCTAAAAATAAATAAATAAAAATAAAATTCCACAAGTTGCATAACTGTAGAAAAAATTGGCAATAATTCAGCCCATTACCGAACATGAAAAATACTTTCCAGAGTTGAGCTTTGGAATTTAATTATCCTTCCATGTTTTGAATGGATGATGCTTCTATGGTTATTATGACTTCAGATTACATGTAAGGTAGTAGAAATATAGTCACACAGTGACATTAGGTTTATTTCTTTAGACTTGTCCTACACAAAACCTGGTACCTGATTCCACAGCAGGGGTTTTCCCCCTCCCAGAAGGAAAAAAAAGTTAGACTAATAGATTTAGGTTTAAAATATGGTTCTGCTAACCAGTCATGTCACGTGGGGCAAATATCATGTGAGTTTTTAAAAACTCACGTTCAGGTGCCTGTTCCCTCATTTTTTTTCATGGCAAATTAAGGGCAGTGTCATGTACCCTACATCTTTACTATCCTGATATATCTAAGTCGTAAGTGCTTAACATCATGGTTAATACATACAAGTTACACATGCATGATAACTTCTTCATTATCCTTCTGTCCTCTTTGCTGTATTCCAGTTTAACCTTCCCAACGAGGTAAAAATAAGTCCTTAGACTTGGCTAGATTATTGGCATCTTTAAAATATGTTCCTGTTTACCTAATAGTCATTGCCAACTTTCCCTCAAATAGTATCTATCCATAAGTTGCTAAGTTGGTTCAGCATCTATATTTCTTTTTTTTTTAACATCTATATTTCTTTTATTTTAAACAATTACAGAATGTCATACAGTTACATTAAAGTTTGTCATTTGTTAATGTAAGAATCCTGCATTCAGAGGGGCTTTTATTTCCCTGCATATTAAGATAATAAGAAAACTCCTTAATTTAGCTCAGGTAGAAGGTAAAAATTATATATTAATATTTGAAAAAAAAGTCTGTGCTTATGAAGACTAAATAATACATAATATGAGGATTTGCAAAGAGCATATTATATATTGATACAAAATATATTTATAAGAACATTGGTGGGAGTGCTATGGAGCTTATGATGAGAAAATTATCAGTAATTATATTGACTGTTTGACACATTAAACACAGTGTTTAATGTGTTAGACACTGTGCCAGAATCTCAAAGTATCTTAATTGATCTTCACAACTATTCAATGAGTTAGGTATAGCATCAGTTTTATTTTATTTTATTTTATTTTATTTTATTTTATTTTATTATTTATTTTATTTATTTTATTATTTTATTTTATTTATTTTATTTATTTTATTATTTTATTTTATTTATTTTATTATTTTATTTTATTTTATTATTTTATTATTTTATTTTATTTATTTTATTTTATTTACTTTATTATTTTATTTATTTTATTTTATTTTATTATTTAATTTAATTTTATTATTTTATTTTATTTATTATTTTATTTTATTTATTTTATTTTATTATTTTTTTATAGCATCAGTTCTAAAGATGAAGACCCAATTCTGTCAAGTTTATCTGATTTACCTTGGACTGCAATGGGTGGAAGAGTTCAGGATCCAAGGCAGGTCCGTCTAGTTCCGTGAGACATGCTCTTTCCACTGAGTTACACAGCTTCTCTTGAGAGTCGGATCTTGCTTTACTTAACTCTAAAGGAAAGGGGCTGTTTCCTACTTTTATGTTCCCAGAGCTTCATATAGTTTCAGATATATAGATTCGATGCATTTGCTTGTGGGATTTGTTTTCTGTTCCAGTTTTGTTTTTGCTGTAGTTGAATGAATAACTGTGCCATTTAATCTCTTGCATCTAGCACAGGGTCTTGTAAGTCTTAAATGACTTAAATCACCGTGCCCTGAAATTTTTATTATAATGAAAACAAGTCCCTCACTCAGGACACCAGTGGTTAAGGTGCAGATACAAGTCATTTGACAGCACTTATGGAGGAGCCTCCTGGTCAAATTCTGGTCCAGATTCTTTGCATCGCACATGCTCCACCATCTGTGTCTGATGGAAGTTTCTTTTTTTTTTTTTTTTTCTGATGGAAGTTTCAAGCAGAACCGAGAAGCACAGTGGCGAGCAGCATGCTGCCTCTTGATGCAGAACTTAAGGGTTTCCTGCTATGTGGAATATGTCTGTGACTTTTATCTGAATAATTAATAATCATAAATTCTTCTCTGGGCTTATTAATAAACCTCATGTTCTTCTCTGAATGTCATACAATAATTATGTTTATATTTATGCTTTATAATTTATCATATATTTCATAATTATGTGCCAGTGAAACCTTAAATGCAGCTCGTACTGAAATACTTTCCTCTCAGTAGCTGGCTTGGCATATTTTACATTTTCAATAATGTGATGTTTAGTAAAAATGTGCCAAAGGATCTAAATTAATTTGAGTAGAATTGATCTGTAGGCAAGTACTGATTTAGAAGCACAGCAAGTATTCCCACCATCCTTCGTTTTCAGTTTTGGAAGATCACTTAGGGCAAAGATTTACAATAAAAATTAGTTTTGAATCATATGCCATAAAATGGAGATTATTTCCAGCATGCCATTTTTGTGGACTAGTCATCAACTTCTAAATCATCATAAAATGGATTTGAGGGATAATGCGAATATATGATTTTTTAAAATTTTCCTTGTTATGAAAAATAAAATAAAATAAAATAAAATTTTCCTTGTTATGGAAAACTCACAAGATGTGTGGCATATCTATTTAAATGTTTCAAACTTTAATATTTAACTTCAACTTTTATTGAGTTCTATTTTATACAAGCTACTAAGTGTGATAAATACTTGTGCAGACATAAAGTTTGTGGGGACACCTGGGTGGCTCAGCGGTTGAGCGTCTGTCTTCGGCTCAGGGCGTGATCCCAAGGTCCTGGGATCGAGTCCCACATCGAGCTCCCTGCAGGGAGCCTGCTTCTTCTCTGCTGTGTCTCCGCCCCTCTCTCTCTCTCTCTGTGTCTCTCAGGAATAAATAAAATATTTTTTTAAATTTTAAAAAAATAGGGATCCCTGGGTGGCACAGCGGTTTAGCGCCTGCCTTTGGCCCAGGGCGCGATCCTGGAGACCCGGGATCGAATCCCACGTCGGGCTCCCTGCATGGAGCCTGCTTCTCCCTCTGCCTGTGTCTCTGCCTCTCTCTCTCTCTCTGTGTGTGTGACTATCATAAATAAATAAAAATTAAAAAAAAAAAAATTTTTTAAAAAATAAAGTTTGTGTGTTTCTAAGTCCCTGCCTGTCTTGGCAAGCATATACAAATACATTACAAGGGTGTCCAGACAGGGAAATAATAGTGGGTGCTATAGGAGAACTAAATTATCTGCCCTGTTTAGAAGTAATCTTGAAATTTGTTAATGATACTATTATCCACAATAAGCTCATGCAGAAATTTAATAAAGTGTCCTTGCGTTCCTTCTTCATTTTTCTCTTTGCTTATGTGGGGTCTGTATTTTCTCTCTGACATGCATTTTCTCTCTCACACTCATTACTCATTTTCTCTTTCCTAACCATCCTGTTCTGTGTAATGTCTCCTGTGTTTCTCGTCCTTCCTTAGCATTTCACTCTTCTCCAACCTGTTTACTCCGCAAGAAAATCATTGTTTCTGTAAAATTACTATAGTCAAATAAAATGACCATTTGCATTAGTACATGTAAACTATAATTTAAAAAATAACTAAAATGAAGGGACTTGCTGTGTACCAGACGCTCTGCTGCGTTATCTCATTCTGGCCTCACTTAGACATGAGTAGAGGTGACTGCAGTGGATATTTTTCAGAGGAGGAAACTGAAGCATATGACAGTGCCGGACTCTGCTCAGCAACATCCTAGGGAAGGAGTGCCGTTGACCTAGACTAGGGTACCCAGTAATGTGGCCCTGGCTCCTCTTCCGTTCTCCTTCCCAGGCAGGTATGATCATCAACCACAACGCATCCAACAGAGGGAAGTGTTTGGAAGCAGTCTGGGGGCTGAGGTTTGCCCACATTCAGATTCTGGTCCTACTACTTACACAGTGTGGGCCGCAGGCAGGGAGACTGTAACACCTGGCCCAGGCTCCTCACCTGTAAAATAAAGTAATAGTAGTAGCGACTTCACAGTCTTGTGGAGGATTCAAAGGTTTAATGTGAGTTAAGCACAGACAGAAATGTCACGCTGTAAACACTTTACAGTGGTAACAGCCGACTCTGGGCGGGATGGGGGTGGCGTGGGGGGCAGGCTGGTGGAGGAGGGCTTTGATTTGTGGCATTGGCTGGTTTCTGGGCTGCATATATATAATCCTGCCGGGGTCAATTTCAAGCTCTAGTGTGGCATTACCAAGTGTGGTATTGGAAAGAGTTGCACAGTGACATTGGGGACGCAATTTTCCACTACACAGATACAATAGCTATAAATAACCTCAAGAGCATAGATATTATTAGAATGTAGTAAAATACTTAGGATGCAGCAAATTCTGATCCTTTCATATCTTTGTAGTATAATTTAATTGTACATTTTTATTATTTAATTTTTAATAATGTTTATGCTTAACAGCCACTTCATACAATTCCTAATTATATGATAATGGGCTCTTACAAGTCTATACAAGTCAGTTCCAGCATACCACTGGGTACTATATGGGTTTTTCTTTAAAAAAAAATAAATAGGTACATAAACTCAGTTATAGATTCAGAATTCTTCTCAATAGAATGTCCCCTGTTATCAGAGTATTAAAATTTTCAGATGGTATGAAAAAGTGATTTTCATCCCTGGTCTAGGGAGTTATTGGTGATTTATATGAGCCCTTTAATTTTAATTAACTTCATAAGGGAAGATCCGAGTACAATAGTAACAGAAATTTTGTAAATATATATCCAGTTAGTGGAAGACTCTGCATTTGAACCTCTTTCTCTTATATTCGGGGCTGAGATTTTTTTTTCTTTAATTTATCCACACTACCCCCACGAAATAAAAACAAGGGCAAGAATATGTACTTAGATGTGGGATATTTTTCTAAAACACAAAGTTAACTGCTGCAGGATGACATAATCAGATGTGAAGTAAGCTATTACCTTTCTAAGATCTTGGAAGCTGAAAACACTGTCTAAACTCCACAGTGATTTTACAATAAATATAATTTAGGTTGACCTATGATTTTTCAGAAGATGTTCTAAACTATTTTGGGTAGTAGTTGAACAATTAAAGGGGGGGGGGAGAAGCTGATGGTCAAGCTATGCTCTCTCCTAAAGTTCAAGGTGACTTTAAAAGAATAATTATCTTTAGCAACCTATTGTATTTCCTTCCTTACCTATAATCTTTCGTATTTTTAAGGACATTGTCTTGTTTAAGATTAAGCTAAACTAGCAAAGTTTCTATAACATTTTTGCTAAATGTCCTTTTCATGCGATCACAGGCTAGGTTCACAGGAAAGCTAGTTCTGGGGTGAAATTTAGTAGGCGGGATGTTTATGCTGAGAAATAACGTGGGGCCCACAGCCCTGCAAGGGAAGGAGAGGGAGCAGGATTGGAGAGAGGGAGAGGGCAAGCTGTGATGCACTTGTCACAGCAAGCTCCGAGCTTGAATGGCCCTTCAGCACTGTCCCACATCGGGCCAGGATTTCAGCTCTTCCTATTCCCACGCTGCCCTTTAATGGCACTTGTCCCTGTGGTCAAGGTGGTGTCTGTGGCAGAGGCAGTCCTGAAGGGCTGACAGCTGACGGAAGCCCCAGCAATGGGAACAATAGGTCCCCCAGTGAAGGGGGGTCAGGGAGGCACATCAGAGGTGCTTCATCCATCGTGATACTCCAGAAGCCCACACTGGTTCGGGGACCCGTTAGCCCGACTGTACCTTCACGGCCGACCAACCTTGTCCTGGTCTTCTTTTCTGTCTCCTCATTCTCCAGGCTTGCTCTTCTTCCAAATTCTCCTCATTCCTTAACCGGATAACTCCTCTCTAGAGGTGTGCCTGGCTTGTCTGGCCCTTTTTGATTTGTGAATCATTAGTACAAAATTGTGTTCTGTGTTTTCAAACATAGTCTCACTTGCAAGTAATTGCACTTATCCCCCATGAAAAGGTGTCTCGTTTTGTTTAATATATATATATTTATATTATAAATGAAATTTATTTATCTATATATCAATATATCGATCATTATATATCAATATATACCAAAGTTATATCTCAACTTATATTCAGTATATGTCAAATTTATATATCGATTCAGTTGTCAATATATATCAATCATATATATCAGTGAAATTTAATTTTTATTTTCTTATAAAAACTTTTTTATCAAAGTTTTTGCATCAAATCACAAATGATAGAAAGGATGCTTCCAAGGTTATTTCATTGACTTTGTGATTGCAAAATACGACCACCATGTCTCACGAAATGTTAGCAATAAATAGCTATTCATATCCAGTACTGAGGTGAATAGCACTACTATTGCCAGGTAAGTTTAGATTGTAAGCCATTCCCAAGGGGGAAAAAAAAACAGGCATTGTTTTCTACATCAGTTTTGTATCATAAATAGTGTCTAGAATGGTACTAGACTTCTAGAGATGACTGAACAATCTCCTGTTAAATCTATCAAGTTTCTGTAGGACTCTGAAATGACGTTCAGCTGAGATTGTTCATACGAATGGACTCCCAAGCTGCAGACTCTTGAGGGGCGATTTTCTGATTGTTTTCTAAACAGTCAGTGCAGATCAGGGAAGATCCCCCGCTTGGCCCCCTTCTGAGTATTTTAGAAAGTATTTCTTAGAGAGCGTCGAGATGCATCCCATATGGAGTAGCACAGAATCTTTTAAGAAGAAATAGAGTTATATTCTGATGAATACTTCAGTGGTGGCATTTGCTCATAATGCTAGCAAGGGATTAAATGTCACTTTCCCCTGGGAAGTGACCTGAGAATATTTCAATATGCAGCACATCCCAGACCAAAAAGTTTTAGGAAGATGCTCCGCACTACACTCACTTGACACGTCCTCCTTTAACACGGAAGAAATTCTTACAAGAAGTAAAGAAGAAGAAAAAACTAAACAAAACAATGATTTCTAACAATTTGTTCAATTCTAGAACTTAAAGTTTCCACTACCTCCATTATTTTTCTGACAAGCCTGAGATGTGGATAATTATGAATCATTCAGTGTGTTGAAAATGCACCAAAAGCAGCTTCTTTTTAAAATGGAATACTAAGAAGATGTAAACTAACTCTATTTCTGATGGAAAATGAATGTCATTTAAACATAATTCTCCACATGTCATATTTTAAAAACAAGATTCCTCTACACCTTAAAATATTTAATATTTGTCAGTCCATATTTCTCTATATGATTTCTTTGCTTAAGGAATGCATGTTTATCTTGTAACCGAAGAATCTTGAATGTTCTTAATAAGGGTTGCAGTTGAGCAAATATACAAGCTGAACTTTTAAATTAAGATTCCAAGTCTTTCTTTTAAAAATATTTGAAAGTTGGTCTCTGCTTACAAAATTGTGGTAAGAACTGAAAGGCCTTTTCTTCGAGTTTTCTTGCTATGTCTTAAAAGTTTCAAATGTACTCTGGAACTGCCACTGGAAATGGAATATTTCATGAAACAAACAAAACACTGCAAAAAGAGTAAAATCTTAAAACTTCCCAAAGTTTAATGTTGCATTTTAATGTGATAAACATGTATCCATATTGCAACACTTTTCACCTCTCTATAGAACTCTAAATTTGTATCTTTGAGAAAACACGATTGAGAATAATGTATGTTTAAGTATACTATACATACATATATATATATATATTTTTAATTGGCGTTCAATTTGTCAACTAAGTATGTCATACTTAAAACATTTGGTAGTTGTTTACATTAAAAAGGACTTGTTCTGATGTGGGATAAATTATAATTCAGATGATAAATTTTTGGATTTCTTTTTATAACACCTAAATTATGAATATTTTTGTCAATGCAATCCATCATTTAGTGATAAATAAGAATTAATGTTTCCGTATATAGCATAAAAAATCCTGTGTCTTTGGAATTTGATTATGCCAGGAACTTACACTCCTTGGGGGAACATTTTTCAGTATCAAGTCAATAGTTTATGATTTGGTTCTGAATTTGAAAGAAAGCTTCATAGAAATTAGGAACAAAAATATCTGTGTGTGTGCTTTTTTTTTTTTTTTTTCTTACTTTTTACCCTAATTCAATCAATGATGATCAAGTTCCTTTAAAATACACAAAGCAAATTTGGAAAAAGTCAGGATTATCGAAATAAAGAAAAGACTCATTTTCTCAAGATAAACATACAAGATGCATGAAAACTAAGCAAGCTTAATTTGATTATCAATTCTCCCCTTTGAGGGAGAATTGCAAAGCCTTGTTAAAAGAGCCCTATGCTCCTTTTGTTGTTGTTGATTGGGTATTAGCCACAAATTAATGGTTTGAAAGATCATTTGAGTCACTGAAGTAAGTACCTTCAATTTTAGAATTCTGTTTCTTTCCCAGCTCAGAGATTTTAGAAAACAGAAACCAGGAGAACCGCAAAAGATATTTTGGAGATACCTAA
This sequence comes from Canis lupus familiaris, assembly GCF_011100685.1. NCBI lineage: Eukaryota > Metazoa > Chordata > Mammalia > Carnivora > Canidae > Canis > Canis lupus. Next base: position 87,980,025 of record NC_049226.1, on the reverse strand, counting down.
GAGTTTTGATTTATTTGAGGAGTGTGTAAGCAACCCAGAATTTTCCAGACTTTTGCATTAGCCAGTATGAAACCCAGAGGCCCATTTTACATATTCAGTGATTAATCTACCGAGGCTGTGCCTTCTAGTAAGCACTATTGCTGGATATTGAACACTTTTGGTTTTTGTTTATAAAAAGCAGACACTATATTAAGGGAAAATATATTATCAAAAGATATTATATAACTTGCAGAACTTCTGAACTAGCCCAATGGTCAGATTTAGAAGTTATAAAGTCAAATATATATAATAAGCAATGAACTCTGAAAAAGAATTTAATGATGAGTTTGAACTGAAACAACCACTCCTAAACAAGTTCATGCATGATAAACACTTAATGAACTTTTGGTTATAGTGACTGTTCAAGTATAGAAGCATGAAGCTTAATTTAAAGAAAAATTAAAAAAATAAAGAAAAATCAAAGTTTGATTAGATAGAGATTTCAAGTACAAGTCATGTGTTTTTATATCAGACACGTGTCTGTGTACTGGATTTCTGAGGCTAAATAGAGGATTCTTTCTTGAAATATAAATAGAAAATAGCATTTGAACAAATCTCATGAATTCAAAATATACTTCTCTAAACAATTACTGTAGTAATAGTAATAATAGAAACTACTGTTTATTAGCTATTTGCTATGTATCATTTGATCTTGGTTGATTTGTGGGTCATAATTAGCATTAGGTAAAAGTAGAAAGTGAGAAGGGTGACTTGAGTGTAAACATATGTGACGTTCAATGGAATACACAATAGTTTATTTTAGTTCCGGCTTTAGTGCCCAAACAGGCCAGGTTTCAAATATTGACATTTATTGCCCATGAAACTAAGTAAATCTTAGTTACTATAATCAGTTTCAGCGTTCGCAGCTAATAATGGAAACAATACCTGCCTTGTAGGAATGTTGTGATTTGAGTAAATTTAGGTGCTCAAGTGAGTTTAACGTGATGTTGGTAATGTCCATCATTGGGTTATCCAAAAAGATGGACTGGTGGTTATAGCAGAAGAAAATGCACAATATCATCCCAAACTTAGACATTTTCCTGTCTGTGTAATGTTGATGACTTTGTTTCCCTGTTTGAGTTAGGATGATGACTTTTGAGGACATCTTCCAATTCAGAACCACGTGGATTTCAACAGAAATAAAAGGCATGTGCTGAGTAAACATATCGAGACAGGGTGGCAGGTAGTAATAGTTTAATAAGAAAGGCATGTTGGGTTGGGAAAGCTGTAAGGTCTAGATTACCTGGTGTTTTCTGAGTTAAAAATGAGAATAAGTGAGGTAGAAAAGTTGTCAGTGTGCAGATAGCTGAAGACACTGTGCTCCAAGATCCTAAGGAAATGCTATCGGGGATGAAGGTGGGGCCACAATCAGCAACATACTAAAGAACGTTAGAGTCGTAGAGCAACCGTGTCTTCGGTGAGGATCCCCCGGGACCAGACTGTGGGGCAAGGGTCTACATTTAAAGTTTATTCGCATGGTGTTCCCAGGAAGCACCCGTGGGGAGATGGAGAAGTCAGGGAAACAGAGTGGGTGTTAGCAGGCACGTCCCTCCCTCCCGAGGACAGCGAGGGCCCGGCCAGCTGGGGGATCTCTGAAAGACAGTGTGAAACTCACCTCGGGCTTCTACTGTTTGAAGACTGATGTATATTTGCTTGAAGCCTGAGATAAAACTTGGTCCTCATTTCATAAAAATTGGTTATTTTTTTTTTAGTAAAAATTAACAGACATTTCTAAAAATATTCTCTGAAAATTACTGAGGTAAGGATGGTTAGCAGAGGGTGCTCATGCACTGGGCACCTCCCGCCGACCAAAGTAGTGAGGGTACCAGGGCTGTCATCACAGGGGGTCCAGAAGCCACTTGGCCAACTATTGGCTCTGACTTTTGGTTCTGTCCCATCCTAATAGTTGCTGGATGTCTTCTGGGGGACACAGGGTTACACTGGGATGTGTGGACTCACCGGATCAGGGAGGGAGATGGTGGTGGTGCTCTGAAGCAGGGGCGTCCTTCAGGGAGGCTGCAGCCTTGAGGGGATGTGTGGAGCCATTGACAGAGCGTGCATGAGTGTGACTGTTTGATATCTCTAAGCCCTTCCTTTAATTAATCTTCCTACTCTGATCCCTTCGTACTATCTCCGCATTTGCTCAGATACTATATTCCCCAAGAAGTAACAGGCAAAAATTAGGTAATGAATCCTACAGGAAACAGGAAAATTATTGCATGACCAGGGCAGAAAATTGTGGGAACACATTGATTTGAGAACAGTGTATCTTTCTACTTCTTTTTTTTTTTTTTTTTTGACCATTTACCTGAATTTGGATATACAAGTGATTGAGGGAGTTATATCTGTCTGTGAGACTTTGGAGGTAAGAACACTATGGATCCCGATACGTCCTACCTGTTTGCACTTGGAAAACATCACTGAAGACCTCCTGATTCATTTTTGGTCTCTGTTAATGTGAGGTTACAACATCTGACCTGAAAATTTACCTAATTTTTGTTATTTTTTTTCCCACTATCATCACAGTCCCTTTTATTATTATCTGTTGCCTGAATTATGTAGTGGATGTTTGTGATCACCTTGCTCCCTCCCTAATGCACATTATACCTGCCAGAGTGATTTTTTTTAATATATATGAAATCATATGACTCTTCTCTTTATCTCTCTCCTGGCTCCCCAGCTCACTCAGAATGGACTCTAAACTCCCCGCCATGGTTTCCATGGCCCTGCCTGACTGGTGAAGGGCTGCCATTCTGACCTCACCTCCATCAAACTATGTGCTTGCTTAGTTGCTCTGCACATTACTTTCCTTTCCCCCCTAGATTTATTGAGATATAGTATATTTATATTATATATGTATATATACATATATAATATAAATTTATAGATATTATATTGACATATAATATTGTGAAAATTTAAGGTGTACAACATGGCGATTTAACATATATATATATGATTATCACAGTTACGATTAGTTAACATTTCCATCACCTCACATAATTACCATTTTTTAATGTGAGAAACTTTAAGATCCATTCTTTTAGCGACTTTCAATCGTGCAATACAATGCCCTGTTTCTGAGAGTGACCTCTGCACTTTTAAAGTGATTGTCCTGCAATATTTTTTTTTCTCTGTCTGACTTAATTCATCTTTCTGCCCTTAAAAATCCATCCATGTTGTCACAAAGGGCAGGGCTTCCTTCTTTTATGACTGAATAATATTCCGTTGTGTATCTGTGTACCATATTTTTAAAAAAATCACGCCAGTCAGCCGTGCAGGCAGACGTATTACCTCTGGAACCACCGTTGTGTGTCATGAAACTGTCACTGCGCCTGCAATGAGGTTCACAGTTGGCAGGCTTACTACAGGGGCTCGGATGGGTGTGGGTCCTGTCTGGTTGGGACTACTTCTAGAGTACGGTTCAGTAGGGTGGCATTGGGACAAGGGCTCACATGAGGGCCTCTGTTTGGGTCCTCAGACAGCAGGCTTGGTGTCAGGTCCCTGGGAATGCTTCGGCGTGGTCATTTTGTAGGCCCCGTGGTGGACAGGACTAGCCTTGGAGTTTGATATGGTCGAGAGGCACTGGGGCCCAGTCCTGGGCTGTTTCGGGGTCCATAACCAGGCTGAGGTCTGTAGACTTGGCTCGAGGTACAGATGGGGGTGCTTCCCACCAGGCCCTGGGTGCTCATAGGCTGCAAGGCAGGGAGTAGGGGCCTGTGTGGCTGCACACATGCACATGCACAGCCCTGGAGCCAAGTACTATATGGCCCTTTCAGGATATTCAGTGGTGCAGACACGAGTGTGTCCTCCCATGTCCCTGAGTCGTCAGGACTGTTCAGTGACTGGCTGGGACAGCCTGGAGTGCAATTAGAGTCCTTTCAGAATCTACACTTGGGCTGACTTTGGCAGGCTCACCTCCAGGGCCCGTGGGGCCACGGTGGAGACAGGCTGGAGCCTTTCCTGAGCCACCTCAGGGTCCACAGCTGAGACCAAAGTCTGTGTGTCTGTTAACCAGAGGCATGGGTGGGCGAGGCTCCTCCCTCCTCCCTTGGTGTTTGTTGCTGGCGGCAGGACTACAGTTAGATGGGGCTAGGCTAGCCCTCAGGGGTAAGGGACTGGTGTCTGGGTCTTGGGTCTGTATCTGGGGCCGGGTTTGAGTGGATTTCTCAAAGTGGCTCTCCTAGGTCTTAGCACTGAGATTCCAGAATCTCCTACCTGGATCCTAAAGTGGACTTTTATATGTGGATCGATGCCAGATTATTGTTGAGGGAAGACAGAAGCAGGGCACTTCGCATCGGGCCACCTTGCTCATGTGTCTTTTCTCATGTTAATGTCCTGATTTTTCCTTTAACAGGAAAACCACGCCCCCATCCCAGGGCCTTTTCTGTTTTCCCACGTCCTCTTTCTTCTTCTGAAACACTTCTCATCTGTTAGGAGCATACCCTGACTTCATTTAGGTCTCTGCTCAAACATCAACGTATCCTACACAACTTCAGGACTAATCCATCTGAGACGGCACCCCAGTACTTTCCATGCCTTTACTCTGTTTTATTTTGTTTCACATAATTTGCTTGTGTTGTATTAATTAGTTTGTTGAATTTATTTCTACACAGAAATTTAAAATCTGTAAGAAGTTGTGTCTTATTTTCTGCTGTCTATGGCACATCGAATGAATGGGGTTTGGGGTGTTAGAATTAAACAGAGTAAACAATCAATGTGATTCATCATATCAGCAAGAGAAAAACCAAGAACCATATGATCCTCTCATTGGATGCAGAGAAAGCATTTGACAAAATACAGCATCCATTCCTGATCAAAACTCTTCAGAGTGTAGGGATAGAGGGAACATTCCTCGACATCTTAAAAGCCATCTATGAAAAGCCCACAGCAAATATCATTCTCAATGGGGAAGCACTGAGAGTAAACATGTAAAAGTATTACCGGGGTGCCTAGTGCCCAATTTAAATTATATCTGTTTTTGTTTAAAAAATGTTAGCTCTTCGGCAAATATGGCTCCCGACCTGTTTTTGTAAATAAAGTTGGTGTAACACGACCACACCTATTTGTCTATGTACGGTCTATGATGAATTGTTGTATTGCTGTTACGTGACACAATTGAATCATGGTGACGGAGACTGTACAGCTTGTAAAGAATAAGATATTTATTATCTGCCCTTTACCAAAAAAAAAAAAGCTGACTTTTAATTCAAAAGAAATGAAATACATGAGTGGGCTAAATGAGTGAAAATGGTAAGAATGAATGAATCACTAAATCTCCTGCTTACTTGGGCAATAATAGCAGCCATTAGTATAAATTTCCGTTTGACTTTTTTTGGTATTGAGTTTAACCGAGCAAACTTCTGCATTTTAACAAAACATGAAATGCTATCCTTTGCACATTTAAAAATAAGATGCTTGGACTCATTGAACTCAGGCCCAGAAATTGAGGATTTGCCAAAGGTCACAGAGCAGGTCAGATGAAGATTGGAAGGAGGTAGAGTCCAAGGTCTCTCCGTATTTAGCCCATGTCTTTCTCCAATATGTGTCTGGGTGTCACAGAAAATAAGCCATTTCAGCACTTTTCTTAAAAGTTGATTAAAGCCCGCGATGCTATTATTGTCAAAATGTTGTTGGCAATTCTCTTCTCAATTAGTAAAATGGATATTTTAAAGAGAAGCTTAATTTTTAAATGCTTTCTTTGATGAGGGATACGTGCTTTCATGGCTGAGTTCTAGTAAATGAGGATGATATTTTGTGTCTTCTTGAGATACCATGCATACTGGAAAGAATTATCACTCCTCTCTTTGGATAAAATGATGTTTGAGCGATTTTTGTTTATGTCTAGGCATAAGAATGCAGATTTTTTTCCCCCATCTAACCAAGTGGGGAAAAACAATCACTGTTGCTATATAAAAGAAGTAAGTTTTTATTTTAAAAGGAGCATTGTAAGAGGAATCAGAAACCAGGATTCCATTCTGGGGTATCTCTGGTAAATTTGAACAACTGTCAAATATATACATTTATATATTTAATAATTATCATATTTGTTTTTATTTTCAACCTGGCATCCACCACAACTGCCGGTTCATAGTTGACATTCAGAAATATTGTTGAGAGAATAAAAGAGTGAATACATAGAAAGTAGAGTTTATGGTTAAAAAAGAAAAAATGAAGGACATTGTACCTACAAAATAGGAACCTGTTTTAAAATAGAGCCCTTTGTGGTAATAAAAGCCAGGAATTTGGAGAAGTAAGAGGAGGTTAATAAGCCTTAAAAACCAGGTCAAATGTGTTTTGTTGTGTTTTGTTATGTTTTGTTTTTAAGTTTTAAAGGCATTTAAGTGGATTTAGGGCCATGTACCTTTGCTTACTGGGAAAAGAACTGGGGTATATCTTTGGGAACATATGAAAATTTCTCCTCTTTTTAAGCCACAGTAAAGAAAGTAAATATAATACAAACATCCACTATAAAAGTTACGCAAGTTATTGTGCATCTAGAAAACCACTGTTGTGTCCTCTAGAATGGTGACTAGGCCAGAGTAATACCACAGAGTGAGAGAGGAGAGTTATGTTGGTCAAGGTCCTTCTCATTGCTAACGAGAGAAACACAACTCTAATTAGATCAAGTTGAAAGAAATTGGGGTAGGTAGGAGTTTACTGGCTTGTTGAACCAAGAAATACAGATTTGTCCAGATTTGTCCTCACCTTCACAACTGGGTGAACCCCAGTGCTCAAATAATTTGTTCAGGAAACTATTTTTTTTCCATTTTTGCTCAGACCTGCTTTATTCTAGGTTGACTTGATGCTCAGGCAGTTTTCTCTATATTGGAGCACCAGTGGATAACCTTAGAGCTCATTTAATGAGGAAAAACATGTGAAACTCTCTTGCCTGGGCATCATCCCATACGTGAGTGTATAGTCTAGGCAGGGGTAGAGAAGACACCTCTATTTACTTTGAGAATTAAAAGTCGACCTCCTTTGGGGAAAGTAATCTTCTTAATTAATGTAAGGATTCCTCTGGATATTAATTAATGTAATATTTCCTCCTGATATGTAGCATAGATTTTGATGTAAATTTTCAGGACTTCCAATTTCTGGTCTGGACTTAGAAGTTGTCGCTCTGTTCTAACAACAAGTTAGAAAAACTGGACCAAAAAAAAAAAAAAAAGAAATTGAACTGAAAAAAAAAAAAAAAAGAAAGAGAGAAAAACTGGACAGACTGAAAAATTACCAGCCATTCTTAGATCCATAATAGAAGTGAAGTCAGAGAATGCGCTAGACTGGTCAGGCTGCTATAACGAACTGTTATAGAGTGGGTGGTTTCTAAACAACAGAGATTCGCTTCTCACATTGTGGAAAGCTGGAGCTCAAGGTCAGAGCCAGCGTGGCGTGTCCTTCCTCGCATGCAGGGAGCAGAGAGAGGAGCAGCAAGCTCTCTCCTGACACTTCGAAGGGCTCGAATCCCATTCCTGAGGGCCCCTCCCTCATCACCTCCCAAAGGCTCCCAAAGGTACCATCACAATGGGGGATGCAAACGTTCAGTCCCTAACACAGGGAAAATCCCTACCCCCGGAATTAGAGAGGCGGGGAGGCACATACTGAGAGAGGCAGCTTACGTAGTGGAAATCCACGAACGGAAGCCTCCAGGGGAACCAGTGGCAGGATAGGAAAACCTGACATGTCACTGACAAATTGTAGGGACTTTGTGTACAAGTTTGAGAGGTAAAAACTCCAGGGGGACCTACTCATTGGAGGGCCACCACACTTGTGAGTTTTACCTCCTGGAGCTCTTTCAGGTTCTCACAGTGAATAATCAGAGGAAAATCCCCTTGTGTCTCAAGCAGGGAGAGGGGAAAGGGAACTATTCTGAAATATCCCAGGTAATTCTGTACTCAGTAACAAGGACTTTCCTCAGAGGAAACTATTTAACCAGAGACTGATCTCCTGAAGCTTTATCAGAGCCCAGCTGACCTAGGGGAATGAGAACACCCAGCTCTAGCCCCATCCATCCTTTCATGAGGGAGAAAGAAAATCCTGACCTCTAGCCCAGTTCATCTTATCTGCCTGTCAAAAACAAAACAAAACAAAGCAAAAAACAAAGAAACAAAAGACTATAAGACATCTAAGAGGCAAAAGACACCATTTGAAGGAAGAGAGGAGAGAAGGCATCAGAACGAGACTCATCAATGGCACGGATGTTAGAATTATCAGACCGGGAATTTAAAATTCCTGTGATTAATATGTTAAGGGCTCTAATGGATAAAGTAGATAGAATGCAATAACAGGTGGGAAATGCAAACAGAGAGACAGAAATTCTCAAAACTGAAAAGAAATCCTAGAGATAAAAAACCAACACTGTCATAGAGATGAAGAGTGTCTTTGATGGGCTTCTTGGTAGACTGGGATGAGGAAAGGCTCTCTGAGCTTGAAGATATGTAAATAAAACCCTTCAAAACTGGGACGCCCGGGTGGCTCAGCAGTTGAGCATCTGACTGGCTCAGGGCATGACCCCGGGGTCCAGGGATCGAGTCCCACATCGAGCTCCCTGCGAAGAGTCTGTTTCAGCCTGTGTCTCTGCCTCTCTCTCTCTGCCTCTTCATGAATAAATAAATAGAATCTTAAAAAAAAAAAAAAGAACACTTCAAAGCTGAAACAATGAGGAAAAACAAACAAAAAAATGTCCAAGAATAGTGGGAGAACTACAAAGGGTATACGATACACATCATGGAAATACCGGGAGGAGAAGAAAGAAAGAAACCGAGGAAATACTCAAAGAAATAGTGACCTAGAATTTCCCCCAAATGTAGACGTCAAAACCCTTAGAAGCAGCCAAGTCTTTCAGTCGTGAATGGATAAGTAAAGTGTGTACTGCAGTCAGTCAAGTATCATTTAGTCACCGAAAAGAAACGAGCTCTCAAACCAGCTCAAGACAGGGAGGACCCTTGAATTCCTGCGACTGAGCGACCGAAGCCAATCTGAGCAGACTATCTGCTGAATGATCCAACTCTATGACCTTCTGGAAAAGGCAAAATTGTGGAGACCGTAAAAAGACGAGTAGTGGCCAGGGGTAGGTTAGGAGGGGGAGGAATGGGTGGGCAAGGCGCAGAGGACTTTCAGGGCAGTGAAGCTCCTCTCTACCGTTGCTAATGGCTGATCCACGTCATCATACATTTGCCCAAGGCTGTAGGATGCGTAACACCAAGAGTAGAAGCTGCTGTAAGCTGTGGGGTCTCAGGGGTGATGCACCAACACAGATGCAGGTGGCAACGGTGGGGAGGCTAATACACGCGTTGGGCTGGGAGGTGTGTGGGAAAACAGCTCTCTTCGCGATTTTGCTGTGAACCTAAAACTGCCCTAAAAATAAAGTCCATTAAAATTTTCATGAGAAGTGTGGATTCTAATGGTGTATTTAATAGGATGAATTCACCCCATGACTCTCCTGTGGTTCGAGTGCCGAGCCCTGTTCTGGGCTGCTCACTGTATTAGGAGGAGGAGGAGGCCTCCAACTTGCCTGCTCTCGGGCAAGGAGAGCCCAGAACGTACAGGAATAATGTAGAAGGAATGCACCGAAGGTAGACATAAAACACGGCAGCAAATCCAGGGTGAGGAAGTGACCCGACACTCACCTACCTTAATGGGAAAGTGGGGGACAGAAGAGCCTCTAAAGGCGGTTGTTGATCTTTTTAATTCAGAGTGTGGTCCCCCTAAGGGCACCGAACCTCCAGAGTGCAAAGTAGATATATTGACTATTACGATGTACATTTAAACTTCTTTATTTGGCTGCATTTCCTCTTTGAGCAAACACAGAATAGGTATATATAGATTTTAGGGATTCTCTTTCCCAAACATTTAACGTTATCATTAAATGGATTGAGGACACTCAGGGAGTTAAAATGCCCTTTCCAAATAACCAACAATCTGCTCCAGACTTGTGCTCTGCTCTCAGGTCTACCAGGGGGTGGGGGTGTATGTTTGCACCCTCTCATTTTGATTTTATTTTTATAGGTCCTCCACGCTGCAGCTGCGTGGCTGTAAAGACAGAAAATTCAAATACAAAGGAGGAAATTAACATTTATTCTGTACCTGAGATAATCTGAGCAATGTACTGAGACCTTTAATGATTCATTTGACCAAAATATATTAAGCATCTATTATACACTGACTCTGAGGACAGAGCATGAAGAGGCAAAGTTCCTTCTGTCACGGAGTTTATAGTCTACAGAGTTTGGTGGTCGCTCTGCACGGTAAGGGGCGGACAGTAAACCAGGAGAGGGTGACGGGGCAGGAGTCACTCGTTTATGTTGTGAATTGGAGGACGTATCCCAAGGGGGAGCAGAAATGCAAATCATAGTAATCGGCTCGTCATATGTGAATCTCCAGGGAGCAGGTCGTGCGCAGGAGGAGAGCAGTCCAGAGGTGTTCCAAGCAAACAGCGTGTGAGCCTCGAAGTCTGCTCGAGCCACTGTGATACCTTGTCAGCTCTGGTAAGGGTTGCATTGTACTGAGTGAACCGTGTGAAGAATTGAAGGATGCAGAGAAATCTTATTTTTAAGATTTATTTGAGAGGGTGTGCATGCATGAGTCAGGGGAGAGGACCCCAGGCAGCCTCCCCATGGGGCAAGGAGCTCCGTCCCAGGGCCCTGAGATCATGACCTGAGCTGAAACCAGGAGCCTGACACTTAGCCCACTGAGCCACCCAGCCACCTGGAGGAAACAAAATGATATCACAAGAACCCTGTGTTTCAGATATGATGATGCCCATTTCACGGGTGGGAGAAATGGAAGCTCAGAAGGAGCTGCAGTGACAGCTCGGTGCATAAAACAACATTCAAAATACGATCCACATGATTACAGTGTCCTTTTTCATTAGACTGGAGAGCCTTTTACTATAGCCATTAACTCATTTCTTTCCTGCAAAACCACAACCATATGATATGGGTGAAAACAAAGACATTGGAGAATAAACAGCTTTTTTCCATGGGAGATGAAATATTATATATTATAATATATTATAATATAATATATTATAATATATTATAATGAAATATTATATATAAATATATTTAATATATTATTATATTATATAATATTATAATAATAAATATATAATCCACATACATTCTTAATGCCTTCTTCATCCTATTATACTGTTCTTTAACCCTTTTCAAAGCTGGATATCAAAATTCTTTTATCTTTCCTTTTTATTGTTTTTGAAAACCAAGATCCTTTAAGACATTTCTTGTACTAAACTGAACAATCTGAATATGTTCAACATGCATGAAAATAGTACCTTAAATCTGAGGATCAAGAATTAAAAATAATAACCAAGGTTTTTATCACATTTGTTAATTGTCAATTTGTTGAGGAACATTTTTTAACTGTTGCCTCTTTAGTCATTGTTCTTAAAGCAGGATTATCTATAATTAAGAAGATTGACCTGAATTAATATTTTCACACCGTTTGCTGGCATTGCCGGGGATAAGCCATAGGAATGTGGGATTTCTCTCTCAACGTCATTTCCTTTCCATCTGTCTTAAAATTGCTTTAATCTTCTGTTTACACACTGCATTAGTAGACACAGATTAACTCTGTTGTTTTTTCCTTGTCAATCACACGGCGTCCAGGATTGTTAATATTATTCTATTGGATAAAAGAAAGCCCTACGTCGTAATTCAGTTTTACAAGACGCACACCCAGGCAGGCACACACACTAATCAACACACGGAATGGAAAGTGGCCTGTGGATCCGATAGACTGTGTTATTGGTCTTGACATGTTTAGCATATTTGCAGATATCTTGCAAAATGCCACAGCATAGGATGATCACATTTGCAGGTGACCAGGAAATGAGAGAACCGAGTAAGCTGAATAACAGGCGTAAGATTCAGATGTTTCATTATGACTTAGAATGATGAACCCTATCCAGATGAACTCCACTTACATTTATTTAAGGCAGGAGCAATAAGGCCGGAAAAACAAAAGTAAATATAGAGGATGGGGGAAATATTGGTTAAGAGGTGAGCCTATGAAAAAGAAGACCTGGGCGTGTGGCAGTGATTCCAGGTAACTACCAGGGAAACTGTGCCTTGGGCTGCCATCTGTGGGTATTTTGGTTCCGATCGGCAGGGACCATATCCCACATACCGTGTTCAGCTCCCATAAATGATAACCTGATAGAGTGAAGCATTGGCAAAGGAAGGTCATGCAATAGTGAAGGAACTCAATAATAATTTTCTTGGGATTTTAAAATTATTTCAGAGAAAGGGCTCAGAGATCAGACTGTGTTCGAATCCCAGCTCCGTCTGCTGAGGATCTAAGTTAGTGAACAGAGCAGAATACATAAACTCCTTGGTGCTTCAGGCAATGCACATGTTTAATTTTTCTTGTCGGTGGCACGGGGAGGTTTTATCTTTAGGGAGTATTTTTGGATGAAACAAGACAAAGCGTCATATATACCTGACAAATTTGACGGTCAGTGACATTTATCTCTCATTATTTTTTCCTTTATACCATAATAATTATTGAAGAAAGTCAAGGATGAGAGTTCTCAGAAATAGGATATCTCAGAAAGATATGACCCCACTCCCCCAAAATCATTTCCTCCCATAAGACAGCCTATGGGGGCTAAGAGCAGCTGCAGCAGCCTCCTGCTTTAGCCTAATAAGCCCCGGCCACATCATTTTTCACGCATACTTCCACATCAAAAAATGTTGGGATGTGTTGTGTAAATAAACAAGAGAAATGGTAAAGTAAGTTATTTTTGAAATAACGCTCTAGCAAGAGTCAAGAATAATTTAGTTGGGGACGGTGAGAAGAACATGGGTTAGGGATGTGAGTATTTAGCGTAATTTTATGTCTGTATCATGGCAATATCCAAAGTAGTTGTAAAGGTGACGGACAGGACAGGTGGCATGACAAATACCGTCGGTGATATTTTCATTATTCCACTATAGTCTTCAAAAAGTGATCTTTAGCTCATCCAGACCAGAGAGAACAAACAAAGAAACCTATCAGTCAGGATTAGATCATTTTGGCAATTCTTTAACCCTCAAACACAGGTCTCTAAGGTGTATTCAGACGTAGAAAATACGTTAGCAGGTAAACCCTGTTTCTGATTTGTCAGCCTTACCCGAGTTCACTTGTTTCCTCTTTTGTGTCCCCGGATGGTCTGCGATCTTGTGATCACACTCCCTTCAACCATATGAATCTGAGCAATCGAGTGGAAAGGAGGAATGTAAGCTCTTCATGTGCCTCTTTCTTGCATGGCTCCCCACGAGGCGCCTCAGATACGTGATTTGATTCAGTGCTCACAAGAGGTAAAGGATCACACTTGCAGTGTGTTCCCCACTCAGGGGTCTCCTAATGAATGGAGTAAGGGTTCAAATCCAAAGTCTGAGGCCTTCCCTTTATATCACGCCGCAATCTACGTCCAGCAAAACTGCAATTTTAGACTTTGTCACGCACTGTGTAACAGGGTGATTTTTCCACAGGAAATAATGTAGTGGAATCGCAAAGAGGCGTGTACTGCCGAGGGGTATTACGACGAGGATCCCCCGCCCGGGCCTTGCTTTGTGCTCGTGTGTGCCTGGGGCTGTGAGTGTGTGGGTGCCGCTGTGTGTGAGTTTCCCATGCACAGATTGCCGTGAATCTGATGGAATGGATGGCTTTCTTGAGATTCTTGAAATCCTATCACCACAACATCCACCTCTCGCAAGGGCAGCATCAGAGCAATACCTACAGGGAATAGCAATTAGCACTTTCTAAAATAGTCTAATTAATGCAAAATCCTATTTCACCAGCAACCAAAATAGGATTTTCATTTTAACCCGTTATTAGTAGTCCTAGCTTATGAATATAGTTACTTGATGTAATTTTGAGGGGGAATCAAAAAATCAGAATAATCATGATTCACTGAAACCGCTTCAGATGTTTAACCTTTCCAAAAGTTCCTCCTAATGTTCACCACCGGGCAACTGCAACGGAGTGATAAGGAACCAAGCTGGAGACCGGGGAAAAGGAGATTATCAAGTATGAACAATTAATTTGAGTACTTCTCTCAAACTCAGTGGGCAACGTAGGTTGAGTTTAGAGTCTTATACCTGAAATTTAAATGCTTAGATTTTTTTTTTTTTTTGGAGGAGAGTACAACAATCTCAAATTGTCCTTTTTTCCTACAAATATTGATCTGTTTATATAGACTTAAAATGAAGAGAATCTAAGGTGGAATCACCCCAATTCCTATGCTCCGACTCCATTTTTTTGATGGTCTCAGGTATCCCAGTGTCAGTGATGGCTGTTCCCTCACCATTTACCTCTGCGTGAGGTCTCCACGCTGCACTCCACCGGAGCCTCGGACAGGAGCCCTATCTCTGGGCCACGTGCAGTGCAGTGGGCTTTGCAGGACTGAGCCTGCGGGGTCTAACCTACCACGACCAGAGACTTCAGTGTGCAGTGGCGGGGGGAGGGGGCATGCTTTGAGCTTCAGGAAAGAGTCATGCCCTCTAGTTATCTTATTACAGAACCTAGGGTTGGTTGGTGCAGTTGAGTGGGTTTTGGAATTCTAGTCCTTCGGAGGCTCTTACTTGAAAAAGCTTGAACTAGTTGTAGTTAAGCTCCTCTCAAATTTTTGAGATAACCTGAACTCCTTTGCAGAGGGCTAAAGCTGGTGTTTCTGTGGGATAAAGATCTGTGTCCTCTGCCCATGGGCTATTCCGGCCTTTTTTTTTTTTTTTTTTTTTTTTGCTTTCTCTTACTTCTAATAGCTCCATAGAAAGATAAGGACCAAACAAACAAAAACAAAAAAACAAAAACAAAAACAAAAAAAAAGAAAAAGAAAAGAAATATAAGGACCTGCAGAAGAAGGATGTTAGGGTCAACTTGTCCTCCCCAATCTCGTGGTAATGGGAACATCTCTTGGAAGTTCTGACTTTTCCCTCCTTTGGCTTTGAGCTTCAATATTGGGTTGGGAGACCCCTGGCTTCCATCCTGTTCACTCATATCAACTTTACCCTGCAAGTTGGGGCATTTAACTCCAAGGCTGAGACAAGGGGCTCCATTACAGGACCTTCAGCTGTCTCTGCAATGGGCTTGCTGGTGGTATCATCACCATCAGTCACCACGCACATGCTGCTTGGTAGAGAGACCAGAAGTTTCTGTAGACAGGCTAGTAGTACCCGCCGAGGACGAGGATGTGTTTGCAGGTCTCGATGCAGACACAGGAAGGCTGAGGATTGTCAGAAGTGTCTTGCCTGGCCAAGTGCCCCTGGATCCTTAAAGGCCGCTCCTGCCAGCGCGCTGCTTATCTGCCCTGGGTCTGCATGTTCAGTCTCTTACCCCCAACATTACCAAAAGAGGTGGCCCCAGACACCCAGGGGAACATGTGAAGGCTCCCGAGGCAGACTCAGTCTTTCTGTTCTTTCCCCGAAAAACTCCATAGCCTGGACAGAGAGGGAGGAAAAACAAGTGATGCAGAGAAGCAAGTGAGACTACAAAGGGCTGCTCCCCTCCCTTCTGCAGCCCAACAACTTACGGGCTTATAATGAGAAGAACCTTTGAGATCATCAAGTGCAGTTTCCTGCTTGTTGCTGGAATTCCCTCTAGAGAAACGCTCCTACACACACACACACACACACACACACAAATAGGCATTCCGGTTTTTTCAGCATAGTTCCAATTCGCCAGGAAGTATTCTCAGAAACTTTTACTTTATACAATTGTGTTAGTATTACTTCCAAGTAGATTCCTTCAGGTGAAGCTGCTGGTCAAGGGAAGTGTATAATTTTGATGGAAACTAAAAAATCATGCACACGTGCACAGTCATATTCACCGCCGTTGATATATTCACATCACACAGATTCTGGGTCAAAGGAAGGACTTTATAAGAGTTAAAAGTGTCCCACAAAATACAAATCAAAACCACCATGAGATCCCACCTTACACCAGTGAGAATGGGGAAAATGAACAAGGCAGGAAACCACAAATATTGGAGAGGATGGAGCAAGGGGACCCTCCTGCACTGTTGGTGGGAATGTGAGCTGGTGCAGCTGCTCTGGAAAAGTGTGTGGAGGTTCCTCAAAGAGTTAAAAATAGACCTGCCCTACGACCCAGCAATTGCACTGCTGGGGATTTACCCCAAAGGCACAGATGCAGGGAAACGCCGGGACACCTGCACCCTGATGTTTCTAGCAGCAATGTCCACAATAGCCAAACTGTGGAAGGAGCCTCGGGGTTCGTCGACAGACGATGGATAGAGAAACTGTGGTCTATGTATACAATGGAATATTCCTCAGCCATTAGAAACGACAAATACCCACCATTTGCTTCCATGTGGATGGACCTGGAGGGTATGATGCTGAGTGAAGTAAGTCAATCGGAGAAAGACAAACATTATATGGTCTCATTCATTTGGAGAATGTAAAAAATAGTGAAAGGGAATATAAGGGAAGGGAGAAGAAATGTGTGGGAAATATCAGAAAGGGAGACAGAACATGAAGACTCCTAATTCTGGGAAACGAACTAGGGGTGGTGGAAGGGGAGGAGGGCGGGGGGTGGGGGTGAGTGGGTGACGGGCACTGAGGGGGACACTTGACGGGATGAGCACTGGGTGTTATTCTGTATGTTACCAAATTGAACTCCAATAAAAAATAAATTTTATTATTAAAAAATAAAAAAAATAAAAGTGTCCCACCACAGATCAAGCCGCTCGGATTTCAGTGGTCAGTATTCAAGAGCAGACTGGATGGTCAGGACGCTGTCCAGGACTCTACAACATTGCATATGAGATGAAAGGAACTGGCTAGCATCGAGGGAATGTGCAGAACTCAGTCTTGGGGACATTGTGGAGAAATGCTAAGAGCCTCTCCAACGTGGCAAGGCCTCCAAGTAGTGGCTTACATGGTTCCGGATCCTACAGATGTAATTCATTTTCCAGCTGAGCCTGAGCACATCAGAGGCTACGCGGGACTAGCTTCCCAGGGCTCTGCCAAAGCTCCTTGGCCTGGTCTTCTGGAACCTCTTGCGGTAACACAACACTGGGCCCTTGGCCCCTGTGTCAAGTTCAGGCATGCCCAGTGTCTGCAGCTGGGATGGCCTGAGTGCTGCTGTGACCCTCCTCTGATGGCATCACAGGCCACCAAGGCAGCTCTTTGAATGGACAAGTAGATTTCTTGCATCTGGAAGACGCAGAGCTGAAAGGTAAAAGGAACAGGCAGTGGCCACCTTCAGGCAGCGCTGCTGCTTTTCGTATCACGGTCAAGTGTTTTCCGAACCTCAACACGAGCGACCTAAGTAGCTCGAGGTCTTATGGAGCTTGTGGCCTCTTGCCTGGATGTCACCCTCATGCCTGGCACACTCTTCCCCCCTTGCAGCCAGGGCGGCCAGCAGCAGGACGTGCGGACGAGCCGGCGCTTGGTGCCCACGGCACCGTGAGGACATAGCTGGGGCCATGGGTCACATCTCTTTTCATCGGGTTAAATTTGTTCTCGAATATCAGTATGTCCTGGGGCATAGCACGTTCTCTTGTCCAGTGGTTGACGCACCTCCACGGCTGCAAGAACCCCCCGGGGGGCTGCGTCTGGCGGCGACAGAGGGCAGCCTGGACTCACGGCTCGGGGTTCCCTCTATGAAGAGAGCTTCCCCGGGTCCTCCCCACCTTCCTCACCACACCGCTCCGGGCTTCCCGTGTTCCCTGCTCCCCTGACAGGTTGGGAGTAAAGTCCCCTCGTGTGCTTCTCGGCCTCAGAGCCCAGGGTGGAGGAGGCCCCTGAGGGTCAAAGGATGGTGTGAGGCCTTTCTTCCTTGCCTGGACACACACTGGGCTGCCCAAGGCTTGGAGGTACGGGCATGCTCAGAAAGAGCTCCTCCCCAGGTCTGACACACCTGCTGCCACCACTCCCACCTTTGGCTACTCCAAGTGGGCCACCACCCACGATCCTTCAGCCGCTCGTCTTCTGTGGAGCCTCCACACAGCCCCTTTATCTGCCCAAGCTCACTGCGACCTGTGGCCACCACACACCCCTTTGTCCCCGCCCCCGTCACTTGCCCCTTCGGGACAGGGCCTCCTGTTTGGCCAACTGGGAGACCCCACCAGGCCTGGGGATGGGGGTAAGCAGGGTTGCTACGCTGGTCTTTATGGGGTGTAGCCGTGTGCTAACAAGGGCACTACTAGCCAAATATAATTGAGGGTAACTCCTTACCCCAGATTCTCCTTTTAAGATACAAATAAAAGGCAATAGTGGATCAGGTCCTATTATTAATTAATGGTTAAAGATTGACTTGTACTCCCTATTTCATCTAGTTTGATGTATCTTATTAAAATATGAACAGTATTATAATTCTATTCCCAAAAACAGCGGTTACGTGTCTGGCAGTGGATGAAAGAAAAACATATTTCTGTATAAGTAGTCTCTGAAATTTGAAGGAAGTAAGGAGAAATTTCTGAGGAACGTTTACTTAACATGTTTTATTTTTTTTTTTTATTTTTTTTCTTAACATGTTTTAGATATGGGAAGACTCTAAATGTAGAAATGGAGGCACTGACCCCATCAGATGGATCAGTTCAATATGCAGGTGACTATGTCAAGTACCTGAAAGTCCCCCTCCAATGGCAGTGGGCCTCACTTCTCATTTTACATTATTTCCAGAGTACAGAAATATTTGCCAAGGGGCTGGTACATTCCTTTTGATTGTCCTTTTTTTTTTTTTTTAAGATTTATATATTCATTTTAGAGAGAGCACGTGTGAGCAGAGGAAGGAGCAGAGGGAGAGAGGGAACCTCAAGCAGATTCTGCACTGAGTGGGGAGCAGATGCAGGGCAAAGCCTCACCACCCCGAGACCTGACCTGAGCCAAAATCCAGCATCAGATGCTCAATTGACTGTGCTACCCCGGTATCCCTATTCCTTTTGGTTTCCCTCCCTCCTTCCTCCCTGTGTCCCTCCCTCCCTCCCTTCTTCCCTCCTTCCCTCCCTTCATCTTCCTCCCTCCCTCCTTCCTCCCTCTATTTCCCCTCCCTCTATCCCTCTGTCCCTTCTTTCCTGTGTCCCTCCCTCCCACCCTCCATCTCCCTCCTTCCATCTCCCTCCCTCCATCTTCCTCCCTCCCTCCTTCCTCCCTCTATTCCCCTCCCTCCCTTCCTTCCACAGAATGGAGGGGCTCCCGCGTGGTGGGGTAGGGGTGGGGCAGAGGGAGAGGGAGAAGCAGGCCGACTCCCCACTGAGCAGAGGCCCAACAGGCTCTTGGGATCCGGAGATGAAGGCAGGTGCTTAAGTGACTGAGCCGCCCAGGTGCCTCTCCTGTTGGTTTTCTCGATTGCTTTTCTGAGATATCTGTCCTCCTCTCTGTATAGTATCTTTCTCTGTCTCCTCCATGAGTCTATATAATATGACCGAATGACCTTAAATGACTGAGCAATCCTTACACTGGGTGTGTGTGTGTGTTTCATTTAACACTACTATCCTAAAAGTTGGATGTTAACTCATTGACTTAAATAGAGCGACTCTCCCGCAGCCCAACAGTGCGAGCTGGACTACACAGATCATGCCTTTCTTCCACTTCATGCTCCTGCTTACATTTCTCCTCAGCGCCTCCAATCAGGTGAATGATCTCGAGCACATGATTCAGTCCAGCCACAGAGCAAAGCAGACAAACCCTGTAAATGGCTGTCTTCCTTGTACTTTGGCAAACACGGTAGCAAGGGTTCCGACACAACATATATCCAGACCTCGGTTCTGTTCCTTCTAGCCATGGGACATTAGGCAAAATCCTTAAACTCTCAGAGTTCTATATTGTTACCTGCAGTGTTGGCATAATAGCATCTACTTCATAGGTAGATGAGAATTTAATAAGGTGCCGCGCAGAAAGCTCTTAATTTGGGGATTAATGTTTAATAAGCACTCAATAAATGGTCGCTGTTCCTACTAATGGGTTTCAGGTCTGTCCTTCACAAAGCCCACCATTCCTCATCAAAATAAAAATTTCTAATTGAGCAGCTCTTTCGATCTGTTTAAGGCATTTGATATTCTCCCTGTGTGCCCTGTGTACACATGAGGAAGTACACAGTCATTGCCAACAAACTATTTTCCCTGAGATCCTGGCAAATAAGTAGCCCTATTCTAGAGCACAGCACAAGCACTGCAGTGAGCTGGGTAGCAGGTGATCTATTGCTTGGCTCTCAGGATTTCTGCCCACGTTGGGCTGAGGAGAGGATAGAGCGCAGCAGGCACTCTTATAAAGGCCCAAGGGATAGGTATTGGAAGGAGGAAAGACAGTCAGTGAATTGAACGCTGAAAATTCAAAGCAGAGAGCAAATCTCCAACTGAGCCTTCAGTTACATTCTCAGGAGGGAGTCAAGAATTAGAGACCAGGCAATGAGACGAACTCTTGATGCGCTGTTAGGACCTTTGTAGCTTTGTCCTGCTGTTTTATCACATTTACATTTATTGAATACCTACTACGTGTTTGGTCAGGTGTTGTAAGATAAAAATTACAAAATCGTGCCTGCCCTCACGGTATTCGATGAGGGTTGGGTTGGAAAGAGATACACAAATCACCGCTGAACAATATGGTGGACGAGAAGGTATCTGAGAGGGATATGCATTAATTCATATAGGAGCACAGCTAATAGAAAGCCTTTCAGGGTGGGAGAAAATTTGATTATAAATTGAAATAGCATAGGAGTGACTCAAGCAAAGACCGGGCATGCTGGTCATATCAGAATAAGGGAGCAGTTTGTGCAGAGGCCAAAGGCCAGACTGACCATCCAGAGAACAGTCAGTAGTTCATGTTAGATTAGCACAGAGTAAGTAATAGAACTTAGAAGTAAGCCTGGAGAGGAAAGCAGGATGGAGATTATCGAGGGCCTTGAAGGCTTTCTTAAATAATTTTTTAAGAAGATTTTATTTATTTGAGAGAGCACATGAGCACGGGGAGGGCCAGAGAGAGGGAGACATGCAGACTTGCCATTAAGACCTGAGCCAAAGGTAGATGCTTAGCAGACAGAGCCACACAGGAGTCCCCTAGTCCCCTTGATAACCACTTTATTTTTTATTTATTTATTTTTTATTGATGTTCAATTTGCCAACATATAGAATAACACCCAGTGCTCATCGCATCAAGTGCCCCCCTCAGTGCCCATCACCCAGTCACCCCCATACCCCTTCCACCTCCTCTTCCACCACCCCTTGTTCCCAGAGTTAGGAGTCTCTCATGTTCTGTCTCCCTTTCTGATATTTCCCACTCATTTTTCTCCTTTCCCTTTTTACTATTTTTTATATTCCCCAAATGAATGAGACCATATACTGTTTGTCCTTCTCCGACTGACTTACTTCACTCCGCATAATACCCTCCAGTTCCATCCACGTCGAAGCACATGGTGGGTATTCGTCGTTTCTAATGGCTGAGGAATATCCCACTGTATACATAGACCACAGCTTCTTTATCCATCATCTGTCAATGGACACCGAGGCTCCTTCCACAGTTTGGCTATTGTGGACGTTGCTGCTATAAACATCGATAACCACTTTAAATACTTGGTAGTCAAGGGCCGTTTCTATCACTGCAGAAAGTTCTATCAGACAAGAGGGGGAATTCCTTACTTCACAAATCAGGACACAACAGCAGCTCAGCTGAAAGGTCTCATATTTATTACTGAACTGACCTACCGGTATAGGGGCTCCTTGATAAGACCTGTCTATTGGCCAGGTAGGAGGATGTTTCCATATTGATAGGATAGGAACATGTGATCTCCATGCAGCTTAAATATGTGTGCCAATTATGTTTGCTATTTCATGATGTGCGATGCTTCCCCATAGACCCAGCTTGGTTCTTCTCCAGCGCCTCCTCTTGGAGTTGAACCTGATTTTATTACCAGTTTTCATCCGAATCCACTGGGGAATGGGGCAATTCTGCTTTTGTTTCTTGGCCAGGAATCGCTTGATTCTGAAAGTCTTGTGAGAAGACATGGCAATCACAGTCAACCACACACAACCAGGATGGCTGAGAAAAGGAGAGAGTTTCTTAAAGAATTTAAATTTATCCTGAGTATTGTGAGCTGTGCAAAAATGAGTACATGAGTAAATCAGTCTGAGTGTGCTCTACAGGATTAATTCTGGATCCAGTGAAGACAGTGGATTGGAAGGAGTTAAGGTCCAAACAAGGAGAAAGATATTAGCATTTCCAGAAGGTCTGGAAAACTGGTAAAACACCCGGCAGTGACTGGAGTCTGAAGAGAAGGGTATTCCCAGGTTCTTTTTTTTTTTTTTTTTTTTATTTATTTATTTTTTTTTTTTATTGGTGTTCAATTTACTAACATACAGAATAACACCCAGTGCCCGTCACCCATTCACTCCCACCCCCCGCCCTCCTCCCCTTCTACCACCCCTAGTTCGTTTCCCAGAGTTAGCAGTCTTTACGTTCTGTCTCCCTTTCTGATATTTCCCAC
Organism: Canis lupus familiaris; assembly: GCF_011100685.1. Classification (NCBI taxonomy): domain Eukaryota; kingdom Metazoa; phylum Chordata; class Mammalia; order Carnivora; family Canidae; genus Canis; species Canis lupus. The sequence continues at coordinate 87,957,546 of NC_049226.1, read as the reverse complement.
ACATTTCTTCTCCCTTCCCTTATTTTCCCTTTCACTATTATTTATATTCCCCAAATGAATGAGATAAAAGTGATGATCACAGTAACTGAAATTTGATCCTTTTATTCTATGACTACATCGCAAGATCTTGAGTTTTGAAAAAAGCCAATTCAACTCTTCATTCATTCATTCATTAGTCCTCCATTGAACTGACATTTAATAAACACTATGTTGCAGACCCTGTGCTAAGGATGGCAGATACGGAGATGGTGCCAAAGACCATGCTTTGAACCATTTCATTATACTTTTGTAGTGGAAGTGGACATGTTGTATTACAGCGTGGTATGGCCGGGGCTGTAGTGGAGGAGTGCTCAGAAGACGTCCTCAGGCACTGTCGTTTCCTCTTGAACAATGTCAGTGGTACTGGATGGTCCCATTCTCTTACTAAAAAGAGTCCAATTATGTACTTGGAAACATAAACAGATGATGTATTTCTGAATCTTTAAATTAAACTTGGAGGTTGTGCTGGGATAGTAAGGCCTGAATTCAAATCCTAGCTAAGCACCTTGTAGTTTGACTGACCTGGAATAAATCTATCAACCTTTACGAAACTTCACTCTTCTTATCCGCAAGTTGCACCCAACATGCTCTTAAACATTTGGAAGGAACACATTCTAATTTAAAATTAGACTAGACCAACAATATATGTGTCACAACGTTCACACTTCTCGAACGAGTGAGGAACAGAGGAGATTAGGAACTGGAAATCAGGGTTCAGATGATAACTGAGTATTGGACTAGTTAGTACTGGAAATAGTCATATATTCCTAGTTTAGAAATGGTGAAACTGAATAGAAAGGTTTAAAGGAAGGAAATGAAACAGATTGGAAATTGGGCAAACCACGTGTGAAAACTCACAGGAAGTGTGGCCAGCCCTTAAACAAATACAGCCCGAAGCAACAAAAAGAAACATGAAGAAGAAAAAAAAAAGAATAGAAAAGCAAATAGTCTAACTTACAATAAGAGCAAAGGAAATTTATTTTTCTTGCCTTTCTTTTCTCTTAATTTTCATTTGCATGTTATTTTTCTTTCTTTTTCTCTACTGTGTATTTTAAAGGTTCTCAGAATTTTCTGACACGTGTATCTCAAATCCTTCAAAAAATGTTTCTTACACATAAATGTATCTTATCACCTCAGTAATTTGTGGTTAATTTTACATGAGATATGGGTCCTGTTAGGCTTTAGCTCTAAGGAAACCGTGTCAAGTTAGTCTTAAAAAATTCATCAGTATGTTAACACTATTATAATTTCTGTGCTTAAGTGATATAAAAGGGTACAATTAATTTCCAGTTTCTTATTGAATAGAATCTCACCTAATTCCTATTAGAAACATTACAACAGGCCCCAAATGAAGTCGTTTGTGCTCTGCCCCATGTCACCAAACCCAGACTTAACGGAGTCACAGTTGCAGCTTTCCCAGAAATGGAAGCTTGGACCGGTCAAGCAGGAGTCGCATGATCAGCACTGATTAGGTGATCTTGATAGACATCTGCCTTTCTCCAAAGGAAACTAACCTTGCAATAACCAACTCACTTTTTTTTTTTTTTTTTTTTTTTTGCTATTAAAATGTCCTTGTTCCCTCTCCCTTCTGTCTATAAATGTCTTTTATTTTGAACAGTTCTTGGAGCTCCTTCCTATTTTCTATATTGGATGCTGTCTGATTCCAATTGATTTTGCTCAAATAAACTCTTAAAGTTTTTATACGGCTCAGTTTATCTTTTAGCAATCCCCATGGATGTTTTCATAGGAAAATCTTGTTTGCTCTTTCTGACCCACCTCCAAAAAAAGTAGCAGGTTGCATGACATTGGGAAGAGCTTTGAAAACAAGAAAAAAACAGGCAAAGGTTGGAGTCCCTTCTCTGACACTCGTTATGTACATACATATGATCTTGGATACTTTGCTTAACATTTTTGAGCTTTGAATCTCTTCCTTCTAGGGAAAAAAGTAGATGGACAGCTCACAAGATTATAATGAAAATTTAATACAGTATTGTTTATATGGTAGAAAGCGTAGTGTCTGACATATAATAATTGCTCAATAAATGGTAGCTATTATTACTTAATTACCTAGGCTGTTATATCTTTTCCTGGAAGTCTTACCTGATGAAATGTTTATTGGTTATAGAAAAGATTTCAAGAAAATCTAAGAAAATTGTTTCCCTTCCTACAAATAGTTTTAAATGCAAACATCTTTAAAGTTTTACCTGTCTTTAAAATTTACCTGTCTTATACTATCTGTAAGGTTAATGGTAGTGAACATAGAAGGAAATCACGGCTTGAGGGTTCTGAAGCTCCCTAGTGACATAAAATCGATCAGTTAGTTCGTTGTACATTGTCTTTCTCCCGCTCACTATGCATACCGTGGAGTAAGACAGCTATTAAAATCTATTAACCTGATATTCCTCTTTAAACTGAGAGATGTGTCCAGAATAAAGGATAAAGAATATTTTGGGAAGAAAGTTCATCAGTGTTTAGATGGTCAGTTTCCTCAGGTTGACTCTCTCATTGGAAGAGATTTCCTTCTCTGACATGTTAAGCAGTGCCTCCAGGAGGGAAATAAATTAATTGCAACTTCCTCTGCGAATGGCAAGTCCTGGGTCTCTTCAATGTAGTTTCAATGTTCCTTAGGGTGATGTCCTCCTATTAAAATAACTTGTTTAGTGAGTTCATCTCAAATATTAAAACAAACAAAAACACCCTGTAGCAAGGCCTTTCTAAGAAAGATTCTCAGGTTGAATTTGAAAAAAAAAAAAATGATGCTAAGAAAGGGCTCATTACTGGTGAGCTGTGCTCTAACATCATTTGGTTAAATTTATAGATTTTGCCCATTTCCATTACTAACTGCCATATTCTTCTTAGCTTTGGCATAAGTGTGATTTTATGGCAGATCATAATACAATGGATTTGTTTTGTATGATGCTTGCACTTCAAACTTAATTCAGAATTGTTTTATGATGTCAGGCAATAAAGCCGTTGTGATAAATAATAAAGAGTAGAGTGGGAGAGGAATTGAGATAGATAATCAAGAGAATAAAAATGTGTTTTCATTTGAAAATTGATGGAGCTTGATGTGCTAAAACATAGACAGGGAGAGAGGTGTTCCTGGTAATAGGAGCAATAGAAAGTAAAACCTTCTGCTCCCTGTGATAAAATAGCAGAGAGGACTGAACAGAAATAGGCTTCTCTGAGTGCAAGGAAGTACAGAAGGTAGCCTATAGGAAGCCTATCCACACGTTCAGTTATCCCGCCAAATAGTCAAGTATGTATTCAGATCAAAATAGTAATTTTACTATTCAACAATAAGAGAAAAAATAACTAATATACATAACAAACGAATTTCACAGGCACCACGCTTAACAAAAAAAATACACATAAGAGCATGTGTCCCTTGATTTCATCTGTAAGATTTTAAGAATAGATAAAACTAATGATGATACAAGTCAGAAAATCAGTTACTTTTGGAGGGTGGGGGTGCACTATTCCTGGTAGGATGGTGTGGACGGTGTGGAATGGAGCCCCTTGAGCTTGTGAGGTTTTTTTCTTTAAATATTTATTTATTTATTTTAGAGGGAGGGGAGATGCAGGGATGGGCAGAGAGAGAGAAGCCTAAGCAGACTCTTTTGTGAGTGTGGAGTCCAGTGTGAGGCTCCGTCTCATGACCCTGTGATCATGACATAAGCTGGAAGCAAGAGTTGGACACTCAACTGACTGCACCACCCAGTTGCCCCGGAAACTTTTTTTTTCATTTTTTAAAAAATAAATACATATTTTTTTATTTCTAAGATTTTATTTATTTATGAGAGACAGAGAGCGAGAGAGAGACAGAGACAGAGAGACAGAGACAGAGAGAGAGATTGGGAGAGCAAGCAGGAGTGGAGAGGGAGAGGGAGAAGCAGACTCCCTGCTGAGCAGAGAGCCTCACCTGGGGCTCCATCCCAGGGCCCTGAGGTCATCACTTGAGCTGAAGGCAGATATTTCGTGGACGGAGCCACCCAGGTGACCCTCCCTTGTTTTTTTTTTGTTTTTTTTTTTTTTTTTTCCATCATTTTTATCTGTTGGTAAATAGATGATTCTAGACATATGGGGAAATCCATTACGATGTACATAGAACTGTCCACTTTATTTTATATGTTATATTCCAATTTTTTAAAGGATAAAATTATAGATTAAATCAACTTCTGTACATTGGTATACATTTTCTGCTTTGAGTAGTCTCAGCACTAATGTAGTTTTTCAATTTGGTGCTCACAATAACCTATATGAATGTTTTATGGCTACACAGAATTGTGTATATGTGTGCATATTAAAAGAGAAAAACAAGTAAGCATCTATTTATTGCCAAGCAATTTGTATTTATTATTTCACTTAATCAGCATAGCTACCCTGTAAAGATTTGGAGAGATTAAGTAGGCTACCCAGAACTCAGGAGATTAAAAAGCAAAGCTAGAAAAATAACATAAAACAATCTAAACCCCAAATCCACAGTTCCTTCTACTGCTGCCTCTCTGTGTAGATGGCATCAGGCAAATGGTTTAATAATATTCTCAGTCTGTGCATAGAGAGACCATTTAATTTTGTTTTCTTCACAGATGGAAATATTATGGGATTTCAGAAGTTGACATATTAACTTATTATTTGTTTATTCATTTAAAAAAAAGGATTTGAGGCAAAGGAGGATTTCAAAAGAGTTGGCTTGGGATGCCTAGGCTTCTGGTAAGAAGCTTGGGGAGGGCAAGAAGCTTCTTTTTTAGTGGTCAATATTATTAATGTCTCTTATTAGACCCATTTAACTCCTTGCTAAAACTATTAAATGATCTTTTAGCTTGTGGGCATAGAAGCTCTAAGGCATGAAATTTCAATGTGTACTTACTTTATTTTAGTTCAGTCAGGGGAAGAAAGAGGGGAAAGAAGTTTGCTCAGATATTTGATAGAAACTTTGATTAAAGTATAAGATAACCAGGGGATGTCAGACAAGTAAGAATGAAATTAAAAAGTTTCCTTGGACAGAAATCTCTCCACTTTTGGTCCTAAAATAACTTTAGTTTATAACTTCTGCCTATTGGGCCTCATTCCACTCTCTGAAGTCACTCAAAATAAGCCGCATTAATACTCCTCGAGAGAGCTTTTTATTTTTCCTTGGAGCTATTAAAAAACAGGGTGGCCCGTACCATCAGGGTAAATGATGCTGAGTGCTCATTCACTGGTAGTTTTAGAGTTGCGGCTAGGGGATTCTTCTGTAGTGATTGCCCAGCAGAGATTCAAGCAACTTGTGTAATTTGAGCAAAAAAACAAAACAAAACCAAACAAATTTGCAAGGCCTTATATGGGATACATTAAGAGGGGGAGAATTTCATATTTTAGTACTCTAATCCTTCCTGCAAAAAAATGCTTCTTGGGTAAAAATGACGCTCCCTGGGTAGAAATAGATAGCAAAACAGGGATTCATTCATGCATTTTTTTTTAGCTTTACTCATACAGAGCCATACATTTCTAAGGATAGGTTGAGCTATTCTCATCATCCCTTACTGATGCAGTAAGACACCGAAATTAAATTTGCTCTCGTTGGTTTTTTCTTCCACAATTGCCCATGATTCAGCAATACCACAATTAACCTTGGAACATCACATGTGCCATCCTCTGTTACATAGAACATCCTTCCAATAGCGAGCGCTCGTTATCTGTACTTCCTACCTTTTCTTTATATGAAGCATTTATGCAATATTAATAATGCTCATTTGATTTGTACATGGTAGATACCTAGGAGGTTGGACCATGCGATGGATTGGAAGTCAATATCATGATAAATGTCACACGGACATTTATTAAATGATGATAAGAGATGGCTCAGAATAAATGCACTGATTAAATGTGAAGATGATATAAATAAATTTACCTTCCCCCCTCCCCCCGCACAATGCTATGCGGATTTGGGGACGAGAGGGAGTTTCTAAGAGTCCTTGTTACAACATGGCGAAACCTAGGGCTGTTTTCCCTTTCTTATATCAGCCTTCTTCAGAATGTGTACTTCCTAGGTTTGGGAGAACTATATTAAAATTCTCAAGAGATTCCGACAGTATGGTGTCAGTAAAACCTCCTAAAACTTTGGAAGTTACATTCTTATGAGATTTTACAAGGTTTTGCACAGAGGGAAAGGGGATGCTGATACTAACAACAAAATGGAAATTGGTTTAGGGTTCTAATACACAGTGACAATATAGGGCGAGCATAAGCATAAAGTATAACAAAGCGCATGGCATTAATAGTAGCGATAATGCTTTTAAAATGATGCCTTTTGATACTGGGTTTCAGATGATCCCGGATATTGTCATAATCACCATTGTATTTGGGAAAGTTATATTTGCTTGGCAAAATAAAATAAAATAAGTCATTAGTATATGTGCAGGCAATTAATTTCAAACATTCGACCTCTGCCTTATAAGCAAGGCGATATGCTATCAAAGAAAATAAAAATTGAGAAAAAATAGCATGACATCACTGAGCTCACAGAGCTACAGCTGCTCATTGAAAAGACAAATTATGCTGTGCTGAACATTCTCACAGTTTGCATGCATGTGTTGGTATCTCTAGCACAAGGTAGCAACAGACACTGACCTTATTTATTCTCTGTCAAAACTCAGAATCTGTAGTCTGTCACACGAGGTGTAAACATCGTTAAAACAGACAGTGTTGTTGCAAACAACACCAACAGGAACAATATTTCAGGGAGAACAATAAAAGAAGCTTCTTCCTCATTTTGAAATTATTCTAAGGCCTACGTGGTCAAAAAAGGGGCAGTGGTCGGCAGGGGGTTGCTCATGGTCTGGGGCCCAGTGGATGCATCCTGCCCTGCTTCTTGTGGAGCCCGCCCTCCAGCTGGACCACAGACCAGCTTGCAGGAGAAGTCCTGCCTGTGGCTCCCTTTCTCCAGATAGAGAAGTTGGGGGCGAGTCTTCTTTAACCCACCTGCAGGACGCCCGAGACCTTGAGTATGCTTCCAGCAGGACTCAGAGCCATTGCTCGATACTCATTCCCTTCTTGCACATCCCATGTCCAGGGCTGGGTTCTAGAAGGAAGAGAAAAAACACAGCTGAATATGAATGGAAGCATTGGGAACATTTTAGTGAAGAGGAGGGGTATGTCTACTGTTTATTTTATCCCAATAGAATTCTTTGGAAAGTACTTGATTGAACCATGAACACTCGCATGTGCTTCACGCCAGGCCATAGCACTGGTGACAGCAGTGACCGTGGTCTTTTTATTAGCACAGACAATCCTCTCAGCTTTTTTCCTCAGGAGGCTTTTGGATCTACACTATTTTATTCATACTTCTCTGGACTGATACCTGGTTTATGGATCTCGAAGTCCTGACACAAGAAACAGAGGAGAAAATAGATCCTTGATAGTTCAAGATAACTTCAGAGAAAGGAACACTGACACAGCCTGAGGGCTTCAGGACTGGCGGCTTTGCTCTCCACCCGATCCTGAAGGAGGCTTTAAAGAATAAATTGAAGAAAAGCATGACACGTAGAATTACTTTTGTTGAAGGTGAAAATCCTGCTTTGAAGGTCATTAAGGAAGGTGCCTTCTCATTAAGAGGCAAAGAATTATCCCAGCACCATTTATTGAAGAGACTGTCTTTCTTCCAATGGATAGTCTTTCCTCCTTTATCAAATATTATCAAATATTAGTTGACCATAAAGTTCAGGGTCCACTTCTGGATTCTCTATTCTGTTCCACTGATCTATGTGTCTGTTTTTGTGCCAGTACCACACTGTCTTGATGACCACAGCTTTGTAGTACAACCTGAAATCTGGCATTGGGATGCCCCCAGATATGGTTTTCTTTTTTAAAATTCCCCAGGCTATTCGGGGTCTTTTCTGATTCCACACAAATCTTAAAATAATTTGTTTTCAACTCTCTGAAGAAAGTCCGTTGTATTTTGATAGGGATTGCATTAAACGTGTATATTGCCCTGGGTAACATTGACATTTTCACAATATTAATTCTGCCAATCCATGAGCATGGAATATTTTTTCATCTCTTTGTGTCTTCCTCAATTTCTCTCAGAAGTGTTCTATAGTTTTGAGGGTATAGATCCTTTACCTCTTTGGTTAGGTTTATTCCTAGGTATCTTATGCTTTTGGGTGCAATTGTAAATGGGATTGACTCCTTAATTTCTCTTTCTTCAGTCTCATTGTTAGTGTATAGAAATGCCACTGACTTCTGGGCATTGATTTTGTATCCTGCCACGCTACCGAATTGCTGTATGAGTTCTAGCAATCTTGGGGTGGAGACTTTTGGGTTTTCTATGTAGAGTATCATGTCATCGGCGAAGAGGGAGAGTTTGACTTCTTCTTTGCCAATTTGAATGCCTTTAATGTCTTTTTGTTGTCTGATTGCTGAGGCTAGGACTTCCAGTACTATGTTGAACAGCAGTGGTGAGAGTGGACATCCCTGTCTTGTTCCTGATCTTAGGGGAAAGGCTCCTAGTGCTCCCCCATTGAGAATGATATTTGCTGTGGGCTTTTCATAGATGGCTTTTAAGATGTCGAGGAATGTTCCCTCTATCCCTACACTCTGAAGAGTTTTGATCAGGAATGGATGCTGTATTTTGTCAAATGCTTTCTCTGCATCCAATGAGAGGATCATATGGTTCTTGGTTTATCCACATGCAGAAGAATGAAACTAGACCACTCTCTTGCACCATACACAAAGATAAACTCAAAATGGATGAAAGATCTAAATGTGAGACAAGATTCCATCAAAATCCTAGAGAAGAACACAGGCAACACCCTTTTTGAACTCGGCCATAGTAACTTCTTGCAAGATACATCCACGAAGGCAAAAGAAACAAAAGCAAAAATGAACTATTGGGACTTCATCAAGATAAGAAGCTTTTGCACAGCAAAGGATACAGTCAACAAAACTCAAAGACAACCTACAGAATGGGAGAAGATATTTGCAAATGACATATCAGATAAAGGGCTAGTTTCCAAGATCTATAAAGAACTTATTAAACTCAACACCAAAGAAATAAACAATCCAATCATGAAATGGGCAAAAGACATGAACAGAAATCTCACAGAGGAAGACATAGACATGGCCAACATGCATATGAGAAAATGCTCTGCATCACTTGCCATCAGGGAAATACAAATCAAAACCACCTCACACCAGTGAGCATGGGGAAGATTAACAAGGCAGGAAACAACAAATGTTGGAGGGGATGCGGAGAAAAGGGAACCCTCTTACACTGTTGGTGGGAATGTGACCTGGTGCAGCCACTCTGGAAAACTGTGTGGAGGTTCCTCAAACAGTTAAAAATATACCTGCCCTACGACCCAGCAATTGCACTGTTGGGGATTTACCCCAAAGATACAAATGCAATGAAACGCCGGGACACCTGCACCCCGATGTTTCTAGCAGCAATGGCCACGATAGCCAAACTGTGGAAGGAGCCTCGGTGTCCAACGAAAGATGAATGGATAAAGAAGATGTGGTTTATGTATACAATGGAATATTACTCAGCTATTAGAAATGACAAATACCCACCATTTGCTTCAACGTGGATGGAACTGGAGGGTATTATGCTGAGTGAAGTAAGTCAGTCGGAGAAGGACAAACATTATATGTTCTCATTCATTTGGGGAATATAAATAATAATGAAAGGGAATATAAGGGAAGGGGGAAGAAATGTGTGGGAAATATCAGAAAGGGAGACAGAACATAAAGACTCCTAACTCTGGGAAACGAACTAGGGGTGGTAGAAGGGGAGGAGGGCGGGGGGTGGGAGTGAATGGGTGACGGGCACTGGGGGTTATTCTGTATGTTAGTAAATTGAACACTAATAAAAAATAAATTAAAAAATAAAAAAAGAGGCAAAGAATTAATAAAATAAAATAAATAAAATAAAATAATAAAATAAAATAAATAAAATAAAGTAAAATAAAAATAAAAATAAAATAAAATAAAATATAAAATAAAATTATAAAGGCAAAGAGTTTTAAAAAGGGAAATAAAAAAAGAATGTTTCTAGGGGCATGCAGCTAAGAGGATAGAGCTGTCCTCCCTCATGACTTACCTGTAGCGGCATCTACAGCCAAGGCCAGCATGCTGTTTTCAGTATCGAGCTGGTTAGTAGATATCGTAGCCTTGTTGTCCAGACCAAGAGTTGCAGGTACTGAGTGCTGATGTTCTGACGGAAAAGCAGGTGTAGATAGCACACAAAGGAATGGGTGTGATTGTGTTCCAAGAAAACCTTACATGTGAAAACAAAATATAAATTTAATTTAATTTAATTTAAATTTCATGCAGCTTTCACATATGAAATAACTTTTTTTTTCCCCAACTGATTAAAAAGGTAATAAACATTCTTAGCTCATGGGCTAAGAGAAGCGATGGGTTAGATTTGTCCCATGGGCCATAGTTTACTCATTCCTGGTCCACAAAAACAATTCAAAAAGAATAACAGGAAGAAAAGATATAAAATAAAATTGAAAATAAGCAGCAATTTTGAAACTAAGTTTAGGCTATCCTCGACTCGATGGTGCAATCTTGAGAATTTCATAAATGTTCTTTGAAGTAATATTTGATACTTCCAAAGTATTGACTTTTCTAGGTTTGACAAAGACTTGAGCTGTTTTCACTATTTATACTTTTCTGTGTTAAGGCCAGTATCTTTACAACAGAAAGAATCAAATATTTAGTAGATCTGGCATTATGCTTAGGGTGGACATAGAGAAGTAAAGACGTGCTCTTGCCTCAAGAGAACTTTTACAAAGTGCAATTTGGTACATTGTAGCTCCACTTAAAATCATTCAGTAGTTCCAGCTGTCTCAAATATAAAGTCATTGATATGACCTATTCCTGCCCAAGAGCTAACCTCTGCCCTGCTCTTTGTTGTGGATCCCAAGTTGGTCTACCCATTGCCTAAAAGATCATTACTCAAGAGACAGGTTTTGACTGGAAAGGAATTTGAGCTTTATCCAGAAGGCCAGTGGCCTGGGGAGAAGGCACATTCTTGTCCCAAAGCCAAACTCTTGAAATTTCTGCTTGGCCCAGAGGTTTTTAAATGGGTTTAGGGAAGTTCATCGGCAAAGGGAGTTCATGGTCTCTACCACTTCTTGGTTATTTGCAGATCAGTGATGCCAGCTACAAAAGTTAGCTCAGTGCTGGGGCATGCACAAGGGGGTCGGCTGTTTTGTGACGTGCTGGGTAATTATCTTCTATCTGCAAAGGAGGGCAAGGTCTACAGATACACAAAGTGAGGTCAGTGTAGTCACTTGTGTGACCTAAAAAAGAAAAATATCATGCTGAAAAGTTGCTGGGCTATGAGCGCAAGGGTGGTTCCATTGGTTGAGCATCTGACTCTTGGTATAGGCTCAGATCATGGTCTCATGGGTTGTGAAATCAATCCCCACGTCGGGCTTTCTGGTCAGCACTGAATCTACTTGGGTTTCTCTCCCCCTCTTCCTCTGCTCCCCCGGGAGCTCGATCTCTCTCTCTCTCTCTCTCTCTCTCTCTCTCTTTCAAATAAATAAATAGATTAAAAAAAATCTGGGTTAATCAGAAAGCCACAGCGGCTTCACACTGGCTTGCTGGCTTCTGCGGTCTGAGAAAGTTCTGGTCCTTCACTTTTTAAGGCCAGTGGTCTGCAAATCTCAGAGAAAGTAAGTTGGTTCTATTACAGCTCAAGGGCCTTAGGTGAGCAAGTTAGGAGTGTGTTAACTCAAAGCAAGTTAACCCTTAAGACCAGCCGAGTGCTGTTGTATCTCCAGACAAAACTTAGGCCATTAGCTATGTCTCAGTCTAGTGGAGCCTTTTTTCAGCTTAATAAACATGATATACTCATTTCTACCAGGAATCCGTCAATCAGTGTGCTTCCTTCTACCTGCAGTGTTGTCTGTTCATCTGGCTAGCAACAATTAATCTTTAAGTCACAGTTGAAGTATTCAAGTAGACTTCTATAACCTCTAGATAAGATTAAATCTCTTTTCTGTATATGTCTATAGCACCCTCTATATTTTCTTACAATTGCCATTTGTAGTTAATGATTTAATATATGTCTTCTCAACCTCTCTTTTAGCTGAGCTCTGCAGAACATGCACCTTGTCTGTCTCATTCAGGATTCAATCTTGAAGCAAGGCCCAACATAAGAGAGAGACGATGACACGTGCTCAACTTTAGTTGTTGAATTTAGTACAACTAAACACAGCCGCTCTGTTTAATGGAACAGACCAATAAACAAAACATATTCCTAAAATCAAGATATTAATTATGCAGTCTTGAAATAGTCTGCAACATCGGAACCCGTCTTTAATGGTAATGTTTATGGAATTGATGAGGTTTGGTCAAAAATCAGTGTTACCTACTGGCTTTATTACATTAAATAATGCTGTCCTAAGAATAATCATTTAAAATTACAATATATTTTATGTTATTGTTTAATTAAAAAATTATTTGAATTCAGTTCAGTTAATATATACTGTATTATTAGTGTCTGGGGTAGAGTTCAGTGATTCATCACTTGCGTATGATACCCAGTGTTCATTCCATCATGTACCTTCCTAAATGCCCGTCACTCAGTTACCCCTTCCCCCACACCCACCTCCCCAAAGACAAATACCATATGATTTCACTCAGAGGGGGAATTTAAAAAACAAAACAGATGAACATGGGGAAAGGGAGGCAAAAACAAAATAAGGTGAAAACAGAGGGAGGCAAACCATAAGAGATTCTTAACTATAAGAAATACAATATTTTAAAATTCTGAATTTTATAAATTATAGGAGTGCATCCTAATTTCCTTCTACCCAACATTCCAAATACCAGTACCAAATGATAGCCATTATTAAGCTTTTATTGTGTATCGTTGTAGACAAGTTCCCATGTATTTATGAAACTATTTTTAATGGTTATATTAAAGATTGATAAAAATCAATTACCTTTCTTTTTAACATGATGTCCTTTATGAGGTAGAGAAATAACTTTTGTTTCATTTTAATATTTAAGTTGAAATGGTTCTAGCTTGAAGAAACTCAATGTGCAAAAAAAGTTCATTTATATGGATTGCAAAATTGGGAGAAAAGGATTGAAATGACATCCTTGTTTTGTTTCAGATATGGCTAGTCTTTAAAAATATAAAATCACTCTTTTGGCAACTCCTTTAAAGAGAGTAGCATTTCCAAAATATTTATAGTGTCTATCAGTAGTGTTCTATAGAATTCATTTTCTTTTCTTCATATCTGACAGGTTAGGAAAATGAGTAGTATAGTTGCCATGCCTTGCTGCAATTCAATAATATTTTAAAAAGCTAATCATGTTGATATTATGTAGATTTTTATCACTTTAAATCATTTGTTTCACACAACTTGTAGGGTTTTTTTTTTTTTTTTCTTCTTCTTTGTTTGGTTTTATTATTTACTCTCTAAATGTGTGTGCTTATAAACCTACATAGACAGGCTATCTATATGGAAGTGCAGTTTGACTGGGCAACTAATATATTTTATGTATGTATGTATGTATGTGTGTGTGTAGACTCTATGCCCAGTGTGGAGCCCAACATGGGGCGTAAATTCATGGCCCTGAGATCAAGACCTGAGCTGAGATCAAGAGTCAGACGCTGGGCAGCCCGAGTGACTCAGTGGTTTAGCGCTGCCTTCAGCCCAGGGCCTGATCCTGGAGACCCGGGATCAATCCTACATTGGGCTCCCTGCAGGGACCCTGCTTCTCCCTCTGCCCGAGTCTCTGCCTCTTTCTCTGTGTGTCTCTTATGAACACATAAATAAAACCTTAAAAAAAAAAAAAAAGAGTCAGACGCTTCACCAACTGAGCCACTCAGGGATCCCAAAAATAGATATATTTTTAAATTATGCCAGTGAAATCACTGTCATTTAACATAGGATGATTTTTGAACTGAAGAAACTTGTATCTGCATGCTTTCATTAAAAATATTCAACAGTTATAAAGGAAGTGAGGAAATTGAAGCCATTTTATTTACTCATAAAACCTCTAAGTAGAAGAGCTAATAAAATGCAATCTCAGAATCCCCCTCAAGACAACATTCCTGGTAACTAATAATAATAAACAGAACTCTATTTGTTTTCTCTGATAAATAATTAAATAGATGTCCATTTTTTTTACCCATTTATTTAAGAATATTTTGATTTCATAGTTCTCATTAATGTTCTGTAACAGTAGTCTATTAAACTCTTATAATTTGCAAAACTAACATTTATAGATTGGATTATTTTCAAAAAATATAATGGTAACAAATTTACCCACATATGAATATAAATCGCAATGAAGTGGACTATAAGTATTCCAGAGGGAGGCACTGAGTTAAGGAGCAAATTCTCCTTAAATATCCAGACTCCACATTTCAATGTGCTTTATTTGTTTTCTGTTTATGGTTGCAAACACATTACATGAAGGGAACTATGTTATGCTGATATTTCAGAATTTCATGAGCCCCAAATATCACTAGATATAATAGATTTCTGGTGTTTATTTAAAAAAAATTATTTTAACCATTTTCTGATGAAAATACTGTAGCACCATGCTTTAGTAATTTCCCCAAGCATAACAAGCGGATGTAGTGATCTGTGGTAGATAAACTATTTTGACGCTTCCTTCAAAAGCTTCATATCCTCCTCCCCGTATCCCATCTTAATGTTTGGGCACAAGTATTGGCATGTGATAGAATGTTGGGTAATCATAATATGCCCTCCTCCTGGCAGCAATGATTGGTTCAAGAGGTGAACATATCACCCAAGCCTAAAGGATGAATGCTCTTCCTTAGGGTCAATATATAGATACTTGGAGGGGTTTTCCATATAGTTGGGATTCCAAAACAGCAGTTTCCATGTCCAGTTCTTGACCATCTGGAGACGCATTATGGAAGAATAGAGAATTAGACCAACACTTAGAGAATTATAGAGGGGAAAAAGAAAAAAACATGGAATGAAAGTGATACATTTTCCCTAGATGTCTTACATTTATTTATTTATTTATTCATTCATTCATTCATGAGGGACACACAAAGAGAGGCATAGACATGGGTAGAGAGAGAAGCAGGCTCCCCATCAGGAGCCTGATGCTGAACTTTTCCTAGGACCCTGGGATCACACCCTGAGTTGAGGGCAGACGTTCAACCACTGAGCCCCCCAGGTGTCCCTCCCTGGATGTTTTGAGTCCTCAGATTTCTGTCTGAGATGGGTTTCTTTATGTTTTCCTTTGATTTGTGTCAGCTCTCACTTTGACATTCCTGGTTTATTAAGCCAGAGAGTTCCTTAAGATTCAAATGACATTTGAAATAGACGTTGTCCTAATACTTGTCTATTCTCTTTAAATTTTTAAAAGTTATTTCTTATTATTTTCAGAGCAGTTTTAGATCGACAGAAAAACTGAATAGAAAGTACAGAGATTTCTAATATATCTCCTGTCTCCACACACACAAAGTCTCCCCCATTATCAGCATCTATGCTCTTTTTATACATCATAGTGATGCCGTTCTTTATTTTAAAAAAATATTTGGTTTTTCAACCATAAACATAAGCCAATTTATTTCAGATTGGCCTTGTTCCTTTTCAGATATTGCCATGCATGTGATATTTGTGCTCAACTCTGGAAAACAAAGAGAAATTTGGATTCATCATGTATTTCTTTAACGATTTCCATGGCTATCAGAGCAAGGTAAATAGTCTGATATTGAAAAGTGAGAGACACGTAGCTAAAGGCATTCTTGAGATTCATTGTAGCCAAGGAATGGATGAATAAATTATAAAGGAGATGTAAAAGAAAAGCTTGAAAAATTAATGAAGATATAAGTGATCAAGCTAGCTGTGATCTGATATGGAATTATTTATTCTGACCAGATCAGATGAGCAGGCACTATTTGTATCACCACAAGGTGTCTGGCGACACTTCTTTATGATAACGCCACTTGCAAAATCCAAGTTTATAGCGTGTTTTCCAACTGCATGTGAGTGCATAAATATATTCACAGATACATTTAAAAAATAGTTACTAGCTCATTAGCTTCATTAATTATAAGACGAGTTTCCTATCCTGTATTTCTAGGTACTTTTCTTCCCACTGCGTCTATAACCTCTTTGGCATTACAGAAACGGTCAGCGAAAAATCCCCAGTCAAAACAAGTAAAATGATAATGTTTAGCTCTTTGG
This sequence comes from Canis lupus familiaris, assembly GCF_011100685.1. NCBI lineage: Eukaryota > Metazoa > Chordata > Mammalia > Carnivora > Canidae > Canis > Canis lupus. Next base: position 87,941,323 of record NC_049226.1, on the reverse strand, counting down.
TGTTTGTTAATTGAAACAAAGCCAGATATTAGTCTTTATACCTTTGATGGAGTGTTCATGTGGATTAGATTAGGCGTTGGCTTTAGAGCCTTCCCTATCCCTGCCTTCTCCACCAAATGAGTCAAAATGAGTGTTGAGTTTTTATTTGAGCAAACTCAAATATCATTGCCACTGTGATGTTGGGAAAGGGAAAAGGTGTATTGATGATTAGCATGCATGGAAGCCCTGTAGGGACTGTGCGTGTGTGTGTGCGCGCACCTACAAGTATGTGCGATGTGTATGATCTACAGGGTTCTGTCTGTCTGTCTGTCTTGAAAATACTAAGCCTAAGGTAGTGACATTTCTGAATGGTATTTCAGCCGATTCAGGAAGATCAAATGTGAGTTAAGAATCTATGTCAGGAGCCAGCTGGCGGGTAGTGAGTAAAGAACATAAGGTTCATGGTAGAACACTGAGTATCAGGTCCTCAGTGGATAAAATGAAAATTTAAGCATCAGAACCTAGATTCATTTTTAAAGATTAAATCTTTGCTCCATAAGCCATGAGCTGTAAGGTAAGAGCCCAACATTTTATATGTATACACTGGCTAACCAGTTGTCACATCATTTACTATGGACTAATCCACCTTTGAAGATGAGTGGATAAAGAAGATGTGGTTTATGTATACAATGGAATATTCCTCAGCTATTAGAAATGACAAATACCCACCATTTGCTTCAACGTGGATGGAGCTGGAGGGTATGATGCTGAGTGAAGTAAGTCAATCGGAGAAGGACAAACATTATATGTTCTCATTCATTTGGGGAATATAAATAATAGTGAAAGGGAATATAAGGGAAGGGAGAAGAAATGTGTGGGAAATATCAGAAAGGGAGACAGAACGTAAAGACTTCTAACTCTGGGAAACGAACTAGGGGTGGTAGAAGGGGAGGAGGGCGGGGGTGGGAGTGAATGGGTGACGGGCACTGAGGGTTATTCTGTATGTTGGTAAATTGAACACCAATAAAAAATAAATTTAAAAAAAAAACCTAGATTCAAAGCAAAGAAATATTGAAACCTGGCAGGTCAAATAAAACAGGGCTCCCAGTATTCTAGAATCAGGGAATATGTAAATAAGGAAGGTCAGCGGACCATGGGTCAGAATTCATAGTCAGGCACAATTTACTTGGGTCACAGCAGAATTCAAAGCCTGGATATCCACATCACATTCAGACAATGGGGAGTATGTTAACGTTTTGTGATGAGGTTCGACGGGGAAGGGAATGTGTGGTGAATGAAGTCTGCCTTCATAGACCACGTGTCTGATAATTAAGTGTGGCAACAGGGAAAAAGGTGAGCTAGTCAGCTTCATAAACATGACTTTTTGTCCTTTACATTTTGCTCTGTTCTGAACACTGCCTCAGGAAAGAAAAGGAAGACCAGTGGGTGCACAGTTGTTTCCCTGCCAAACATTCCATCAGTTTTGATCATACTTTGATGTTGAAAATAAATTAAGTCCAATCCATTTGTTTCTCTCATCTATCTCTCGATTTCTAACTATCCCATTTCTGAACTGTCTCGAATGAGAATTAATTTTTTTCTGTGCCTTTCCATAGACTGGGGAGAGAATGTCTTCATGCATGAAATTTCTGCAATGTTTTTTCAAAGTCTCAACATTGCTGCTTCTCAACACTCTTTCAGCACTTGAATCCTTGGAGGACGGAAGGAAAGTTACAGAATAGGCACTGAGCATCAAGCAGGCACAACTCTGGGTTATTGTGCCTTCTTTAGGAGAGACCCAGCTGATCTGGGGCCCCTTGGTACATTTAGGTGAAAAGAGTCTTTCTCCCTTTCGTCAACCCAGAAGTCTCAGAGAATGTGTGGATGATCTGGAAACCATGTAAAAGGAAGTTCAAATAAAGAACAATTCATTTTTATTGAATCTTGAAAGCAGGTTTTGCTGAAAGGTTTGATGAAGAGAGAGCAACACTTTTTCTCCAGCTAAATTTTAAACAGTACATGTCCTAATACTTGTGCACACTCCAGTGATAGAAGAAAATTAAAGGGGGAAGTGGGATGCAATAGTTAACCACCTTATCTGTTTATCTAGTTTATGTGGATCACATGAAATAATGAGTATGAAGGCTCATTTACCATCTCTTGGCGAATGACATTGGTGTCTTTAACCTTCAGATGACTCAGTTTCTTATTCTGTCAAATGGGGATAAAAGCCTTTTTGCAGTCTCACCTCAAATATGTTATCAATGTAGGGGGTATTTTTTCCTTTACTCTTCAGGTTCTTGGCTGAGGCTATCTTGTAATAAAGACAGATTAACAGGAGAAAAAACAAAGATAAGTTTCATAATGTGTATGCCTCCTATATTCATGAAAGATACCCAGGAAAACAGAAACTACCCAAAATGGTCCAAGCCACCACCTTCAATACCGTAAAGGACAAAAAAATAATGTTGGAGGTAGGGGAGTTTATGCAAGGTTATCAGAAAGAGCACAGTAATCAAGGGCATGGTTGTTATGCAGATTTAAGTTGGTACATTCTCCACTGATAAGAGTTTCCTTAAAAAAAAAAAAAGTAAAAAAAAGTAAAAAAAAGTAAAAAAAAAAAAAAAAAGTTTCAGAGTCCCTGGGTGGCTCAGTTGGTTGGTTAAATGTCTGCCTTTGGCTCACTCAGGTCGTGATCCCAGGGTCCTAGGATGGAGCCCCAAGTCCGGCTTCCCACTCGGTGGGGAGCCTGCTTCTCCTTCTCCCTCTGCCATCTGCCCCTGCTTGTGCTCTCTGGATATCTCCATTTCTCTGTCAAACAATTAAATAAAATCTTTAAAAAAAAGTTTCTTGTGATACAGAGTCATCCTTCTCTTCCTGCTATAGGGAAAAAGACATATGTACACACAGATATTTCCCTTATAAATATAAATGTCTCTTAGTTAGCCATTACTTGGTTTTTGGAACTTCTCTTCTGTCTGCAGTTTCTTAAAAATAATCATTTCAAAATACTTCTTACACCAAAATGGCATATCTTGGGGTGGCAAATTCTGCTCTTCTTCAAAACACTGGATTAGAATTTAGAGATTTCTACTTTGATTCTTATCACTTTTTTGGGTGACGAAGAAATGAGGGAACTACAGAGGTCTTCCCAAACAGTGATGCATTTCAAAGTGTCAATAAAATAGGATGGGAAACAAGAATTAAAAGTAGAAAGAATCACATCACTTGAGTGTTTTAATTTTCTTAATCTTAACTCTTTTAAATCCTCCAAAAACCCATTAAGATGGATTTTTTAAATTTCCAAGTGAAGACGCAAAAACTCAGAGAAATGAAGTACCCAAGGTCACACATCCAGTGACTGGTGGAGTTGGGATTGGGTTTCACAGATATCGGACTCAATGGTCATTCAAACAGGCAAGAACATTTCTCATGACTGATGGCTTAGAATGCTCTTTCATAGGGTCAAGCTTGAGGCACTGTGCTCTAGGAAGACATGATAGAATGGAATGGAAAGAAAGGAGGTGGGAAGAAATGGGGTTGAAAGAATGTCTGAGTCTAGGTACATATACTGGAATATTGGTCTATTAATACCATATTGGATTTTCCTATACAACTCTGTTGCCTGCAATGATTCCTCCCACTACAACCAACAGGGGAACCCTTTTAGTTACAGGGTTTCTCATTTTACCCTCTAATTAAATATTTTCTGTGAATTCTCCTAATAGAGTGGAGCATAAACCTATTTGACACTGAAGACCTTTTAAACATAAGAACGCAGTCCAGTACCTTATCTGTGCCTCAAGTGCCATGAACAGTAACGCTCCGAAGACCACCTAACACTCATCTTCACTACTTCAACCACTACATTCACTTTATTACAGTGATTCTCAACCTCGGAAGGGCTCCCACATTTTTTTTTTTGATTGAAGTACAGTGAAGTATAATGAGATAGATTATTAGAAAAATGAATTGAAAAGACATAAGATCCAGGTCATTTTTTTCATTGTTAGATTTAATTGGTATATTACTCTGCCAAGACATCTATAAATGTTTCTAGATGCTTAACCTTACTTTTCATACTTATCGTATCATGAATTGGTAATAGAGGATTGGTACAAATTTCTTGACTAAACCTGATTGGCATGGCATTAAAGTATCCATAGCCTGTACTGCCTGAATGGCACCCCCTGGAGTTCCAAGCTCAGGCACTTTGAGGTTTTATTGTAGCTGTTTCTTTTATTTTGTTAGCCCCTTTGTGTGGAACTCACTATTTAAATTTAAAACACATTTATTGAACACAAACTCTCTTCATATCGAGGGAGAGAAATGAATGCAGTCTTTCCTATTCCAGGTCTATTTAAGGGCACAAAATATACACATTTCTAATAATACAAAAATTTAAGAAAGATGAATGAAATTCTTTTGGAATATAGAAGATGATGGATTGCATGGAGGCGCAAATGGATCAGAAAATACTTCCAGATAAAATGTTTTTTGACAATGAATGGCCCCAATGTTTTGAATATCAATGTTAGCCCCACTTAACGCCCCTTACATAGCACATAACCCAGCTTAAAATAAGTGCTCAATAAGAATAAGTGATTACACTGAATTGCTCATTTAAAAATGGTTAATTTTATGTTATGTGAATTTCATCTCAACAACAGAATATAGAATTTAAAAAAAATTCATACATGTTTTACGTGAAAAGTGAACGATAAATGGCAGCAAGCATTTTTTCTAAATAAGTGACTTAGATAAAAATATTGTTGAAGGAGAAAAAATGCATAAAAGTCCAGATCAACATTTTCTGTTATGATTCACAGAATCCTTTCTCAGAGTAAACTTTTATTTGCCTCTGGAAATGTGAATACTTCTTATAAGGACTTCTTAGAACAATAAAACCAAACTCAGTTTTGGTTATATATATCTTTGTAATGGGATATAAATAGTGGAGCACCAGTCTTCCCTAAAGTATGAAATAGTGAATGGAATATTTTGTGTAAAATCAAGAAAAGAAAAATAACTAAAAAATATGTATTTTATATTGTATATTTATGCATATATATACACACAAAAACTGAACAAAAGGAAGAGACTGAATATTTTTTAGATTTATTTATGTATGTGTATTTATTTATTTATTTATGAGAGACATAGAGAGGCAGAGACACAGGCAGAGCGAGAAGCAAGCTTCTCACAGGGAGCTGGATATGGGATTCAGTCCTGGGGCTTCAGGATCAGGCCCTGATCCAAAGGCAGGGGCTCAACCACTGAGAGACCCAGGCGTCCTTTTTTTTTTTTTTTTTTTCAAAACCTTGTTTTGTTTTGTTTTAAGGTTTTATTTATTTATTCATGAGAGACACGCGGAGAGAGGCAGAGACACAGGCAGGGGGAGAAGCAGGCTCCCTGCGGGGAGTCACATATGGGACTCAGTCTCAGGACCCTGGAATCACACCCCTAGCCAAAGGCAGATGCTCAACCACTGAGTCACCCAGGTACCCCAGGAAGAAACTTTCTGATGATAATCAGAAGAGATGATCTTCAACTAAGCTGGAAGGGATATTAAATGCCTTCATAACTGTGATTTTCATTCAATTACATGATCAGATTCTGCATAGAGATATGGGCATTTCTATAAAATGAAACCAAAATCAACAATCAAGTCATAATAAGTTACATATGTGAAGATTATTACATGATAGGTTTGAATGTTTCTAGATTGGATGGGAGGTAGGCCAAGGGGATGAGTTTGTTTTTACTCTACCATTGTTTTAATTTTGATTTTTGCATCAGATACATGAAAAATCTAATTTAAAAGTAAATGTGTTGGGCAGCCCAGGTGGCTCAAGCGGTTTAGCGCCGCCTTCAGCCCAGGGCCTGATCCTGGAGACCCGGGATCAAGTCCCACGTCAGTCTCCTTGCATGGTGCCTGCTTCTCCCTCTGCCTGTGTCTCTGCTTCTCTCTCTCCTCTCTGTGTATTCTTAGAAATAAATAAATAAAATCTTAAAAAAAAAAAAAGTAAATGTGTTAGAGAAGAAGAAAGTAAATGGGGACTAGGGATCAGCAATTCTGAGGATGATTCCCTGCTCTACTATTGCATCTATAACCACTAGTCACTAGTAAGTTTCCAACAGATTAGGGATATGAGAAAACCAATAGCAGTGGAAGTATTGTGAAGCAGAAAAGGGGTTAAGACACACATGTATTGTTAGAGGCCATTTGTTGGGCAGTTTTGATGCATCTCAGTCAAAACCCCTTAAATTGCTTTGTTGCACTTCCTTCATCATCCTCTCTTGACATAATTAATCACTCCCCTAATTACTTCCAAAACCTCAGCTGCACACCTGGAACTTTACAGCTGAAGATGGCTCAAGCAAAACATAGTGTTTTTTACTCTGTAAATTTCTCTGTGTATCCATCAATGGTTCCTTCCTGATAGGCAGGTGGCAAAACTTGAATGGCTATTGCCTCAATAGACAGTGTATACTCAAATACTGAAGATATTTGGTAGATACTGGATTCCCAACCACTGGAAGTCTCTGTCTCTCTGTCTCTCTATCTCTCTCTCTCTAAAAGAGAGACTCTAAGAGAGATAGAGAGAGAGCATGCACACAGACTAGGGAGAGGGACAGAGAGAGAGAGGGAGAATCTTAAGCAGATTCCATGTTCAGCGTGGAGGTAGATGTGGAGCTTGGTCTCACAAACCTGAGATCACGACCTGAGCTGAAATCAAGAATTAGAGCTTAATCAACAGAGGCCTCCAGAAGCCCCAGGAGATATTCTCAAATATTAGAATTGAAGGATGTTTCAGCTGAGATTTAAGTATTAATATTGAATCAGGCAACATACACATTTCCTTCCACCTTGCAATCAAACATTAACATTTCCATATGGTTCCTGTCGAAGCAAGTCATGTGTCCCACACTTGCTTTCAAGAATCTAATAACGTGGTCGTCAGATCAAAAAAGACGTCAAAGGATGCCTGGAGCCTCTGTCAGTTAAGTGTCTACATTCCGCTAAGGTCATGATCCTTAGGTCTTCTGATTGAGCCCCATGTCGGGCTCCCTGCTCGGCAGGAGTCTGTTCCCCCCTCTCTCTGCCCCTCCACCCCGCTTGTGCTCTCTCTTGCATGCACTCTCTCAAATAAATATGTTAAGTCTTTTTTTAAAAAGACATCAAAATATACTAAAAATTATGATCATATATTAGTTTTCTATTGCTGCCGTAGTAAGTTACAACATACTTAGAAGCATAAGCCAAACAAATCTATTATCTTACAGCTCTATAGGTCAGAAGTCTGACACAGATCTCACTTGGTTAAAATCAAGGTAATGACAGGGCTGCATTTCTTTCTGGAAGCTCCAGGGGAGATGTGATAATATAGACATAGTGAAAATATGCTCCTTGTTATCCCACAGGAAAACTCCAGGGATATCGGCAACAAATATGTATGGAGCTTTAATAAAGCTGACACCGTATTGTTTGTTTTATAGACTATAATAACACCACCAATGTAATTTAATAAGTTCTTAATATTTTCAGTGACTAGGTACAGAATAATCAACTAGCTACAATCTGTGCCCTCAACTAGTTTATGTACCAGAGGGAAATATAGACAATAAAATGAAGACCATTACACAGTAGAGTAAAGCCTGTACTAGAGGTAAGATGCAAGGGGAACACTAATCAGGAAAACATAATGAAGACCGGGATGTGTTTCCAAAGAAAACAGTATTACGTAAGAGGAAGGGAAATGATACTCCAAGTAGAGAGAGGAGGATCTGGGAAGTATGGAAGGTGACTGTCGTGTGTCTTCAACTGGAAATGAAAGGTTAGAGTAGAAACTTCATGATGGGGGAGGAGCACGCAAATGCATGTTGAGGAGTATTTTAAGAATAAACCAGTGTTAGGACTACAGTTTATATTTTACAAAATATATGCAGCTACTAGATGATCGTATTTGTCCACATAATGATTCCACTAAAATATGGCCTCCTTTTCTTATCCCCAGTTCTGGGCTGCTGAAGTCGCCTAGCTGAATACCAACACCATGAGATATAATTAACGCACTATAAAACAGCTTAAGATGTTACCTTTGTCCCAAGTTACATGGAAGTTAGAGTGAAATCAGGTAGACTTAATGGCTTCGGCTATATTATCTACTCATTCATTCATTCTTCAAATAGTCAAGGGTGTAAATACACTATCTTTCTCACCTCCCTTTAGGATATGTTATACCAAATAACCTGCCATAAAGATAGCTGTGAGGACACCTGCGTGGATGAGCATCTGACTCTTGATTTTGGCTCAGGTCATGATCTCAGGGTCCTGGGATGGAGCCTCACTTCAGGCTTCCCACTCAGCAGGGAGTCTGCTTGGGATTTTTTTTTTTTTCCTTCTCCCTCCGCTCCTCCTCCTGTTCACATTCTCTCCCCTCCACACACAAGTAAAATCTTAAAAGAAAAAGGTAGCTGTGAAAAAACAGGGATAAGAAAATGCATATAAAATCCTTAGCACAAAAAAAATAAATAAATAAATAAATAAATAAATAAATAAATAAATAAATAATAAAATCCTTAGCACAGAGCTTAGCTCACAGTGGACCAAATTCTTGATACAACACAAAAGAAATGATTAATGATTGGTTTATATCTAGTTGTAGAATGGAAATAGGTAAATATTAGGAATCTAACCAGACATGGATTCACACTGGAGTACTAGATCAACCATTTATTTCCGTACGACCTTGGCCAATTCTGGCTTTCCTTTTAAGTCTCAATTTTCTCATTTTTAAATGGGGATGATTGTATTGATTTTGCAGAACTGGTTTGAGATTTATAATTTAGATAAACACATGATAAAATATATTGTTCCATTTAATTCATTTCAATTCAAATGTCAATATGTGGCAGATTTTTTTAAACTAACCATTTAGCAAATTTAAATTTATTTCCCCTCAATTCTTTTCAGTTCAATCATCAGCAGTATCAAACTTAATCATTTAAATGGATGATAGGCAAGGCTTTATAAGAGGTTATTGCAGTCTTTTCAGATGCTTGCTTTCACGATGATGGATTATCACTACATAGAGGTTAAAATGAATGATGGAAGAAAGTTGGCTCCCTGTGGGAGTTTCCAAGAAACTGTAAGAATATACACAGGAGTGGGTTCACTCAATACTAGAAATACATTAATACCTGTTAATATGTCTTCTTCTTTCCCCATTTGATGGACCATTTATTTTATATAGGTTTCATTTACTCATTAAAGTGGTACGCACCATTAGCTTGGACTTCTAAATAGATAGCAACATAATAAGCTACCTGCGACCATCTCTGGAGTCCTCCCACGCATACCAGAATGCAGTTAGCAGAATTTCATATTCTGCGCCAGATCTTTGGACTACACACACGTTACGTGATTGTCTTTTGTTCAACTCTAATAGTCTCTGTTGACGATCATGACAAAAGGAACTCCTGAAGAACATACAAGAATAGTTTGTTCAGCGAGGTGTGTTTCCCCTCTGACCTGGTACTTATTTGGACTCTAAACATTCTACTGGGAGCCTTTGTATTTGAAATCCTGAAAAGTTCCATGAAAGTGTCACTGAAGAAAGGTGATTTCATAATAGATCTGTGAAGCTTGTTTTAAACAGGAGAAGTAATATGAGTGCATTTAGAGACTTTTACACATTGCAGAAGTGTGCAAAGGCAGGGTTATCATTAAATAGTTTCCTCTATATTATTTAGAAATGATTTTATATTATGGACTGGTAGTCTTACAACTTTGCAATTTACATCTTCTGTTGTTCAGAATACACGTTGCCAAGATGGAACAAAACCAAGCGGCAAGGATGCGAGTCATACAGCAGCAGACCCCCTTTGGACACGGTCACTCCACACCCCCTCCCCTATGAAGAAAGCCACAGTCAGCTAGATGCTAAGGCCGCGAAGGCAAATTGTATTCAGGACCATTGCAACAGGGGGAAAGAGACCCCAACATGCACTCGGGCTGCATTTTGAGTATGACAAGGACACTGGGAATGTACAGCCAAGGAGCAGGGGATGAAAATTACTAAGAGAAAGTATTAAGTCTGGGGGAACTTTGGCTGAACTGACCTAACAGGATTCTTGCTAAATTCAGGTGAAGGTGGTCAGATACTACGGGTGGGCACTGAGGAATTTTGATCACAGGGAAAGGGGATCAGATATCAAGGCAGGGAGTTGGGGGGATTCTTGTTAAAATGACTTAACGAGGTTCTTGCTAAAACTGGATTCTACAAGGAAATGCACAGATGGGCCTAGGAGAAGTTCATGAATCTGATCAAGGTTCAGTCACGCAAAGAGTCTTTGTCATCCCAAAGAGATAAAAGTCAATGTAAGGATAGAAAACTAATAAATTATGACAACTGTCTATTGTTGCTAATGTTACTATTTTTTTTTCCAATGCTATGTGTCAATTTCCTATATGTTAAGTGCTTTACTGAAATACTTTATTCTCCAACCAGCTCCCTAGAGTCTGTAGAATTATCTTCCCAGTTTTACAGTTAGGAACCCGTGTCAAGGTGTGAAGTCAGTTGCCTAACGCCACACAGCTAGTAAGAGTAAGAATAGTTTGATTGTAGACGTCATAGTCTTCTGTGACTACTATATTGGGTAACTAAGATTAATATACAAAACATGATCAACTATTTCTTAGGTTTTCCTCTAAAGTGAAACCTTTCCTGACACATGGCAACCAAACGCACCTGGGTAGAGGGAGTAGATTTTGGGGCATGCAATGTAGGTCATTGACTCTAGAATACTATTCTTGTGACCAGTTCGTGTTACAGTGAGGTTCGGTGGATGACTGGAGTAATGCAATGAAAAAGAGAAGCCCAAGGAAGTGAGGGTAAGGGGACAGCAAGGGTATTCTGACTTTCAATGATGGTTTATCAGAAATCTACTTTGAGCTGAGTTCTATGTTAATCTTCCTTTGGTTATAGGCCTTGACAATTTGCAAAGAATTTTCATGTATACGGCCTTATTTAATCCCTGCAACAAAACTCCGAAGAAAGTAGGATGCTTCTCCAATTACTGAAAAGGAAATGATGTTCAGAGAATTAAATCACATGATCTGCAGACAGGGTAGGGAACTTTCATTTATCCGGCACATGTTTAATTTAGCACCAACTAAGTGCTGGGCACTGTGTTAAGAGGTTGAAAGAGTTTCCTTATAACTGAGAACATAAAGTCTCAGAATCATAGGAATATCATTCAGATTGCTTCATCATTAACTCAGTTATACTGATGTTTCTTTCAGAACTAAGTTTATCAATTGCCATTTTAGTTAAATTGTGACATTACTTCCATTCCCTCCCCCCCCCCCAAGGATTTCATACAAGTGAAGGATTCTGAGGTTTAGGGGGGAAATCTGCTGGCATTAGCTGAGAATTACCTAAAATGTCTTTAAGAAATGATCTGAGTTTGGAGGTTTGGGAGTGGTTAGAGGTGTATACATACTTTAAGTTGTGTCGTAACTACTACAGTAAAATCTGTATTTTCCCTTTAGGCTCTTTGTGGCCCCAACTGTATAGCTAGCAACCACAGTAGTGTCAGGATCTAAATTCCTCATGTATAAGTGGTTCTTATTGATACTAGTGGCTGAATGCAAATCATGGACTTCATGGGTCCCAAACCTTTTAGGTCAAAAGAAGTGTAGGTCTTTCAGTCTGAAGTTCCTCACCTAAAGATGAGATCAGCTCCTAGGTACTCAGTGGAGAGCTTGACTGTGTCATCTTTCCTCAATTTTCTACTACTTTTCCACTGGTCATCTTTCCAACTCCCGCTGGGTGCTTTAAATTCTGAGCTTCTCCTTCTTTCTTAGAAACAAATGCCTTTTTTATTATTCATCGCCCATTGGACAGCCTTGGCAGAAGACCAGATGGAGGTAGGAGGAGGATGTTGATTTACTGTTTTATAATTTTTTTTTAATTTTTATTTATTTACGATAGTCACAGAGAGAGAGAGAGAGAGAGAGAGAGAGGCAGAGACACAGGCAGAGGGAGAAGCAGGCTCCATGCACCGGGAGCCTGACGTGGGATTCGATCCCGGGTCTCCAGGATCGCGCCCTGGGCCAAAGGCAGGAGCCAGACCGCTGCGCCACCCAGGGATCCCAACTGTTTTATAATTTAAAAAAAAAAAAAAAAAAGTCTGTATTTTTTGTTTTGTTTTGTTTTGTTTTGTTGGGTTTTTTTGTTTTGTTTGTTTGTTTGTTTGTTTTTTGTCCTAGGTCCCTGAAAAGCAACTTCGAAAATCTTGGACTTTTCATAGGAGTATCTTTATTTTATTTTTATTTTATTCATAGTGAGCCCCTGAGACCACTCTTGGGTTTATGTTAACAAAGAAGGTCATAGTGAGCTCCTAGGTAAGTAGACCCCTATATAGTCGCAATGGGGCATGGCCATCTTTGAGTCAAGTTATATCAGTCCAGCCTACTGACCTTCATGCAGGCTCAGAGGATTGAAGGTTGACTTCAGTCATGTGGCCAGTGAGTTAATAAATTATGCCTGTGCAATGAAAGACTGATGAAAACACGGAACATCTGAACTTTGGGTGACATATGTAGGACTCTCCCAGACCTCTCACGGTGTATTTCTTTTCTTTTTTTTTTTTTCTGGCCGGTCCTCATTTGTATCCTTGTTGTAAAACTATAATCACAAGTAGAATGTTTCCTGCCTCTGAGTCTTTCTAGTCAATTATCAAACCTAAGGGGTGGTAAGTCACCACCACCAACCCCCATCAACATTTGTAACCTAGTGGTCAGATGTGTGAGTAACCTGGGAACACCAGAACTTGTGGCTGGGTTCAGAGGTGATGGTAGTCTTGTTGGGGACAGTGCTTTCAACCTGTGGATTCTTTCCTAACCATGGAAACTAAGTGTTAAAATTGCATTAAAGTATGGAAGATACTTAAGTATAGGTCTATGCCCAAATATGCATATGTCCTTGCACTGTTTTTGCATGTCTATCCCTGGTTTATGTATGCTTTTGTATTTAAGGGTCAGCATCTGTGACTTTTTTCTTTTTTGGACTTATAGCCAGTAGAACTTATTTAGACAATGCTATGGGTTGAATTATGACCCTCAAATTTATGTGTTGAAGCACTAACCCCCCAGTACGTTGGAATGTGACTGTTTCTGTATACAGAGCCTTTAAATAGGTGATTAAGTTAAGATGAAGACCTTAGGTCGGGCCTCAATTCAATCTGAATGGTGGCCTTATAAGAAGAGGAAATCTAGACACACAGAGATACCAGAGATGCTCACGCACAGATGAAAGACACGTGAGCACAAAGCAAGAAGGCAACTCTGCAGACCAAAGAGAAGAAGAAACAAGACCTGCCAACAACTTAACCTGGGACTTCTAGCCCCCAGAATGTGAGAAAATTAATTCTTATTGTGTAAATCAGCTAGTTTGTGGTATTTTGTTAGGGAAGCCCTGGGAAATTCATACAATCATATATGCAGAAAACTGGGAAATGCTTAAGAATGTGTATATTTATGGTTGCCCCCTAATTAATGATTGATTAGTGCAGATGTAGAAAACCCAATTCTTTCAGCTTTGAGACAGCCTAAAGTCTAGGGCATAATATATACCCATACTTCCCTACAGGTTCATGTTGAAGCTAGGATCTTGCCTGAAATTATACCCTTGCTTGACTTCTCCTCATTCTATTATTACTTTCTCCTGGGAGCATTTTGCCAGTAAAACACTTAGTTGCAAACCCTAGTTTCACAATCTGACTTTTGGGTAATCTGTTTCAGGAAAGGGTATTTATTCTGCTTTCTCCCTGCCTATGGGATCACTGTAGGCTGGCTGGTCCTTTGATTAGTATTTACTCCCCCCTCCCAAGGTAGTCAGACTGTATAACTCTCCACTTCTGGGCTAATTAGCCTCTCCTTCTAGACGTCCTTCTTGACCTAGGAGTGGCAGCAGCTCTGTTGATGAAGTTCCAGAGTACACCTATCCTCTCTGTGGTTTCTTTACACTGGGCTCACATTATGTCAATGGAAAACTGGAAACATTACAAAGCATAAGAAAACCATGGTATTTAATGACTCTGATTACACAGTCTTACTTTATTTTTTTGATATGTTTATGTCTTAATTAAGAGAAACATAGTGATAAAGTAGATAAATATATGGATTCTAGAGCTTTGCCACCTAAAAGGCATTTAACCAGGAGTGTCCAAGGTACTCTGTATATCAATATCTTCATTTATAACATAGGAATAATAATATCTATTTCATAGTATTTTTTAAGTTAACATGTCAAAAATAGTCACACTGATAAGTACTCAATACATGATAACTTCCCTTGTTGCTGTTGTCTACTGAATATTCTAGAGTATTATAGTATTTTTGGTATTTTAATAGATCATTTTAGAGTATTAGAATATTTTTAGAATATTCTTAAAAGTAGAGGTAAGAAAAACCCTTTCCTCCTTCTAAACTTCTCTGTGTGCCATATAAGTGAAAATTTGCCTTTGCCAATCCCATTTCTTTTAGAGCAGAGTTCTATAGTAATTGATCCAGTATGTGATTGCATTTATTTAACACACATTTTTGTGTAAGACATCAGTCTAGGCACTAGGTATATATCAGTAAACAAGGCAAAGCGTAAGGCAATCATATTTGTATGATACAAGTAAACTGTGGAAAGGTTGCAAGACCACTACTTTTCCATTTGAGAAAGTGACTAGGCTAGGGATTGTGGGTTCCCTCCAGGTATAAGTGGCATTTGAGAAGGGCCTTGACATAAAGGGAGAAGCCAGCCATAGGAAGGGGAAGGATGAAGGACTTCCTAGGCAGAGAAAACAGCAATTGCAGTGACCCTAGTAAAGGAAAAAAATTGTCAGGGAAAAAAGAATAAAGTAATAAAATGATAAGAAAGAAGTAAACTTCAGAGCTCCCTGACCCACATAGGAGAGTTCTCTCGAGATGTTCCTTATATACAAATAAAGCAATTCAGTTTATATTAAAAACAACAGCAAACGAACGTCATCTTACCATAAAACTGTTTGAAATTTTCCTCCAGTGCTCCCTGTATAAAATGAGCTGATGAGATTACTGAGAGAGCATCCACATAACCTGAAAAACAGATTCACTTATAACTATCTAGGATTTCAGATATTGGGATGCGTTTATTTAGAGTGTTTCTGAGTTCTCATTCAGACCAGGGAAGCCAAAAAGAAAAGTAAAATGTCAATATCTGCTCACATTTGCCCTGAAATAACTTCTAGTCAGTAACTTTGAAATATGTAGCAGCTCATTCAATCCACATTCCTTCTCATATCTGTGTTCTTCTCCACTTTTGTACAGATGAATTTAAAATTTTCCCAGATAAGATTTGGCGCTGAGCTTCTAAATGTTCATCAAAGATAACATTGAAAAATTCAATTATGCTCTCCCTTTTTTTCTCCAAAAGGAAGAAAACCTTGCCATAATCAGTGGAGCTATTTTTAAATTGCAGGAGGGCAGAAATGAAGGTACAAATTAATGAGCTGATGTCATATTAATGTAGTCTTTTTGATCTTGTAATCATGAGCTCTTTACAAATCATGTTTGGTTTCAAGATTGTGATTCGAGACTCCTGGTTGCAGACATATAATTTAAATACCATTAAAGGGAGCTCCAGATGTTTCAGTGGAAACATTTCTTATATTTTAGAATGAAACCACAGAAGATGATCTTGTCTAACTAGCTGTGTGCCCATGGGCAATTTGCTTTCTCTCGCAAGGCCTTATATGCTTTCTTTGGACTGGTTGATTTCCATGGCTCTTTCAGTTTTGATGTATGAAAATTGTCTATAAGTCTATAATCAATAAATATAGAAAAAGTCTTAGAATAAGTTTAGATGATAGACTTAGTAGTATTAATTTTAAAAAAGGGGGAAAAGAAAAGAAAGTCTAGGTTACACATTTTTTTTTTTTTGAGTGGGGGTTGTGTCTCTCATTCTGCTTCAAAATTCTTGTTGCCTATATGCTGACATGCCCACAGAATCCAAACTTCAAAATGTAGGTCACACTGCATTATGATGAGGGTGGATTGGAAGCAAGACCTTTATTCATTCTGTGACAACTCTTTCTAACTCTCCAGGATCCCTTGGACTAGGTAGGGGAGCTTTTACAACAAAACACTTTCACTAAATTAAAAAAAAAAAAAAATAGAGGAAACAGGTAAGGAAAACAACCCAACAACAAAAAAATACTTGACATTTAAAAGTGATTTGAAAACAAAACAAAAATCTGAATTACATAGAGGCCAGATCAAAATGACTGTGCCGTCGGAAACAGTTCCTCGGAGGAAAGGCAAAATATTTTTAGTTCTGTAAAAATGAGTGTTTTTTTTTTTCTTCTCTGAATATTCTTCATTAGGTAGAGCCTATTTATTTATTGAAGGTCAGGAATTTTAGCTTAAATGCTACAACAATTGGATAGAAGGTGTACTGTGTAGTATGATTCCTTCAAGGACCACTCAAGGAATTGTTCCTTGTTTGGAGTCCCTTTCAGTAGTGGGTTTTTGACAGATGTGTGGTTATGAATATTTATAATATTGCCAAACATAAAAAATACAATGTTTTGTTCCATCCCTAGAATGGAATGTATATGATGCCTTTGGAAGAAATAGGGAGAAGTGGTAAATAATTATTTATCTTTGAGACTGAATCTCTAGTCTGGATTGGCATATAAGGCCATTGGATGCTTTCATAGGAAATAGGTTTATTAATACCTTTTTTAACTTCCACCACTTCAGTTCTCCTTGATAAATGTCATCTCCAGTAATGAATTATTTTGTTTCACAACTCTATTATAAATTTTAGATGTTCTCTTAATTATAAACAGAATTCTTGGGTGTCCAAAAAGCTGAACAAGGCACAAGTAGCTGAATACAATATATGAAATATTAGATAAGATCTTAGACCAGATCATGTTACCTACATCTTTTAAATTCTGATAATTTCATATACTTTTTCAGTTTTTCAGTTTTATTGAGTAGGAGGCCATATAATTGTCAACAGCCTCAGTTATAAACCCCGTTGATAACCAACATGAAATATGAGTTATAATCTGATCATAAACATAATCATTTTGCTATAGACAAAGGCTTGCTTTATAAGGGCCAGTATTTTTCCTCAGGATCTAATTTCTGGGGAATTAAAGCTGAGTTGTAAGTGATGCTTTTATTATTTACTTATTTTTAAAGATTTATTTATCTGAGAGAGAGAGACAACACAAGTGTGCAAGAGGAGGGGGGAGGGCAGAAGGAAGGGGAGAGTCTTGAAGCAGACTCCTCACTGAGCACAAAGCGGAACATGGGGCTCCACCCCAGGACCCTGAGATCATAACCTAAGCTGAAACCCAGACCTGACACCAAGAGCCGGCCGCTGAAGCAACTGCACCACCCAGATACCCCAATAGGTGATGCTTTTAAAAGACATACAGTTTCATATCAGGAAGCAAGAACATGGCTAATGATGGAAGGAAAGAGGAAGAGCCAACACAAATTTGTGTCATAAAGATGGTCCACTAAGCACAACTGATTCCTGGATGTCATGGTTTGGTCTCTGGGAGAGAAGGGAAGAATGACTATACCAGCCTTTATCTTCCATCTGCCAGTGATCCAACCAGAGGACTTTCTTTCCAGCCTTCTTCTTCTGGGTTTTGTGTATGTGGGGGAGTACAGTAGGTTTCCCTGTGCCCCACACACAACAGCATTAACAAAGGAAGGAGTAGGGAGTGACAGGCAAATGGGACCAGCATGTGGGTTGCATTTGTATGAGTATAGTTGAAGCCTACATAGAAATGGCTCCAAAAGCAGTAGCCACGAAAAGAGACAGGCTGGTGTTAAGTGAGTGAGTTGTTCAATTATGTGCAGTAAACTGTGGCATTTTAAAATCCACCTAAGATGAAAGATGTATGGTATGTGTTTTATTTCCAATTCTATTGTCTTTGAAAGTATACAAATGAAGCACTCCTTTCTCAACTGTGGATTTTTAGGTCACATGCATGAACTATTAATGCTTCTGTAATAGCAAGAGTCCTGGATTAGGCCTGCATAACCAATTGCAAGTTAAAGTCTGTGTGTTCGCATTGCCATGCGTTCTCACTAATACCACGTTTGAATCTGTGAATTTTTGGGTCTCTCGTATCTATCTTTCATCTTTTGCCTACTGCTCCCAATGAGCAATATTTGATAATTGCACAACAATCATGTGTGTATGTGTCAGTGTCAGAATTGTTCAGTTCTTAAATCTCAGCACTGAGTATTGTGTCCCACTTAGGAATTGTAAGATATTTCCAACTGAGTACATGTCAAGTTATCTTTTGTTATTCAATTACTATAATGTAGAGATTCTATTTCAGATGACATGTAAATATATGTGCTATCAAAAAAAATAGCTAGGGATGAAGAGAATTAGAGTCAGAAAACAGGAAGGCTAAAAACTTAGCATGCGAAATGCATGTTTTTCTCTTACTCCTTTTTATCTTCCTCCTCTTTTTTTCCCCTCTTCTCCTTCATTCTTTTCTTGAATCTCTTAGCTAAAAGTGAATTAAACTCATTATTATTTAGTAACACTTGAAATATACTTTGATGACAAATAAAACTGTTTCATTAATAAATATATGATGAGATAACTTGTGGCCATAAAAACAAAACGTTTGAATAGCCCCCAGGCTTTTACACAGGTCATCCTGAATTTATGATATAAAACTGTCATAGGAATAACCTTGATTCAAAATATGCAATTCACAACTTAACCAAAGTCCTGACAGCATCAAGTTACCACATTTGTGGACACTTTATCCAAGTTAAGACAAAGAACACTGTTTACTTGAATTTATATGAATGAATTCTTTTAAAGAAAATATTGAAATCAGTTATTTTATGGGGGCACTTGGGTGGCTCAGTTGGTTAAGCATCTGCCTTTGGTTCAGGTCATGATCCCAGGGTCTTGGGATGGAGGCCTAGGTGGGGCTCCCTGGTTGGCAGGGGTCTGTCCTTCTCTCTATGTCTCTGCCTGTCTTCAACCTCCCACCTCCACCCCACTCATGCTCTCTCTCTCTTTGTCTCAAATTAATAAATTATTTTTTAAAAAATCAGTTATGGTATGAATTTCAGTAATGAAGTTTGGTCAACCAGGGGGAAATCATTTTAGCTATCTAGGATGGTTGAAGAATGGTTGTAACATTATTAATTAATGATTTCCACCATTGGCATAATTATGGTCTTTAAAGTAAAAACTGATGGGAAAGAGGGAGAAGAGAAAAAACTCACCCTTATCTGGAATGATAATCAGGGGAATCCCATTATCAGTTGCTCCTCGAATCTCAGCAAGGAGTTAGATCGTGGCTGAGATCCAGGCAGAGCACCTAGTGTGCACAAGTGTGCACAGCCTCAGTATAGTCTCTCCATTATCGGAATAATACCCAATAATGTTGGTTCTAATTGTCTTAAACTATACTATTTTGCTGCTGTTATTGCAGTGAAGCTTAAAAGTAGTAAGAATCTATCTAAATTTTCCTTATATTGGATTCAAATACATATGTTCTCTCCTCTTTTTTTTTGTTGTTACTTTTATGTTGTTTTAAGAACCTTCCAAGTTACTTTTGTGTTGTTTTAAGAAGCTTCTATGGAGTTCAGAACACACGATCTAAAAATATGGCATCTTGGTATACTGAATATTTTAAGCTGAAAGAGTTTGGGAAAATGGCTGAAGTAGGATGGCCACTTTGATCTTTCCACCACCTCCCCCTGAGAGAGGTCATAAAAACCTCCCAAGAGAGGTGCCCTCTGTGACCCGAAGGAGAGAAACGTCTTCATTTCCCAAGACAAGGAGATGCCCAGAGGAATCCTAACAAACAGGCTTTGCTGGTCCCCCCCCACCCCACCATTTATTGTGATCGCCTCATACCCTATAACCCAGCCATTCCTGCAGATGTGCCCATTCAAAGTATTCAAGTCTGTTTCTTCCAGCCTTCATTTACTTGTGAAGGCTCTTATCACATAAACATAAATACCTTTTTGTTCTTTAATTCTGTGAATCTGTCTTTATCAGATTTAATTTTTAGACCCCGCCCGCGACCGTAGGAAAGTCAAGGAAAACCTTTCCTCCCCTTTTGCATCTATAAAGCAACATTTTTGTGAAACCAATGGCTGGTTGTGTAAAAAGTTCTTAGGGACAGATGTCAGTGGTATGGCCAACATGCTTGAACCTTAATATGATGTCTTCTGGCCACAATCATTCTGAAATTGGGAGTTTAAGGACAATGTTTATCAAACCACAGAGCCCAGCCCAGAAACCTTACCTTCACCTTTTATATGGAGAAATCTGAAATTTATGAAATTTGTAAGTCTGACTTGCTCCAGCTTTTTTTGTTTGTTTGTTTGTTTGTTTGTTTGTTTTTTGCTCCAGCTTTTAAATCCCCAAACTGTGCTTTATTCCTACACACTCTCATCATTTACCCCTTGCTAAAATATGAGAAAAGAAGAGTTATCGGGATCCCTGGGTGGCGCAGCGGTTTGGCGCCTGCCTTAGGCCCAGGGAGCGATCCTGGAGACCCGGGATCGAATCCCACGTCGGGCTCCCGGTGCATGGAGCCTGCTTCTCCCTCTGCCTGTGTCTCTGCCTCTCTCTCTCTCTGTGTGACTATCATAAATAAATAAAAAGAAATTAAAAAAAAAAAGAGGAGTTATCTATTTCTTTTTTTTTTTTTTTTTTTTTTTTTTTAAGATTTCTTTTGACAAAAAATCTACACAGACTTTAGGAGCAAAAATAGGAGCTTAAAATTTTACAATTCACTCAACTCAAAATATTAAAAAAATGGGAAATACATTGTGATTGTTCCAAACCTAGAAGCCATTTTATTAATTTTAATATTTATATACTTCTCCTACTTTTAATTTTAACATGTATTTTCTCACTTCAAATATATTTTCCCCTTTTCCTCCCCAAATTTTCAGAAATCAAAATTGTATTGCTTTGATGTAAATGCCAAAAGTATATTCCACTCAATTTCCATTTAAAATTAAAAATATCTTCATTTTAAAGTTATTACTCTATTAGAGATTTAGAGTCAAAAGAATTATTTTTTGAAGCTTACCAATCCACTAGATAAACTTTGGAAACACCAATTTAGTGCTTTAAAATATTGTGGGGACCATTTGCTTCGATGTGGATGGAACTGGAGGGTATTGCTGAGTGAAATAAGTCAGTTGGAAAAGGACAAACATTATATGGTCTCATTCATTTGGGGAATATAAAAATTAGTGAAAAGGAATAAAAGAAAAGAAGAGAAAATGAGTGAAAATGTCAGTGAGGGAGACAGAACATGAGAGACACCTAACTCTGGGAAACGAACAAGGGGTAGTGGAAAGGGACGTAGGTGGGGGGTTGGGGTGACTGAGTGATGGGCACTGAGCGGGGCACTTGGCCAGATGAGCACTGGGTGCTATGCTTAATGTTGGCAAATTGAACTCCAATAAAAAAAGATTAAAAAAAAATACTGTGGGGAGATGGATGCATAGGCAACACATTGGTTTTTGTTTGTTTTCCTTTTCTAAATGAGTAATGGTACAGTAATACTTCAAGGAAACAGGGAGTAGTTTTCTTAAAAACAAATACCATAACAAAATATATGTACTTAGTGCATTCGTTGGGGAGGTGGGAGGGGAAAAAAACAGGGTGAAAGGAAGAGAGAGAGGGACCCTTTCCTGGAGCCAGCAGAGATAGTCCTAATCTCTTCTGAAGTGGTGACAAATAGGAAAGCACTCACTTGTTTTCACAGCTTGCCCCTTTCAGCTGAATTTGGGGCATCTTTTTCTCTTTTTTTAATAACAGAAGGCAAAATTTTGATCTTGGGGAAGAATCAGTGGGAACCCTCTTAATGAGTTTTTCCCCCATAACCTATGCATATAATCCAGTATTCTATAGAAATCAAGATTCTGAATTGCATTAGAATTAAGGCCAGATAATGTAGCCTACATTTGCATTTTAAATCTGCATGTAGTTGCCTAAATGTATTACTAAACTTTAGTTTATAGAAGAGCAGATGGTTCCCTGTGCTCCAGATCAAATACTGTCTACTGCTTATTTGATCATGTACATTGGGTTTTTGATTTAAATAATTGAGCTTTTGCAGTCAGGACTTCTGAAATCTGACCTGCTTCTTGTAGCTTTTCCGATTGTGGAGACAATCTTTGGCTCTTGACCAAGGCCTATTTATATCAACTCTTTGAATATAGATAATACGTGAATGGAAATTTTTAAAAAGTCTTCATATTCTTTGAGAATGTATTCTTCCATTCTACATTTCAAATAATCAAGTAGATAATACTGTGCTTGATTTAATAAACCATTATCCACAAAGATGATAACATGGACTAGTCTGTTTTCTTATGTCCTGTTATGGTAGATTATTTATAAAAGTGGCCCAATCAGTGTCTTCATTCTCTTTTGCTCTGTGACTTCGAAGCTTCTCCTATCAAGAGGTGAAGTGTGTTTCTTTACCTTTTAAGTCTATTCTGGTCTTACTACTTATTTTAATCAATAGAATACAGTATTAGGGACATTTTGATAATATGACTCCAGTGGGTTATCCCGGCCAAGAGTAGCTAAGCCAGCTACTTGAAATTTGCAGGAACCCTCTGCAAGAACAATATAGGTGAGTGCAGTTTAATTGTCACGCCACAAAAATGAAAGCTAAATAAATTATTTTAAGCCATTAAGCTCTTGTGCTATTGGTTATATAACAAAAGTTAACTGATAAAATTTCTATTTTATTTTCCACAGAGTATTGTTCTCCATATGGCTTAGGTGTTCAAATATGGATTAAAACTTTTTTTTTTTAACTTGAGAAAAATTTCCTAAGCCCTGTGTGCCTCCACTCATTTATTCAGTCAAAATATATCTAACTAAGCTTCTGCTATATACGGGTCACTTGAAAGGCATTTTGGATAGAGTGGTGACCAAGGCAAAAGCCTATTATTTATGGTATTTTAGTTCTAGGAAGACAATAGGAGTAAATGAAGTGATGAATATATAACACACAAGCCCATGAATGCCAGTTGCACCAACTCCTACTACTCCTCAGTCTCTTTCAAGTGAAAAAGACACATTCCCTAAGAAATGATCTCAGCTTTAGAACAAACTCTGCTATGGAGCTAAAAAGAGTGATCAGACTGAGATCTTGACTACCATTATGATTTGTTGTTTAATCTCTCTAAATTATGTTTACCTTTTAATAAAGTAGAGCTAATACTTCTAAGATGTTTGTATTAGTATAAATCATGTATCTTGTTCTCTTTTTTTTTGGTCTTAACGTCACATATTTACTTTCAATCTCTGCAATCACTATCACTTCTAACTAATATTAATATTCTAAAAAAACTGAATTGGTTAAGTTGTTTTTTTTTAAAAAAAGATTTTATTTATTTATTTATGAGAAGCACAGAGAGAGAGAGAGAGAGAGAGGCAGAGACACAGCAGAGGGGTAAGCAGGTTCCATGTAGGGAGCCTGATAGAGGACTCTATCCCTGGACCCAGGATCGCACCCTGAGCCCAAGGCAGACATTCCACCGCTGAGCCACCCAGGCGTCCCAGTTAAGTTGTGCTTGATATATTCTTCTTCGAGATGTCTAAAGGCATGTGGCATGGACCTCTTTTCTCTAGAGTTGTAGGTGCTTCTACGAAGACTATTCCTGAACCAGTCTCCATGTGAACTTCACAGATTGCTTATAAACAGAGAACATCCAGGAACTTTAGTTCATTGGTCATTTCATGGGGGAAGCAGGTAGCTTCCTTAGTAGCGGGGGTTTTGCCACCCACAAAATGTGGACACCATTACCGAAGTAGGCCTAACTGTTCAGACATGCACATGCGAGTTGCTTTCTATTCAAATTTATAATTCTCCCTTCCCTCATGATGGATGTATGCATATATGAAATGTATTCCATTAACAGAAGCGATTCCCCAAAAGTGAAAAAAACATCACATTTGTACAAGCCAGTCAGCATATGTATACACTAAGAGTGCAGTGGTGTAAGGAATGAGTGAATCTGTTCTGTTCTCTGGAAGTATTCTAAAGCAAAAGTATGTATCATATACACATACAATATAAACCAGTTTTTTCCATCCTTGGCACTATCAATATTTAGAGTTGGATGATTATTCAGTGTGAAGTCTGCCCTGTGCATTCAAAGATGTTTAAAAAAATCAGTAGCTTTTTAAAATAAAATATTGTATTTACTTGTTTTATTTTAGAGGGAAAAAGAGAGAAACAGAGTGAGAGCGGGGGGTAGGGGCAGAGAGAGAGAGAGAGAGAGAGAGAGAGAACTTCAAGAAGACTCCATGCTCAGTTGCTTGACCCCGAGATCACGACTAGGGCCGAAACCAAGAGCTGATCACCCAGCCACTCAGGTGTCCCCATTGTTAGACATTTTGTAGCATCCCTGGCTCCCCTGACCTTTACCCACTAGATGCCAGTAACACCCCTGCCACCAATTGTGACAGTCAAATATGTCTCCATATAAGTTAATATGTGTATGTGTATATGTAATGTACATGTGTATACATAATTTATAAAATTTAGCATAATGTCTAAAACATAACAAGTCTATAATAAAATATCTTATGCTGACTAAACAAAAATATTAATGAGAAGGAACATTTGTGTAAAGCTGGAAAAGCAGATGCAAGTAAGGGAGAATGAAATTCAAGGAAAATATTGCAATGTACAGAAGCACCGATGTCTATTTTGGAAATGAACCATATTTCCTTGATGATTCTGATATTCACATTTTTTTTCTATTTGTATTTAGTAAAGAATCTTTAAAATATGTCTTATACTTGATAGGCTTATTTAGCCTTGTTTCTTTGCATTCTCTTTGCTTCCAATCTGTTGTTAGACCATTTGCTATTACAACTAATCATACAATTCAGGAGCTAAAACGATTGAATTTCACTTGAAATAAGACGAGAACCTATAGTAGTGAACGTGTAGGTAGACAGAAGCTTAAGTGGTGAGATTTCCCTGTTCTTCGTAGTGTACAATATGTTTCTCTGAGTGACTCTGAAAAAAAAATAATAAGTGACTCTGAAAGTTAGATGCCAATAAAGGGACTAAGGAAGGCATGAGAAGGAATTGGCGTTGGGGAGGTAATGATGAGCTTGGTATCAGCTTGGTATCTGAGTTAGTAAGTTAAGTCACACGCGGGCAGTTGTGCGATTGGCCCCAGCTCCTCGTCTCACTCTTAGGGAAACCGGAAGAATGTAGTTGTTGAAAATGTATTAAGCCTATGATGCTATTTCCTGCCCCTGATGTCTTTGATGACTGCCAGTAAAATGGTATAAAAGAAGACTTACATGAGGAAGACTCAGCTGATATCAACTACATCAAATGAGCTTGAAGTTTTATACTTCATGTATACATAAACATATGTTCATATATATTTACATATACATTCACATGCATTTACATATATGGAGAGAATATCATCTATGTATACATATGTACGTGGATATTCTTATACTCTGACACACATAGTACCACAGAAAATGACACTGTGAAGTCAGTGTCTAGAATATAAGTCAAAAGAAAACTTTATATTTGTACATTCATAATTTATTAATTATTGTAAGGAAGAAATATTTTTGGATTACATATCAAATTTAGTTTTTTTTTTTATTTCAAATTTCAATTGGATTTCTCAAAACTCAGAGAAAGAGGAATTATTTTTTTCTAGTAGACCCAAATCCTCTTGAAGTCAAGGCTTCTTTTTAAAAAATATTTTATTTATTTATTCATGAGACACACAGAGAGAGAGGCAGAGACAGAGGCAGAAGGAGAAGCAGGCTCCGTGCAGGGAGCCCGATGCAGGACTCAATCTGGGACTTGATCCAGGCCCCCAGGATCATGTCCTGAGCCGAAGGCAGACGCCCAAGTGCTGGGCCCCCCAGGCGTCCCTGAAATCAGGGCTTCTTTATAAGTCCTTTTTACTGTCTTCATGATTTCTATGCTTTTCAGAGGCTTGTTGATGTTGGTTGAGTCAATATAATTCCTCAATTTTAGATATACCTGATTTAGAATGTCAACCACAGCTACTCAAAAACTCATGTTATTTAACCTCCCTGATTCTCAGTTTGCCTTATCTTCTATGAATTGGTGATAACTTTTCTTCCAAAATTTCATTATGAGGATTAAATTAAATAATAAATTCATGAAACACATTTGGTGGAACATCATTTTCAGTGTAGGTGCAAGATACATGTTTCTCCCTATCTCCTTTACCCTCATTGAACTAGGAAGTATAAATCAATGTCCAATGATGAACAGGAATAGAGAAAATTGCATTTTCACATAAGCAAGTTTCTGATAATTTATTATAACTTAGGGATATTTTTTTGGTGGAAACACATTTCAAATTATAATTTGACTTCATATAGCCTGGGAACACTAAACACATCATAAACCACAAAAAAACAAATATTTACAAAGACAGATGCACAAGAACATTTCCATTTACAACTGCATTTCCCTAGGGGACTCACCTGACCTGGAAAGGTTTCTATAAATTTCTAAAATAAAATAAAATATGTGAATTTTCTCCTGAAGGTATCAGAGTAAACATTTCCAAAATGCCTCTCTGTAAGAAATAAAATCTAGTCCTTTGGTGCTTTGGGGGCACACACCCTGTTGTGGTAAGGCCACTTTAGTAGACATACAGACTTACTGCTCACTTATAGAAAGAACTCATTTCATAGAGTGAGGCTCAGGAATCAACCAAAAGAAACCAATCCTAATTTTTAGTCAACTTTGCCTTCCTGTACCTCTGGATTTCTGTTCATCTTATTCATTTAGGGTTCTTTAAAAAAAAAATCCATTATTTCGGCACCTGATTATTACAGGAAATATCTCTACAATAATGAACTAAAATTGGCTTTGTTGTACTTACCCATCAATGTCTACTCTGACAACCTTGACATACACATACTTCTGTGTTTATGATACAACATGTTTCTTTTTCATTATTGCTCCTCTGTATGTTTACCTCAAATAGTAGTTTATCAATTTCTGCTAGACTTGAGGATAATTTTCAAACAGCTTTTTGGACATTTTGCCCTTAGAATGGCTAAATGTAGCAATTGAGTGTCTAAACAGTAACCACTAGTTTTGGTTTTGTATTAGCTTTGTTGTACACGTCTTATTGAAACCCCGTAATAACCAAGAGACAGCTATGATTAGCACCGTTTCAGCGTCATAAAGCAGGAAAAAATAAGCTTAAGGAAGGGAAGCCAAGTAACTTACCAATTTCACAAAGTTGTTTGGTAAGAGAAGGTGTGCCTGACTCTGTGTTTCCAGTCCTACCATTCTTATCTTGGGAAGAAAAAGCGCAAAGCAAAACCTGGTGAGTAGAACGTTAAATTGAATTTAGAAACTAAAACTTTGCTGGATGCTCATTCTAGGTTCCATTAAGAATGATGAGGAAGAAATGCCTTTAAATTCCCATCAAGTTTAAAATCTATATGTACAGCTGCATGGCAACAGCAATCTTCATTTTAATTTACTTTTATTTAGGTCTATCCCAAAGGATTTTGACATGAAAATAAATTCTCTAAAATTAAGCCGTGGCAAAGTATTGAAATATAAATGAAGACACGTTGGAAAAGAAATGGAAGCACAAAATTGATTTGTGCAGTTCAATCCTTGGGTTCCCTTCATTAATTGTTGTGTCTCCTCTTGTTTTCATGGTTTGTCCCACATAGAAAGCTTTTCAGAGTGTGCCTTGACAAAGATGGCACTTTTAGTACAGACCTATTCAATTCATAATAATGTGTCTCAAAATCAATCCTGGAAGAAGAGAACTGCAGGGGGATGAGCAAGTCTAATGAAGGTACTTTCAATCTGATGCGAGAAGAGGATGGAGATAAAGTCAGGTGCAGTCAGCATCAGGACAATGAATTAGTGTGAAGGAGATAGATTTTTTTTTCCTGTGGTCTCAACATGGTATTTATTATATGTGAGTAACCGGGTCCAATACAGGCATGAGAAACCATAAATGTAAACTGAATACCACTGAAAAATGTGAACTTGGAATGAGGGAGACGCCAACAAGTACGGTCTGATAAATTCTGTGGAAACTGCCAGTATGATCATTCTCTCAAGTTTGCATCTCTTTGGTGGAATACCACTGACAGTATGCAGTTGAGACCCTTTCAACATTGTTGACAGTATATTTATGACTCTGCCATTGTCTACTTGTCCAGATTCAATTTTAACACAATCCTCCTTACAGTTTATGCTGTAGCAAAATGGATCTGCTTAAAGTTTCCCAAATGCATTTTCTTTCTCTCATGTTGTCATTTTCGCATATGCTTCTTTCTCTGCCTTACATTCCTGACTCCCACCCACCCTGTCTCGGCCTTCCAGGGTTAGTCAAAAGTTTCTTCTACTGTGAAACCTTCCTGAGACTCAGTCAAGCAGATATGAAGACTTCTCTACTGTCTACTTAAGACATCTTGTATTAAATTTCCCATGTAGGCAAGACTGGCATTACACTGTATCTGACTGTGACCTGACTATGCTTGGCTTACCTCTGCCATACTTCCACCGTATTTTACTCTCTTGAAGTAAATCTACCTGTTTTTTCACCTCCTCACGTTCTCGTTTAGTGTCAGCCAAAACTGTTGCAATACTTTCCATCCTTTTTCCTGTGACAGACATCACTAATCTACCTCAACATATTTCTATTGAGACAGGAAACAGGGTTTATTAATCATTCGCATTTAGCACTCAGGACTATTAATCCATCACAAATGACCTACGAGTTAAGGCTAAAACTACAATTTTAATATTAACATATTTTTAATATTTACTGTGTCATTATTTATTATGTGTAGACCTCTTTGCTATACTAAGCCCAGAAAAATGACAAGCACAATTTTGTTTTGATTAAGTTGTGTGGTTCATGGGATTAATATTTAATCAGTATCTGATGGGTATGTTTTTCCCAACGTTCTTTCTTCAGTTCATCTGACCTGTCTCACAGCACAATGATTCCTAAACTGTCGTGTCCTAAAGGCGTCCTCCATCATCTGCAAATTGGAAACTTACAAAGATGTTGATGTGAGACATTACATTTTTCATATTAAATGACTTACTAAATGTATGGGTTCTTTCTTCCAAGACCAGTGGGAAGACCATAGAGTTGTCAGAACAGCATAGCAGTGAACAGCCTTCTAAAACCATCAGAATATGTTCAACTGACCAATTTCCTCACTTCCGTGGATACTATATGTATGCTGTTGAGAGGTTTAGTGCATCTCTACACAGTAATCAAAACTCTACTCCAGGCCCATTTCTAAATAGATGTTATACATAGCCAGCCTTAAGATGATGTCTCTCAATTTGTGCATTTTGGAGTATATGTTTGTAAGATCTGTCAATGTGGCTTACAAAAAAAAAAGGCTCTTCTGCTTATGGACAATCTTGATGGGGGATTGGAATGCATTGCTTATCCTGAGACCATGTGATTTTTTTTTTTTTTAATTCCACTCTGGGGATGTATTTATCCATGACTCCATGTCTGTCCTATTTTATGGTGACTAGCAGCCACCAAATAGCTAAGAACTTCATTTGTGTTCAAATAATGACCAACAATAAAAACCCTTTAGAGAACTGATTTTGAGTATAATATAAGTCCATCGCTTGTACTAATCAGTGAACCAATGATTCCTGCAATTCCCTGTGGTGTTTTAAAGACCAGAAAAAGAAAAAGATTACATTTACTACAGATGAGGTATAAAATCTCTTAGAGGCTGCACCTTGCAGAAAGTAGAGTTTCTTTTTTCTCTTAAGAAGAGAGGATATCTTAAAAATCTGAATTAATAAGATTGCCTATCTCTATTGGGTAAAATCACTGGATAAATATCCAAACTATGATTCCAAATAATTTGTACTTTTCAGGTAAAAAACGCATGTAATTAGTTTACAAATAAAGAAACTATAATATGGAGACGTCTCATATAAATTTCGGAAAATATGAATTTTTATTGAATTTTATATGAACTTAGTATAAGAGTGTGAATATGTTCTTTGAAGAGCAGGATTTGACTTTTGGCCCATTATAATTATGTTTTCCATTGACATGTTCTCTGAAACTGTTTAAATATGCAGTAGTTAGAAGGTGCAATCTGTTGCCAGGAGGAAAATACAATTATTAGACAATAATGCAGAGACACAAAATTCAGAATATGATGCAGAAAGGTTCTTCTCTCTTTGGATCCCCATTGGGACCATCTGGACAACAATTTATCTGTTGCTTACAAAAATCATTTTACCAGGGCTGCTACTCTTATTTCTTCCTAATTCTTTCATATGCCACCCAACATATATATGCTTCTTGGTTTTCCCTCACCTCATCTCACTGCTGTGGGTAATTTTCAGTAATTTTCTTTCATCTGGTTTTCTCCTTAATATAGTTAAGAGATTTCTATAGGTTCTTAAGTTTTCTTCAACATTATCCCTTTATAAGAAAACTGTTTTTTTTTTGTTTCTTTTTTGCTAATATATGGTCTTTCTTATGCCATGAATCTAATGCAAATATTTCTATAATCCAGGCTGTGCATGACCCTTAAATTGGAGTGTGGGAAGAGGGAAGATAGGGATAGAGAAAAATACAAAAGAACTATAACCTTCTCTATCATGAAGTTTAATATTAGCACTGATTACAGTGCAACTCATCCAATATGATGGAGAGGCTATAGAACAATTGTTTCTCCCTTATACCAATCATAGTATATTGCTTTTCATGACTACAATATATTATTATTTCAGCTACTTGAGAATATAGTAATGTTAAGCAGTTACCAAACTAAAGTAATATCCTCTTTGATAAAACCAGCAATTTATAAGTACATTGTGTTCAACAGGCATCTCCTAAACCTTCTGACACAGAAGTTAGGTTCAGATTGAATGCTATCACTTGAGAGCAGTGAATAGAACATTTATTGATTCCTGGATTTGTCTTTTTCCATGCTCTTATGGTTGTTCATTAGTCAAGAAAAAAGAAGATGAGTATTTGAAATCTTGGAGGTCTGAAGCAATATATTTTCTAGAACAAATGAAATAGTTAGTTTTTGATTTATTTCAACCAAGAGTCATGGAGCCAAACTAGACAAGCAACTAAGTAAAGACTTAAAATAATATATTCACATGTTGTTTTGTATAAATGAAGATCTAAAGGAAAAAAAAAACAATAAAGCATACATCAGTAACATTGATTTATTTTTAAAACAAGGAGATAGAAGGGATTAAGTGATTCACCTTATCTACGTGAGAAAGAAAAGTCATCTTAATCACAAGGTGAAAAATTCATGGTTGGACAGCTTTCAAAGTATATACAGAAACCTACTGGATATCCTAAACAAAGAAGATAGAGATATTTGTTAATTACACATAAGGGAATATTTGAAGTAAATCCAGAGTATAAATATGAGAAATATCAATTTGTATTGAGGGAGTTTTAAATTGCTTGAAAATGAAGTACCAAATGGACAGTGTGTGGAGTATTAGGAAACGTGCATTGGAAAAACAAGTATGATGAGATAGAGAGAAAGAGAGACATAAAGAGAAAGAGAGAAGAAGGGGGGAGAGAGAGAGAGAATAGAGATCTTGTAGGAGTCAGAGCAGTATGAACTTTGAATTTTTTTATTTTTTATACTGTTGCTGTTGTTGATGATGGTGGTGAGGACTGGTTGCAGTAGAACCATTTGCCTAAACGAGTTGTTGATGGAGAAAGAAGAGTGGTGCTGCTGTGACTGATGTTGGCAGGGGAAACTATTAAATCTCCTCTCTGCAGCTTGGTCATTTCTTTGCCCACATCCGTATCACCACCCCACAAAAACTCCCACTGACTGTCCCAGAAATATCACCTCAGAAATGCTATACTTCCACAGGGCACATTTAAAGACACTCTACAGAGTAAAACCATGTTCAGATTTCCCTTTTCAATTGGAGGAAATGAATTAAGGAGGTAAAAAGGAGAATTTAGGGGAGTGAAAAACCCAGTTATTTTGTTAAAGAAATTCCAAGGAAAATTACTAATGACTTAAACAATAAAACAGTGGAATCAAGGGTAGAAAGAAAAAGATAGATCATAAGCAATATGGCATGGAATTTGTGATTTTTAGTTAATGCTGGTAAACTTTTTGCCAATGCTGGTAAACTTGATGAACAAGAACTGTATGGAAGATTCTAGGCTGACTTTGAGGTTCCTAACTTTAGGTGAATGGTAGTGTTACTAACTTGCTTTTCCTATATAGCTATTTGCTATTTCCTAAAATAGCAAATAGCATTTCCATTTGCTATTTTTCTGCCAAGAAAAATAACAATTCAGTTTACAGAATGCAACCGGATTTCCATTTTTAATTTAATTTAATTTTATTTTATTTTGCTTTATTTTATTGCCTGGAATACATAAAGAATGTTTCTTCCTATTGAGCAGAAACTATTCACCACAGACTCTAAAAAGATTGCCAGGAGGCATTTGTGTATTTAATGTTCCTTCAGTTCAAATATACTTAATCATAATTAAATTCAGTTGAATGGCTTTTAAAAGAAGTTAGTTGTTACTATGATTGGCAGTTTTCTGTGCCTTTGACAACATCTAATGAAATATGCCTTGGTGGTGTGCAACATTGACATATGCTAAAATTTATCTTCTATGATCTCTAACTAATGTAATGTGATTATGTTGAATCTTCTGTTTTCAGGAAGGCATGTTATTACTTCCCATTATCTAAATAAGAATGATAAATGTTCAAGATTTTCATTAAATATAAACAATCTTGGAATTAGTATTCTTCAACTGCTTTTTTTTAAATGGGAGTGAGTATTGTTTTGCAGGAGGAAATAAACTGAGACGAGCAATTCATCACATTTTTTCCTCAAAAGAAGTATTAAATCATTATATAACAGATGTTTCAGACTTATAAAGAGGAGAAGGAAGATAGTGAGAAAGTGATACTGCAGACATTATTTTGGGTCATAAGCCTGTAACTTGCTGGTCACCACTGGATGACAACCTTGAATGTTATGTAGTCACTAGTTTTCTAGTTCTCTTCTGATGGATTGGGAATTGGCATAATTCACACTTTCCAGCATTTCAAAAAATACATAAAAACATAAATATTTTTAAATAAATTTCACTGTATTTAAAATTGAGCTGAAAATAACTCTCTTATATTAGATTTGAGTTCCAATGCTGGATAGTCATTAATTAATAGCTTTCCTTACAACATCTAATAAAACCTGACCTAGGCTTTTTGTATGCCTCATTCTGATCAGGCTTGGGATAAGAGAATTTAGAAGAAAAAATGAGTAACAAGTTTCTTTCATAAGAAGCACTAGTACATACATTGATTTATTAATTAATCTATACATTAAGCCACTTTCAGCACTATATCAGTTGTTCTTCACTGGGAAGGATTTAACCTCCTCATCCCAAATCAAGGACATTTTTGATCATCACAACTGAAGAAGGGAGGCATCTAGGGGACAAAGTATAAGGATGCTAAAATGTTATGCATTCTACAGTGCACAGGACAGCCTCCACAGCAAACATTTATCCAACCAAAATATTAATGGAGCCATTACAGAGAAATCTGGTTCTATCTGCCTCAAATGTCTACTTTTAAAGAAGGTATTGTGGTGTCAGTGAAAAATACAGAATGTGGAGTGATGCATAGTTCATAGTTATATGATGTTTTGCAAGTTTTAAATTATCTGTTGCTTTGGTCTCTTATGTATGTGTATGTGTGATAGAGAGCAAGAGTGACTGAGAACATTTACTACAATACTGGGTAGTTTTGTGAAGTTTAAATGAAGAAAAATATGTAAAACATTTAGAAGAGTAGTTGGCACATGTTTTAGGTATTTTTCCTCCATATTTCATTTCAATTACTCAATTTTTAGATGGTCCTCACTATGTTTCTATACATTGATCAAAATACCATGCCCTTATTTTATAGAAATTTATCATAATATTTTTATACTTGTGATTCTATATTTTATGTAACTTTCCCCTTTAAATTATAAACTCCAATATTATAGAGTCTTTGCTTATTTTTCTATTTTTTTGCCAAATATCTAGCATATGCTGTACAACTGCAGGTGCATAACAAATATTTGCTAAATTCAAGATTTGATAAATAATTGATTAATTGTTAAAACCATAGAATAAGAGAAAGAAGTTGAAAGGGGAAGAAAATGAGGGAGAAAGAGCATAGAAAGATTAGTCAATAACAAATCTCTTTTAAACTTTTAGGTTTTGTAAAAATAAATCTGGCCTGGGTATCTGAAGTCTTTAATAGTAGTTCTAGTTTAGATCTGTAGCAATTTTATGACTCAAGGCAAGTTTCAACACCTCTTTTTCCCATCTAAAATTTGCAGACTAAACTCTGATATTTTTTTTCCCCAATCAAATAATAGATTAGGCAAAGTAGTTTCTTGTTCCACATGTAAGGAGTTTGTAAGTTGCCACACATCATAAGACAAAAAAAAAAAAAGGCTGAACAGACTAAAAAGTCAATTCTTCTAGGACTATTGGTAGAGATGAGGAAGTGGTAAAGTATAACCCCCCAAATTGGAGACAGCTAATACAGAAAGTGAAGGTTTACCAGAGCAGGGACTCAGGAGCAGAAACTGCTAGGGAATCAGTGTCAGGGTGGGAAAACTTGTACCATAATTGACCAGTTGCTGGAGACTTGGTGTGGATAAGTCTGAGAGTTAAAAGCTTCCAATGATACTCTTTCAATAGAGGAAGGCTAACCTGCTGATATATTACCAGAGCTTAACTGATCTGGAGAAAGGGAAATACCCAACTCTAGCCCAAACTAGCCACCCTGTCCCACCTAAGGGGTAGAGTGGGGGAGAAAATAACTGAGAAACACTGGTGAAGTTGATATTTCAGAGGCATAATGTCACTAGACACTGAGACAAAAAAATCACAGGACTGTGGAACACTTCCTTTTTACCCCCACATCGTACCTTTACATTACTAAAGTTCTATGTACAGCAGTTCCGTTTACCTATCATATCCTTCTCTCAAGAAAGCATTTCAAAGTAAAAACAAGCAAACAAAAAACCCAAAACAACACAATTTGAAGAGACAGGGCAAGTATCAGAATATGATATGGTAGGGGTGTTGTAAATACCAGACTATGATTAATAGACTAAGGGCTCTGATGGATAAAGTAGACAGAATAAAAGAGAGAAATGCTCAGTAAGAACCAGAAAGAAATGCTAGAAATAAAAAACCCTGTAAGAAAGATGTAGAATGCTTTTGATGTGCTTATTAGTAGATTGGATACTACTGAGGAGGGAATCTCTGAGCTTGAGAATATGACAATACAAATTCCTTACAGTAAAAAGCAATGGAGAAAGACAAAATAAAAACAATAAAATATTGAAGAATAGTAGACAACTTTGAAAGTGTAGCAAAAAGAGAAAGAAGCAGAAGAAATATTTGAAACAATAGTGACTGAAATTCTCCCCAAATAAATGTCAGACTCCACACTACAGGTCTAAGAAATTCAGAGAACACTAAGCAGTATAAATGCTTCTGTCCTTGGCAAAATCCTACATCTGGTCATATCATTTTCACACTTCAGAACATCAAAAATAAAATAAAGAAAAATCCTGAAAGGAGACAAAGGAATAAAATACATTAACTACAGAAGAGCAAAGATAAGAATTATATCTGACTTTTTAGAAATCATGCAAGCAAGAAGAGAGTACAGTGAAATATTTAATGTGTTGAGAGAAAGAAAAAAACCCTCTGCAATTCTGCAATTTGTCCTCAAAAGTAGAGGAAAAATAACTTTCTCAAACAAAAATTGTGAGAACTTGTTGCCAGTGGACCTGAACTACAAGAAATGCTAAAAGACTTATTTTAGTCAGAAGGAAAACGTTGTAGGTGTGATGCTTAATTCTACATAAAAGAAAGGAGAATCATGAAGAAAGACTATAACAACTTTTATTTTTCTTATTAATTTATCTGATAACAATTTGTTCAAGAATAAAAGCAGCAGTGTATTTTATTTATGTATATTTTATATATGCTTATACATTACTTATATATAAGTAAAATGAATAGCAGCATTGATACTTGAGATAGGAGGGAAGAGTAAGGATTATTTTGTTAATATAAGGTACTCATAATACCCATGAAGAGGTATAGTTTTATCTAAAGTAGACTTAGACTATATATGTAAATAGAGTTGCAACTCTAGGGCAACTACTAAAAGGAATGAAAAAAAAGTATAACTTAAATGTTAAGAAAGAAAATGGGATCAAATAATAATACTCAAAAACCACCAGAAAAAGAGTAGAGGACAAAAATAGGAAGAATAGCAAGGAAAATAAATAGAAAACAATAACAAATATGGTAGATATTAATCCTTATCAGTATATTAAGTATGTCAATATCAGGATTAATAACTATATCAGTAATCACTGTGAATGCCAATGATTTAAATGCACTGATTGAGGAAAAACAGAGTTCGTCACAGTGGATCAAAAAACAAGAGCCAGCTATATGTTGCCTATTTCAGGAAGTCCACTTTAATTATAAACACACATATATTAGAAGTTAATGGATGGAGGAAAATATACCAAGTTAACACCAGTCATCAGAAAGTAGAAGTGTATTAATTTCAGGTAGAGCAGACCTCAGAACAAGGAAAGCTAACAGGCCTAAAGAAGGGAGTAGCATAGTGATGCATGGAACAATTCTCCAGAATGACATAACAGCCTTGGATGTGCATGTGCCTTACAATAGAATGTCAAAGTATTAGAGGGAAAAACTGATAAAGCTGTGATGAGAATTAAATGAATCTGCTATCATAGTTGGTGAGTATCAGAAATGGGCAGGTCCAGAAAAATGAAAATCAGTAAGGATGTAGTTAAACTCAACAGTGCCATCAGTCAACTGGATATAACGGACAGCTGTAGACTGCTTCACCCAACAAGAGCTGAGAACACATTCTTCTTAAGCTCACATGGAACATTCGCCAAGATAGAACACATTCTGGGCTATGAAACATACCCCTATAGACTTCAGAAATAGAAATCATACCATATTGGCTCTCAGACCAAACTAAAATTAAACGACAAATTGATAATAGGAAGAAAACCTCCAAATACATAAAGATTAAATGTACACTTGTAAATAACATATGATTTAAGAAAATATCTCAAGTTAAATTTAAAAAATATTTTATGCTCATGAAAATGGAAATAGGACTTATCAAAATTTGTAGGATGTGGTGAAAGCAGTGCTTAGAGGGAAATTTATAGTCTTGAATGCATATATTCAAGAAAAATCTAAAGTCAATAATTTGTTTCCACCTTAGGAAACTAGGGGGGAAAAGAGCAAATTATATTCAAAACAAGTATAAGAAAAGAGATAATAATTAGAGCAGATATCAATGAAATTGAAGACAGGAAGTAAAGTCAGTGAAACCCAAAGATGGTTCTTTGAAAAGATCAGTAAAATTGATGATCTTTAGCTAAGTTAACTAATAAAAAAAAAGAGGACACAAATTACTAAGATCAGAAGTGAAAGGAGAGATGCCACTACTGATCACACGAACATTAATAGAATAAAAAAGGAATACCGTGACCAACTCTCTGGCCACAAATTTGATTATCTAGGTGAAATGGACCAATTCCTTGAAAGACACCATTTGCCAAAAGTCACACATGACAAAATAGATAATCTGAATAGACCCGTGCATCACTTGTAGATGGTCTAGCAGAAGTGACAAAATGTGGTTTCCAAAATTTACTGTGCCCCATCACAGACGAGTCATACGACCCATGTGAGTAAGTGATTATTCACATTGTAGAACCCTTGTAAGGCCCTTTCTTCTGCCAAATAGGTTATAGTCATGATGTTCATAAAAGTGGTGGTACCAAACATCAGAAGAAACTTGTTATTTTTAATGCTGAAATGCCTTTTGAGATGTCCTATAACTTAAAAAAATGGTTAACACATTTAAAAAAAATTATTGCAAGAGACATCGTATGGAAACACTTTTCCGGTGTTGAGAAATAGGGAAGAAAATATTTTCCTCAACACTCAGAGTGACCACTGCCTGATGCCAGTGGCCAATACGGCCAATACTGAGATCTCAGTGATGTTACTTGTGCAGCTTCTAGTTACTTTTTCCTTCTAGATCTTTACTGGAATCTGTTCCTCTTTTTCTCTTTCTTTCTTCTTTCCTTTTTTTCTTTATAGCCACCCACAGGTCTGCAAACAAAACTCTGCTTCATTCATGCAAAAGTTGGAATTCTAAGGATAACGTCACCAGAGCTAAAAGTCTCTGGAATCAGGAGGCCATGTAAGCAATGGAATCAGAGACTCAAAGTAGTCCCTATCATCTAAAACTTAATTTAAACAAACAAAGAAACAAAAGAAAACAATTATCATGGCCTGTAAAATACATTTTTTTAAAATATTGAGGTAAGAATATATCAAAACAGTAAGTGATAATGTCTTGCAGATTAGAGCACATAATGCTTTATTATGTTTTTTAAGATTTTATTTATTTATTTGAGAGAGAGAGAGAGAGAGAGAGAGAGAGAACAAGAGAACAAGCAGGGGAGCAGGAGAGGGAGAGCAAGCAGCCTGATGCAGGGCTCCATTCCGGGACCCCGGGATTGTGACCTGAGCTGAAGGCAGATGCTAAACTGACTGAGCCACCCAGGTGTTCCCACATAATGCTCTAAAAGAGAGAGAAAATGAGAAGGAACCTGGTTTTGGAAATAAAGAAGGTAATTAAACAGGAAGATGGCATGCCAAATGTACCTATTTGTCACACAGGATCATGAGACAATGGACTTCTCATCTTGGAACCACATTCCAATAAGTTTTAGGGAAGACAGAGCTGTGATGTGGATGAAACAGGTTTATAGAGAAGTGCCTGGTGTTCTGTTTTATTTTTTTAAAAAGATGTTATTTATTTATTCATGAGAGACACACAGAGAGAGAGAGGCAGAGACACAGGCAGAGGAGAAGCAGGCTCCATGCAGGGAGCCTCACGTGGGACTTGACCCCAGGTCTCCAGGATCACGCCCTGGGCTGAAGGTGGCACTAAACCGCTGAGCCCCCCGGGCTGCCCTACTGTCCTGTTTTAGTACAGGATAAAGTTATTCCAGAGAGAGCTAGGGCTTTATAATACTGAATTTGAGAGGACTCTCAGGATTCCTTATCTTCAATGCATGTGAACATTCTCTGTTCATTTCATCTACAGAAAGCATGTCAATGACTCTAGATCTCAGATCCAGGGCATGTGGGGGTTAACAATCAGAAACTCTGGTTACCAAAAATGTATCTCTGCTCATTTTATTAATCCAGCATAATGTTGTGGTAAAATAAAACAACATGCTCACAACATCTTGCAGATTTTATATCAAGAGGTGGAATTTATTTCCCCATGCCTTGAATAAGAGCTGGTCTTAGGCCTTGCATGGACCAATACAGTGTGGTAGATGTCACTCAAATTTCAAAACCAGATCTGAAGATTCCCTGCATCTGGGGCTTTCTATCTCTCCAAACTGACAATCATGCTGTGGATAAGACTAGGATGAAAGACCACGTAGGGAGGGAGGCCCATTAATCTCAGCCACTCAGCTGTCCTGAGATCCCAGACATGTTGGGCAAGGCCATCTCAGACCATCCTACTATAGCTAAGCTGGCTAAATATACATAAATGAGCCAGGGTGAGACCAGCAACGGAACTGCCCTGTTAACTTACAGAATCACAAAAAAAAAAAAAAAAAAAAAAAAAAAAAA
Source organism: Canis lupus familiaris (assembly GCF_011100685.1). Classification (NCBI taxonomy): domain Eukaryota; kingdom Metazoa; phylum Chordata; class Mammalia; order Carnivora; family Canidae; genus Canis; species Canis lupus. The sequence goes on along the minus strand of NC_049226.1, from coordinate 87,901,443 downwards.
AATCCTAAACTCTTGTCATTTTAACACAGTTATGAAATACATTTATATAGATAAAAATAGATGAATTTTCAAAGATAGCCTAACAAAATATTTTAAGGTAAGGAAAAAATAGAAGAGTATTCTAACAAGGTAATATGAAGGCAAAAATACTGTTGGTCCCTGGTTTTATAAGTCCTTTTCCTTATTGGCTAGAAAAAGAGAAAAATGTATACCATCAAAATGCAACTTGGGACAAGATTTTGACAGAAAGGTTTGGATTAGAAATGAAATGTACAATCACAGTATGCATGCATATTCATATGCTTGTCATAACATAAATGTATAGAGATAGCTATTTTTTAACATATAAATATAGGGTGTTTTGACAGATGTGACGGATGTATACATATATATCTATTGCTATCAGTGTTTTTAAAACTAGTGTGATGGATGCTTATTTGCTGCATTTCATTATTTTTTAGTCATAGTATACCCAAAGAACAACTGCATCTCATTTTTAAAATAAGCAAACCATTTTGCTTTCCTGTTAACCTCTGACAGTGCAAAGTAAAATGATTCATTAAATACACACTTTATGATTATTTATGAGATGCTAACTAGGTGTGTGATGTGCTAATTATTAAGAAAACTCACATTTGGAACAACTCCACGTGTCTCTCTAATTCCTCCGTTTCTCCCCCAGGTGTAGTTGGTCTCCCTCTGGAAGAACACTAGGGTGTTGTACTGTGTCTTCACTGCACTGAAAGATGTTCAAGAATAAAATTCAAAAAGCCATTATACATTTTAGTTAAATTAGATGGTAAGAAGGGTAAGATAGTTAAAAATAAGATAACGTATAACGTGGCAGGGAATTAAACATTCATAACATATTTTAGTTAGGTTTTTGTTTTGTTTTGTTTTGTTTTAGTTCAGTGTAAAAGTGTGACCATAAGGTTATAAAAAAGATAAAAGAGGGGCTCCTGGGTCGTTCAGTTGGCTAAACATCTGCCTTCAGCCTCAGGTCATGCTCCTGGGGTCCTGGGATCCAGCCCCACAGTGGGCTCTCTGCTCAGCGGGGGGCCTTCTTCTCCCTCTCCTTCTGCCCGCTGCTCTGCCTGTATGTGCTTTCTCTGTCAAATAAATAAAATATTTTAAAAATTAAAAAAAAATAAAAAGGTAAAAAAGAAAAAAGACAAGAATATGATATATCAACATCTTTCTGGTAGCAAGGCAATTATTTTTTAATTTATCTTTCTCTTCATTTAATTTTTCCAAATAGGCATTTTTAATTAAGGACATAGCTAGTTTATGAGTTGAGAAAATATGTAAATTTTTTTAAAAGCTTTGCAAAAAACTATACATTGCTTTATTATTGATAATAATAACATTAGAAACATAACATCATTTGCGATGTACCTGGAAATTTGCCCAGATCTTTATTATCTCATATGATTATCTGAATCCTATGAGTTTGGTGAAATTTCAATGACTTCCTAGCCAGTTCACCTGTCTCTACTCTTGACCCTCTGCAATCATTTTCATATTTAATCTTTCTGACACTACAATCCAATTGTGTCATTCTTAAAATGCTTAGTTTCTTCCCATTTTTCTCAGAATTAAGATAAAACCCCTAACAGTAGCCTCCAGAGTTAGGTTTGGTCTAGGTTCTATAGATCTTCCCAGTCTTACCTTTGACAGTGAATTTTCTTGCTTTCTTCATTATAACCATCTTGGCTTCCTTCAATCCCTGGGTAGTTCCCTACATCTTGCTGCTTCACAGTATGCTTACACCTGTTTCCCTCCACTGGAAATTCCTTTATCCATCTTTGTCTACCTGAAGCTTTTTCATTATTTAGATCTCAACTAAGCTATAATTTTCCTAAATGCACCAAGATTTTCCTGACTTTATAAAATTCCTATTGAATTCATGTTCATAGCCTCCAATAATTCAATTCTTAATGTTAATAGCTTTGGAAATTTTAAACTTATTGCTCTGATTACTTAATTAATGTTTATCTACCATATTCACCGTAAACTTCATGAAGCCAGGATATTGTTTGCTTTTATTCATGACCTTGTCCTCAGTGACTAACAAACTATTTAGAAAGTGATAGAATGAACAAATATTTGTTGAGTAAGTGCATAAAATAAGTCAAAGAATAAACTAAATAATGAATACTGCTTTATAGTTGGAGAGCAGTATATTTGAAGCAATTAGCATAAGTCTTCTTATCCTTGTCTTTTCACAAAATAGAAGAATGTAAATAGCATCTAATCGAAACAGATATCTTTAGTTGATACCACTACTATTTTTGTTTTGTTTTTCTAAGTTGGGTATTTTATGGAAAATATCAGTTAAGAGAGTTAGAGAGGATCTTGGTAGAAGTGTGGGAGGTAAATACAGATACAAACAAAAAGAATGGTCAATAACATATGTGTTATGGATTTTTTTCCTTAAAGTTAGGGCTAACCAAAGTCTATGTTTCTCTAGGTAATGAAATATAAAACAAAAGTGGTTTGGGAATAAAAATTTGAGGCAGGTATACTGACAGCAGTTTTCATTGAGAAATATATTATTTTAGATTCAAGAACTTATTGTGTAAATATGAGACATAGTCCAAATGGTTAATACAAAACAATTGTCCTACTAAGATTGTACCAGAGAAATAAAAAACAAAACTAAACTAAAAAAACAAAAACAAAAACAAAAACAAAAAAGGTCATGGATAGGAAATAAAGCACTATTATTCCCTGTTTCTTGTATTCTCAGAATACTTTGATGAACCCTTTCAGGGAAACCAAACTAATCCCTCACCATCTCTGACTGTGTTTACAAATCTCTCTATTTCTTTGATTTGAGATGTCACCAACCAAAGATTTGACTGAATCAACCCATTGTCTCATAGTATTAACCTGTCTGTTCAGTAAATTATCGAACAGCTTAAATTATGTATTTCTCTGGTAGAATGTATCATAGGGGCTAGAAAAATTTAAGATAGAAAAAAACTTACATTCATCATGGACTTTAACTGGCAACAGAATCTAGGAAGAGGTTTTTGTTTGTTTTTTGTTTTCAAGTTTTTCATGCTTAATTTTGCCTTCACCATTGATGGTCTTGGAGGTACTGCTTTGATGCTTTCTCACTCAAACTCTACGTCAGTTGAAAAATAATAAAGAGGATGACTGTCAGCTTCACCTGCAAGAAAGTGGTGCCTAGGAGAAAAGAAGATGAGGTGTGAGATAATATTGAATGTTTGAAACACGTAAGCCAATGGAGATAACGTAGCTATTTTAAAAAGACATAGCAATACTCCGAGTAAAGTTAGTAGGTAGAAAAGTGTGGAAGAGACTATCTGAAGGTGCTGTGACTGACTGTCATGGAAATAATTGGTGAGCAAGAAAGGATAATTGTAACTAGGCATAGACTCCTGTCCAGGAGAAAATGGCCCATTACTGAAACAGATGCATTTACATAGGTATGGGAAGAACCAAGATTTGATAAGCTTCATTTATCTGAAATGGTCAGCCAGGTGGGTTGATAGCAGTTCCCAGGTGGATTTTGAAAGCAAGTATTCTGAGGTCCAATTGCCAAGTCAGTTCCATGCTTTCCTGCAGTTGCCTTGGGCAATTATTAAGCCTCTCATGCTTCAATTTCCTCATCTGTAAAATGGAGACAATAGTATAACAATGTTTAAGTAATAGAGTTTTTGAAGAGGGTATATTAGGTAATGTTTGTAAAAAATATGTATTCATGATTATCATAGTTTGTGCCTCTAGTAGAAGCTGGTAAGTCTCATCCAGATGCTCTTTGCACCTGCTATTCTAGAACAAGTGATATGCAATTTCTGCTGAGGTCTTTATATGTCCCAAGAAAATGACTGGCTCTGAGGAGCAGTCTTCAGTTCATGACTTGAGAGGATTCATGATTTAGTACCCCATTTTGCCTCTCTGTTTAGCCAGATGCTAAAAAGGCCTCACATAAGTCCCCAGTGGATCTGAACCCCAGTCTCCCACAACAATTGCCTTCTCATCATTAATATACCCTACATTGGCTTCCTGCCCTTCCCCATATAACTTTTACACTCTCTTTTTAGACCTTCCTGAAATTGTTTCCCAAGGAGACCTCTGTTCTCAAATACTTGTCTCAAACACCGGTTAATGGTGGACATGAAAATTTCCCAAAACCATTCAGACATATAAGAGTTACTTGAAACACTCATTTAATGGACCACTCTAGACATGCAGTTAAAGCATGTGCAATCATGAGTATGTAATAACCAGAAATCCAGATATTACCATTTACCTGATTGCTTGTTTAAATAGGCAAACAGGTCATTGTCTGATGCTGTTAAGTAAAAATATTCTGGAAGTCCAGAAGAGACAAGTAATTCTGACTAGGTGCTACTGAAGGAACAAAGAAAAAAGTGTTAAAGATGACTAGAAATTTGTAAAGAAAGGAAGATTGAGAAGTGAGATCCAAAAAGAGTTAATAGCATATACATAGACCTAGGGTTTTGAAAGCTTATGTAGGAGTATGGTGAAGCTAGAACACGAGCACATGCGCTGAAGTAAAAAGAGATTAGTCTGGAGAAATGGATAAGTGTGTCCTAAGTTCATGCTAAGGCAGCATATATCAAATATTAATACACATCCCGCACTTGGAGGGATGCACATTTTAGCATTATTCATAATAGCCAACACATAGAAAAAATGGAAGTGTTCATCTTTCGATGAATAGATAAACAAACAAAAAACTGTGATACAAACACACACACACACATACAGAGGAATATTATTCAGCTATAAAAATAGTAGGAGATCCTGCCATCTGCAACCACATGGATGGACTCTGAGGGCATTGTGCTGGGTGAAATATGTCAAAGAAACATGAATACAGTATTATCTCACTTACATGAGGAGCCTATAAAAGTGGAACTCAGAAATAGTAGATTGGTGATTACCATGGGCTGGGAGTGTGGGAGGTAGACTGAAATGAAGACATGTTGGTTAAAGGTATGAATTTCCAGTTACAAGATGAATAAATTCTGGGGATCTAATGTAGAGCACGGTGACTGAAAATAACTATATTGAATACTTGAAAGTTGCTGAGAATACATCTTACATGTTTTCAACCACCAACAACCACCACAACAAATATTAATTAGCTATGTGAAATGATGGATGTATTACTTGATCTTATTGAAGTAATTACCTTGCAATATATAAGTGAATCAACTGATCATGTTGTACACCTTAAACGTATACAATGTTAATATATCAATTGCATCTCAATAAAGCTGGACAAATTTCTAAAAAGAAACAAGCCCTGTAGGGCTTGATAGAACACATATTGCTAGGCTACAACACCAGAAATTCTGATACAGTAAATTGAGAATTTACATTTTTTAGCAAATCTTTGATTGATGCTGATGTTCTTGGTCCAAGGACAACACTTTGAGAATCACTGTGCTCGAGTAATATTTTGCATTTTATCCTGAAGGTATTGATACTGACAGATGTTAATTTTAATCATGTTCTCCGGAGCATATAGATTATTTCTAATCCTTCTTTTACCATATCTTCAAGATTTTGAAAACTGCTTTCACATGACAGCTAAGTCCACTTTTATCCAGGATAAATTTAGCTCATTCCATGGAATATTCTTAGAGCCTATGGCTATCAAAACACTTACTACCCTGAGGATGCCCTAGTTTGTTTTAAAATGTGACTAAATATAGTGCCAGAAACATAACCTGCTATTTTGCATGTGATATGGCCAGGGAGATTGTGGGGAGAAGTTTGCCTTTAGACAGACCATATGCTCTTACTGATGTTGCCTAAATGTGTATTATCTGATTTAGCAAGAACAAACCTCTATTTAACATTGTGCTTGTTTCCACAAAAACCCTGGGGATTTCCTTCTGTAGAAGAGTACTTGATGGCAATTAGGAGGTGAACAAGTAGCTTTTATATTTATGATAACAAATGGTTTTGTTTACTTCTATATTTTCAGCATTGAAAGAAATGCTTGGCACATAGAAGGTGCCCAAGAAATATTTGCTAAGTGAATTTTTAAATGAATGTTGGGCCTTATCTCACATGTTTGTAAATTTCATCAGGGTATTTAAACAGTGTATCAAAATTAGGCATTTCTCCTTCTTACTGATGCTACAAGGAATGACTTCATTGGAAGTCTCCTTTCTTCCTTCCCCCTTTATCAGCTTCCTACCCATGCAGATGCTTCTACACAGTACTACAAGGATTTTGGTCTCCATGTTTCTTGAATGATAACATGAGAATCATAAAAATAATGAGAATTTGGTAGTAATCTCAAGTATTCTGTTAAATGTATTGAAATGTTAATGATTTAGATCAATAATCTGACATCTCCAAAATTTCCTCCTTGGCCCTGAATATAGACCCTAAGTAAAATGAATATGGTAAGAATATGAAAGTCAATCAGAGAAACACAATTATCATATGGTTTCACTCATATGTGGAATTTAAGAAACAAAATGGCATCATAGGGGAAGGGAGGAGAAAACAAAATAAGACTGTGAGAAGAAGACAAACCATTAGAGACTCTTAACTATAAGAAACAAACTGAGGGTCACTGGAGGGGAGGGGTGGGGGATGGGGTGACTGAGTAATGGGTATTAAGGATAGCATGTGATGAGATGAGCACTGGGTGCTATATAAGACTGATGAATCATTGAACTCTACATCTGAAACTAATGATACACTATATGTTAACTAATGGAATTCAAATAAAATAACTTATTTTTAAAAAGAATATGAAAGTAAAGAACCAGCATTACATACCATTCTCTTGTGTTAGTCTTAAAAATCACTTTTAGGGGTGCCTGGGTGACTTAGTCGATCAAGCATCTCCCTCCAGCTCATGACCTGAGGGTCCTGGGATGGAGCCCTTCATCTAGCTCTCTGCTTAGTGGGAAGTCGGCTTCTCCCTCTGCCTCTGCCTGCCTCTGCTCTGCCTGCTTGTGCTCTCTCTTTCTCTGTCCGTCAAATAAATAAATAAAATATTTTTTAAAAATAAAAATCACTTTGATTTTTTCACAGAGATCGTGAAGAAGGTATTTCTATTTCCGTAACCTTAACAAAGAAACTGTGGCTGAGAAACATTAGGTAGAAAAGTCACAATCATGTAGCAATGAAATGGAGGATCTGAATGGAAAGAAGAAGGAAATTAAAGATGCGTTTTCATCATCTGTCTCAACTAGTATAGACAGACCCTTGGTATAAAAGGTTATGAATAGCTATAAAGTAGCAGACGAGAATATGAATATTAAATTAATGAGTGTGTTAGTAGAAGACCCTCTACCTTTATTAAAAATACTGTGTGAATAAAGACCGTTGTTAAAATTTTAAGAACAATATTTTTTAGACTTTATTATAGGCTTGGTAGTCAGCTAGAGACTCAGAAAAAGATGAATACAGTTAGTTACACTAGAAGAATAGAGAGATCATACCCATAAAAAAATTCAATATTTTAAGTGAAACAAAAAGCTGAAATGAACTCCAAAAGTAGAAGTTGGAAGGTGGGCAGGGAAATATCGTTAGAATTCTTAGAAAGTATTATATATATTGTTTATAGTATATATAATATACATGCAATTTAAAAAAATATTTTATTATTCATGTGACACACAGAGAGAGGCAGAGACACAGGCAGAGGGAGAAGCAGGCTTCCTGTGGGGAGCCCAATGTGGGACTCGATCCCAGGATCCTGGGATCATGCCCTGAGCCAAAGGCAGACCTTCAACCACTGAGCCCCCCAGGTATCCCAATACACATGTTATTGATAGTAATGCATGAATGTAATCAGTAATTCTGAACTTAATAGTGAATGAGAAAATTAGTGATTTTAAATGGAGCAGTGAGGAATTCATCCAGAACTCCAAGAGGCTAATATGTGTTTAAATGCAAAGAAAGAAAGAAAGAAAGAAAGAAAGAAAGAAAGAAAGAAAGAAAGAAAGAAAAAAGAAAAAGAAAGAAAGAAAGAAAGAAAGAAAGAAAGAAAGAAAGAAAGAAAGAAAGAGAAAGAAAGAAAGAAATAAAGAAAGAAAGGAAGGAAGAGAAAGAAAGAAGAAAGAAAGAAAGAAAGAAAGAAGAAAGAAAGAAAGAAAGAAAGAAAGAAAGAAAGAAAGAAAAAAGAAAGAAAGAAAGAAAGAAGAAAGAAAGAAAGAAAGAAAGAAAGAAAGAAAGAAAGAAAGAAAGAAAGAAAGAAAGAAAGAAAGAAAGTTTGGTGCAATGGAGAAAAGATTATAAACTCCAAGGAAGGTATTTCGGAAAGAGAAAATGGAGGGAAGGGTATAGAAAACATTTAAGGGCAGATTTAAGTTTGTGTTTCCACAATTGAAAGAAGGCATTGGTCCTTAGCTCTAAAAGGCCGAATCCAGCACAGCATGAATAAGAATAAATCATAACTTAGGCACACCCTACTGAAAGTACAGATCAATGAAGATCTATGTTAAAATATTCAGAACATGTGGGGTAGATGATTATAGAGTCGGGTTAAGTAGACTGACAACAAACTTCTCCTCAACAATAACAAATACCAGGAAATAACAGAATAATGTTTTTAGAGCTGGGGAAAATAAGGTACATATTCGTTTCCTTTGCCCTTAATTTTGAAAGATTAATTAATTTTCAGAATTGTGTAAAAGGGATCCATCCAGAAATCCACACTGAAAGAACATTAAATGATGCATGTAAATGAAAAGGGAATCTGGAAGGAAGTCAGAGAGGTTATGAAAAAGTTGATCAGAGCTAAATACATTTATGCTTTTTATGTTTAAGAGAAGTTTAAATGAAAGGTCTTGATAATAGTAACAAGCCAGAGATCTCCTGGTACTGAAAACATGCTGACATATATGTTTTTGCTTTGGTCAAGCATAGAAATAGGTAGCTTTGTGGAAAAGATTTATAAATAAGTTTATTTTTTAAAATAAACTTTTCTCTAACAGATAGAAATTCAAACTTTATTTTTAATATCTATAAATGAAAAATAGAAAAATGTTGAATTTTTAAATCAACATAAAAAGTAAAGGCAAAGAATAATAAATAATAATTTTTAGTGTTAGGTATGTTAAGTCCAAATATGAAAGCAATTATAAACATAATTAAAAAAATAAAAAATAAACATAATTAAAATATATCACAAATTAGAGCCAGAAATTATCTGAGTGGTTTTTTTTAAATATACAACTGTTTTTTGTTGATAAGAGACAACTATCTTGCAAACTAGACAAGAAGATTCCAATTGAGGGCTGAAAAAAATGATATCTGTGCAAACATTAAATGAACGTAGCTATCATGGCAATAGTAATATCATAAAGTTTGCATTTCAGGAAAAAAAAGACATTGACGGAGATAAAAGATGTGAAACTTCTGTGTTCACCAACAAATTTATAATTAAATCATTGTATATTTGGAAATACTATTAAGCAGTAAAAATGAATAAAACACATCAGCACGGGTAATAACCCCTTATGATGCTGTGCATAAAAAAGTAGCATTATGCTATGTACAGTATTCTCTAAAGTTAAAAGCAATCAAAATGCCAGTAATGTGTTTGTACATGCGTGGGAATGATAAACAGCAATTTTTGTGCAGTGGTTACCCTGCAGACAGGGACTCTGATAAGGGGAGGTGGGCGGGGCACGGGGTTACTGGGAGACGGGCACTGACGGGGGCACTCCAGGGATGAGCACCGGGTGTCATACTAGATGTCGGCACATTGAACTGCAATAAAAATATACAAAAATAGATTCTAGACCATAGTTATAAAATCTTAGTAAATATAAATAAAAGTCTAATAAACCACATAGAAATGAAATAATGAAGTGTATTTCAGATCCGACACCGTGTGCGTGTGCGTGTGCGCGCGCGCGGGACAAGGGTAGATTTGCTGTTTGGATCTTTAGCATACGTCTCACCCAAGACAAGACTCCAACCCCTAATTAGCAATCCAGGCCACTAGGCAGAGGGATGAGGGAATCAATATGCGAAACTCCTTTCTTCAGAGGTTTCAACTCTCAGAGGCAATGACCTGAGCTTTGTGGAGCTTGTTCAGCCCTTTGCAAACCCTCCTTCTGCTCTGATTATTCTTGGCAGCTCATTCCCATCAGTCACCCCCCTCACGGAGCGGAGCTCCTCGGCAATCACACAGACTCAGTTTGCATCTGTCAGGCTCTGCCTGAAAAAGTCTGAATTCGTGCAAATGTCAGTCCTCAGCCTGCGAAACCCAGAGAGGGACTCTCTGGTGCAACAGATGGGCTGCAGGCAAATGGGGAGCGAAGTGGCCCTGGTGTTCTCCTGTTCCAGTAAAAGGCAGTTTTAGTAATCTGCTCTTAACCTCCCAAAGATTATTTTTTTCTTTTTAATCATCAGGTTGAACTTTGGCACTTACAAACTCCTCTGTTTTATAAATGGATTAATGGCCGCCTTATTCAGACGATGACATCAGTAGAGAGGCAAGGTGGTACATCCAAAAAAGCCCAGATTTTGGCATTGAATCTGCCTTGAAAACCTCATCAGCCACTTGACAGTGGGTGGCTTACTCCCAATCAGAAGGCTCTTCCAGTTTTATTGGTCCTGCCCGAACACCTTCGTTTTGACACCTCTTGCTTCATACTTCCTGTCATTTTGTTTTCCAGTTTACAATCCCTTTTATGCTGCCTCCTGCCCCAGTGTCTTTGCACAAGCTAGATCCCCTGCCGGCAATGAGTCCTGTCCTAAACTCCACGTGATGTCACTGAGTTAATGTGTGCTCTGTCTTTAGATTGCACTGACCCATCCCTTTCTCAGAGGTGTCATTACTAAAAAGGTAAACTTCCTCTGTACATATTCTCAGAGCAACATACCCATCTAATACTATTAGAAAATTATTTTATTTTGGCTTATTTTATTAAGTTTGTCTCTACCAGAGAATGATGTAAAGTTGGGAGTATAGAGAGCTTGTTTGTTTTGTGTTTCCGACACCTCCTTATCCTCCAGAAGTAGTTTCTCACTCAAAACTCCACTGTCAGTTGGAACCCCAATGTGCATCCTGGCTCTTGCCTCTCCTCCCAGGCTGAGGGTATGGAGGTTATAAAAGACCAAGAGTTAATTCCTATTTCCAGGTCGCAGAATGACCCTAGAGATAAAAAAAAAAAAAAAAAAAAAAAAAAAAAAAAAAAAAAGTTTTGATGATTTTACTATGAAAATCCCTATTTTTTTAAAAGTAAACTTAAAAAAATAGAATAGTTTTCAATCTATACAGAAGTTATAAAGATAATACAGAGTTCTCATGTAACCTGTACTTAGTTTCTCCTATTATTTTATTTTATTTTATTTTTTTATTTATTTATGATAGTCACAGAGGGGAGAGAAAGAGAGACAGGCAGAGGGAGAAGCAGGCTCCATGCACCGGGAGCCCGATGTGGGATTCGATCCCGGGTCTCCAGGATCACGCCCTGGGCCAAAGGCAGGCGCCAAACCGCTGCGCCACCCAGGGATCCCTCTCCTATTACTTTAAAATGGCATGGTATAAGTGTTACAGCTGATGAACCAATATTGACATGTCATTGTTATTTAAAGTGTGCGCTTTGTTAACATTTCTTTAGTTTTTACTGAAGGTCCTTTTTCTGTCCCAGATCACATCCAAGTTACCACATTATAGTTAGTCATCATGTCTCCTGAGTGTCTATAGCCTATGATAGTTTCTCAGTTTTTATTTTTGATAATATTCACAGTGTCGAGGAGTCTGGTTGGGCGTTCTGCAGAATGTCCTTCAATCATGGTTTGTCAGATGGTCTTTCTCATAATTAGACCAGAATTGTGGGTTTTAGGTAGGAAGACCATGAAGTGCATTTTTATCATATCAGTGATACATGCTGTCAGTATCACTTATCACTATTGATGTTAATGCTGATTATCCGGCTGAAATTTCTCTATTGTAAGGTTTACTCTTTTCTACTCCTTCCATATCATACATTTTAGAAGGAAGTCACTACGTGCTACCCACACTCAAGAGGTGAGGAGTTAACTTCATCTACTTGAGAGCTGAATGTATAAATTACATGACATTCTTCTGACTGGATAATTTGTCTCTTCTTCCTCATTTATGTATTCAATCTCTTGTTTATACTAGTATAGCCTCATGCATACTTACTTGCTTTCACTGTGGAAAACCGTAGTGATCTTTTACTAAGCCATATATCTCCAAAGAGCTAACAGGGACATCCGCATGTGTACTTAAGACTGACATTCCAAATACTTTCCTAGTCCACAGTATTACAGCACTGTTCAAGGCAGCTTCACTCCAGAGCATGCTGGAACATATCAATACATACCAGCCTGGCTTCATTAAATATTTATAGTTCATCCCCCATACTAGACAGAAACATTTGTATCCCCCCTCTTTCCTTTTTCTCTGAATTCCTATTTCTGCATAACAAATTACCCCAAAACATAGTGGCACAGATCAACCATTTATTACGCTCCTGGATTTTGTAAGTCTGGAATTTCAAAGGGGGCACAGCATAGATTATTTGATTTGCCCTCCCCTATATAGGGGGCCCCAAACAAAAGACCAAATCCTGGGTGGATGAGGGTAATTTCATGCCCACAGATTGGAATCTTCTGAAACCTTATTCACTTACATGTCTAAAAATTCCTGTCAATTGTCAGCTGGGAACTTAGCCGAGTCTGTCATCCAGTATAACTTCATGTAGCTTCTTTATGCCCCCCAGGATCCTTTGTAATGGTGACTGGATTATAAAGATGAGCTCATCAGAGAGAGAAACAGGTAGAAGTTGTGTCACCTTTCATAACCTACTTGAGCTATCGCACAGTGTCATTTATCTTCATGATACCCTGCTAGTTGAGGCACTAACAACAAACAAGGTCTAGAGGAGAGAGCATAGATTTTGCTTCTTAATGGGCATGGAAAATTTCCGTAGAAGCATGTGGGATTACTAATAGCTTTGCAGCCATTTTTGGAAAATAAAATCTGCCATTCCCACTTAGGATCATTTACTGGGACCACTTGAGATTGATTACCAGCAGCTGTAAATTCTGAGTTTACAGTAGCTATTGGCTAAAATGTCTCTATTTGCTTAACTCTTGCTAAACAACCAGTCTCTAAAACGTGGGTCATTTTGTTTGATCCACACCCTACTAATCATGGCTTCTCCAAGTCCTCATTCATTTTTCTCTCTATTGCCCCATTTCCTTGAAATCACAGAGAGTTTCTCACAAAAGGACATCAGTGCGGTAAAGGAAAAAACGCATTACCAATAATTTTTGAAGATGGTCAAAGAAAATGAGCAAACAGACTTTTCAAGTAGTTTTTAGTTAGAAAAATACAACCAGTGAATAGGAAACAAATGTCTCTGACTGTCCAGGGGAGCAAAATAGGTATGTCATATTGAAGAATGATAGGAGAACTTAGCTGACCTTCACTCAGAGAATCCTACTATGAACAAATTAACTTATTGGTGAGAAAAAGCAAATCTTCACTTTGCAATATTAATGGCTATCTGAAATAAAATTGGAGTGAAACCGTGAAAATAGATAATCCAGGATAGTAAATTAATGTCAGAAAGGGGTTAGAATACAAATCATTGGTCTCCCCAAAATCTCTAACCCATTGTCTTCAAAACTTAATATCTATAACCCAGCTAGAACTTATTTCATATAAAGAATTAACAGTAAATTGCTTATTTAAATCATAGGAGAAATATAGCACTTTGTAAATGGAAAATATTATTTAGCTTTATGAATGCTTATCTTGCCTCACAAATTCTGGTTTCTTTGCTCCCCGCCCAAACTAAAAATACATGAAGAATCATATGCTTCAGCAATGATTTTTGATGTTATTGATGTCTTTATTAAAATCAGTTTTACTTTTAAGAATTTCCAAATGCTAAATTTGCACCCTGCTTGAATTAATACACATATGTGAATTGGAAATGAGCAGTAATGCTCAGTTTGTACATGAAAGACTGTGCTTCATGGTTTAGAGTTACTCTTTGCCTGGGACTACTGTACTAGATGGCTCTTTCTAAATATACTTATTCTGCATTTTCCTAACAGTGCTCTGTATTTCATCACAGTGCTTACCAAACTTTTAAATATTTGTGTATTTAGGCATTTCATAGTTGGTTTTCCCGAAAGATTATACCCTAAAAATTCCACCATGAGGTACATACATTGTATGTGTTTTCGTTTGTGTATAAATACTCGTTCTCTGTATATATGTATGTATACATACAAGTGAATAGTACACACGTGTGTGTGTGTGTGTGTGTGTGTGTTGTGGAGAGAGGGTGAAGAAGAGGAAATTAAAAAGCACCTGGTAAAAAATTAAGAGAATCCTAAGAAGGTTTTTTGTTGGTTTGTTTTGTAGCTCATATAAATCATTCATAATATATCTATATTGACAACAAATTAAGATTTTTATTTTCAGAAAATAATATATTCTTTATTGTTCTTATATTAAAATGTAATATCAAGTGGTGGCTCAGTTGGTTAAGTGACCAACTCTTGATTTTGTCTCCTTTCATGATCTAGGCTCAGGTCATGATCTCAGGGATCAAGCCCTGCATTGGTCTCTGTGCCCAGCATGGAGTCTGATTGAGATTCTTTCCCTCCCTGTGCCCCCTGCAACTTGTTCACTCTCTCTGGCTCTAAAATAAATAAATAAATGTTTTTAAAATGTAGTATCAAACCTCTTATAAATGAGGATGACATACCATTACCATAGGAGAAATGTCAACTTTTGGTTATAATGTTATTGCACAAATTTTAAATTAATTTTCATATAATTGCTTGTCCTTCTCCGACTGACTTACTTCACTCAGCATAATACCCTCCAGTTCCATCCACGTTGAAGCAAATGGTGGGTATTTGTCATTTCTAATAGCTGAGTAATATTCCATTGTATACATAAACCACATCTTCTTTATCCATTCATCTTTCGTTGGACACCGAGGCTCCTTCCACAGTTTGGCTATCGTGGCCATTGCTGCTAGAAACATCGGGGTGCAGGTGTCCCGGCGTTTCATTGCATTTGTATCTTTGGGGTAAATCCCCAACAGTGCAATTGCTGGGTCGTAGGGCAGGTATATTTTTAACTGTTTGAGGAACCTCCACACAGTTTTCCAGAGTGGCTGCACCAGTTCACATTCCCACCAACAGTGTAAGAGGGTTCCCTTTTCTCCGCATCCCCTCCAACATTTGTTGTTTCCTGCCTTGTTAATCTTCCCCATGCTCACTGGTGTGAGGTGGTATCTCATTGTAGTTTTGATTTGTATTTCCCTGATGGCAAGTGATGCAGAACATTTTCTCATATGCATGTTGGCCATGTCTATGTCTTCCTCTGTGAGATTTCTGTTCATGTCTTTTGCCCATTTCATGATTGGATTGTTTGTTTCTTTGGTGTTGAGTTTAATAAGTTCTTTATAGATCTTGCAAACTAGCCCTTTATCTGATATGTCATTTGCAAATATCTTCTCCCATTCTGTAGGTTGTCTTTGAGTTTTGTTGACTGTATCCTTTGCTGTGCAAAAGCTTCTTATCTTGATGAAGTCCCAATAGTTCATTTTTGCTTTTGTTTCTTTTGCCTTCGTGGATGTATCTTGCAAGAAGTTACTATGGCCGAGTTCAAAAAGGGTGTTGCCTGTGTTCTTCTCTAGGATTTTGATGGAATCTTGTCTCACATTTAGATCTTTCATCCATTTTGAGTTTATCTTTGTGTATGGTGAAAGAGAGTGGTCTAGTTTACCCACCATTTGCTTCAACGTGGATGGAACTGGAGGGTATTATGCTGAGTGAAGTAAGTCAGTCAGAGAAGGACAAACATTAAAGGTTCTCATTCATTTGGGGAATATAAATAATAGTGAAAGGGAATATAAGGGAAGGGAGAAGAAATGTGTGGGAAATATCAGAAAGGGAGACAGAACGTAAAGACTGCTAACTCTGGGAAACGAACTAGGGGTGGTAGAAGGGGAGGAGGGCGGGGGGTGGGAGTGAATGGGTGACGGGCACTGGGTGTTATTCTGTATGTTAGTAAATTGAACACCAATAAAAAATAAATTAAAAAAAATTTTCATATAATTGCTTTAACTCGGTATATTCCATTCAGATGATTAAACAAGCATTTTATTATGAAGATTCAGAGATCAGCCATCTGGTATGTTTTATTTTGTAGCACTTGAAAACCTTATTATTATCCAATTAAATATATTTTTCATGAAATAAAACATTTTAAAGTCTATATTTTATAATCATAGATTTTTTAACCTATTAAAATGAAAATATCTCATTTTTCAAATATGTAAAAACAGTATTTTAAAGTATAGTGTTAAAAACTACACGTACATATTTTAAAACATCCATATCTATAAATATATAAGTATGCCATCTTTATTAAAGGCTTGCATAAGATCTATTAAGACTGAAAATATCTAGTCAGGAATGACAATACATTGCATTTGGTGTATGTATTGGTATAGAATATTTTAAAAATATTTAACACTGAAATGCTTTTATAAAAAGTAAATGGAGCTTCTGGAAAGTTCTCAGTCTGCTGAACATTTTCCATCCTCTAGGGATCATGTTAATTTGACATATTTAAAAAGTTTAGCCCTGTGACAGTGCCACAACATGAGCAATTTTATTGAAATAGAAAGCAAAGAACAAAAATATTCAATAATTATTTTATTGATGTGAAGGGAATGAATTATTCATGGTTTCAAAGTATCTGTGAATAATTCTAATTACCTGCTTTTAAAGGATATGAGACCCACTGAAAGTACATTAACAATTTTGATTGAACACCTGCTATCTCGTAGTATACAGCAGGCATCAGAACCAAAATCCACTAGGTGTGCGTATGTGTATGTTTGTGTGTTTCTGAATTTCTAGGTGATTATTATATACTGTGCTTTGTTGGCCTCTGATATAATGCTTTTGATAGTTGTAAAAATAGATCATTCAAGGTGATAAAGCCAAATTACCTCTAAGTCAAATGCATTATGCATTTTCTAGCAGTCTCTATTCATCTGTAGCTCTGAAACACATTTTAAAACAGTATAAATGCTTCCTGAGAAGGTTTTCTGGGATAGGGACTTACTTGTATACCTCTGTATTCCCTTCCGTGACTAGTGGATGGAAGTAGTCCTTATGTCTGTCACTAACCAGCTGTTTGAATCCAGGTTTTTTTGGACTCAACACCCCCACCTCCATATGTCCCTGTAGTTCTGCTGCTATTATATTGGTAGCACCACCATCATCCTAGTAAAGTGGCCAAACTATTTAACTCATGAATTTGGTATCAAATTTGATTTATGGGAGAAGGCTACATCTAATTAGGCAGGGGTTCTGAGCAATTCTATTGACTTTATCATTTTTAAAAATATTCTACTTTCTTCATTTCTCTCTGCAACTTCCTTAATTCATTGGCATCTTCACTGGAATTTCAGCCAGCCTTTTTATCATGTTTTTCATCTATCGCATCTTTTTTGCAGCATTTTCCATGTCATAATCAGTATGGTAGATTTGCTACAGTAGACGCTTTTCAGATGACATTCCTTTTTGGATCCTTTACATTATACAGCCCAGGTTTGAGGAAAGTCTCTTAATATGACTTACAAGGTGTACAACTTCTTCTTTGAACTGGTCTTTTTCTTTCTTTGCCTTATTGCTCAACATTCTTTCCCTTGAATTCTTTGGTCCCATATTATTGAGCACCTTTTAGCTTTCCCAAAATACCCTACATACCTTTCTTGTAGGACCTTAAATTTGTGAGTTCTTTTATTGTGAGTTTTCTGCTTCTCACTGTCCACTCACTTGGATGTCAAGTCTTATCCTTGAACACTTGACTTAGATAAATAGTCCTTGAGTGTCTTCATTGATTCCTCAAGACTGGATTATATGTCCATTCTCTTTGTTCCTCCATGTTCTTTGCAGACTTATAGCATTTATTTCTATGTACTGTAATTACATGACTATTTGTCTTTCTCCTCATGAAGACTACAAATGTCTTATTAAATAAATTTGTCTAGAGCACATCAGGGCTTCTAACACATAGCTAGCCCTGAAATATGTGTGAACAATGGTACTTATTAAGGTTAGAGGTAAAAGCATATTAGATATTAGCTGGTCAGATAATGTATCTAGCCCAATGATAGCTTGCCTGTGTGATTGAATGGTATCCAACAAATTAAAGAAAATTAATATTGTGCCAGATTCGTATTAGACATGTGTATGTGTGTGTGTATGCGTGAGTGTGTGTGTGTGTGTGTGTGTGTGTGTGTGTGTGTGTGGTCTCCATACCCAGTGTGGCACTCAACATGGGATTTGTACTCATGACCCTGAGATAAAACCTGGGCTGAAATCAAGAGTAGAATACCTAACCAACTGAACCACCCCAGTGTCTCTAGGTTAATTTTTGACAGAAGAGAAACTTCCCATTTTTGTTAGTTTAGAATCCTTAACTTTCTCATAAACCATTTTTATTCACTTTAGAAACATAAGTGAACCCTTGAAAAAAATGAAAAGCCTTCTTGTTCTGTTTTTCAGCATGCCAATATGTCAGAACTACAATGGAATTATAATTCTAGAAGGACTCTTCGATGCTTAACTCTGAAAACAAGAATCCAACATTTTTCTCTAGAATAAAGCTCTAAATACATCTTTCTCATAAATGGTTAAAAAAATATAGGACTTGGAATTCTAAGGAGAGGGGAAGGGCTAGAAGTAGATAGATAAATAAATAAATAAACAACAAATAAATAAAATAAACCAAGAGTATTTCTGGTATCCATCCAAAGTTTACTCTCTGAATTGAAATGAAACTGAAGGAGCTAGAAAAGAAATATTTTTACTACATCTTTGGGCCTATGAGACACAGATAATATTACCTTCTCTATTTGGTGAAGAAGTATGCTTAGAAACTTTTCCCTAATAATTCAACAGTAGTGCTCCAACAAAAATCTAGTCCCAGGATTGAATAAATATCTTGTCTGTAACAGATGATACAGGTATTTTATATTTTCACCTCTAATTTTCACAACCACTTGGCAATTAAGGATAATATCTCCTTTTCCAATAGAGAATCTAAGAGTTAGTTTGATTGATTAAGTCTCAAAATCTGAGGTGGAACCTGGCTATGAACACAAAGAATTGTTTTTCTCTGCTATCCCCTACATTCTGCTTGACTGGCCACACTATAATAGATCAACAAAAAAATACTATGTTTATATAATTTTATAGGATATATATACCATGTTACCTACATAGTATATGCAGTTATATTAAGTATATGCATACAATAAATATAAATACATACGAATATATACTGTATGTTACACAAATACTATATAGTATATATCCATGTTTATGTTATATATCTTATCCATCTAAATATATAAAATGTATATAAATTTTTAAAATATTATATATACATATAATAATGTGTTTTCAAACATTGAGGTGATAATTATACAATAAATACCTTCAAAAATCACTGTACAGTTGAAAAAGGTAAATTATTTATCATATCCCATATTAATATTTTTGCTTATATAATCCAATTAAATAACGAGTCGGCAAATTTTGATAAGCTATTGGATTCTTTTAATGTCAGACACAAGTGTTTGCTATTCAATAAGTTCACTGATTTGCCTGCTCAGATCCATCAATGTAGATCTATCGAGTGGTATTCCATATTTTTTTGTGGATATGCTAAACTAGCTTACTATCTGCTTGGCAAAAATAGGCCCAAATTTAATTACAGCCTCTCCTTATAGATAGAAAAGAATTTTGGGCTTCTTTCAAAATTATTGAAATAAAATAACTTCAGTTTGGAGCATACATTTGTGTAACTCTGTATAAATCATTTAAACTTTTGATCTTATTGTACATCTCTTAAAATGAAAGACTCTGAATAAGGAAGTGTTTAAGTAAATTATGGCCTATCTATACTTTATATAATAAGCACATTTTATACTGGTGTTCCTGAAACTTATAGGAATTCATGAGTATATAATGCTACATTTAAAACAATATAGATATATTCACACACAAAGTAATATTAAAAATATTTATTATGTTTCAATGATGGGCTTATGGAATTTTTTCCTTATTCTTTATATATTCAATGTGGAATTTTTAGCAAATATTTTACCTATGGTTGAGAAGGAGTATTTTATTAATTAAATTTAAAAAATCAAAGATTTTCAATTAAGATTTGAGAGCTTGAGAGAATGAAAAGGGAAATTTGTTGTATGATTGTGATATTCATAAAAATTAATATAAACACAATTTTTAAGAATTGTTAGAGAAAAATATATTTACCCATCTTATCATAAACATTGTAATTTCCTGGAATTATTAGCCCTCTCATGGATGATTTGGTCCTGAAGTTAAAATTCTTAGTATTCAGGCTGCAAAACAATTAGTAATGAGTATCAAGAAGGTCAGGAGAAGTCAAGGAGATCTTTTAATGAAAGTAATTAAAAACTCAGTTAATGAGCAGATTTCTATTACATGAACATGGAAAAAAGATAATATAACTACTATTTTGTCTTCATTCTGTATCTTTGAAGTAGAAAAAATAATAGGTGGAAAATGTGTTATTTATCACCCTAAATCTCTAGAATAGTTACTCCATTCATTGGAGAAAAAAAGATGGATAAAATTTCATAATTTGCACAAGTTACTGGAGTTTTCCTTTATTAACTTTTACAGTAAAATATATTCTATATGTAAGAAAATTCTCAGTATAAAACAGTTTTAATTTTACTTTAAATGCTAATTATTAAAAAAAACTTAAAAAATCTATAAGTAATGACCAATAGAAATACTATGCACATCACCCATATGATTGCAAAGTTTCTAATAATGACATTTGAAAAAAATAAAAATCACATGAAATTATTTTAGTACAATGTTTTATTGACTCCAATATATTAAAAATAGAATGGAATTTGGCATGTAATCATCATATGGTTATTGGGATGTTTTATATTTATGGGGTTTTTTTGTATGAAATCTTTGAAGTCCAATGTGTATTTTATACATTTAATTGATTTCACTTTGAATTAGTTCTATTTTATAATCTTGAGAGCCACATATGGCTCATGACTAGCACATTTGACCATGAGAATGGTAAAATAAGACTCAATCATGTGTCCACCACCTAGATTGAAAGTATTTTAATTCTTTAAATAAAACTATGTGGAGAAAGATCAAGTGAAATATTGTCACAATACAGATAAAGATGAAGCCTGCAGCCACCTGCTTCTGGCAGGTGCTAGTTGCATTTTTATCTTACCTTCTCTGCAGTTAATCGGAACATTGGCAATTATGTATATTCTCATTCTTCTTTATAGTCAGGGTTTTTGTCTGCTTGTTTATTGTACATTTTAAGTGATACTGATCTTGTCTTTGTGGTTTTTCCAGTAAAAGTGATTTAAACTTAAAAAAAAATGAATGATTTCAAATTTAAGAAATGGAAAACTTCATTCTAATGGCCATATCAATAAGGGAACCCTGCCCTGAAAAAAGCTTCTCATATAAGTTGAAGTCATAAGTCATGGAAAGTTGAAGTAGGCTCATTTAGCAGTTCACTTTGTGATCAAGGCCTCCATTTTTTTCTTCTTTGAAGTCTAAAATGGTGACTTAAGGCTAATTTGTCCTTCGTTACAATATGAGACATGGTGGTTGGGCAGCAGCTGAGCCTACAACATCCCTGCTATAGTTGAAAAGGGTAGCTCCCTGGTTCTTCACTTAGGGGCAAGAGCTCTTCCAGAACACTTCAGCACACCATATCTCCCTTTTTTTTTTTTTTCATATCTTCTTCCTCAACGTATCACTGCCGAGTTGAAAGATTATGCCGTTAGTCCAATGAGGCTCTTTATGAGACAGAGCCAGTTGTTAAAATGGGGTCACTGCCATTAATCGGGAGAATAACAACTGTAATTCTGAGTAGTTAACCAGGATCACCACCACCATATTTGTCACAAGAGTCTGGCTTTCTCTTGGCCAACCATCCCCATAAAAACAGTGGTCAAACACATTTTCTAGTTATTAAAACAACAAAATAAGCATCGTTTCCAGCTAACTCTCAGAAAAGAAACTACACTAATTTTCTGTGACTCTTTTCTATAATTTTTAAGTAATCAGTATTCTAGATAATAGCAGGTTAATACTTTGGTTATCACGTGATTAGATTTTAAAAACACCATTTCAGTAACAGACTCTCAGCTGTACAGCCTTCTGCAGTTTATCTTTTGAATCCTTTTGTCAGCATCTCTGCACTTCTGTCGTCTTGCCTTTGTTCAAGCTATTTGCACCCCTAGTATCCATCCTTGTTATGTCTTATCATAATTCTACAAGTATTTTGAGATCCAGGTAAAATGATGGCTCCCCTCTGAAGCTTTTTCAGTTGTAAACAATGCCATCTTCCTTGCAGAAAACATCATTAATACTTCTTTTATGGTTCTTAACTGTAATTTCAGGCAGACTATAAAGATGGGCACTTGAACTTTTTAAAAAAAATTCTACTAGACAAAGCATCTCTTTTTTCAAGTTGCAGCCCATGAGTTATTGATCTCTCTGTCCCCCATGTTTACTTGAACACGGTAAAATTCTATTCTTTTGAATAAATGTGGTCCAGCATGAAGATGTTATAATTCCTGGAAGTATGTGTTCTCTTTATCTCTGGTAAATAAGAAGTGATCAGATTAAAGTATTGCACCCAAACGCAGACTGAGATTTATAATTGCATTTATATTTGGTGATAGTCCCTATGGATTATTTTCAAGAATCATTGAAAGTTACTACATTGTTAGAAATGCCTAAGTTTGGTAGTATAAATTACTCCTATCCAATTTCAAGAAGGCCTGTGCATGTTTTCTAAACTGATCATCGTCAGTGAATTTGACAACCAGTGGCTGTCCAGACAGGATAAATGAACATTTGAAGACCCAGCTTTGAAATTGGGATTCATACACTGTTAAAATGGTAACCACTGAGTGAGGCAGCTCAAGAGGGGAGTAATGTAATTACCCATTTCTAACCTGACAAGCTTTCAAAGTGGAAGTAGGAAGTGATGTTCTAAATATTTTGTTGTCTGGGATTTCCATTCTCTACAAGTCCAATCTACATAAAGCATTTCATTATTTCATTCATGAAGGCTGGGAAGGCGGAAATTGTTTTTCCTTTTTTGATTTTTTGAAAAGATAATAGTCTCATCTTGTTCTCTGGTCCTAGAAGTTGCAGAATGCAATATTTAAATAACATCACCTTGGTTTGTTATACCATCCAGTTATCATTACATAACATATAATGATCTTCCTTTACCTCGGTGTTCTTCCTTTATCTTCCTGGTATCTTCCAAGTCAATCACAGTTAGCTGTAATCCAGATTCCACCACTTAAGATCTTTCTCTGTCTCTCTTTCTGTCTCTGTGGGTCTTTCTCACCCTGCCCAAGTTCTCCTAAAACATTGGAAATCCCTCACCATTTCTTTTTCATAGGCTAATATCTTCTGGCACTTTTTATAAGAACATATTGTCAATGATGAAGAGCTTAATGTTTACCGATACCATACACAAAAGCAGTCAAATGAGAATTAAGAAAGAAGAAGAAAGACATTAATGAAGAAGAAGGGGAAGGAGAAAGAGGAGGAGGAACAGCAGCAGGAGGAGAGGGAGGAGGAGAAGAAGAGGAAGAAGAAAAAGAAGAGGAAAGAAAGAAGAGGAGGAAAGGATTTGTTTTTTGTTTTTTCGTTTTTTTTGTTTTTTTGTTTTTGTTTTTTTGCAAAGAATAGATTTCTGCCAATGTAACTCATCCTCTCATCTAAACTGGTATTACATTGGACAAAAGTTAAACAAAGTAGTTTTCTTTTTATGACATTTTGTCCAAAAAAAATTAACCTGTTTTGTTTCTAAAACTAATTTGCATTTTTTTCTCTCACTGGCTCCTAAATATTAGAAGTACTGAAGAGGAAAGAATCTTTTGAGATAGTTCCCATTCTTAATCGGTCAGATCTTGGGAGGTTGATTGAAATTAACTCCTTTCATAATTAATTTGATGTGTCATGCCACTGCTTCATCTAAGAGTTTTATTACACTTAATAAAAGTGTGCTCCTTACCTTGAGACACCATTTATGGGATATCTATCATTTACTGAATAATCGGGTGACTTAGATTTCTGAAGAACCTCAGAGGGTAGGGGAGAGACAGATATGCAAATATGTCAATCATATTAAACACAGTAAATGCCATGGCAGAGGACTGAATAGGGCTCATTGGGAGTCCAGAGAATGGAAGTCACACTTCTTTCCTTAATACCACTTAAGAACTTGTGGGGGAGATGGGGATTAGACACATGAAAGCACAATCAGCCTCTGCATCTTTTGTGCTGAGATTATACTGTGATGCCATTATTTCTTTGTATCTTCATCCAAAGGCTTGTGGCTAATTTATATGCTTGATTGAAAGGCAGCAAGATCTTGTGCATGCCTGCAGCGGATAAAACCCCAGTCTTGCCAAAAACAAAACAAACAAACCAAATAAAATCTTGAAAAAGAAGGAAAGAAAGAAATGAAGAAAAAAACCTGAGCCCTACAGTGGGCACAAAAAGCTTAGTTCTGCAAGAATGTTAAACCCTATTTTATTTCCCTGCCACTGAATTTAAAATGAGCTTGGAGAAGGACTGTAAGTGTTGAGAAGAGTGAAGCAATTTCAAGTGACAGAGTTCAAAGGAGGTGGTTATGCATTTCTAAATGGGTACTGAATCTCCTTTAGAGATATTTTGCACTTAGAAATAAAGAGTTCAGTTGAGACCGTCACCTAACTTTCTGGAGAAAATGGCCTATGCAAATGGACCATATCATATACTGAAAGCCCCAGTCATAGTAATTCTGGGCTTCATTCATTTGACATCCCACAAATATTTATTGAATGCCTACACTGTGCTAGAAGCTAGGGAAACAAAGCTTCATATTTCAAAAGGATCTGTGTGCATTTTAAACCCCAAAATGGTATTTCTTACTAAATAATTTTCACTATAGGAAAAAACAAACAAAAAGCCCTGTATAGTCCTAAATCTGCTTAGTTGCTTACCCTGCCTCACCGTCACTCCCCAAAAAATCCACAACGAAGGCTTTTGCTCATGCCTTGCCATTGTGCCCTCTGCTTCCTGATGGACCCCGGTGCTATCACGTGCGGCCTAACAAACCGTACCTTCAGCTGTGGTTGCCTGCTGACCTGTTGACCTCCCCTTCGCTGAGTGAAACCAGAGTCCTGGGTACATTTTAGAGTAACGCCTGTGAACAAAGGGTCATAGAGGACAGAGAGAGTAAATGAATGAATGAATGAATAACGTGATGAGGGTCCCGATGCTCTGAGGAAGATAGAACAGAGTTATGTAAGAGCAGCCGGTTGATAAGGCTGATTTAGGGGGATCAGGGGAGTTTGTGGGAGGAGGTGGCTTTTGAAAGGACATCAGAGTGGTGAAGGGCACTGAGCAGTGAGAATGGTAGCCGCTCTTAGCGTGAACCTGGACCTTTGGTCTCCCAGTACCCATGTGCAAGGTCACCGGATTGAATTCCACTCGTAGGTGCTTTGCAGTCAAGATTCCATTGTCACTCGCAGGTGTGCCCTGTCTCCTATTTTGCCCCATCTTGGATTCCCGAAATCTGAGATTGGGTGAGGAGTAAATAAAAATTTAGACTTATCGTGCCTGATTCTGAGCTAAAAGTGGCCATTTTTGGCTGGAAAAGAGGTCAAATACACTTATTTGCTTTAGAAAGATCAAAAGTTAGCACCAGTCATCAAACCAAAAATCTGTTGAAGGGATGATGCCATTGCTGTGACCTAGAGTTTTGCCTGGTTATCATTTTTTGTTCTCTTCAAATAAAATGAAATAGAAGAGAAATGTGATTTTTTTTCTCCTTTAATCTGAGCAAAACCATCTGATGAGTCTCATCCTGATCATCTTGAAAAAGGAAAATTAGAAGCTAGATCACTGCTCTTGGCAGCAGGGCAGCAACTTAACTAATAAGACACCTTTTTGCGTCGATCGTAATAACACTATTGTTTTATGAGCCCAAGTTCTTGCTTTGGAGCAGCAGTCTTGAGTTCACCACGGAGCATTCAAAACCGGCCTTAACAGAGTCATCTTAACTCACCCTGGGAGTGGCAGCCTTTCGTAGGAGACATAGAACCTAGTCACTCACTATGAACTGCTTTGGCCCATGATTGAAATAAAGACTGGACCCAGAAGACTTAGAAGATGTAAGCAAGGAGAGCACAAAAATCGTGAAATTTTTGTAAGGAGAAAGCAGTGCAGTGACTTCCTCCATGGTGCTGCAGGTGGTCTGGAGAGTCGGAGCACTGCGCTCTACAAATATCGATGATGATAATTGTACCTCTTACTTGCTCAGTTTCGACAGAATGTCAGGCGACATGTGAGACCATTCCCCTTTATTATTTCTAACAATAATTAAAGCCATGCAAGATAGTGGGAAGTATTAAGCATCAACCTCAGACCTTCCAACCTTAGGTATTCACCCAAGAGGAATGAAATCATGCTCACACGCAGACTGGTAGGTAAGTGTCCAGAGCAGCTTTGTTCACAACAGGCCGATCCTGGGACACGTGGAGAGAACATAAATATCCGTCAGAACTGGTAAACAGAATTAGGTATTTTCATCTAGCAGAATGCTGTTCAACACTAAGAAGCCAAAGTAGGAAACCAGAACTACTCTCACAGACTATGGATGGGTATAAAAATCTTTATGCTGAGTGAAAGAAACCAGGCACAAAACCTCCCACCTGCGAGGAATATGAGCTAATCCATGACGTCAAAATGGAAACCATGGCTGCCTATAGCAGAGGTCATGGGAGGAATGGGTTTTGCAAAGGGACGTGAGAAAACATTCTTAGTGATGGAACAGTTCTGCCCCTTAATTTTGGGAGAGGTGTCCCTGGAATATAAACACTATCAAATCACATCAAAGGAATGCACTTTAAATGGGTGTGATTTATTGCATAGAGATTAATTCTCAATAAAGGAATGAAGGAAACAAAAGAGATGAGGAAATCAAACTTGAGAGGGGTACGTGTCTCAAGCTCTCGCTACTGCTAACCAAGTAGCAAGGAAAGTGATGGGATTCCTTTTTTTTGGTTCTTCAGACTCTAAATCTGGAGCTCTTTCCACCCTGGTAGATATAAGAGAAAAGATAATTCTTGAAAAAACTGTTCTTTAGGCTTTCAGAATTGTAACTATTTCTTATGTTAGTAGCATTTATTATGTCATTAACTTAATATTCAGAAGTATTCCAAGTTACTTATAGTGCTATAACTTTTAAGTGGCAGATATAAAAATAAGACTTTTATTTTGATAACTTATCTGTGACAGGAAATCTGGAAATTTTATGTGTGAATTTTTAGAAGAAGCAAGTTGGAGAGGGTCACATTATATAAATAAAATGTGTGTTTTGCTTCATATTTTACTGCTAGAAATATGTTAAATATGGTATATATTTTTAGGATATTTAAATAGATGGTTTGAAATTAAATACGTAGTTTTCCTGTTTCGTTAGCTCAGTGGTGAATGTGAATGTTCTTTGATCTCTTTGCAATACACGTGCGCGCACAGAGATCCAAGGTGTCCCTCTAATCCTCTCTTATTGAACAGATACAAAACTGAGACCACACAAATTTTGGCAATGTGTTTAAGGATATCAAATAGGAAGAACTCAATAATGTTTAAGCAACAAATGAGCAAATGAATATGGGAAAATACTTTTGAAGTTTCCTTTAATCAATAGAGAATTTTTAAGTAATCACTGCCATATAAATCAGAGGTGTTTTTGAGATAGGCTTTATCCTTTTAGTATTTCCTTCCAATTTGCATTTGTATTATATAGATGAGATAGTTGTTAATTTTATCAATTTATACTTATATAATGAATCGATGCATGGGTGACCTTGGTTTCCTGGTAAGATATTCTTGCAAACCTGAGTAACAGTGAATAGTTAAAGAACATAGGGTTGATAAAAGTAGGTAATAGTATCTGAAAGAGAGTTGTGAATGGAATTAAATTGAAAGGCAGTATTGACTATCAAAGCAAACATTCACCCCAAGATGACCTGCCTGCTACAGTGTAAAATTCCATCATACTTCTTTATTCCACTCAGATGCAAAAGAAGTTGGCATCAAAAAATAGGTGATTTTGTATTTTATTTTAGTATTAACAAAACCATCTGCTGAATTTAATCTTGATCATACAAATGCAAATGAAGGAATAGAGGCCTAGACTCTGCAGTAGGATGACAAGTTTGCCTAAAACTAAAACAACAATAATAATGAAAATGGTTTTCATGCAGGTGTGACTAACCAGTGCATTAGCATCTGCTTTCTTCTGTTCAAAATTATGGGATTCTTAATATATACCCCCTCCCACACACCCGATTTGGGATGCAAATAAAAGTTGTTCACCTCTTTCCATCAAAGTACACTCACTGTTTCCAGTTAATAAAGGAAAATTTTGAGACTATGTCAAGACTATGATATTAGAGAATTCTGGCGTTGCTCTCTTGTAGAGATATTGAAGTAACATGGTTAATACCACTGTCTCACATGCTGACTCAATAGTAAAAATGCTGATTCTGAGAACAGTTTTGTTAAAGCGTGCTGACATTGCTGGATGTATGATGGAAATTAGAAGAGTATTCTTTTCCCATTCCCGAGGGCTTCAATTTCATTAATGTTTAGGCTATACAACCATTTATGTATATTGGGTTTAGTATGTCTTTGATGTCAGGCATAGAATTAGAAACGTGGAGCACACAGTGAAGTTAAGTGTAGAAGAAATCCAACAGGATTGAGTTGACGCATCTATTGTCTTCCTGTACCCAGGAAAACCCTGCGTCAGAGCTGGGAGTCTAGGACGCATTTAGAGCTACCGCCATGGCATAAATCAAGGATAAGACACAACTCAGTTTTGAAGGCAAAAGTAACTTCTGGAATCAGTTGGATTTCTGTCTAGATTTCAGGTCATAATCTCAGCTGTAAATCATAACAAGGTTTGTGTAGGCAACTAAAGTATCTGACCCTTTCTTTTTTTTCTACAAAATATTTTTATTTATTTATTATTTTTTTATTTTTTTATTTTTTTTATTGGAGTTCAATTTGCCAACATATAGCATAACACCCAGTTGAGCCTTTCTTTTCTTGTATCTGCGTTGCTAATCAATGCTGATAGTACCTTTCTTCCTGAAGTGTTGTGCATGCACCATATTAGCCATATCTGTGAAGTATACTTGCAATACGGTTTTCTTACCCTTTATTTACTGCAAATAGATTTACTGTTTTTATTTAAAACTTTTATATTTGCACCTATATAAGCATCATTAATGTTAATGCTATATAATATTTCTCTAACGCTTTGTGGTTTGAAATATGTTTTCAGATGTTCTTTTGAGCACTCTTCCCCACAAATTTTGGCATCATACTAATTTTAGACTTGAAAATATTGAGGAGCTAGAGTCCATAACCTGATTTTCTTAAGGATGATGTTACTAAATGGTGGATTTGCATCTTAACACAGAATTTCTCACTTCAAGGTGAATGTGTGTCCACTCTGAATAATAGTCTAAGACGTCAATTTCAGCCCAAATTTATGCTGCTGCCTTGTTTAGCAGCAAGTCTGAGGCTCACATTCAAGTCCAACAGACACTTCTTCTAATTGCAGCACTAGAAAGAAATTAAACACTGAGCTTACTTTCAAAGTCTATAAAATTGTGGCCATATAGTACCTATATCATATGCATGTTGTGAAGTATCAAATTATCTAAAATATGTGTGATTGGCAGGAATTTCTCTAGGACCCTTGATGCAACATCCCCTATTACTCCGAATTAAATTTAACTATAAGTGTCTATTTGCCAAAACTGACAAGAAACTTATTAGTAATTTTGAGGCCCTTTCTGCCTTTCTTATGTTAAAATGTGAAAACTGATTCAGTCATCATTCTTGTTCATGCCCAAGACTTTCCTACGAGATGAGCACCCTTCCTGTTGAGAGCAGTCCCTTTGCAATTGGAAGGTCTCTAAAAGTTCATGTGCTCAGTTTCCAAATTGCACAGGCAGTCATGCAGCCCCAATACCACCCACCCACCATGAATTGATTGTCCCACAACTGCAGAGATAAAAACCTCATTCTCAGGGAATACTGCTCTTCCTTCAATGCCTGAAGAACTCAACCTCCATCCTTTTCTCTTTTCTTCCTGCTGTAACTTTTCTTTGAATCCATTGCTGGGGCCACAGAGACTCATTTTCTTAAATGAGTCACAAAATGTGGGCTCACACTATGATTAAAAATAATAATGTGTTCCCAATCATTAAAGGGCAGATAATGTCGCATTTTCATATTTCTTTTTGAAAAAAATCATAAGCTCTCACATCACTAGGCTGGTGTTCTGGTTCTAAGCAACAACCTTCCAAAGCTGGGTAATGGCTTCCCCTCCTACTGGCCAAAGCACCACCATTGTCCTCTTGACACTGAAGCTGTATTTCAGTGACTGTTCATCATACTGATTTCCCTATTGCATTTCTTAGCATTCTTTCTGGCTCTTTTAACCAGTCTACCCCCTGGTATCTGTTTGTGACTACTGAGATTTACAAAATAAACCAAAATTATTTACAAAAATAAACCAATATAGCACTGCTTCTTATTCCTTCATAACACTTATCTCAAGTAATTATACTACTACTATTTCAGTTTTACCACTATTATGTTGTCGCCCTCTCCCACCAGATCATAGCTTCCAAAAGTTGAGACTCTGTCTTATTTTGCTCATTATTTTCCTCCTTGGAAGGTGACTGGGACATAGAAGATCTTCAGTAATCACTGAAGTAATTGCTGATAATAACCAATAAATGAAAGAAATAGAACCCTAGAACTCTTTTATAGAAGTTAGGAAACAAATTGTTGACATGGCTTGGCTTTTTAGTAATAAAGAAATGAAAATGCAATTTTAAATCAGATTATCTTACCTCCCAAAAATCAACATGTTATCCTACTTCATGTGCTACATTGACACTATTTATTATTTTTATCAGCATTGTGGAGCTCCTTATTTAGACAATTAATGTATATACATCAAGTGTATGTATAAAAACACCAGTAACAAACTTCCCCAAAATGAAGACAGAAAATGTAATTAATAATTCAATTTAAACTACTGATAGCTCTTAGAGATATTAGGCCTTAAAATGAAGAAGAAATGGAGTACTTTAATTCATAGTTTACACAGTCAAGTCTAATTTCCATGTGTCTCTCATAGCATGAGCATCTCACTTGGCTTATGAAAATCTAGCTAGTATTTAAAAATATAAACTTTAAAAAATAAACATTTTATAAAACACCCTCAAATTCAAGCCAACTACTTAATCTAATAGTAGGAGGGGCTGAGGTTGTAATAGCAGTTGTTGTAATGGTGGTGGTGGTGGTAGTGGTGGGAGTATTAACCATAATCTGCTGATGCTGCTGCTTCTGCTTCATCATCATCATCATCACCACCAGGTGGAAGTAAATTTCAAGGCCCATGATGGAGCCACTCCTGTCCTGGGTCCCTTGTCAACAAAGCAAAACTTAAATAACTTTCATGACCTTATAAATGCTCTGCTTGACCAAAAACACAATATATCCAGTTAGCCAATTCCTAAATACCAAGCCAACTCTGGGCTTCCTACTTACTTCTTTGTTCCTTGTTTATTTTCTCTTTTTCTTTCTCCTTTTTCTTTGTCCTATAAAAGCTTCCTGCCTTCTACCTCATTTTGAAGTTCTCTAGACCCATGGGAACAGAGACTGTTTGCTTCATGAAGTGTTAGACAAAGCTTATTTGTATCACCTGAATTGTCTTCTTTAGTAATTTTTAACAATAATAAAGAGCTCTGAGAAAAGGTTTAGACTATCGAGAAATTGTTCTGTGTGTTCAGCTCCATGCAAATATCTGGATTTCTCATCAATTTTGAAATCTAAATAAAATGTTCCCCTCCACTTTGATATTATAAAGGCATCGCCCCTGCTTTGAAAGAGCTGGTAACTCTAAAGATGGAAGATAAATATGTAACCAGACATCCTAAATACAATATAACAGACGTTGTTCCACTGCTAAAAACAAATTATTGTTGGGAGCCACAAAGCCATCCTGATTAATTCTATCTAGAAGCTGGGAAAAGTGTCACAGAAAATAAACATTACAATTACACACACACAGATCCATAATCTCCCAAATATGCAAATACATATATGTATATGGATATTTATAATTATCACATGCCACTATGAAATGCAGAATGTAAATGCCACATTTATTCTCACTATCTGTGGCTGCACACTGGGTTGCTATGGCAACATAGATTAATTAAAGGCCTTTCTATTACAAATCTTAACTTCTCAGAACTTAGAGGCTTCAGTCATCCTCTACCTGTACATTTTTATCTTGAAAAATAAAATCATATCATGTGCTGAATTATGTGTATAGGCCTCTTTATCCTCATTTCCAAATAAAATATTCTTTGATTTTTAAGAAACACTTATTCGTTCCTTAGTATCATCTTCTTCCTCAGTGTATACGAAGGGAATAATCCATTAGGTTATTACTTTTCTTTTTCAGAATAAAAAGAGGGGGAAATTCCATATTCTTATAGTTAGATAAAAGGATATGATGGTGCTTTACTTTTTATCAACGCATATCTTATGGTTATTATTGCATCATTAAAGGAACAGAGAAATATTCACTTTTTTCTTCTATGTAGCTATGATTATGTTAATTTTAATTAAAGATGGAAGAGCCGAAAAATTGCTGGTCAGAGAAACAATGTTTCCAATGGTAATAGTCATAACCATTTTTCTTAGTGAATTTTAAATTTATGTAAAGATCCATATTGGATTTTGAAATTGTTATAACATGTATTTTCCTACAGTGAATCACTCGCAATTACTACCAGTCTACCATAGCCCCAAACACTTCATTATACACTAAACAATTATTGGAAAAATGTGCTTAATAATCAATTTTGGGGAGTGCCTACTTATATAACTAACTGGAATAGGACATTCTTATAATAAATCCAGGCTTTATCACCAGTACCTTCCAAGAATATTTTAAAGCAACATATTACCCACAGAGATAGCTAGGTGTGAGCATGCCACAAATATCCAGTAATTTTTTTAAGAATTTGTTTATTTATTCATGATAGACACGCAGAGAGAGGCAAAGACACAGGCAGAGGGAGAAGCAGTCTCCCCATGGGGAGCCTGATGCAGGACTCGATCCCTAGACCCAGGATCATGCCCTGAGCTGAAGGCAGACGCTCAACCGCTGAGCCACCCAGGCATCCCAGTATCCAGTAATTCTTGACCAGCATGCTAAATGAAGTCTAGAAGTACAAACTGTCTCTTCAGTACCAACCTTACCTGAACTCATAAACAAACATTTTTTCTTGGGATGTAAAAGCATTTTGGTTTTGATTAGAAAATGAATATAATGAATTCCTGATTTTGACCCTGCAGCCTATTACCAGTGTCTAGTCTAATAGCCAAACAAATATTAATCCCTAATGTATTCTTTCTGAAGCTATGAGTACTGAGCACTATGTACTCAGCATACTAGGCAGCCTGTTAAGGTCCTTGTCCTCAAAAAGCATGTGTTTTTCTTAATTTGGACCTTCCTGAAAGCAGAACCTGAGATATGGACTTGGACTTGGGTAGTTTATTCAGAGGTAATGAAAGAATGTAAAGTGAGAGAGTAGACACAAAGACAAAAAGAAAAATTAATAAAGGGTGGATTATTAGACTGGTTATCACAATGGGCTTCTGGAGAAGTTCAATCCCACTGGAGCTTCACTCGAGAAAGGGAAGTGCCTATTGAAATTGTCCTCCCACAGTACATGAAGATGCTGAAGATGCAGTACATTCCCTGGGATTCCTGTCCCTATTAGTTGAACGTTATACATGATGGTAGGTTTGCATGACTTCAGAGAAAACAGATAGAAACGCCTCAAAGGCAGAGAGAGACCCTTCAAAGGGGCAACCAACCCGGCCTGAGAGCATGGAGCTGTCCACCCCAGTGTGCTGAAGTTGGCAACGCGAGGAAACCCTACCCAGCATCTAGTGCAAAGGTTACATACTCTTCCAAGACGCCTAATAGAGCACAATTTGTGACAGGTGGATTTATTAATAGAGTGATCTTGTCTATTGACTGAGAGATCAGATGCAGATGAGGTGTGGTGGGCATTTCTCGGATTGTGTACAAGATAAATCTGAGCCTGATATAAAAAGTCTTCCCACTTAAAAAAATAAAAAGAAAAAGAAAAAGAAAAAAAATCTTCAGTAGGATAATAGCCAAGCTCACAAAATACTATCTTTAAGCCACCTGCAACTATCTCATATTTATCTCTTCTAAAGCTTCAATTCTTCTTGACTTCTCCCAGACATAAGTCTTCCTCTAGGTACATCACACTGTACGTCACTTAACATGTAAACTCTAAATATATTATACTGTTTGCAAATGTTCTTTTTTATTTTACCCAGAAAAACTTTCTCTGAAGAGTCTTATGGTAAAATTTTACATATTTTCAAGGTCCAGCGGGTATCACTTCTACTCATAAAGCATCTATTGACGCCCTCAGGTAGATGGATGTACCCTTCCCACTCTCTCATATACTTGACATTATCATTGTGATGGCTAGATGCATTTGCGGCATCTGCATGTTATTACAATGTTTATTAATGTGCAAACCTCCTGTGAGCTCTTAGAGGCTGCAGCCCTTGTATTCTGTACTTCATGGGTCTCGTATGGTACTTTGTACATAGTAAACAATTTATACCAAATACATGGTTGACAAATGCAATCATTTAAGATGATATAACTTCTTACATAATTGGGCAGACTCTAGTTGCTCTTTAAATTGCAGGATATGTTGGAGAGATGTGTGTTTTATTCTAGTTTACCACTAGAATTACCACTCTTATTGAATAAAACTTGAAAATCTCAATAAGGGTGGAGAGAATCACTTCTATAAGTTTGACCTCTGTTAACTTACACATTAAAAAACTGTTTTCCAGGGATGCCTGTGTGGCTCAGCAGTTGAGCATCTACCTTTGGCTCAGGACATGATCCCGGAATCCAGATCAAGTCCCACATTGGGCTCCCTGCATGGAGCCTGCTTCTCCCTCTGCCTGTGTTTCTGCCTCTTTCTTTCTCTCTCTTTCATAAATAAATACATCTTTAAAAAATATTTAAAAATAATTGTTTTCCTATTTTTGAGAACTATTTCCAGTTTCATGGAATGCTCTATGAGCATTACTCCACATTTTTGAAATTCCTTGGTCCCAGGAGTCCTTGTATTAGTATTAACAAGCCTAAAAACATAGAACGAGTTACAGTTTCATGTATCTGAAATTCATATCGGAGTGCCCTTTGTAAATATCCACCTGTTTACTTTTTGACCTCTCAAGGGTACATTAATACAGAAAATTGATATATTTACATAGAGGGCAATAGAATTTGGTTTTTAGGATCCATTAAGATGAAGGTCTGGTTTCATCAGTGTAAATATGATGATGGACTAGCTTCACTAAAGAAAAAAAGGGTCCATTACCAATCTGACTAAAACACTCTATTATTCTCTTATGACCCTTTACTGAATTTCATCTGTGTCACTGGCAAACCAAGGTACTATTATACTGATTATCTGCAATGGGGCATTGAAAAGAAACTGTTTTGTTAGTGGAACTGGACCAGGAATTAATGTCAAATATGGGTCTGGGTCACAGAATATAAACACATTGGGATCCCTGGGTGGCGCAGCGGTTTGGCGCCTGCCTTTGGTCCAGGGCGCGATCCTGGAGACCCAGGATCGAATCCCACGTCGGGCTCCCGGTGCATGGAGCCTGCTTCTCCCTCTGCCTGTGTCTCTGCCTCTCTCTCTCTCTGTATGACTATCATAAATAAATAAAAATAAATTTAAAAAAAAAAGAAAAAGAATATAAACACATTTTGTGCTTATAGACAGACCCTTGGATTTTAGCATCCTTGTCTGATAAATATAAAGAATAGATAAAAATAATTGTTTATTTGATTAGGTGTTCCATAGGTCCTTATTAGAATTTCCATAGGTAGCCTGTACCCTGAATCAAAATAAATGGTTTACTCCTGCCTAAAATCTTCTATGTCAAGTATATGAGAGAGTGGGAAGGGTACATCCATCTAACTTAGGGTACTAACAATATTGAATATAAATTTGACTATATTTAGAGATCGGTGTAGGTTTTTATGGTAAATTCTCTTGAAATGACAGCATATGGGGAATACATAAAGACTGAATACATAAAGACTTTATAATAATCCTCTTGGTTCTGATATCTCCCCCCTCTTGTTTCTCTGCCTTTATTTTTTAATCTTAATTATTTCCCTATTTCATTCTTAGGAAGAAAAATCTGGTTCTTCTCAGATTCTAGGACTCTTAACTCTACCCTACAACCCAAACACCACAACTAAGGCTTGGTAAATGCCAGAGAAGCTAGAGAGTTCCATCTCCTTAAAATTTGGTGAAGAGGAAAGACAGTTATTCCTTATTTGTTTTATTTCATTTTAGGTGCATATACACACATACAGAGAAAGCTTAGTGATCGATGTTGAGATTTATGTATCCCATGAATTTCACAAACGAGTTGCCTATTTACTGATAAGCCATAGAATGATTCCAGCAAAATGACCTCTACTGGATGAATTTTAATTCAAGAAAGTTTAACACTATATCTTGGAATTAGAAGAGCATTTTCAAATTGTCATCTGCCTTCTACACTAGATTTTGCATATTTTAAATATCCTGGGAAAACTAAAGTAAGTTACTTATTCTTTTTGAGAAAGATGAAATTTCTTTTGGTAGTTTTGAAATGAATTTACCCATACTGTCATCCAAAGGGCTGTTTTAGTGAAGTTAAGACTAAATGTAGAGACTTAAAATATTTCTCTTTCTCCTACTACATGATGCTAAGTAAAAAGTAAGCACCTAAAACATACTAAATGTGTGCAACAGGTAAATGCTAATGATCCACAGGGCAATATGATTTGTTAGAAGGTGGGATTTAAAAACAAAAGGACTCAGTCTTGTGTTACCCACTGCTGTGTGACTTTGTCTATATTGTTTTACCTATTTAATGTGTAGATAACACTCATTTTATACAACTATGCTAGGTAAGGAAAGGAATAATAATTTTCAAACGACCTAAGTGAATGCTGTAGCATAGTATATAATGAATAATAGGTGCTCAGAATATATCCTTTTGTTTTCAAGAATTTTGCTTGTAAGGATCCAAGATTTTAAAATCTTGTAATAATGATAAAAATAACATCTTCTACACTAGATTGTATTTTAACAGTCTAATTGCTTTATGTGTGAAGGACAAAATGAGGACCAATTCACTGCAGAGACTGCAGTCTATTATTCTGAGTATTTGGGGAGAAAGAGTTTTAGTTCCCTGAGGAAGACATGACTTTTGGAAATAAAGACTAGCCATGGGGTGCCACGTCTGAGGAATTGATAGATGATCAAGTTGGGTCCTACAAATTTGAAGTAAAAAGTAATGAAACTCATCTCAGAGGGAAGTTCCAGAAATAGCTGGAACAAAGTAAGAACCATTTGCATACAAGGGCACCCTCCCAAACTGATGGTAGCAACTATAATCACATTGGCTCTCTTCAAATCTCCTATTTTTAAAATAATTGACACATTATATATGCTGCACCTTTAGTGTTTTTGGTCACTTCCAGGAATACTGCCCTCTCCCCAGTAGCTAATTTTGTTCCCAACTCTATGACTTGACAAGTTCTGATCCATTATAATCATAATTCTTTGCTGGTCCAGAATTCTGACCAATCTGCTCTGGGTTTTTTGTTTGTTTTGTTTTTTAGAGAAATCACACACCCTCGCTTTAAATTTTGTATCTCACTTTCAACATTATCTAAGTTTAATTGTGTGCATTTCCAAGAAGAACTGATTCCCAAGGGTGCAGCTGAAACCAAGAATGCTGGCCCAGGACTGGTACAGGCCTTTTCTATTCTGTGGATACAGAACCACTATCCTCTGTTCTTCTCAATAAACTGTATACCTTTTGTTTTAATATCTAAACATCTAAAAAGTTAGATCATACCCTTTTACTCAGAAACGTAATTATTGGCCTGCCTTCTAAGGAAATGTACTGATAGGGTTTCCAGGAGCCTTTGTATTCCCTTTACAGAAGGTACCATCACCTACTCCAGAGTGATTTATGTTTCTGTTTATCTAGTGAAGTTTACCTGTTACTTTTTTGTTTCATTTTCTTCTTTGTGCACTTTGTGCATTTAAACAAACCCAAAATGATCTTTGGGGGGTTACTTTCTCTAATCTAAGATAAACAGAGAAACCAAATGTCCATACATTCATGTAGAGATTTTTGTCTTCCCCTTGGCATCTTGCAATCATGGGGTAATTTTTCAGCCATCCAACCTACATTTGAAAGTTATCCCTCAGCCCCATGTGATCTGAATCAAGACATAAATGTTGGGCTCATCATCTGCTCATCATCAGTAAATGACTCAATACAAAATGGATGAAAGTTAAAGAATTATCAGTAGGTGATTGTAGTCTCCAATCACAAAGAATATCTATGCTAAAATGAATTGCAGTCTTTGGCTGAAGGATGAACTTCTTTACCTCCTTGTGATGAGGGGAGCGTTGAATGAAAGGGATTATTTCTAAGCTACTTTTTCAAGGAGCCTCACAACACTTTCTCTGAATACCCACTCTCATATATGTAGGCTGAGTTATTGGAAAGAAAAGGCCTAATTATCTTTTAAATAAACAGGCAGTATGTAAAAAGTTCTTTGTACAGCAGATACACAATGTCTGTCTCATATTCAGGATCAGTAAATACTATCTGTTCTTAATTTCAGACATTATCATTTCTCCCATGGCATTATACTAGATTCAATTTAGAAGAAAAAGTTGGAGAAGCACCTTTATTACACGCTTTCAAATAAGCAACAATGTGGTAGAGATGCCTCAACTATAAAATCACTAATAAAAACAAAATCACCTTTTTATCATATGTCCTTACTCCCAGGGATGTTTACTATATCCAAAACATTTTATATACTAAATATTTATTGAATGGATTGAAATGCATTTGAATTCTAACTGTGTGACTAACAGTTAAAATGTCAGAAACACAACTTTCTTCTTAGTTAAAAGGTGTTTGTGACACATACTTCATAAGATTGGTGTTACAATTAAATTATTTTATGTGAATTTCCTAACAATATCAAGGAATTCAAGTGGCCAATAAACTTTAGTCAACTTTCTTGTCATTTAATAACCACTTTGTAAAAGGTTTGACTTTATAATACAAAGACTATAGCAAAAGTGACATTTCAGGTCTAGCCTTGAAATAGCATCTCCCTTTTAAATCAAGATAAATAACAGACTTTGGTTGTTTTATTGGCTATCCCAGCACACATAGCAAATACTTCTGAGTCAACAGCTGAGCAGGGATATGCCATTGTGTGGCAAAGGATAAAAATAAATGCATTCACTCGTCTGTGTCCCTCCCCACTGAGAAGGACAAATGATTTTCCTGGACAATGTTAGTCCAATATCCAATAGAAAGTTAAATCAAGCTGCTCAGGTCATGTTGATGAAATACAGTGCCACTGTCTCCTGTCTTTAGAAGGAATTTGAGTATGATGCCAACAAAAACTGCATCTAACAGCTAAAGAATGAACAGTTAAAAAACTCTTCCCACTTCTTAACCCTTGTGTAACTTGGATTTTTTTAAATAATGATTGAATTTTTTAACAAAATAACACTGATTAATCCTGAAAAGCACTCAAGAAATTGATTATTTATAATAATGAAGTATTTGAAGAAGTTTAAATATCTTACAAAGGAAGAAGAGTTATGTGGGGATGGGGGAGAAAATAATTTCCCCTCTACTTTTCTAGGTTCTTGACTGAGACCCCTCCTATAATAGAAAGGCACATTAACAGGAAAAAAAGAAGAAGAAGAAAAAAAAAAAAAAACAGATGGAAGTTAAATAACATGTATACCTTCAGTATACACAGAAGATGCCCGGAAAACTAAATAATTTCCAGGAGTGACTCAAGCCACCATTTGAAATACCGTCTCTCTCCAAAGGCAAAAGAAGATGTTGGGGGTGAGGAGAACCAGTTTATAAGAGTTTCTTCTGATTTAAAATCATCAGTCTCTTCTTGGTGTAGTAAGGAGGACAGTCTTATAAATGCATATTCCCTTATAAAGGTAAATATCTCTTACAAAAGTATAACTTTTACTCATTGTTTGAAGCTACTCCTGTGTTTGCACTTTCTTAGAAGTAACCGAGATAATCCTTGTGTCAAAGAGACATATTTTAGAGTGACAAATTTTGCTCCCTTTCAATTGTCAGTCATAGCCCATACACCTGATTGAATGAAATGAATGCATTAAAATAACAATAATAATAATAATAATCATCATCATCATCATCAAGTACCTCTAGCAACACTGGAACTACAAAAGAGAAAATATTAAACGAAAAACACATGTTAAAATAGCAGCATAGCCATGTGAACAAGCAGCATAGCCATGTGAACAAGTATAAAGTCTAGAAGATAATATGCAAAATTAATAAGAGCTCTGTTACAATGATTGATGTTTTCTTAATATCATTATTATGGTATATTGCTTTTGTGATTTAAGATTAAAAATTACTGTCACAGTCAACCCTCAAAAGAAAGAACAACTCTTCTGAAAAACTGATAATAGCGATGTAAATCTATGCATTTTACAAGAGTATTTATCAGTGTTTTTTGTATTAATGAAAACTTGCAAACAATCTGAAATGTTCAACAAAGTCTGATTAGTTCAACAACTTAATACGTTTTCAATAGAAGGAATACTATGCAGACATTATATAGTACATTTTCAAAGATTATTTAATTACATTAGAAAAGAATAAGGATAAAAAGACAGATGTGAAATTACAGTGAAGGGGAACAAATTTTTCCACTCCAAGATATGCCTCTTTGGCTTAGGATTATATTAAGCTGGTTATTTTTGAGAAACTGCACACAGAAGAGAAATTCTGAAAAGAATTAGAAGTTATTCTTCTGTAAGAAACATTTATGAGGATAAGAGAAATACTCATTGTCAGAGTGTCTTCCTATCTACAAACTCTAGAAAATACTTAGCAGTGGAGAAGCCTGGACTTTCACTCTGCCTAACAACCCCATATTCTTATTTCCTGTGTTTTTCCTGGAAATCTCTCATAACTGACTCCACACCCTCAACCTCTTCTTTTGTCTTTGACTGGACATGGCATTTAAGGTGATGGTTGGGCTATTTCAGGAAGTTACTCACTTTTCCTGGGTATCTCTCATGAATATTGGAGGTATCCATGTTACTAAACTTTCATCTATTATACGTTGCTGAGGGGGAGGAATTTCCTCTGCCATTCAATATCTTTCTAGCTGGACTATGAATCAAATTGACATGAGACAGATTCACAGGAGAAAATCAAATTTAATTTCATTTGTATAAGAAATCCACACAGACATGAAATTCCAAAGATGGTCATGTTAAATGAGGTATATATGTCATTCTGAACTAAGGCAGGTGTCTGGGACTTCAAAGGGAAGGGATGCCATTCACAGGAAGGTGAACTAGTAAATTGGTAAACGGATGTTTGCTGGGATATTCAGAAACCATGGGATATATGGGACTGGCTAGACTCCTCCTCATCTACCATACCTACTTCAGACTATAATGCAGTTACCTATGATGCTAGCTTTCATCCTGGAGCAGGTCCTCTATTTAAGTTTTTTTTTTTTTTTTTTTTTTTTTTTTTTTTTTCTATTTAAGTTCTTTTGAGGCAGTTGAGAGGGAAGTAAAGAGCTTTTTCTGACTCTGCTACTTTTTGGTTGCTTTTAATTCAAACCAATCTTCATGCCAAAGTGGACCATTTTGGAGCAGCCTGTCCTTGGCCCCTACAATGTCAATTTAATTATTAGAGAAGGAGCCTAGAAGAGTGGAAGGAAACTTTTTCCTCTTCAACAGTAGAATACATCTTTATGTGTACATACAGTAAAAAATTACTGGAAATATATGACCTATACCAAAGTATTAGAAGAAGTTATCTTTGGATGGTTTGTATTGTTCTCTAATTCATTTCCATATTTAGTCTTCTTTATAATAAAAATTTTAATCCTTTCAAAAATAATAGCAAGAAGAAGCACTTTCCGAAGAGCTTATGTACTTCAATAATGTGTTTCTTTGGTTAGGCCAATGTCAGTTACAATAAATTTCCAAACTCCTGACTCATGTTTTGTTTATAATCCATTCAACATCTCATATTGTAGCAGGCACAAAATAGTTGCCAACAATCCCGTTTCTCTTTTCCTTTGGTTGGTTCTTAGGTAATAGGCAGGGGTGCAAGTCTCTTAGAAATAATATCCCCAAGTCTTTGTAAAATTATTTTTTTTGATCTTATGTTTGATTCCCCACTTATCTTTCAGGATCCTCTCCATCTCCTATTTCTCATTTGCCCAAGTTCATCCCATAAAGAGTTCACTCCCTGCAATTTAGGATGCATCCACTGGCTCCTTCAACAGCTGCTTGGGATGCCAGATCCCAAGGTTCTTGATGTGGCATTTCATCAAAATACATAAATGGTGGGAGAGGTCAGAAATTTAGATTTCTAACCAGATTGGCTAACCAGCTTTGCTGCAAAGAAGCAACCAACAGAGTCAGGCTGAATCAATCTCAGGGGGGGAAATTGTCTGCTGGGGGCCGAGTGATCATGGCAAACTGGAGGGGAGACCTATTATGCACCCAAAACAAAGTAGAGAAGATAAAGCATCATGCTTAGAAGAAGGGTTTTCTGGAGTTAGGTTCTCCAAGAAGCAGATTTTAAGAGAAGTATTTGAGTGCAGTTTATTGGGAGGGGGACTGCAAGAAGCATCTATGGGAGAGTTGAACAGTGAGGCAGAGGTATAAAATCTAGAAGAAGTGTGTTATTTGTATGTTATTTCCTTTGGCAAGTAGGGCTTTCAGTTATCGCTGTTATCTCATCTAGGAGATTGGGAACTGGGTTATTTTTTTGCTAATTTTTGTGACTAATGGAAGGTTGTGTCCTGGCACTTTCTACTTGTCGACTACAGGGCTGTTGAGGTACTAACAGAGGAAGCCCCTTTTAGAAGAGCTGCATATGCTGGTTTTAAAGGCCATTGAGGAAGCATAACTGCTCCTGGCGAACACTGAGGGAATATTGGACATACCAGTAGTATACGCTCCATGGAGAATATAAACAAAGATCAGAAGATGTAAATCAAAAAGGGTAGATCCCGCAAATCAAGT
Organism: Canis lupus familiaris; assembly: GCF_011100685.1. Lineage (NCBI taxonomy): Eukaryota > Metazoa > Chordata > Mammalia > Carnivora > Canidae > Canis > Canis lupus. The sequence continues at coordinate 87,857,980 of NC_049226.1, read as the reverse complement.
AGAAGCAAAAAGGGAACATTATAAATTCTTGAGGGACATAATATGAAGATTAATGTAGTCTATAGAATTAATAGCAGGGGAAAACTGAATAAAGTCGACCATCTAGAAATAAAGTAAAAAAAAAATGTAAATGCCCCTCTTATTCAATAACCTCCATAAATAAAATAACTACTTCCTGCTCATATATATATTCAAATTCAGAAGTATTAAAAATCTAAAGGCAAACAAACAAATATTTCCTGAAAGAGCAGTTTAGCCCGGGGGAATAATTCTAATGCAAGGTGACACTGCAATCTTGCATTTAGAAAAAAATACTGAAAAAATATTAAAGACATTTTTGTACACTAAAGTCACTAAAATTTTAAACAGAACAGTTAGGAAGTATGCATTTTCCATATAAATGACAAGGTTGATGGATACACAATCTATAGAATGCATTCTTTAGAGAGAAGGTTTAGTCATATTCCCTGGGTTAGAATCCTAACTTTAAAGAAATTACTTAAATAAATCTCAGAATCAGTTTACTTTTTTTTTTTTTAAATTGGCATTACTATAGTGCCTGTCACATAGGGTTCTTTGTGCATTAAAGAAATTAATATGTGTGAAGATTTTAGCTCATGGCAAGCTCTGAGTAAATGTTAGCTCTTATTACCTATTACTATTACTTTACCACCAGCACTGAACACCATCCCTACTGCTATTGCTATTATAATAACTAATATGGCTACAATCATTCAAAAAGTTGAGTACTGAATATAATCTCATTCACTTACTCCTTCTCTTTCTTTTTTCTTTCACACAGACACAAATGTCCCCAAAATATTTTTAAATTACATAGAAAATTTTAAAATGATGAGTTCCATAAAAATACTGATATGTAACTGTAATTACAAAACACAATATCACATTATATTACCTAGAAGAAGAAGTATGTTTCCATACTTTTAGGGGGAAGTTATTGGCACATTTATTTTTAGTAATTTTGCACTACGTATCAGTTCAAAAAGCATCCTAAAAGACAAATACAAAACAGTTAGAGACATCTATTTCTAAGACTATCCATTGTAACAATAATTATGACATCCAAAAATTGGAACCTAAATAGAAACCCATCAAGAAGGATTAAAATTGGGATGCCTGGGTGGCTCAGGGTGTGATCCCGAGGTCTTGGAATCGAGTCCTGCATCAGGCTCCCTGCATGGAGCCTGCTTCTCCCTCTGCCTGTGTCTCTGCCTCTCTTTTTGGGTCTCTCAGAAATAAATAAATGAATCTTAAAAAGAAGAGAAAAAAAAAGAAAAAAAGAAAAGAAAAGAAAAGAAAAGAAAGAAAAGAAAAAGAAAAGAAAAGAAAAGAAAGGTTAACATTATATGTCCATATGATTTAAAGATATGAAAAAATCTTTGCAGCATATGGTAGGTAGAAAACTTGATGGAAAAAATATCCAATCTCCATATAATAAAAGTCTATGTAATAATTAAAATGATGATAATAGCTTTTTAAATGTATTACGTGAATTAAATTATTTGCTTCTCGTAAAAAATTGATGGAATAAATACTATTGCCTTCTCTGTTCTACAGATGTGACTACTGTCGCTAAAGAACAAAAGTTATACGTTAGTCAGTAGGTTACATATAAAAAACTGAAGAGAAATAACCCATTATCACAATGAATATTTGAGGTGGTGATTGTGATAGTGGTGAGGTGTGTGTGTGTGTGTGTGTGAGAGAGAAACTTTATATATGTTATATTAAGAATTTTACCTTTTTTATCTTATCAAAATTTCTCAAAACCATTAATTTTGTATAACTATTCAAAATTATTAGATTTAGAGCTCTTAAATAATGAGGTAGAAGAAATAAAATTGAAATCGACAATCCAAGAGACAATGTCTGTTTTCAACAAATATTATGGTGGGCTTTTAGTTGAATGATGTTTTTTTTTTTTTACCATTTTTTGGTTCCTTTTAATATCTGTAATGTTATAATTCGTATATTGAATATGTTTAGTACCTATCACAGATTATAAATAAGACAAATTCTGTAGTTTTAGTGAGCTTCCGGAAAAGTTGTGTTGTTTTTGCAAGTTGTAGACATGTAGAGAAGAGGGATAGAGTTTAATCTGGGAATTCATAAAAATTTTATGAGAAAAGGAGTGCTGGAAGTGTATTCTGGAAGATTTGGATATAATACCAATAGCTTTAAGATATAAACATATTTTTACAGGCTGAACTTACTATAATATCATAAAGAGTTCTAAATTTGTGTTACTACTAACATTAGTAGACCTCAATTCTGGGAATTCAGTGCCAGATTTTATCCCATGTACTAAACAAAACCAGCCTTACTGTTCTAATTCTTTGTAAGTACTGATGGCCCTGGATAGAGTCCTACTACCATGGAGAACTGGAATGTGCCAAGGTACTCAGTAGCATTTATAGTTCTACTTATTTTATATGATTAACACTTATGACTCTATATAGGGAGATAGATGATAGATAGATAGATAGATAGATAGATAGATAGATATAGATCTATAGATGATATAGATAGAGCTGTTGTGTTCCAAGGACACTTAGGCAGTATAGCACACTAATGACTAAGACACATATCAACAAATAAATTTCTCCTTTAATAGAACTGAAATCCATTCATTTGTGAAGTTGGTTCCAATGGCAGTAAATTAGAGGAAATATCCAAGTTTGAAAAACAATGCAAGTTTCCTATGCAGCACCAATCTAAGCATTTTATAAAAAAGACATGACAAAAAAAAAAAAAAAAAGACATGCCAATAGAATTGAACTTATGACTCAAAAGTAAACATCTGATAGTATGAAAGATGAAGTTAAAAGAGAGAACGAAGTATTGTATTTTGCAAAGGAACCCATTACAGAATAAATGCATTAGGCATTCTTTTCAGTATTAAATATATATGATTTACAAAGTACAGTCCTAGATGAATCTGTTAGTGTTTACGTTTACTTTAGCATCATATAGCAGAAGATGTAGAACACTTGAAAAAAAAAAAAGCTATCTTATGCATTTGTCCTCAAAGATACTCTCTACAATTGTCTTAAGATGAAAGAGGGGAAAAATATTTAGATGACATATGCAAGGCTTCAGGTGACCACAGTGGTAGAGTGTTTTCATACTCACGTAAACTGGGAGATAAACTCTGTTCTGCATTTTGTTTACAATAAACCAGTGCCATTTAAATTTTACAGAATTAGTGCATACATTATATATAAACATATATATATATATATATTCATATACAACTAATTACAAGATTTTCTCCTAGAGGCTGTATATTAAAAAAAATAAAAATAAAAACCTCTGTGTGATTTGGTTCTAATGATATCACTGTAAATGTTTATTTTTTTTAATATCATAATAAGTACCAAGTAAGGTATTTCCACTATAAAATCTAAAAAGTCAGGCTCCTTTGCAAGCTAGCTATCAGACGGGACAAAAACAATCTCATAAGCAGAGGGCAGTGAGAGATAAAATGTCTCATGAGATGAATTCAAATGAGTAATGAAAATTAAAATAAGTATGAGCAACACTTACAAGAGCATGCAGCAACTCGGAAAAGATTTATGATCTAGTTGAGAAATGCAAAATTCCCTGTTTAATAAGAGTCCAGTGGGTGTGTTCTGTAATGAATTAGGCTTTTCTGGAAAAGTAGTAGTTCCATATTTAAATCTGTGGATTTGGAGGCAGAGGGTCTTTTCCTAACTCTGAGACTGCTATCAATGGTATCATAGACATATATGGATTGTTTTAGGACTTTGGGCTAAAGTTTTCCTAAAACAACTGGTTGGTCTCCGATTCTCCATGTGTCTTTGTCTCTATCCGTATCTCTATCCCCCTGTTTCTCTCCACATTTAGTGTACATGCAATCCCTCACAAGGTACTGTATCCTTTAATATCCTGCTTGGGATTACAAACTCAAATGCAACAAGGACCCAGCAGGTATCCTGAAAAAAGTGCCGTGGGCCATTTGTGACTTGTGGTGAACTGGAGAGTGTAGTCACATCTAAAGGGGGTCACCGTATATTATTTAAGAACTTAGCCTCTAATTTTTGGTGATTCATCTCTGTGCGCACTAGTGAAGGAGGGATAGAATATCTACCGCCAAATCCTTTTCCATGAAGATTGCTTTAAGCAAAAGGCAGTAAAAACTCAGTCGATTTAGGAAAAGCTATTTCCCCCCCCTCCGCTGCCTAAGTTTACATCAGAAAGGGGGCCCAAAGCAGGAGGAGAGCTATTATTAATCAGTCACCTAAGGACCCTCCAGGTCCCTGCCTGGCTGCCTTAGATCTCCCTCTGAAGCTTGGGGAACTTGCTCACTTTTTGAGCAGGAGTGTAGGAAATTTAGTCCCCCAGGGGCATCCCTCAACCAGTGGTGTTCAAGCTTTAGTTTCAACCAAGCTTTGATGGATAAATTTGAAGGAAACATTATGATTAGCCCTCTACAATTCTTCAGAGGACACCCAGCAAAAATGAATTGAGTTGCTCAGAGTACCCAACAGCTTATTAACATACACTTTATTAGCTTTTCTTCTGTCCTTTTGTGACTCTCCATATAACCTCACTCTGAGTTCATGTGATCACCTCTAAAATAAAAATAAACTATATGAATCCAAGGTCCCATCTCAGGCTTTGCTTTCAATGGAATCTGTATTAATACAACAGCTTATAAAAAGAAAACAATCTGAGAGCTAAAAATGCACATTATGCCACCAGCTTAATATTGATACTGAGGCTATTATGCATTTCATGATTCCATGAAGAGTTGTTCTCTGCTCGACTTACTATACTACCTATATCTTAAGACCAAGAAAATATCCCACGTTTGTCAGGAGGCTTTACATGATCATAAAGCATTCTTAGTACCCTTTGCATTTGAATAGAGATATGTGGCACTAGGGAAGAAAGACAGATACACACATTTGGTTCCAGTTCAGATCTGCTGAGAATAAGTAGGAGAAAATATTAAAAGCATGTCCCTTTACCTGCAAGGCATTAAGTTAGGTCTTATATAAGATTTCACAGACTATTTCTCATTATTGGCCTTGGAAGAAAGTATACCTTATGTCTTAGATTATAAATAAGGACATGCAAGGTATAAACTGCCCAATATCAGGCAACTATATAGTAACAGACCCAAGATACAAAACATGATGTCTGACATCTCAGCTTATGCTCTTTTAAGTCCATAAGACTAGAGACTCTGTGAGATTTAATTATCTTAGACTTCTTTGCTTTGATCAAATATCTGTTAATTTAATTAAGCCTATAGGGAGAGATTCAGATTTTATGGGATAAGGAAAATTCTAGAATTCTGGAAATTAAATTTTATCTCTGGTGGCAAAAAAAAAAAAAAAAAAAAGAATGAGAAGATGAAAAGTAGGTGAAGATATTGTAATTTTAAGCATGACCTACTTTAAGAGCTTTGCCTTATAAGGGGTTGGAATACTTTCAAGAGAAATGTTTATAACTATGAATCATTCAGATTTTTTTTTAATTTATCCCAAGTCATATAGAAATTTGCCTCTTGGGATCCCTGGGTGGCGCAGCGGTTTGGCGCCTGCCTTTGGCCCAGGGCGCGATCCTGGAGACCCGGGATCGAATCCCACGTCGGGCTCCCGGTGCATGGAGCCTGCTTCTCCCTCTGCCTGTGTCTATGCCTCTCTCTCTCTCTCTCACTGTGTGCCTATCATAAATAAATTAAAAAAAAAAAAAAAGAAATTTGCCTCTTAACATATTTGGGATGTGTTCAATCTGATCTAAAATTTTGTCAATTTAAAGTTACCCTTTCCTCTTCTAAATAAATTTTTAGGAAACATGTTTATCCAGTTCTGGAAATTGTTGAGGGTGCCTCTATGGGACAATAGTTTGCTTTAAGCAATGAATGTTTTTTTTTTAATATAAATCTAGACTCAGACATGAAACTATCCATTTTCCATTGGATTTTATCCAGTTTTAGTAGTGTCCAATTACGTCCCAATTAAATGCAATTATTTTCTATTAATTTAATTACTTTTCGTATCTTTGAGAAACCTTCATTAGTTTTAGTTATCTTCAATAAACTTTTGATTAAATCACTTTATTGCTAATTCCTTTCCATAAATTTCAATCAGCTTCTGGTCTATACTATCTGTATGCCTCAACTCCATACGAGATACCCAGGATCGGGGGTGCTCTTTGCAGTTAATTGAGCTAAAATGGAAACTAATCTATCTCATTTAAATCAGTGGGACACAATATAATGTGCAGTCTCCATAAAAGTCGATACTTCTGTGATAAGCATCACTGCTGGTTGGTTAAACCTGCTAAAAATAACTCCGATTCAGCAAGACTCAGTGTTTCTGTGTAATTCTCTCACATTTTGGAACTTGATAAGAACATTTGTCGTTGGACTTATTCCTTACTCATTGCTGACTTTTCAAACATGAGGGGAGCAGGGAGCCTTGGTGAAGAGAAAAGGGTTCCGGACCCGACTGCTTTGTTTGCATCCTCCCTCTGCCCATTCTTCATGCTGCTGCATGGGTTGGGCACATGGCCGACCCTTTGGTGCCCCGGGTCTCTCTTGTAGGAATAATACTAACTACCACTTTGGATTGTTGTCTGGATTATGACATTTATTTATTTTTTTAAAGAGAAAATATATAAATTTATGTATTTATTCATGAGACACACACACACATACACAGAGAGAGAGAGAGAGAGAGAGAGAGACGGAGACACAAACAGAGACAGAAGCAGGCTCCATGCAGGGAGCCAGATGCAAGACTGGATCCCAGGACCCCAGGGTGACGCCCTGGGCCAAAGGCAAGTGCTAAACCACAGGGGCCAAAGGCAAGTGCTAAACCACAGGGCCACCCAGGCTGCACACATTTTTTTTTTTTTTAAGATTTTACTTATGTATTTGAGACAGAGACTGGGCAGGAGTGGGAGAGCAAGCATGAGCTGGGGAGAGGCAGAGGGAGAGGGAGAAGCAGACTGTCCACTGAGCAGGGAGCCCAATGTGGAGAATGATCCTGGGAACTCTGGGATTATGACCTGAGCCAAAAGCAGCTGCTTAACCAACCAAGCCACCGAGGTGCCCCTGGATCATAAATTTAGAAGAATGTCTGATGTACAGGGGTTTTGCAGTTTTAGCTATTATCATCATGTTTACAGTTATAAAACCCAACATATGTTGAGCACCGACCATGTGATAGACTATTCTTTTGTGGTTCACACCATTATATAATTCATCACACACAAAAACTTTGTAACATAGGTACTATTTTTCTTGGTTTAAAGATAAAGCAAGGCTCCGGGGATCCATTGATAAAGTTCCTAACATTAGTGATAGAGATAGACTTGAATGAGGCCCATGTAAATAAAATCCTAGCCTGATGGTAAAGTCTTGTGCTGATTCCCACTATTAGAATTTTCCTCTGTGTCAGATCTTTCTCATCAAGCGTTACTGTTGTTGTAACTTGTTCCCAAATCTGCCCCACCACTGCAAAAATGGTAGATATAGATACTGATGGAGGTGGAGGTGATAGAGGTAGAAATAGATCTGGGTCATTGTTTTTACTGTAGTGAGGAAATAATGATTTTGGAAGAAGGGTAAGGGAGCCCCATAGAACCCCTCCAACATGAAGATGAGAGGGACAAGGTAGTTTGCTAACAGCTTTACCTTCAACAATGTCATGGGGAATTTCCACATTGAATAATGAATGACAGCATTTGAATTGGACAAAGTATATACGATTCTATAAAAATACACAGGAATCTGCCAGGCTCTCTGAGCCAACTGGGCTATCGGAACACACTAACTGATCACCTACAGCAGTGTCTGCCTTCAACAGGGATTGACATACATCTGTAAACTGGAGACAATAGTTGAGGCCAAAGACAAAAAACATGGAATGGAACATCCTACCAAGTGTGTCTGGAACAAGAATATCAGAGAATTAATGAGTTCAAATCCATTAAAGTGGGAGAGCTAAGGCAAAAAAGACAAAGTACAAAAAAGACAAATCTGTGTCGAGTCATAGGATTGCAATAGGCTATGGAGGCAGGTACTGGATACCTGGTGGAAATGAATATGAAATGGGGACAAGTTAGGAATCAAGTAAGAAAAATCCGAGGGTTGGCCTTTAGTACTTCTATTCTCCTGTGATTTTCTGTCACCTGCTTTTAGGCAAGAATATGGCAAGAAGATATGCCCTGGCATCGTAAAATTAGAATCAATATGACCATGGGGAAATCAAGGCAGTTCCTTTGTCTCTAGCAACTTTAATTGATAGCCCATAAATTGTGTCACTTACAGTAAGTACTTAATGAAGATTTATTGGCTACTTGAGTGAAGGCACTTGGATAGACAATAATAGGTTCCTGTCACTGTTAAGTAGATTCTGTTGAAGATTGGAAGATTCAGTCTTTATCTTCTCTTTGAGGTTTGCTTACTTACGGCACATGTGGGGAAATAGGTGTTCTTTGACGTCACTGGAAATATGAATAAAATTCTTGCATTACATATGAAATACAAAGATCCTTTTAAAAATCATTTAGAATAAAACATTAAAATTTACAAAATTGAAAACAAATCAAGTTCTAAAAAATCCTTTTGTGGGTTGGTAGTAGTGGCATTCATCAACTGACATTGCTAGTGAAGATTTAGAACAGCTTGAGGGAAGCCATGTTAGGAATTTAAATGAAAATAACATATTTCCTTGTTAAAAAAAAGATAATTATAATTTCCTATTATAATGTTAGTTTTGAAGTGTTTGTAATAATACAAAAGTGTCTAGTCAAGTAGGAAGAAAAAGTAAAATAAGCAAATTTAAAATAATAAGAGTAACACATAGCCAAAGGCTGATGTAAAAAATCTTTAACATGCTACAAATGTGTTCATTTTAAGGGCAGGTTCTAAGCCATTTCTGTACATGAAGCTTTGTTCCCTTTTTAACAGATAGAAATCTATAATACTTCCCCCCCCCCAATTATCCTTTGCTGCCAAGAAATATAAAATGTCTTGAGCAAAATTAAAATAGTAAATAAGAGATGGGCAAATCTCAAGATTATCCTTGGCTGACATTGCATCAGATAGAGTCAGAATCGTTTCTAATAGAGAAAGAGCAGTTTATGAAAGCTACAACTGCATCCCAAATCAGAATGAGACACATTATTTTTATCCTTATTCATAATTCGGGTTGTAATTCAAAGTAGTTTTTTTTTTTCAGAAGAAAAATATAAATGAGCTGATATTTTCCCTAATCTTACTCCACATGTGAAAGTCACATGACCTGTGACTTTTTTCTCTAATGTTCCGTGATATTGACTGTTGTAATATAGCAATATTGTAAGAATGTAAGGACCTTAAGATGGGATCAAATCCATGGGTAGGAGAGGTCATATTTTGTTTTCTTCTAAAATGAGTCAAGTTTGTGTTCCTAAAATGAAAAGTATCTTCTGAGTTAATTTTAAGAGCAGGCTGAAAATTGGAAAATAAGTAATCCAGTGGAGATAGGGACAGAAGCAGTAGACTGAGGGTACAGGTTGAAGAATGAAGGTTCATTAACATTGTGCTCTGTAGATGCTGTGGAGTAAATCAGTGGCTTATGGAAGCTTCCCTGTACTCTACAGACTGCAGCCATTTAAAGAACAAAGAACAATTCAAAGAGTTAAAAGGAAGAAGACTAGGGGATAGGTTTGAGGAGAAGAAATTTAAGATAGTCATGGAAGAATTAGCTATCATGAATTAATTTCTTATCCGTCTACTGCATGTGCTGGTTAAAATACCTTGAGTGAGATTAATTCGTATACTTCTGCTGAGAGTCACTAATCCTGTACTGCTCTGGTATTTTAAAACTAGGTTTCTTTGCAAAAAAGATTTTGGCTCAGTTGCTAAATGCATACCCTTTTACATTAGGAACGGTGTAAATAATTCAGGTGTCTTTAGTGTACCTGTCAGAAGAATGAAGAAGATTTGAAATTTACATGTACATAAAAGAGCAAGGGTGGTAGAGAGGAAGACAAGGTCCCTGACTCCTTGGTTCTATCCTGGCATCTTACAGCTATGTAGGGCCAGTATCTCCCATTATAAGATAAAAATGAATCTATATCGATTTCTAATCTCTCTTGAACATCTTTTGGAAAAATGATATTTATTCACAGAAGAGGTACCAATCACTGCAGAGCTCTAATGATTTGTTTCAGATGAAAAATGAGCTTGATGTCAAATTATACTAAGCTCTGGGGCAATGTGTTTGTTTTATTTTCTCTTTCTCAGCCAGGGTGAATATCGTTATTTAAAACTCTATTACTTCCCATAAAACCTATGGCATCTTATTATATAAAGTAGTTACATGCTGTACAAACATAATCTGTATTTTTACTGTCACTGGATTGAACGAGCAGGAGCATTGTTCTTATATATCCTACCCACCCTCACTATGCTACATATACAGAGTGAGATAATACTCAATCTTTATTTAATCAATGCTTGAAAAAATATTATTCGAATATTAGGAAAACAGGTATTTTTTGCACTATTCTATTGGCTTCATTGAGCTCAATTGCACATATCTTTTATTGTGAGCCAATTCAAACCCCGTTTGGAAGAATGTAAGTGTAAATTATAAATTCATGAATATTATAGTGATTTATGAATTCGTGTTCCCATGGAAGACCAAATGTTCTATATTTTCAATTATCTCTACAGTCCCCAAAACTAAGAATATGGTACTTCTGTTTGTATTCAGTGTTCACTTAGATGTCAGATTGAAAATAACACTGGGTCGTTGTCACTAACACCAACTGTCTAATCTGAGTATAAGTTTCCTTTGGCTCCCATTAGTCTTTTGAACCCCTGGAAAAAAAATCTGGAAAATTATGAGTATAATCTGGGCATATGCTTTCAATTTTGATATGAGGAATTAGAAATGACTGCAATTTATATTAGATTATGCTCAAACATTTCTAGTCAATTCATCAAAACACAGATATGTTTTCCAAATACTGACTAATTTTGGAATTCATATTAAATTTGCAGAGACATTTAATCCATATGCTTCATAGTGTAGCTCATCATTTTGTAGGCGAGAATAGGTCTAAGTTCAGGACTATTTTTTGACTAAGACACTTTGAGTGTTTTTAATTAACATTTAAAACTTTTTTTCTTTAAGGCAGGAAGTTATGTTTGACAAAGTTAAGGCCAAACACCGAAAGGTTAGTGTTTTGTCTAGAACTCAGCATACATGAATCTTAAATGAATTTTAAACCTGGCTAAAATAAGCTGTCTCACTCCTTGAGAAAGTGATAGAGAATAAGGAAGTTTGCCATTAAGGAACTTACAAGTGAGTATTTAATACCAGCTAGAGATCAGGGAAAGGCAGATGGAAAGGAATCAGTCTGTTAAGGAAAATAAATCTTATATAATAATTAGGCCATGCACACATGAGTAATTTCTTGTAAGCTTTTGAGGAGTTACATAATTTTGGCCTCAAATTTTTCTCACTTACTTAAATTTAAAATCTCTCTGAAAATGCCTACCTCAGACAAGTCAAGTTGTATCTAGGCAGGGGAGCCATGTCTGTGAGAGAGAATGAAAAATAGAGAGAGAAAGAGAAAAGAGGGAAAGAGAGAAGTCAAAAAGGAGTAGGAAGATGTTACTTCTGAGCTCATGCCCAGAAGAATCAAAGGATTCTGGGAATCAAAGTTTTGCCTTTTGGTCTGGTTGATACTCTGACAAAATGAAGATGGTTTAGCAGGGTCTAGAAAATGAATCAGAGTTGTCTATAAGGAGTAAGGAACAGATAGGGAAGAAGGTCTGAAGGGAGGTATTGGATGTTAGGGGGATAAAAAGATTGGAGGAGAATTAGGGCTTTGGCAACCAGAAATAAATTGAGGCCTATGTAGTATCAGCCTCCAAAAAGCTCTTCATTTCCTCATCCTTGTTTTCACATGCTCTTATGTAGTCTCCTCACATACTGAATCAAAGCTGGCCTGCGGACCAATAAAATATGATAGTAGTGATGGTATATAATTTCCCAAGCTAGGTCATGAAAGGCATAGCCCCTTCTGCCCACATCTCTTGGAATTACTCCCTCTGGAGGAATTCAGTCACTATGCTGCAAGGACACTCAAGATGTTCCACGCGGAGGGAAGCTAAAGCTCTGGCTGGGGGCCATTGCGACAACCTTGCCAGTCCTGTGAATGAGCCACCTTGGAATTACACTCTCCAGGGCCAGTACAGCTTTCCTGTGACCTCAGTCCCTGCTGTCATCTGATTGTACCCTCAAGAGAAATCCCAAACTTACCATCCAGCTAACCTCCCAAATTCCTGACCCATGGAAATCATGATAAATTATCACTTGTTCTTGTGGGTTTAAGTCATTACGTTTTGAGTGGTTGGTTCCATAGCAATAGATAGATGAAACAGCACAAGAAGTTGATTCAGGAACAAAATATATCCATTTATTCAAACATCAAATATATATTAAGGGCCAGATACTTTGAGACTTTAATGGAGAAAAGATTGATAAGTTCCCGACTTAGAGAGCTTATATTCTAATGGAAGTGGATCATTCTTCAATGTTTTAAAAGCATTTTAAATGTTAACAAATTAGTAGTACGGTAATAAAAATCAAGACATTCATATGAAGGGAACATTAAGAGGCTAAAGCGAAAGTCAGGGGTACATTGGGGTAAGAATTCTTAGAAAAAATGCTCACGGCGGACTTTCTGAAGAGATGACATTTAAATCAGAATAAGAAGGCAGAGTAGGAGCTAGTACATCGTCTGGAGGGAAATACACACCTGTGCGTTGAAAGGTCCAAGGCTGAGAAAGAGCTTAGTGCATTTGAAGGAAGGAAAGAAGGTTGAGGGTAGCAAGTGATGAAGATTATGAACAAGGAAGGCAGGATTTTGCAGGATTTTATAGACCATAGAAAGAAGTTAGGATAGTCAGTGGTCATCCACTGAAGGGTTTCAAACAGAGGAAGTTAACATTCTCAGCAAATTCAATTAGTGGTAGGCACAAAAGTACTCCTTCCTTACCATGACAGTTTCCTTAGGGATTGAGTATTCCTGACGACCAGTCAAGGACCCATGACTTTAGTGACATTTCTTGATAAATAGCAGCATCTCTACTTACTTTGAATGTGTTCATTCAGTGGAGAATTGTGAGGTGATTAAGTTTTGCACAAATCTGGGCAAGGATTCCTGATACATACATTTCTTATTGTGTATTTGTAGAGAATTTAGTGTCAGAGGGAATAGCATCTTTGGGCTTGGTTTGTATTTGGAATGCTGTAATGCTACAACAGCATAAGAGTAAAGAGAAGAGTCATTTCCCTGGGGTCTTATGGGTCTAAGAAGTGAAGAATCTTCCAAGACAAAGACCTACTGAATTATAGTCTACAAAACGCCTCACTATAATCAGGATAAATATTTTATTTGCCCATATCCTCAGCCCAGTGCTCCAAATAAATAATCATATGTAGTAAGTATAATCATGTTTTTCTAGTTTAAAGAACTCTAATCATGCTGAATCATGGCACAGACATGATTTGACAAAATGAATTAAGGCAAGTAACATTAAAAAAAAAAAAAGAACACATTAATTTTGGATTTGCAATTTGCTACAATTACTGTTACTAGACCTATTACTTTAATAGTGGATATTCAATTTGGAGATTTTGCATTTTTTTTCCAAAGGGGTTGAGTGTCAACTCAAATTCTGTAATTTGCATTTAAAAAAATACATTTCTCATCAGTGTAAAGTACTATTTGTCACCTGGCAGGTAATAATTTCCTATCCCAACTCTTAGTTCTGGTGAATATTTCCCCTTCAAAGAATATATTAAATCAAAAGAACACAACATTTTATGCTAATGCAATCTTTGTAAAAGCTGAGATAAAATTTCAAGTACTGATAATTATGAAAACCCTATAAGAGGATTCTAGAAATATTGGTTTCCTTTATTCCTGGGGATACTGTTCTGTCAAAACTAAATGATTCTGTATATTCATTTCCAAAAGACTAGTTCCAAGGGATAAATTTCCAGAAAACACCTTTCGCAAGCAGGCCTCTCACTGGAAAACCACGTTTAATAATTATGCATTTGCAAGAGACAGTAACATATAGCAGACATATTATTTTTCTTTGGAATGATTATTTTCCTTTTAAAGTACGTAATGGGGGCATCCTCGGGTGGCTCAACAATTTAGTGCCTGCCAGTGGCCCAGGGCGTGATCCTGGGGTCCCAGGATCGAGTCCCACGTCGGGCTCCCTGCATGGAGCCTGCTTCTCCCTCTGCCTGTGTCTCTGCCTCTCTCTCTGTGTCTCTCATAAATAAATAAATAAATAAATTAATTAATTAATTAAATAAAATCTTAAAACATAAAGTACGTAATGGTTCAAAATAGTAATTTTCGAATAATCAAATGTATTTAAAATTCAATAATTACACATTTATTTAGCACTACTTTGTTTAAAGATTTTTCTAAGAGGGATTCAAAAAAGAAAAAAAGGCTTTTTATTCAACCATCCATTAGTACAGTTCAGGAGACAAAGAATTTCATCCTATATTGTGTTTTCTATGGAACAAATAAAAGTAGACAACCATCATAATGATCTCAGAGGGAAGCCAAAATGAAAGGAAGGCTTCCTGGAGGAGGTGATACTTGAACTGAATTTGAAGGCTGAGTGAGAGTAGCAGGGAAAATATAGTATATACTATATAGATGTTATAAAGTGGGCAAAAGGGGAAAAAAAAGAAGGAGCAAGATTAAAAAGGGTCTTCTTTGCTGTAGTATGATGTGATCTATTCATGATGTAAAAGAAAACCATGGGGATATTTTTACTTGGATCTTAAATCTATTTTAGAAAAACTTAAACAAACCTAGCTTATGGATTTTTTTTTTCAGAAAATCATCCTCAGTTGTGTTTGCCATGCTGATATTATCTTAACTCTATATTTTTGAAAGAGAAACTCAATACTAATACTCATGAAGGTGGCTGGCACATCAACCTTAGAGAGCAAAATCCTTAATTAAGGCTCAGATCAGCCACAGCAAAGCAGCAATCTTTCCCATATTGATCTGGATAAACTGCTTAGGAGAGTGAAAATGCCATTGTCTCTGTTTATTTTCCTTACACAGCCAGAAGTTGAATTTCCACCGTTTGGGCTTCAGCAAAATAAACCCAGAGCGATGCTCCCCTCTGCGGATTGACCACCCAACCTCCTTGGTGTTTCCCTCTGGAAGCGGTGCGAGGCCACAGCTGCCGTCAGGGGGGCTCGCACAGTCTCAGCATACTTTCCTCAAGGCCAGCATCTTGGGGAAATTGCCTTCGAAACACTGTTGTGAAGGTGCCCTTGAGGACAATGTGAGAGACATTCAACATCCTGACTAGGGTACTTGAAAAGATAAACCATGTTGCTCTTTTGAGCAAGAAGTCATTAATCCAAGTGAAAGGTAGGAAGCCACACCACCACCAAAAAACCCTTCTCTTTGTGTAGCCAAAATCATACCATATCAAATGCTTCTTACGCTTTTGACAAAATCAGCAAAACCATCTGTTGCTCTACCGTCAAGTAATCATTAAAGTGCTTTTAACCAAATTGCAGGGAGTTTATAATTGGATTGAAGACTGCTTCCTCTAGAACCTTAGTGTATGTAGAGTTCCCTTGTCCAGGGACATATTCTTGTTAAAATGTTTGCAAAAGTGAAGGCAGCTATTAGTTGCAGATATGATATGATTGTGCATCAGTAGGGTCTTAGGGTAGATTTCCAGCTGTGGAACCTGAGATGAGATCCACGTGCAGTTGATTCATTGCTTGGTTCTCTCCCATTTCCTTTCCCCCTTCTTTTAGTCTACTGACAATCCCATAGAGGGTAGCTTTAGTTTGATTCCACAGGGGAGGTTTCCAGAGTAAATTGTGCCTCAGTATCTCTTAAATCCAGCAAACAGCACTGAAACCTTCACATTCCAGCACCTTTCCACAGAGGATCCTAAGGAAGCTTAAGTTCCAGCGCACTCCAACTCCCTACATTCTGGCTCCACTAGCCTGAGAGGGTACAAGGAAGAGAAAATCAGTGTCATGAACTGGGGAGACCTAAGTAAATAAAAGCATTCAAGGGGACTTGGTTGAAGTAAAGAAATTATTTACAATTAGTCAATTATTTAATTGATCATTAGATATATAAAAGTTTGATGAGATGGGATGGGGACCTTGCAAAAGGCAATTTATAATCAGGATCATCGGAAAAATGTTGACATGTAGTTCAAGGATAAATATATAGATAGGCATCACCATTCCAGTTTTTAAAAATATCTTATTTATTTGAGAGAGAGTGTGTGTTAGAGAGCAAGAGCAGGGGGAGGGGCAGAGGGAGAGGGAGAAGCAGACTCCCCGCTGAGCAAGGAGCCCCATGCAGGGCTCAGTCCCAGGACCCTGGGATCATGACCTGAGCCAAAGGCAGACACTGAACCACCTGAGCCACCCAAGCATCTGTCATCACCGTTTCAAAGCTTTCCATTTACCAACATGGCCAAAGAGATTGCAGAGGTGGTTGTTTTCCTTACAGATTCTTGGGAATGGTGGACTCTAATGGAAAGACCACTGGGATCATTGTCAGAATGGAATTCTACTATCAATTTTGTTTCTTGCTGATGAATCAGAATATAGGAACACGGTATCTGCGCCTTTGTGCTATACTGACTACTATGGTGTAGTCGCTGATCGGACTCTCCTTCTTTGAGGCTGGGGCTCCTATTTCTACAGCTGCTGATAATGGTGGATATCAATGATTCATAGCTGAGTCCCTCTTCAGGAAACAGCCTTTCGCCAAAGTTCACAGCTTCACTTAATGCTAGGGTTCCCTCTCTGGGAAGAGTCTACACCTGGTAGGAATTCAAGTATGATTGTCTTACCCATTGCCTTAATTTTGAAATATTTGAAGGATTGGGCCATTACCAGAGATACCTGTTGGATTGGCAGAGGCTTCCTGTGCATCTGCACCACAGTTCAACTTCTCTCTCTGTCCAATCCTGCTTCTTTTACTCCCTGAAAGTTCTTCTCTACAGTTCTCTCCAAGAAATGCCCTGAAGGTACAGTCTGTTTTCTAAGGAATATGATGTAAAAATGTTGGTGATACGTTGGTTCCATGAAGCAGAATTTGGATGAGAATTCTTTACTGTGGTTACATGTACATAAAATAAAACTTAATATTTTTGTGTATTTACTACTGTTCCATCTTTTTAAATTGAAATATAGTTGTCATACAGTATCCTAAGTTTCAGGTAAAAAATAGATTTACTTTACAATTCTCTTTATAACTTCATGCTCACCACAGCAAGTGTAGTCACCATCTCTCACCATACAATATCATTACAATATTATTGACTGTATTCCCTATGCTGTAATTTTATCTCTATGACTTAACTTATTTTATATCTAGAAGTTTGCATCTCTTCATCCTCTTTGTCTGTCTTGCCCATATCCCACCCACCTCCCCTCTGGCAACCACTGTATTTAGGTTTCTCTGTTTGTTGGTTTGCTTCGTTTTGTAGATTCCACATATTAAGTGAAATCATGTGATGTCTTTTTCTGACTTATTTCACTGAGCATAGCATCCTGTAGTTCCATCAGTGTTGTCACAAATGAAAAGATCTCATTGTTTTTCATGGCTGAGCAACGTCCCACTGCGTGCCCGTGTGTGTGTGCATGTGCACGCATGTCTTTATCCATTCTGCTCTTGATGGACACTTGGCTTGTTTCCAAATCTTGGGTATTGTACCTAATGCTGAAGTTAGCACAGGGGTGCATTTATCTTTTTGGATTAGTGTTTTTGTTTTTTTGTGGGTTTTTTTTTTTTTTTTGAGTAAATACCCAGTAGTAGAATTACTGGATCATATGGTATTTCTATTTTTAACTTTTTGAGGAATCTCCATGTTAATTTTTACAGTGCTTGTACTAATTCCACCAACAGCACACAAAGATTCTCTATTCTCCATCCCCTTGCTAACACTTGTCATTTCTTGTCTTTTTGACACTAGCCGTTCTGACTGATGTGAGGTGATATATCATTGTAGTTTTGATTTGCATTTCTCTGATGATTAGTGATATTGAACATCTTTTCATGTGTTTTTTTTGGCCATTTGTATGTCTTCTTTTAAAAGAATGTCCTCCGCCCAGGTTTTGATTTGAGTGTTCTGGTGGTTTTTTTTTTTGTTTTTTGTTTTTTTTGTTTTCTGTTGAGTTGTGTGTTTTTTTTTTTAATATATTTTGTATATTCATTCTTTATTCGATATTACATTTGCAAATATCTTCTTCCATTCACTATGTTGCCTTTTTGTTTTGTTGATGGCTTCCTTAAATGTGCAGAACTCACTATTTTAGTCATTTTAACTACATACTTCAGTGGCATTAGTACCCTCACAATTTGTGTAAAATCACCATTCTCTAGTTCCAGGAATTTTTTGTCATCTTAAACAGAAACCCTTTAGTCATTAAGCAGTAACTGTTTAATTTCCCACTCCCTTCTGACTTAAGCAACTACTAATCTGCTTTCTGTCTTTATTACTTTTTCTTTTCTGGATATTTCACATAAGTTGAACCATAAAATATGTAGCCTTCTGTGTCTGCCTTCATTTAATGTAATGTTTACAAGATTCATTCATGTCGTAGAATGTATCAATACTTTGTTCCTTTTCATAGCTAAAGAATATTCTATTGTATGGATATACCATTTTGTTTATCTACTAATGCATTCATGGACATTTGTGTTGTTTCTACCTTTTGGCTATTATAAATAGTACAACAATGGACATTCATATGTTTGAAGTTCATATTTCAAGTTTTTGCTTAAAAACTCATTTTCAATTTTGGGGAGTTGGTATGACATTTTTTAAAAGATCTTATTTATTTATTAGAGAGAGAGCACGTGCATGAGCAGGGGGAGGAGCAGAGAGAGAGAGAGAGAGAGAGAGGGAGAGTCCCAAGCAGACTCTGGCACAGAGCCTGATGTGGGGGGCTTGATCTCAGGACCCTGAGATCCTCACATGAGCAAAATTAAGAGCTAGACACTTAATTGACTGAGCCACCCAGGCCCCCTGTAGGTGTGACATTTCTCATTCCTATGATAATTCTTTTTGACTCGTTGAAGACATGCCAAACTGTTCTTCATAATGGCTGCATTGTTTTACATCACCATTACGTAGGAGTTATTTTCATTACAAATAGATTCTAGGGAGTGGTGGACTCTAATGGAAAGATCATTGGGATAATTGCCAGAATGGGATTTTATTTCCATTCTAGTTTCTTCACATTGTCACCAACAGTTGTTATTTTCTGTATTGTTGAATGTGGCCATCCTAGTAGGTGTAAAATGGGATCTCATTGCAGTTTTGATTTATAAATTCCAATTAATTAAGGATGTTGAGCATCTTTTTACGTGCTCATTTGCTATTTATAATTCTTTGCTCATTTTCAATTGAATTGTCCTTCAGTTGTTGAGCTATAAAATTCTTTACATATTTAGAATGAGATTTTGGAGCTAGATTACATGTAATCCAGCTGACAATAGACCACATGACTGACTGTGTCTTGACACCATCTGGCATCCTATCAAGGTGCAAATGTGAAACGCTCACCAGTGGTGAATTGAGATGATATTATGGAAGGAAATACTCTGGCAGGTGTAAATCTCAGGCATTTGAGAGTTTCTTGGAATCTTATAATTATAAATATTATGGAATCTTATGCTTCTTGCTAGGAGTTATCAATGTATTGGAGAAAGACAATGAAAGTAAGTGAAAAATTAAAAATCAAATCAAGTAAAAGCTAAATTAAAAAGTCAGAATTGTTCTATAGCAGCATATGAAACAGAATCGTCTATAGTTTGAGCTTAGAAAAAGCAGAGGAACAAGCTGAAAACTTAATTTTAATGACAACAGATCTCCTAGATAATCTTGATTTTTTTTTAGATCGTGTTGAATTTTTAAAACCAATATGTCTGATACTCTAGGTCAGAATTTCTAAAGAGAGTAACCAGGACCATGAGATCTGAGATAGAAGCATTGTGTTGATTCACTCAAAGATCTGGAATCCCAGATTTCCTTATTTTTTCTATGCCTGTAGAACTATCTTTCTTATCTTGAATAAAGACTAGGACCCACCCCATACACTTGCTTGCAGGTGATGCAGAGCCTTGCTTTGCAAGACACATGCCTTCCTGAGGATATGCTCCCACATCCCCTTCTAGGTATCAGACCAATAACTAGGTCAGGGCATAATATATGCTAACAGGGAAAATCCTAGACCTACTAAGGAAGGAAAGAGACTGCACAGAAGGACATAATATTTAATAATAATAATAATAATAATAATAATAATAATAGTAGTAGTAGTAGTAGATGTGCCAAAAGAAGCTGAAAGGGTATATGAGTCTCAGCTCGGTGCACTTGGATTTTGTGTGTGTGGGGGGTAGAGTTGGGAGGGAAACATAAAATTTGACAACGGAGCATTCATCATATAAGGGGACTCTTCCATGAGGTAGGATTTGCCACTATGTAAAGAAACCTGGAAGATGCTAATTTTCTGCTAGGATGATTCATAATCTTGGAGAAAATGATGATCCACAGTAAGCAAAGGAGAAATGCCAGTATTCCCATGGCAGAAACTAGAAAAAGGGACCAAAAGGCTTATAGGAATGAGCATTTAGAGATACTTTGTCATCTGTAAGATTCATTTATTAATTATATCTCACACAAAGATAGAAGGCATCGTAGTTACTAAGTGATAAGGAATTTGCTGGTGAGAGGGTCACTAGCAATGCTGAGAAGCTACTATACCTGACTTCTGAGGGCCAGAGCTAATTGTAGAATATATTGGCACAGAAACTGGTTCCATTACACCAATAGGGACTGTAGGGCTCCCCAAATAATAGAAACCAAATGGGGACATTTAGTTATTAGGAGCATGGAGGGAGATATTATTGTAGAAGCAGAAAAGTTGGAGTGACAGCCAAGTAAACCGAATGCACAGATTACCATCGAGGTCACAAATAGAGTCACCCAGGTAGGTGAGGAGCCAACAAGGATATGGATCAAGCTCCATAACCAAAATAAATTAAAGATGAATAATCATACAGCCTCCCTGATAAAAATGATGATCTTTTAGACCCGCATCCTATTGATTGAAGGAGAGATGAATTTTTTACCTAGGAAAAAATACATGGTATAAAGTAATGATTCTCCCAGTCCTTCTCCAAATGGACCAGTGATATTTGCTTAGATCACTAAATACTTGGAAAAGGTACTATCTAGACATTTTGAAGACTGTATGAAGCCGAGTCCATTTTTGCATTCATGACCCAAGACCTGAAGCTTTATTATGCCTATCTTCCTTCCCCTGGAATATAATTTATGGTGACCAGGAAATTAAAAAAGAGTCCACGGTGGGTACGGTGAATATATAGAACTACTCAGTGACCATTTTGACATAGATATGTTTGGTTGCTGAGGCAGTCCCCCACCACGCACACGCACACGCACACGCACACGCACATCAATTTCTTGGTGTGTGGGATAAGACCTACCACAATGGTGGAGGAAGGCCAAGTGGAAAAAAATAAAACTACCCAGGACTATAAGAACCCTAATACAGGGGATCCCATTCTATTTGGATCTGCTACACAACTTCACATTTGTTTACAATATCTTTCATATCTATTTAATCAGATAAAAAAGCCCAGGATTCCTAAGAGAGAGTTGGCAGGATAAGTGCATTTCAGACAACGGGAGATGAAACCTTTAAGATTCAAGGGCTCGTCATATGAGTATATTTTCTAAGGGACTGGTGGTCTACAACAAACCAGGATATCACCTCTGAAGCAAAATCCAAATACTTGTGTCTCACGTCTCTCACGAGGAAGAAGAAAGCACCGTGGCTGTTTATTCATTTTCCGTTCTGTATGCACCATATTCCACACATTGCTTCAAACTACTGAATGATACAGAAGACTACTACACCTTAAATGCAGTTTATAATTGGAAAGGACTTAATATTAGGTCCCAGCGATTGTACCGATGACTCTGCCACTTGGACCATAAGATATAGCAAACTATATGACATTAGATGTCATCTATAAGGAAAAAGATACTATGTGGAATTCATGCCAAGCCCATTTAGGGGATTGCAATGTAGAATCCTAGTGTCCTGGTGTCAGGCCGCGCTATCTGTAGCGTAAATCTATACAGCCTTTAAAAACCTGATTCTGGAATGCTATTAGGTCCTCATGGAGATAGAATATTTGATTAGAAGCTATCGAATGGCTCTATAACCAGAAACCACTACCATGCACTTGCTTTTTTCAGTTCTGATAAGTCGTAGTACTAGAGGCATCAGCAACAATCCTTCCTAAGTTGGAAATGTTGCAGGGGCTGGGCAGAGGACGTTCAGAGGGTAAATGAAATGAAATGCATGAATAAGTGACTTAGAATACATAGCATCGACCATTGCTCCACAGCCTCCTCTCCTTAAGCTTGTGACTATACCATAGGGAAGAACCTACGGACAATTAATGCAGTAGAAAAAAGGCCAAGTTGGTATACAGCAAGCCTAAATGCATGGCTAAATGCACGGCTCCTCCCCCGTGGCCTTCCTCAGGAATGAGTCAATGGCTGGTGGGAAGAAATCTTCTCAGTGTCAGAGTTTTGAATTGTGTACTTGGCCATCCATTTTGTGAGAAAGGAAAGGAAAGGAGCCCGAGGAAGGGATATATGCATGCTTGTGGGTCGTGGTAAATGGCATGATTACAAAAGCAGGGAGAGGGTGGACTTCTGAGAGAGAATCCACCCAAAAGAAGCATTGCAGAAGCAAGTAGACAGGAAAAAATTAAAAAAAAAAAAAAAAAGTAGCAGTGGGGCTGGGGGACAAGTTGTCAGATTCAGGATAGAATTTGAAGGTAAAGTGGAAAGGATTTCCTGATGGATTGTACATAGCTTGTACGTAGAAGACAACAAGAATTTGGGGGAAGTTTCTAAGATCTTGTGCCTAAATTACACACACACACACACACACACATTAAAATACACAGATAAAAAATGTTAATAGTAGCTATATCTCAATTTTCATAGCATTTAATTCACGTATAATTTTCATTCTTGCTATATAGTATCCAGAATGTAATTTTGACAGCAACATATTATGTACTGGTTTACTT
The DNA here is from genome assembly GCF_011100685.1 of Canis lupus familiaris. Taxonomy (NCBI): domain Eukaryota; kingdom Metazoa; phylum Chordata; class Mammalia; order Carnivora; family Canidae; genus Canis; species Canis lupus. The sequence continues at coordinate 87,834,748 of NC_049226.1, read as the reverse complement.
TAACCATACCTTTCTCATTGAATAAATCAGTTGTTTATCACTTTTGTAGTCAATATTAATAATACTGCAAAAATTATGTTAATGGTTAGAAATTTGTGTTTAGGATTAATTCTCTAAGATGTCACTGGCAAAAACACTTTAAGAAATATATCTTGGTTTTCTATTACAGTTGAGGGTATTATTTATTAGTTATATATGTGTGTCTTTAGATGTACATTAAAAACAATTATTATATGTAACAATATATTACATATATCATATTATTACATAACATTATTTTACATGTAAAATATAATATTACACAATTTATATTTTATATATGTAAACATAAAATATTTGCCAGTCTTATAGGGACATATTATAACTTAAAAATGTCTTCATTTGTTTGATTACCTTTGAGACAGAAATCTTTTTTCCATATACTGAGGACTGTTTAGTATTTCATCTTGTAAATGGTCTTTTTCCACTTTATTTCTTGAATTTTTTGGTATTTTTTTATTGATTTGTATAGCTTTTCTGTATTAATAAAGACTTTGTCAGTTTGTAACATTAGCTGGAAATACTTTTGGCAGCTTTTTTTGAAATATATTTTTTATAGCTTTTTGTTGATATGACGCTTTGCGATTGCTTCTTTATTTCTAAATTTAAAACTATATCCACTTGTCAGAAATTTTTTTTCAATGGCCTATTCCATTTTCTCCTAGTTATCTATGCTTTCATCTTAATACTGGTTTTTTTTTTTGCTTCTCAAAATATCTCTTGCTGTATAGTAACTTCACCATTATATATAAGAAAGCCAAGATAGAGAGTAAATGTCTTACCCATGCCTTCTTCTGCCCCCCTCCCATATCTCCCAGCTTAGTTGGCAAGAGAGAGAACTCAAAATAGAAGCCATCTGCAATGCTAGCAAGACATCAAACAATAATATTTCACATAGGAGATGTTAGACCTGGTGTTTTTTATTTGATCGATCAATAACTATGTATCATAGGATAATAAAAAAGAGGAAAGCTTCCTAAATGCAGGCGGTGAAATACTGTAAAACCTATTGCTATTAGCTCAAATAATTCATCAACCTTTCTCCTTTATTTATCAAATAAATGCAACTACATTTCACAATGGGTTCTACTATTCTAATATGATTCCTAAGTTAAAGAATATTTACCATTTGGTATCCTGTTTACTGTTTGTACTAATTTTGGTCAAAGAACACAAGGTGAAGACTCAGGAGAATCAAACAATCGAGTTAATAATATTTTAATAGAGAAAAATGAATAAATCAATGGGAGAGAGAAAGGAGAGGAAAAGCTGTGATTTTTTTTTAATACGCTGGATGTGAAATAGCTTTCTCACACCATTATCAGCACAATTTGAAGTTATTCAAATGGAGTCTTATTTGCTTGAGAAGAACCAGCAGGTTTGCTAACAGCCACTGAGACCCCTATCTATTTTCCCTTTGAAGGCTTTAAATTTGACATCGTGTTCTCTGCCAAGACTTCAATGGGTTGGAGGACAAATAAATAAAACCTTGGGATGGCAGGGAGCTTTATAGAGAAAAATGATTGACCAATTTACATATTAGACCTTTTACTCATATCATTATACTGGTAGAAATATGGCAGGTTTGAAATGTAAAGATTTGAGCATTAAGAACACTTGGTCTCATCCCCAGATCCTATTATAGCAACAAGGATGCTTGAAAGAAGAGATTTGGAGGACGTCTATTTTGTCAGCTCAGCACAGCCCCCCATTATACTCTCCTCTATCTCCATCAGTCCTCCTAAGGAATATAATTCCTGGCTCCAGGGATGGGCTTTCCATAGTTTGTTCTCTCACTTTCAAGGCAGAATGGGGGAAAAAAAAAAACTCTACTTCTTTCCCATTCTGTACTTACCACTATATTCTCATTTTCCTAATAAATATTAATTAGTATATATCAAGAAAACAAAATGAGATTGCCATTTTTCTTTTTTTTAATTTTGCCTTTATTTCTTTTTTCTACAAATATTTTTTAAAAATTCAATATCATTCTTAAGAGTTAGAATTTTTAACTCCGTGAAATCTTTATTTTTTTTTCCATGAAATCTTTAAGTCCAGAAGTAGTGTATTTAGGACACAAGACCCACCCACCCCCAATATTAAAATCTTCTCTGAGCAATATTCAAACATTGTCTGGTTTATAAAACCAAGAACAGTCTAACAAATCTTGCTTTTTGTCAAATAATAATGTAAATGACACATAAATTCACTTTAGTATTTTAAGACTGACAAGTATTTTGAAATAAATTGCCCTGTTGAAAATACATGGCTCTAAATTATTGGCTAACTTGAGTGTGATACTTACTAACAAATAAAAATTGATAGAGTTATATGACAGTGTATTTAAGTGTGTCAGAATGGAGAATATTGTGTCCTTGAAATTAAATGAAATAATAATGGATCTCTCAGTTATTTACAAAAATTTAAATAATTCATTATACTAATGTCAAACAAATTCTAATTTTTAAAAGTATAGAAATTTTTTTTTCATTTTCCAAAGGAAGTTATTTTTATAGCATTCACACAGTTTGGTACAAGTATCTTTATATATAGATTTTGTTCTCTTAATTTTTTTTTTTTAATTTTTTTTTTAATTTTTATTTATTTATGATAGTCACAGAGAGAGAGAGAGAGAGGCAGAGACACAGGCAGAGGGAGAAGCAGGCTCCATGCACCGGGAGCCTGATGTGGGATTCGATCCTGGGTCTCCAGGATCGCGCCCTGGGCCAAAGGCAGGCGCCAAACCGCTGCGCCACCCAGGGATCCCCTCTTAATTGTTTTAATGGTGTGATTGCCACACTGAATATCTTTACATACAACCCTGACTATTTCCATTAAGTTTTAAGTTCTAATATAAATTATACCCAAAACTGCTTTTCTCTTTAAAGCAAAAAAAGAGCCTAATATAACACCTTCTATAAAAATGCTTTTTATTCTAGAAGTCTTTGAAAGCTATAAGCTTATGTGATATATATATATACATATATATATGTTAGCATGTGAATATGCTAAAAAATAGCTTTTGTACACTGGCAATGAAGAACATAAGGTCACATGAAACTTGTTTATTTTCTTCAGCATATTGTGAGGAAGGTATTCTATTTTCTCTGGAAAGATGTAAGTGGAAATGATTGAAAATACATTAGAAAATGTTCTCATCAGATGTATAGTAACTCCTTGATTGTTAATAAAATGCATACCTGGATATTTGTTGTGATAGTGTTATAAACACTCATTATTTTTTAGCATAATGAAGTTAAATCCTGCTCAGTGTGATAGAAATGAATGTGTCCTACATGCTTAGAATATAATATACACATTTGCACATGTGCAAACACACTCAGACAACACAGACTCACATATACACAATTCATGATCATAGCTTGAGATAATTTTTTTACTTTGAAATATTTTCATAATATATGAATCAAAATTGGACATTTTATTCTCTAATTCATTGGAAGAAATTCCATGTTAAACATGTTCTTGGATAGACTTGTCGTCTGTCTATGAATGAAAAGGATGATGAAAATACAAACTTCAGCATGCATTGCTCTCTCCCTGTGTGCCAGGTACATTATACCTCTTGTTTGATTCTTAAAATATCATAAGATAGGTTAGAATGTTGTAGTGAGTTGGATGTTGGCCCCACAGAATGTGTTCATATTCTAATTCCTGAAACCTGTGAATGTTGCCTTATATGATACACAGTTGAATGTTACCTTATTTGGAAAAAAAAAAAGGTTCTTTGTAGAAGGCACTCTTGCATCATTTTATCAGTATGAGGCAAGAGGAATAATAATGGAAGGTTATCACAGAAGTAGAATTTCCTTCTTCATTTCTTCCACCTAAAGATCAAGTCTGAAGGAAAGTCCTCAGTGTAAATAATTTATGCTTTGTTTCTGCCTTCATATATAGAAGAACCTGATCTAAGAATTGAATTGTAGTTTTTATGTAGCCTATAAATAAAACATTTTTACCAGGTACCACAATTTATATATTATTTACTTATTTATGATATGTGTGCACATTGCATATATGTTGATACATGCATGCATTAGTTTGGTAAAATAGAAGGTGTATATTAAACAGATATAATTCACGTGTATAATATTTATAAAATGTCTTGCAACGATTTGGGGTGCAAGTAATTTATTTGTTTGGTTATCCTAGAGTATGGTGAAGAATTGAAACAATGAGATGGGGAAGAGAAGGAAGTCAGTAAAAGAAAAATCGATTAAAGATCAGGCCACAAGATGGATAACTGGGTTTGACGCTGATGGTTGCACTTTGATAGACAGCGTAGAATCGCCTTGTAATAGTTTCAAGAAAACTGGGTTAGTCATGCCCTCCCATTGGTTGAGTTTTATCTTAGAAGCATTGACTCCCTGATACTAGAAGCCTGCTCATTGTACAGGCAAAACATGCCCATGTGGTTAGAGAAAACTCATGTAGAGGGGAGGAAGCACTTGAGGGAAGAAGTCACCAGTGTGTTTGAGAATTGCCTATTAAGCTGTATGTGATCTACAGGATGGGTGACACTATTTGGATTTATCCTGTTTCCTTTCTGTATCCAAGGAGACAGCTGTACATAACCTTCTGAATACATGCACACACTTTTAAGGACCATAACAAAAGATTCAGAAATGCCTTTGGGTAACAAATGACTTTTAGTAATGACCTTATTTACCCTTGCTGCGTCCAGCACTATTTGGGTGGCATTATAGATGCCCGACCAATTCAATTTGGTACCCAGATGGAATATCTCATGTTTAAACAGGGATACTCTTTTTACTAAGTCATAACTTAATTCACTCAGATCCCTTGGCTTGGGGTCTGGCATCACTATGGAACTAGCTTTCATTCATTTTCAATTTAAATTAATTTTCAGTAGCAAACCAATGGCATTTGGAGACTAGAAACCCGAAGAATATGTTTCCAATGTTTCTATTTAAGTCTTTTGAAAGACTGTATAATTGAATGCATTAACGTTTTAACAGTCCGCATTGCATACTAAAGCCCTCTATAATCAAGTGGCTGGTGAATAAATTCTTGGCACTCCCATCTAGCTTACTGTAACAAATAGAATAGACGTCTTTCTGGAATAAACCTTGACCACTCAAGCTAATGGGAATCCAGTTAGGTTTTTGCCAACTTTAGGAAACATCCATTATCAATAGATGCCGAGAAAATTATATTACATGTAAGTGTTTTAGAGAGAAGATAGAAAGTGCCTCAAAGTTGACAGAAAACAGAATCTGTGATGATATTATGATTGATTTGGGGGAGAAATAGCTGTGGACGCTTATATACACGAATTGCTTTAAAATATTTTAGGCTTGTAAGAAGGAATATTAGTGACGTGAAAGATGCTGAAATACCTTGGTAACTTGTGATTTGTATGTAAATCCATGCTAAGAGATTGTTTAAAATTCATATTATTGATCTAATTGATTTCAGTAGCTCTAAGTGAGTCATTGACTATTTTGTAAATATATCAGGTAAAGGTTGGGTCAGTGTTCACAAATTTATGGGTGCACTTCTGGATTTGATTCTGCAAGTAGTTGGAATGTTACATAAAGGGAAAAAAAACTACTAATAAGAGCAGGCTTTAGACATTCGTGTTTTGTTTGACTGAACACTCCTGATGGGAGCTTTTCTTTGCCGTATTGAGGTCAGGTATTAATCAATCCAAGACAGATGAGGAAATGTTACAAATTTAAGATAATATTTTTGTAAGTCTTTTTCAATCTTGAGGGCCGAGATTCAGGATCAGATACTCAGGTTTGCTCATCTTTTATTTTTATCTTCTCATCTGAGCAGAAGAGAAAATGGGTGTTTTAATTTTGAGTACTCAATTTAGAATATTTAGAAATTGCTAGTCCAAAGGAAAGGTTAGGATATATCTTCAATGTATTAAAACTCTTTTAACTACTGTGAATAATTTGCAGTTTCATCTCAGGGCAAGATCAGTTTAAGGAAGCAGAAGGAATAGGTGTTTCAGACCTCCGAAGTGATTACATTTAGACCACAATTTTACTTCCAGGAATTATTTAACTTCAAAGATTAATTAGTGCATATTTTCAATCTTTGAAAATAAATTCATGAATCGTAATCTTATTCCTCCATTCTACCTACCATAAATGTGGAGACAGATTAAGCCAAACTTGTGCCACATGATCATATATATAAAATGACACTGGAATTTTAAAAGAAAGTGACTTCAAGGGGAGGGTTTATCAACCAACATGACTCCACGTTTGTGACTTTGAGTTACAAACACACCATAACAGCAAACCGCACGGCTGTTGTAAATTAAACCTGGAAAAGATGGTTTCGCGGGCACTATCAATGGGAATATGGTCTGTTTTCATTAGTAATGACAGGAACCAACCCAACACCGCAGGAAATCTTTCAATCTATTCCCAGTGAAAGACGCTTGCCTCCCTGTACACTTACGGTGAGCATCAGGTGATGCATGGGACTGTTAAATCATCATGGTAGACACCTGAAACTCCTACTACACTGCATGCTAACTGGAAATTAAATAATCACTGAAAAATAAAGACCCTGGTCTCCTTAAAAAAAAAAAGTACTTTTAAACTAAGTTAGGAACTATCTGATTAAAAAAAATTACTGACTTTCCCCTCAAAGCTAAAGTTTTGGACAAATCACTTTCCCTCTTAGACCTCATGGTTTGGATTAGACAGGGATGAAAATCAGGGATAAAACACCGTGAATGATTTGTTTTGTTTTGTTGGTGACATTGTCTCTGATCTATTGACTAGAGGCTACCAGCATAATTCTGAAGCTACTCCAAGCATAACCAAAAAAGGTGAAATGATGTCATTTAGTCAATGACTTGTATGTGACATTTAAGCATCATCCTTTCCTGTAGTGTGTGACTCTGTTATGGTAATTCAACAAAATTCCTTTGTAAGGAGTTTGATTTTTCTTAACAATCAAAATAGCCTTAATTTTAATAAGATATATTCCTCCATTAAATAAGTTTCTCAGAGCCAGTTTGTGTTAAGAGTTTGCCCACCATGAGAATAAGAGGTCTAGGGACTGTGAGGCTTTGTGCTTTGTAGAGGGAAGCTGGGGCATGATTCACACAATATTGGATGTTTTTATTAATACCAATTTTCTCTTTTCCTTAACCATCATAACACTTCAGTTCTATGATGAATTCATAGGGGATAGAACCTTGAATAGTTTATAATAGTTGCATTACTGAAATTCAGTTTCAAGGACAATTAGTAGCAAGTCGATACTGCTGACAGTCATGAAAGAGCAACAGAAGCCGGGCGGGTCAAGTTCATGGTTCCTCAGGTCAAATAGGGGTCACTTACTAGTTGAGAGAGTTTGGTCAAAGCTCCAATATGATATAATGATAAAGCTCACTTTATCAGAGTGTAGTGGAGATAAAAATGGGTTAATCCATGTAAAATATTTAGAAGAGTTCCTGTCAAAGAATAAGTAAGCAGCTTTAAATATTAGACGCAGTGTATGTTATTATTTGTGTGATGAGTAAGAATATCAGTAGAGATAATTTAGACTTTCCTCATAATGGAATATAGATATTAAAAATGAAGAAAAAGAGGGAGAGCACAGATGTATTGAAATGTTGATGGTCAGGGAAAGACATGGTGTTTTTTGTGCTTTTTCTCTTTCTTATAACTTCTTTGGAAGTTTGACATTATTTTCAGATAATTTAAAAAAAAAGTGCAGCTGAAAATAATTGGCAAGAAACCTTGGTCCTAAGATCAAAATACTCTTCCACTTTCACGAAAAAACACTATTACATCGAATATGTTAATTAGCTTGGTTGCGGTGACCATTTCACAATGTATACATACATCAAAATATCAAATTGTTCACCTTCAGTATATGTAATTACTATGTGTCAGACCTCAATAAAACTGAAAAAAATAGTATCAGCTGATATTTAAGGCAGATTTCCAATGTATCACGCATTGTGCTAAGAATGTTATATTCATATTCATTGTCTCATGCAATCCTCACAGCAACTTATAAGTTATTGACAATTTCTGTTTTACAAAACAAGTTATTCTGAATACGAAGTGTTAGGACCTACACAGTCTAGCTTGTACATAGTGCGATTTTATACAAACCTCCTGGCTTAGACCTATTAGGATCCGATCTAATGGGGAAAAAGTCTGAAACATAATAGATTTGAAATCAACTAGATTTGCCTCTGACTTGCTGCTCTGCCATTAATAGTTTTGTGACATTACTTAAATCCTCTCTCTGAACCTCAGTTTCTCCCTCTATAAAAATAATAAATTATCTTCATGTGAGGGGCATCTGGGTGGCGCAGTGGTTGGGCATCTGCCTTCGGCTCAGGTCATGACCCTGGGTCCTGGGATCGAGTCCCACATCGGACTCCCTGCATGGAGCCTGCTTCTCCCTCTGCCTGTGTGTCTCTGCCTCTCTCTCTCTCTCTGTGTCTCATGAATAAATAAATGAAATATTTTTAAAACATTTAGAAAAATTATCTACATGTTAGTTTTCAAGGATGAAATTATTTTAAGAGCCAATACTTTTTTGCAAAATGATTGGGACAAGTAAGGGCTTAATAAATGATAGCGACGGTCACTTTAAATTAAGAGATAGTGTCAAAAATCAATAAAATTACATTTTTATCTAATTAAATATATTCAAGTTAGAAATAGAAATGCATAACATCTGAGGTGATAAACTCATATAAATATGTGTAAGACGAACCAGAACTATAAATCATTCAGAGTAGATTTAGATATAGATATCTGAAAGGATCAAAATTTTGCCTCCTTTATTCTTTTTTTAAGTATATTTTTATAAAGTCTATTAAATGAGCATTTAGGCAGAACATGGCATAATCTTTAAGAGGTAGCAGGAATTGCAAGATTTATGAGATGATTTGACATTCATTATTTCAGTGGAAACCTGTTGTGTTGCTCTTGTTGGATAAAATACTTTTGGGGGGATTTTTCATTACTTACTCGGACCAGTTCTGGTTTCCTTCTAGAAAACCACTTGTCAATTTCTTTTATATGATTCTTTCAAGAGGACTCAGTAAATTATTCAAGTATTTTTGGGTCAAGGCTCTTAATTCTATTTTTCTAACTCCAAACCAAAGAATAAACATTTCCTGATTTCTTTCTTATAAAGATATTTGGGTAAGAACCTCTAAAATAAAAATCTCAGAGTTAGAAGGTGCCCTATGGAGGGAGAACAACTTCCTGTATAAATTTGATTGCATTCAAGAAATTCACTAGTATCTCTGGTTTCCAGAATCTCTCCAGTGCAGTTATCATGAAGCTAACAGACATGTTAAGTATAAAACTCTTCCTAATCAGGCATAATTCCTGGGTGATCATTGTCAGTGGATTTGATGCCTGCATCGATATTAATTGCACAAATTTCAGGCAGGATTAAGCAGGATATGAGAAAAAAATCATAGAGACCAGGAGGAAAAGGTTTCTTAAGCTATTTTAGCAGCTTAGAAGTAAATCATAAAATGTCAAGCTACAGAAATTGGCTCCGATAAATATGATTTTTTCCTGAATTAGTTCACTAAGCTTTTATCCTTTCTGAACACTTTCAGTCAATCCCAAATACTTTAAATGCCAAGCTTAATATTGAACAGTTATGCTACAGCACATATAGAAGATTGAAAGCAGTAGTTATTCTAGATGAGAATGAGTTATTTTATCTTCATTTAGACCCAGAAATGAAAGGAAATAACTGTCGTGTGAAAAGATTGTAAACAAATGAATACTTGTAAAGAAGCCAGGTCGTGGCTCCCAAATGGGAAAATTTAATCATTAAAAATGTATAATCATTTCAACCAAGTTATGTCTGCAGGACATGCTTCCCTCCCAACCCCCTGAGAGTCAATATGACTGTGCTCCTAGGAGGGAATATATGGTTCTAATTGTAATTTAATTTTACATTCTTATTTAGGGGGATTTAGAGTTGAAAATGACTGTAAAAATCGCATACCAGCTGTCACTTGGCTTCCATTCCACGCGGTCTTTGCTCGATGCACATGAGTAAGTCGCAGTAATGCTGAGAGAGTGTGTGCAGGAAAGGATACTTTGCATTCCTAGAACTTCTATTGGAAATACTCTTCATTAAAAAAAAAAGTTATAGATAAGCATTACCCATTTTCCAAATTTCTCACAGAAAGACTAGTTTATGTCATTTGATTCCCAAACTATGATTTTAAAATTCTTAGGCAAGAGTGACATGGAACCTTAAAAAGGGCACTAATTTGGGAGTCATGAGAAAAATTCAAGACCCAGGACTCACACTTATCAGCTGTGTGATTTTGGACAAATCAAGTAATTTTTGAGGGCTTTTTTTACTTCAATTTAAACTAGTTTGATTTGACTTTTAAGTTTCCTGAGATCAAGGACCATGTCATATTCACTGCTTTATTTATAGTACCTGATGCAGATTGGTGAATGAAGTATTTTTGAATGAATGTTGATACCATAGTTTACTATGAACTCGTTATTTTTTCCCAAGCTGAGGAGGAGTATTTAGGGTACAAAACTTCCATGAAACTTTTTATCAGAGGATATCCTCAGTTAATTTTATTGGCATAGAATACAGCTTAAGGCACAAATTCAAACTTTGTTTGGAAATATGAAGAAATCAAATGGGTTATTCTTTGTTTAATGTTCATAGAAGTCTACCAAATGGTGCTGTTTGTAATCAAGCAGCTGCTGTTTAATTCCCAATGACAATATAATGTTTCAATGGTTTGTTAGGAAAGGGCCCATTCACTGCTTGACTCTATAGTTTTCTAGAACTTGTGTCAAGATGTATCATTAAAGTGAAAAATCAGGAAAATATTGTTGTCTTATCCACTGAGGTCTGAGTTCCTAAAAGATCTGTCATGTTCTCTTCTTGTTTCTTATTCTTAGCTTAATGCCTGTGATCCAATAGATACTATATAACATCTGCCACTTGAATCAATACCATAAAGATAAAAAGGATCTTTTTAAAAAGAATGTGACTTAAAAAATAAAATCAAAAACAAACATTTACTATCGATAATTCAGAAATTAAGTAATTACAAGTTAGCACCGAAAAGAATGAAAGAATGATGACTGTTATCGGAGCATAAATTACTCACCAAGGTAATATAATATATTTGAATGTCTAATAATTTCAGGCTTCTTTCCCCGTTGTTGAATAGAGTCTCTTTATTTACCACCTTAAAAAAATTATCAGCAGTTGAGCTTAAAGATGCTTATATAGTCACTGATTGAGTTTAAAGACACTTAAGTTCTTCAAAAACTTAAGTTCAGTAAAAATCAGGGAATTAAAGGAAATTGGTGAAGATAACCAGGCAAGTCTATGTTAAAGGTGAATTGAGGACACAGGCCTTCTAATTTTTTGTTCTATATTATTCAATTATTAAATCCTATTCTGGAAACATTTCCATAAAATATCTGGTTGAAATTTCTATGTTAAAACCCTCTCTGACCTTCTTAAATTCAAGGCCCCTCCTGAAGTAAAATATTAAATGTATAGTAATTTTCTGTCTTGTAGAAAACACTGGAAGTTTTCTAGGGGAACATATGTCATTTTATCAATTGGTACAATATTTAAATTGAGGATTGGACATTTTTATTCATAGCTCCTTATTTATCTTGATTTGGATATAATGTAAACATCATACGTGGCTTAACTGAAATGATTTACAAGAGTGTTTTTAAAATAATTTATTCCAAATAATTGCTCAGCAGAAATTTAAGATAAGGTTTGTTTCCCTGAGTTATTATCCTTATTGAGTGATGGTTAGCAATGTTTTAAAAACACTCAGGTATTGATGGTTTCATCAAGAGCAAAATTATTTAATAAACTTCACAATTCTCAACTTCAGTGTTAGAATTGTTTCCCCTGAAGCATTTCTCAAGGTAAAACCAGCTTGCATTCTCATTATTCTCCAGCTCATCTTATTACAGTAAGAGAGCAAATATTATTGAATTGGAAAAGGGGACTGAAAATAAACAGTGAGAAAATATTTGTTTCTCCAGATGTTTTAGAAACACAACTTTCTCCCATGTTTCTCCAGTGAGCACATAAAATCTGGCATTCTCCAAGCCAACAAATGCATGCTAAGAATTAGGATAAAACAAAGCAAGTAGGATATATGAATGCTAGAGTCGAAATTGTTAAAGTGATATTTCTGGGTCTTACGAGAGCCAGGGTCCAGTATCCCTCAGGACAGAAGCTGGCTTCTCCAAATAGTTAGACTCATAGACCACTTTCACTGGGGCAGCAGCATCTACAACAGCATATGACTTCGTACTTGAGATTAGTACATTGGGGTTGGCCAAGCGAGAGTCTATAAAGAAAAGACAGTGATCACGTTTGAGGGTCACTAAGGTGATGATCCATCTTTTTTTTCCCTAATACTTACGGGGTTCTCTGGAGCTATCCTGCTTTGCCTCGGACTGACGGGAAATATAGAATAAAGGATGTTTGACACTAAAGGCAGGAGAGTCCCAGGAAAACTGGGATGAGTAGGTTCCCCTAAGTCAACATATGCCAGAGGTGATATAAAGTTCAGAACTGCAGAGGCAAAAATGTGAATGCTGTGGGCAGGGTATCATCTCAGTGATGTGAAGGGTGTAGGATGACATGATGGCTTGAGTTAAGTATCCCATCTCTGGAGGATACGCTGTCTAGTTACCTGCACTGGCAAACAAGTGGGTGAATCAGGTTGTCCAATACATTTGAATTCCTAACCTTTGCCACCTCTTAGTTTTGAAGCTTAGGGCAAGTAACTTCACTTTTCTTAGCTTCAGATTTCCTTTGATGAAATAAGGCTAAGGGTCCTGCCTTGAAGTTTTCTTGCGAGCATTGAATCAGAGTTCTTTAAAGAAATGAATGACAATGAAAAAGAACTGTTATTCTCACTTATTTATGTGGCTTAAAGGTCTAAGAACTAGAATAGAAAATAGGAAGGACAACTGTGTCATTGTGTATAGATTTTCTATAAAATTGTCAATTTTCTTTTTATTTACTTAGTTTAAATTTCTGATGGCTTACATAATCTTTAAATTAATATATCAGTGGATGTCTTCAGAGGTCCTCTTAAATATCTATTAAAATATTCAGATATCCTGATATGCCTATGCAAATAAAATAAAAAGGTAAATGCTGCAGAGTATAAGAGCTTCATGAGGAAATTAGAGATACCAAGGCAGTTAAAGATAGATATTTAATTTGGGAACTTCAATCCATTATATATTACAAAAGATCTCCCTTTTCCTCTTGGAGCCTTCCATATTTCAGAGACAGAATGCAAATATTGATGTTTAAAGCTTTTTCAAACATATGCTACCAATTAAAGGAGGGAAACAGTAGATAATTGATTGCTTTTTGACCTTTGAGACCTAATTTAGGGGATATATATGGCTGCCCATTAAAGTATAAATTCCAAAGAATCATTATTGAACAATTTCTTAAAATTCTCTCTTTTCAAAAGTTTGAAAAAATCATACAGGTAATTATAAGGGAGAGGGATTTTTAAGAGATAAAAGGGGATTTAGAGATTGTTTTGTCCATTTTCTTTATTTTATAGATGGCACAGACTAGAGATATGTTATATCCCAAATCACTTAAGTATTATCTCTGAGTTTTAGTACCTAAATCAAATGAGTGAACAAAAATAATAGTTCTCATTCACTATTGTGAAAGATACTGTATTTTTAAAAAACACTACAATATAGAATTTTTTTTAAATTTTGTTTATTTATTTGAGAGAGAACACAAACAAGGGGGAGAGGTAAAGGGAGAAGCAGACTCGCCACGGAGCAGGGAGCTCAGTGTGGAACTGGGTCCCTGAGATCATGACCTGGGCCCAGGGCAGACAGTTAACTGACTGAGCCACCCAGGCACCCCTACAATATTGAATTAAATTGCTTTGATGAACATGTAGATAATAAATAGATAGATAGATAGATAGATAGATAGATAGATAGATAGATAATAGATAAATGCTAGATCCACTTAGAATGGAAAAGATAGATGTTTTATTTGTTCTAGTGCTTGTTAATATGAATTACAATAATTCCTTGTTATTTATTTGTTTCCCTTCAAGCATCATCCACAGTTAGCAAAGAATCATCATTGGATTTACAGAGGTGATTTTCTGTTTGGAGCTGAAATTTCCCAGTGGGAAATAGTATCATATAATCTACCTAAATAGGAAATAATTATTTTCAACAAAGATTTGAGACTCATAAAGTATAGTGCGTGTGTGTGTGTGCTTATGTGTGTGTATATTCTTGAAGGGGGAGATACATTCCAACAAGAGATTATTATGAGCACCCACTCAATAAAGCAATGGCTCATGGCTAACCTCCTGTCCCCAAACTAATATATGTACACTCATTTCCGTGCCCTTCCCTGCTGCCTCTATCACCCTCCTGCTCTCCAAAACAGAATGCAACTCTTTTACTCTACAGCCTGCAATAGGCAAGTCAGAAAAGGTTTTAGCATAATAACTGACTTCAGGCCCCTATGGCACACAGCAGTGTGACAGATGAGTTCAAGTACAAAGATGCCTTGATGAGCCTCACTGCCTTTTCCAACCACGTCCTTCCGTACCTTCCCAAACTCACCTGCTCAAACATACTTACCTGTGCTCTATTCCACTTATGGTCGATACTCAGCTTCCATAAAACCTATCTGTACACTTGGCTTATGCCTGTTCCCCAACTTAAAATATCTGTCAGCACATCAGTTGAACCCTTAAGTCACCACTCAACCATAACTTTTTCTATACATATGCGTCGGCTCCTTATGATAGAGGTTCATTGATTTTTCTATCTGTTGTAGCACCCTTTGTAATTGTCCTCATGTAATGGTTAAGCATGAACCTGTTGGTCTTCTCAGGCCAGGATTCTTGCGGGGAGAAGGGGATTATGGCCATAGTCATAAGCCTATCTGCAGGATGCGTCATAATGTTTGACATGGATTTAGGTTTAATACATATTTCTGGCCTTAAAATATTAGCTAAGCGGGCTTTAAGCAAACCTCACAGTGTAGGTGGGAGAAACATAAGGCACTTGAAAATACATATACCGAGAAGGCTTCACACCAAGAATGTTGTCCTAATTTTGAATACAAATCAGTAAAAATCAAACTTCACTTTATCATTTCTGTGAACACAAATTAAGTCTATTATATATAGTTACAAAGTTAAAACCATTTTTAGAATTACTGAACATTAACATGCTTCTGCAGTAAAAGTGCCTTCTTAATCTTTAGTAAAATAAAGAAATAAGGTCAGTTTGTAGTGTGTGTTAAACAGAGGCATTTGAAGCCACATATGGTTTTAAATAATATCTTCTATATTATTGATGGAGTATTTGAAAAAAACTCATTTGATTGTTAAATTAAATATATGTTTTCCTCCTCTCTATTAAATGATATTTTGTCCTTGTAACATTTTTCTGTAAGGCATTAGCTTTCAGCAGTTGTCTCTTATCAAACTAGACAAAGCTTTCAACTTAATTGAATTTGAAAAGTACAAAGATAGAGCTGACTTACCAAAATGTATGTGGTAGTTTTAACATATAAACAAAATGGATGGAATTGGCATGTTGGCTTAAGTATACCAGCTGAAGGAAAGGTACAGTAAAAGGACAATTTAATTAAAGATGGAAGAGTCAATAAAAATGAGATTATATATACAATGTAATTTATGACAATAAGCTTAACATTTTTAGATGTTAAAAAATGCAGCTGCATATGCGGTCTCTCAAACTCTCTAAAATATGAACCTCAGGTATCATTATGTAGAAGTATTTGTTAATATGGCAGGCTTGCCACGTTGAAAATCCCCGTAAACAAAGAAAAAGTAATTTAGTCTAAGGGGAAAGAAAGAGAAAAACAATCAGGTATGGAACTTGAAATAACCTGATGCCTACACACCTGTTTTGTGCCAATTATGCCTTTAACACAGGTAACCTTGGCTCAGTCACTACAAATTCCTGGACCTCAAAGTTGCTTCACAAAAGAATCAGATGTCTTCTTCAAAGCCTCTGTGTTCTCTATGCAGCCAAATTCAATCTCTATGGAAGCTAATGAAGGGTCCAGGAATCGAAGGATCTGTACTTTTCCGGGGGCATTTCTTATTGTGAGGAAAATTTCCCTTGTTCTTTCTCACCTGGGCAGACAAAGGGAAGTGGAAAGCACATAAAAGATACATTATCAGGCAGCCAAGGATATATTATAATGCATATATATATATATATATATATATATATTATAAAGTGTTGGCATATGTCTGCATTTATCACAAGCAATCATTTAGGAATGGAGCAGCTGAGTTACATGGTAGGTGTATGTTAAGGTTTTTTTTTTTTTTTTTTTTTTTTTAAGAAGGTGCAAAGTGTATTATTTTACATGGTCAATGGAAAGTTGTGATTGCTCCCCACAACTTGTCAGCCCTATGTACAGTGAATCCAGTATAGTTAGCACACAGTGCTGCACTTGTTTCAGGTGTACCAGGTAGGGATTCAGCAATTCTTCACATTACTCAGCGCTCATTCTGAGAAGTGTGCTCTTAATTTCATCACCTATTTCACCCATCGCCCACCCACCTGCCCTCTGGTAACCATCCGTTCATTCTTTATAGTTAAGAGTCTGTTTCTTGGTTTCTCTCTCTCTCTCTCTCTCTCTCTCTCTCTCTCTATCATCTCTATCTCTATCTCTATCTCTATCTCTATCTATCTCTATCTCTATCTTTCTATCTCTCTCCTGTTGTTTTGTTTCTTAAATTCCATTTATGAGTGAAACATATGGTATTTGTCTTTCTCTAACTCATTGACTTTGCTTAGCATTATATTCTCTAGATCCATCCGTGTTGTTGCAAATGGCAAGATTTCATTCTTTTCTAAGGCTGAGTAATATTCCATTTGCGTATGTGCGGGTGTATGTGTGTGTACCACATCTTCTTTATTCACCTGTCAATGGACACTTGGGCTTTCCAAGAGCTACACTTTTAAATTTTGAAGTCCAATTTATGATTATTTTCTTGTGAAGGTGTGCATGTGTTTGGTTGAAATGAAATATGTGCCTAAGCAACTGTCATTATAATTTTTCTACTGTGTTATCTTCTAGAAGATTTACAGCACGGTATCAGTGGTCAAGGTTCATATTTTTTCACATAAATATCCAATTATTCCAGCACCATTTGTTGAAAAGATTATCATTTTTCATTAAATTACCTTTGCATCTTTGCCAAAAAATGATTTATAATTTCTAAGTCTAGTCCAGACATTCTTATCCTATTTCGTTGATCATTATGTATGGCTTTTCAGCGATATGAAATTGTCTAGATTATTGTGGCTTTTTAAGTCTTAACACCAGGTAGTATATATATTCTGGAACTTTGCTTTACTTTTCAAAATTGTGTTGGTCGTATTAGTCTTACATTGTTGCATGACAAATTATCAGAACCTTAGGGTTTAAAAGACTCATTTATTATCTCATAGTTTTCTTAGCACAGCATGACTGGGCTCAGCAGAGTCCCGAGGCTGAAATCAAGTGGTTGGCTGGAACTGTGCTCTCCTCTGGAGCTCAAGGTCCCTTTCCAAATCCATTCAGATGTAGCAGAACTTCACCCCTTGTAGCTGTAAGGCGGAAGTCTCTGTGTTCTTGCTGGCTGTCTGGCCAAAGCCCACCTTCAGCTCCTGGAGGCCCTCCCTCATCAGGCTCTTGCCACGCAGCCTCTTCCATAGGCTCTCACATATTCACATGTCTCAGATTTCAGATTCAGCATCCAGCTTCTTTAAAAGGCTCCCCTGACTGGGTCAGGCCTACCCAGAATAACCTCCCTTTTGACTGATTCAAAATCAACTGATGTGGGACCATCATTTATCCAGAAAAATCCCTTTATTTTGCCATGTAACATACTCTAACTCACATTTTAAATCTGTCATACTTAGCCCAAACCATTACCAATCAAAGACTCAAATTTTGAAATCAGTCATACTTACCCCAAACCATTACCAAAGACTGAAGATTGTACAGGGCAGGCACATCAAAATGTAGAAATCTGGAGAATAACGTTAGAATTCTACCCATTGTAGCTATTCTCTATTTTTTCCATCTTACTACAAATTCTAGTGTTAGATTGCCAATTTCTACCAAAAAAAGAATGGTTTTGGATATTTAGGCTTTTGTTGAATTTATAGATCAATTTTAAGATAATTGATGTGTTAAGAATATTGAGTGAATTTGTTAGCAAGGTATAGTTTACTATTTACATTTTTTAATTTCCTTCAGTAATACTTATTTAGTTTTCATGTAGATGTCTTACCTGACCTTTGTCAAATTTATTTACGTTTTTGCTACATTTGCCAAATAGGTAAACATTTTTATATGATTCTTGGAATGAAAAAGCATTCACTTTTTGATACATTTTTAATTAATGCTGAATACTGTAGAAGTATTAATACTCCTCAAAGCAGAGGCACAAATGAGAGGGTTTAGGGTTTGCTAAAAGCAATACATAACTTTCAGTGAACTTTAAGTCATTTTTCTTTCCTGATGACATAATATACCCTTGTTTATCCTCATACCAATGTTGATAAGTCTAAGGAAAATTTTGAAAGCTTATCTCCGAAGTTTTATACATACTTTATTATGTAATGAAGTAACTGCTTTGGCTTTTAACAACACGCCTTCTAAGTTGACCACTGTCTATCTGAGACAGTACCAGGCTTGAATTAGGGGAGGAGTTTTTATGAGAAAGAGAGAGAGAGAGAAAGAGTGGTAATAAGGTCATAGTGAGTTATTTCAATCAATCTTCAATGAGAGAGTATTGGGCAACCTTAAGTGGACTTTTTTTTTTTTTTTTTTTTTTGGTAGAACTGTCCTAAGATGACTAACTGTACTATTCCATACAGGGTAGTGCCAATCGTTAACCAGAATCTGTAGGTTCAAAGTGGGAAAAAATTAGCACATGAGAAATACAATGATATTGAAGCAGGTAAAAATCCAGAAAGAAAGGAGCAGAGTTCTAAACTATGCAGACAGAACCCAAGGACTATAGGTTTAGTATTGTTCAGGAAGCACTTCTGTTAAAAGCACTGACCCACTATGGAAGTCCTTCTATCTGATAACTTGAAATCTTTGCTTATTGAGAGTTAGGTCTCCAGAGTGATTGAACCTAAGGAAAAATTGTCTTCACAGCAGGAAAGCATCTTGACCAGCAACCTATCAATAAAAATAAATCAGCAGAACAAAAAGAGTAATTTTCTTCTATTTTTCCTCTTTAGAGTAATTTTAAATACATACGTAATATATTTATAAATACATAGATATATATTTGTAAATGCATATTTTATATAAAGATATGTGTGTGTGTGTATTTTTTTTACCTGTTCCAGGATTTTTACCTGCTCCTTGTTTTTCTCATGTGCTAATTTTTTTCCCACTTTGAATCTACAGATTCTGATTAATGATATATATTACATTCTTGACACATTGACTCAGCACAAAAGGTTATGGAGATGGTGGAAATAGTCAAAGCTTCCTAGGATAAACTAAGGGCAAAATGAGCAGCAGTGGAATTTTAAAACTGAAATCAAGAAGGAAACGAGGTCAAGAAGTTGAAAGCTTTTAGCCAAGAGGAGAAAACCCCTTTTAAACCAAAGCAAGGTTAGTGTGAGCCAGAAGGTATGTCAGGCTAAGAGACTCTCAAACCAAAGTGGAGAAATGTAGTACTTACTGTCCTCAGTCAGCCTGAAATCACATACTCCACACAAATGATTTTTTTCTTTTCATTTGAAGACTTCGCCTGAGTGGTGTGAACTTGGTGTTGTGGTGGGAACTTTGTTAAGACCAAGACTATTTATTAGAAACACTTGATTTTAGAGAAAGAATGAGAGAGAAAGAGAAAGACAGACAGACAGGCAGACTTGAGTTTTCCCACCTTAAAATCACTGTGGTTCTCAAGTTAAGTGTTCATGAAACTACCTTCCCACATACTTGACAGCAACTTATCATTGTGCATCTTGTTGAAATTGATTGACAACAAAGACGACATGTTTTCTTGTGAGCATTTTCATGATCTCTTCATCATTCTGTGTAATATCTGTTTGCCATTAGGTAAGTCATTTAATGTTCTTGCACCTAAGTACCCTCATCTATAAAAGCCTAACTGTGAGAATTAAATAGAGGAATACATATCCACATTTGGCCCAGTTCCTTAAAGACTTTGAGCACTCACTAAATGTCACTTAGACTCAAAAATTGGTTATTGTTGTTGCCATTGTTATTTTTAGACCAAGAATATAGCAACTGGATCATGTATTAAAATAATATTGGATCTGGTCGTGCATTTAATGAAATTATTTCTGTGAACCAAGTAGTAGAATTTGGAAGCAAAAGCCCTTTTGTTTATAGAACTTACATTCCGATGGGGGAGATTGATATTTGACATGTAATTAAAACAGTGTGAAGAATCTGCATAAAATAGATAAAGGGTGTGATAAGGACTATAAAACATGGGAACATATTTTAATCTAAAGAATCAAAGAATATCTCCCAGAAAATTAAACTTTTGGTCACATTGTGTGATACTAAAAAGACAAATTATTTAGAATTTTAATAACCATAGTTTGAAAATATAGAAACTTGCCAATGAGCATGAATTATGAATTTCAGGAGAAATAAATTATAATAGCAAATCCCACAGAGATTGACATCAGGACAATCCAGATTTGAATCCAGTCTTGCAGCCTAATAGTTGATCTTGTTATATTATAAGACCATTAGGCTTTTAACCCAAGTCTCGCACATGAAGTCTTTCATAATTCTCATAGTCGTTGCTTTTTTACTGATGAGGAAGAAGAAGAATATGATGATGGTGTTGATGACTATGATGATGAGAATGATCACAATAACCCAGTGCATGGTATAACATTATAGATTTTAGAAGATGGATCCAACAGAGTTGCTTTTTAACACATAAGCGTGAAAGAATAAAAACAGCTCAATAAAAGTTACAGGAAAATTAGGATGCTTACGTGTTTGGGACAATTTTATCATGTTAATAGAAAATAAACAAACAACCTGCTCCTAGGTACTAACAAACAATTAAGAAAATCCCCAAATTAATTGAACTTAGTCTGCCAACCAGTTTTTCCCCATTTTACTCCCTTGAAACACCTACATTTACCATCTGGTGAGTGTTTTAATAATACTCATTACTGTATTAGACTCCATTGATTCTTTTAGAAACATATTTTCAGGGAAAAGGGATGCAGGAATATGCATAATAAATCTTATGTATACTAAGTTTGAAAAGTTATCTTGTCTCTCTGACAGTTATAACCTCCAAGAAGAATTCATACAGTTTATCAGGAAGTTATGGCTATCAATGTATGATTGTTGGAAGAAAATTTTAAAAATTAGAAGACTGTAACATTTATGTTGACCAAATAAATGGATGTGTTTATTAATATCTTAGTGTTGACTTGGAGATTTTAATTATTACAAAAATATGTTTTGAAGTATCAGTGGAAGAAAGGCCATCACTACAAATTTAGAGAGTCTTTTTTGTCAGAGTCAAATGCGTTCATCATTGATATGGATGCTGAGACTGGCATGTTCTTTTGCTTCTGTACACAATTATAAAAACTCAGGAATAACACATGGAAGCCAGTTGAAATGGAAATTGCTCTTCAAAGAGAGCTAATGTTCTAAAGAAAAACAATTTATGCTTGCTCACATTATTTTAGTAATTTTTATCTGCATCATCAGTAAAAAACATCAGGCTTTGGTTTTATAATATCCTGATTAAGGACAAATGGGTAAAAAGGTAGGGCAGGCAATGAAACAGGATTCAATACTGAGAGCTCCAAGTAAATATGAAGTATGCTACATTTTTACTCCTCTCTTTCTAAATTCCAGTGGAATCATTTTATTTGAAGGGGGCACTTAGACATTATAGATCTTTTTCTCAATGTTCTGTGTTAGTATATCCAGTTCCCAAAAATATGATTTTCCAACTATATTGCAAAACTGTGCCTCATTTAGTATTTGAGAAGTGGGACTAGCATTGATTGCTAGTCTGAGATAATGACTGGTGTAAATTTTATGAGGCCATGTAGCCGAAACCATACGTTCCGTGATAATTTATATGATAAGAAACAAGGCACCATGTAGACGAGTGGCTGAAATTTCATGGGACAAATATGTGTAATGATATCTTATCTCTGGAACTTACTTTGTGGTTTTCAGGAGACAAGTACATCATTTTTCTAAGTGTCCATTTCCTCATGTATAAACTAAATTTAGTGCCTGCTGTCAAGTAAGGGCTCAAACTATGTTCCATAATAAAGTTTATAGATTTTAACTTAATAAGAAATCCATTGGCAAACATGACTCTAGTTATAGTGTAGGGTGATTGTTCCGATTCCTTAGAGATTCTCTGAGCACTTCTCTCTGCTGGGAATTAGTTTTGTCTCCAATCTAGTATCAAGTAAGACATAGCTGTTCCATGCATCACTGTCACAAACAACAAAAATCAAGAAAAAGGCAAGAGGGTTATTCTTTTTTTTTTTTTTTTTTTTGACTCCTTAGGAATGAAAACAAACCAACCAACCAACAACAAATAACATTACCAATAGCCCCTGCCCACTCATGCTTCACGAACCAGAAATTATTCACATACCCCTTCTTAAACCAAATTCTAGGCAAAGATAGTGGTTGTACCATATTCTGCTTATATATGTCTGGGGTAGAATGAATGAGTTATACTGTTCCCAACAATTATAATCAATCTTGTGGAAGGCAAGGCAGCTTACCCCAAATTGGCATGATGTTATTTTTACTATCATAAGAATGAGAGCTTGAGATAGAATCCAAGCACATTTGGGGCACCTGGGTGGCTCACTCAGTTAAGAATGTGCCTTCAACTCATGTCATGATCCCAGAATCCTGGGATGGATCCCCAAGTCAGGCTCCATTCTCAATGGGGGTCTATTTGTCCCTCTTCCTCTGCTCTTCCCCAACCCTGCTCCTGCTCCCCTTCTCTCTCTCTCTCACTCTTAAATAAATAAATAAATAAATAAATAAATAAATAAATAAAATCTTAACAAACACAAGAAAGAAACCAAGCGTAGTTAAGCACTAAATGTGTGGTTTATATTTTTGAGAATAGGCCATTGAGGAGATCAGTCCATCCTATATTAAGTGTACTTAAAGAACTGGTAGCAATTATTTTTCATTCCTTTATATCTTGATAATCTTCTCTTTACACCCATGAATATAAAGTTGAACACAATTGATCCTACACTAATATTTGTTCAGTAGTATTCAATTTTCCAGGAATTTAATGGTCAAAAAGTAGAATTGATTTCTATATGCCCCTTTCCCTCTTAAAGATTGAGCATGTATCCTAATCTTTGTTGTGTGAATGATTAAAATATTTTACTAGATTTTGGGGGGTTTGCGTTTTTAAAAAATTAAATGAAGACCACATGTTCTTGAAGGTATGAATTTTCCTTATTTCCTCCTACCTTTTCTCTGTATAATAATTATCTCAAGCAAATAAATATGAATCTTTTATATCAATCTTCTTGAATTCAAACTATGTCCACCCACACATATAACATTTTTATTATTCTTTAAGATATTTTTCTGCAACTGGGCCTTTAGAACAGAAGGAGGGGACACACATTTGAAGTCTAAAACACTTCTAGTCAGGTTCCCAGTCAATTGGTGAAGGCTTTCTATAGTCAAAAAAAAAAAAAAAATAGAGCCAGACAACAGGAAATTTGAGAAAACAGTGGGACAATGCTTGAGTTGGAGTCAAGAGAATTGAATTTTAGACTCAAATATATCATAA
The DNA here is from genome assembly GCF_011100685.1 of Canis lupus familiaris. NCBI lineage: Eukaryota > Metazoa > Chordata > Mammalia > Carnivora > Canidae > Canis > Canis lupus. The sequence goes on along the minus strand of NC_049226.1, from coordinate 87,810,813 downwards.
CTAGATTTCTTTTACAAGACATCAGCTCCATATTTTTTCTTGTAGTGAACAAAAAAATACATATATATAACTAAAAATTAAAATTTGCAGAATGCTGATTTACAAGTTAATTAAGGTCTATAAATTGACATTTTGATTCTCCATAATTATTCTGGGATCAGCAAGTGCTCACATCCATCATGCCCCACCACAGCAGACTTTCTTCTGCATTATTGTTTTGTTTACAGGAAAGGGGCAAAATACACATGCAGAAGAATGAAACTAGACTATTCTCTTACACCAGACAAAAATATAAACTCAAAATGGTTGAAGGATCTAAATGTGAGACAAGAATCCACCAAAATCTTAGAGGAGAACACAGGCAACACCTTTTTTGAACTTGGCCACAGCAACTTCTTGCAAGATACATCCACGAAGGCAAAAGAAACAAAAGCAAAAATGAACTATTGGGACTTCATCAAGATAAGAAGCTTTTGCACAGCAAAGGATACAGTCAACAAAACTCAAAGACAACCTACAGAATGGGAGAAGATATTTGCAAATGACCTATCAGATAAAGGGCTAGTATCAAAGATCTATAAAGAACTTATTAAACTCAACAGCAAAGAAACAAACAATTCAATCATGAAATGGGCAGAAGACATGAACAGAAATCTCACAGAGGAAGACATAGACATGGCCAACAAGCACATGAGAAAATGCTCTGCATCACTGGCCATCGGGGAAATACAAATCAAACCCAGAATGAGATCCCGCCTCACACCAGTGAGAATGGGGAAAATTAAGACAGGAAACAACAGATGTTGGAGAGGATGTGGAGAAAGGGGAGCCCTTTTGCACTGTTGGTGGGAATGTGACCTGGTGCAGCCACTCTGGAAAACTGTGTGGAGGTTCCTCAAAGAGTTAAAAATAGACCTGCCCTACGACCCAGCACTTGCACTGCTGGGGATTTACCCCAAAGATACAGATGCAGTGAAAAGCCGGGACACCTGCACCCCAATGTTTAGAGCAGCAATGTCCACAATAGCCACACTGTGGAAGGAGCCTCGGTGTCCATCGACAGATGATGGATAAAGAAGATGTGGTCTATGTATACAATGGAATATTCCTCAGCCATTAGAAATGACAAATACCCACCATTTGCTTTGACACGGATGGAACTGGAGGGTATAATGCTGAGTGAAGTAACTCAATTGGAGAAGGACAATCATCATACGGTTTCACTCAAAGGGGGAAAACAAGAAATAGTGAAAGGCAATAAAGGGGAAAGGAGAGAAAATGAGTGAAAATATCAGTGAGAGTGATAGAGCCTGAGAGACTCCTAACTCTGGGAAACGAACAAGGGGTAGTGGAAGGGGAGGTGGAAGCCGGGTTGGGGTGACTGGGTGATGGGCACTGAGGGGGCATTTGATGGGATGAGCACTAGGTGATATGCTATATGTTGGCAAATTGAGCTTCAATAAAAACAAATTATAAAAAAAAATTCTTTAAGTGGACCGACAGTTCACTCATGTTGTTTAAGGGTCAGTTGTGTAATTACCTGTCTTCAAATCTGTAAATAGATATCCTCACCACAAAAAAAAAAAAAAAAAAAAGGAAGGGGCAAAATAATGACAGTGAGGACCCTCAAAAGACTGTTGATTCTCCTAATTGGCTGCATAATCATTTAACTTTTTTGTTAACAGTTACCACTATTGTGTTACATATTTTTTAATGTTTGAAAAAGGTCAATATGGTATTATTACTTTCTTTAAGTGAAAAATAGACCCTTGAGGTTAACAGTTAGAGATAATGTTTTAGTATTTTAAACTGTAAGCAGGATATTGGGGTTTTGCTACATGGAAACAGAGATGTGGACTACCTCCATTTGTGAGGAGAAATAAGAGCTAATCTTTAAATTGCATAACAGGATAGGCCTTGTTTTTAGTTTCCTAGTGGGAGTCTTCCAGAATATATTAAATTATTTGAGATCTTTGCCTTTCTATCAAGAAAGTTCAATTACACACACACACACACACACACACACACACAATTTGACAAGATGAGGCATAGAAATTGTTAGAAGGAGAGGGAGACCCATTGTGTCATTTCTAGATTCCCCTCTTTAGAAAATAGCTACTTCCATGTCAGAAGCTAAAAGACAGAGGTAAGAATCTTCTTGAAACTGTGATAGGGATGCCTGGGTGGCTCAGCGGTTGAGCTTCTGCCTTTGGCTCAGGGCGTGACCCCGGACTGAGCTCCGGGCTCCATGCAAGGAGCCTGCTTCTCCTCCACCTGCCTGTGTCTCTGCCTCTCTTTCGGTGTCTCTCATGAATAAATTAATAAAATCTTAAAAAAAAAAAAGAAACTGTGTGATAGTGCAAGTAAATAGGAGCATAAAACTAACTTACATCTCTTCTTTTTTTTTTTACCTTATATTATTTGTGAATTTAATCTATAACTTTTTTTCCCTTGCAATGAAATATAACCCACTTCCAGAGATAACATTTAAAAAATAGAAAGATAAAGCTTAAAAACATTCAAAAAGTGGAAGCAAGTACTTGTATTCTGTTCTATTCTTGAACACCAAGTTGAATATTGTGAATCAGATCTTTTTGGATTTTCTTTCTTTATAGGATGTCAATATTCCTTTAAACTATAATAGACATCTCCAATACATTCAGTCATATATATATATATATATATATATATATATATTTTTTTTTTTTTTCTTTTTAATCCATTTCCACAATGGAGTCTTTGTAGATAATAACAGTTCTGATGGCAACACGATGTCTTTTATCTTCAAGAATTCTCAAATGAAATAAAAATACCCTTATTCATTGGAAAGAGTTTTACACAAGTTTAACTTATTCTTCGATATTTTGCACTCTATAAAATATTTTCATCATCTAAACACGCACAGAAAGGAAAGTGTTTTGAACACAATGGAAGAGAAAATTGAAACTATTATCTACAAAATTACATAACTCTTAAAAGGAAAATATAAAATGCTATCATTTATTATTTGAAACAATGACATCTAAGAATTTTCTCATAACATTATTCACTTTATAACCATTATTAGTAATTATTATCATTACTAATGATTAGTAATTATTATGATTCTATAGAAGCTCAGAAAATAGTGCAAAATGAAAAAAGAATTTAATGATGCCTGGGTAGCATAGTTGGTTAAGCACTTAGTGACTCTTGGTTTTGACTCAGGTCATGATCTTACGCTCATGAAATGGAGGCAAGCTTGGGGCTCCGTGCTCAGTGTGGAATCTCCTGGGGTTTCTCTCTCCCTCTCCATCTGCCCCCTCCCCACCACGCACTCACATGCATTCTCTCTTTCAAATAAATAAATTAATTAATTAATTAATTTACATTTAGTATTACACAAGCGAAATATGTAGATGTAAGTGAATGGATCCCAGTGCCTTTTCTTCAATGCATTTTTCAAATCTCTGTGTTAATGTAGTGATTTTTAAACGTGCTTGTAAATAATGCAGCAACAGTTTTCTGTTAAATAACAATACTCAGACCATATACTGTGGTCTGAATGTTTATTTGCCCCAAATTCATAGGTTGAGATCCTAACCCCTAAAGTCGATAATATAGGAAATAGGGGGCTGTCGGGGGTGATTAGATTATAAGGGTAGAAACCTCTTAAATCAGTGCCTTTACAAAAGAGGCTGCACAGAGATCCCATGCCCCTTCCATGATGCAAGAATACTTCAAGGCGTAGATGGTGTGCCACTCTAAGAGGACCATCAGCCAACCATGATGGTGTCTTGAGCTTGGACTTCACAGAGTTATAAGAAGTAATGTCTGTTGCTTTTCAGCTGCTCAGCCTCTGGTGTTTTGTTATAGCTGCCTAAATGGACTAAGAGAGTTAATTATTTGTATATTCTCCATCTCCAGGTGTTTAGAAATCTATAATCATTAGAGACCATTTATTGTTATGAACATTACATATTTTGTTAGTCTTTACAAAGATATTATTCACAAAATCAATGCAGAAAAGGAAAAACCAGAAATGCCATTTTATAATCTCCATATCCAATCATAACTGATAAAACTAGGTATATATTTTTTTAGATGAATTGTGTGTGTGTCTTATTTTGACACATGTGGAAACATGCTGTATTTACCATTGAATATGTATTGTTTTTTCTTTCGACGTTCTCTGATAGAAACTATGTTATTCCAATTAGTTATAAATATTTTTATTGATTTTTTTAGTCTATAAAGTACATTGACCATATTTCAGTTAATGATTTAATGATTATCAAATATATGTCATATTTTACATTTTGACTATTATAACTAGGACTATGATGATCATCTTTATCCATAAATCATTTTCCACGTTTTCTATAATATTGTAATATTCAAGGTGTTTCTCAAAAAAAGAATGGCAGAAACAAAACAGATATAGATTTTTTGATTCTTCATAAATGTTGCAATTGTTACCAAATATTTTTATTGCCAGAAGTGATAAATAAAAGCATCATTTTTACTGTACCCTTATCAGTATTTGCTATTCTCTCTGATATAGTTCAAGGTTTAACCTTACGGGTAGACTATTTCTCTTTTATTTATGTTTTACTGTTTTCACTGTCCTAGAGCTCTGAATCACACTCATCAAACTGCCAAGTACATCTACACCATAAGAAAAGTATAACTGATTTCCAATCAGTAAGGAATTGATCACACTGTATTTTGATATGCTAGGCCAATTAGTTCTTGTTTTCCCATTTACTACCTACTCATATCTGAGTAGAAAGTTAAAAAGGAACGTTATTCATTATGTGAATGCATATATATATATATGTATATATACACACACATACACTAAGGTAAAAGTAGGAAAATATTTATCAGCAGAACTAATGAAAACATCTAAAACCAAGCGGCAAAAGAAATAAAAAAGAAACAAGTGATGACTGCTTAGTACTTGGCTTTGGGAAAAGCTTAATAACTGGTTCCTGAAGTCTCTAATTCCAACCTCTCCACCACATATCTATCCTCCACCTTACTCTACACCATAACCAGCTTACTTTGTAGTCATTTATGAGCCACTGAACACTTAGAACAACTTACAAAATGACTGCAGCTGTTATTTAAGGAGATGAGAGTCTTAACTACTGATACCTAGGGCCCTCCATCATCTAACTGATACTCACATGGGTTTTTAACCATATGTCTCTTTCTTCTACTAACTGAATACTGTACAGAATAGACTCATGCCTTTTACTGGCCATTCTCTTCTTTTTTTTTATTTTATTATTTTTTAATTTTTTATTGGTGTTCAATTTACTAACATACAGAATAACCCCCAGTGCCCGTCACCCATTCACTCCCACCCCCCGCCCTCCTCCCCTTCTACCACCCCTAGTTCGTTTCCCAGAGTTAGCAGTCTTTACGTTCTGTCTCCCTTTCTGATATTTCCCACACATTTCTTCTCCCTTCCCTTATATTCCCTTTCACTATTATTTATATTCCCCAAATGAATGAGAACATATAATGTTTGTCCTTCTCCAACTGCCTTACTTCACTCAGCATAATACCCTCCAGTTCCATCCACGTTGAAGCAAATGGTGGGTATTTGTCATTTCTAATAGCTGAGTAATATTCCATTGTATACATAAACCACATCTTCTTTATCCATTCATCTTTCGTTGGACACCAAGGCTCCTTCCACAGTTTGGCTATCGTGGCCATTGCTGCTATAAACATCGGGGTGCAGGTGTCCCGGCGTTTCATTGCATCTGTATCTTTGGGGTAAATCCCCAATAGTGCAATTGCTGGGTCGTAGGGCAGGTCTATTTTTAACTCTTTGAGGAACCTCCACACAGTTTTCCAGAGTGGCTGCACCAGTTCACATTCCCACCAACAGTGTAAGAGGGTTCCCTTTTCTCCGCATCCCCTCCAACATTTGTTGTTTCCTGCCTTGTTAATTTGCCCCATTCTCACCGGTGTGAGGTGGTATCTCATTGTGGTTTTGATTTGTATTTCCCTGATGGCAAGTGATGCAGAGCATTTTCTCATATGCATGTTGGCCATGTCTATGTCTTCCTCTGTGAGATTTCTCTTCATGTCTTTTGCCCATTTCATGATTGGATTGTTTGTTTCTTTGGTGTTGAGTTTAATAAGAAACAAAAGCAAAGATGAACTATTGGGACTTCATCAAGATAAGAAGCTTTTGCACAGCAAAGGATACAGTCAACAAAACTCAAAGACAACCTACAGAATGGGAGAAGATATTTGCAAAAGACGAATCAGATAAAGGGCTAGTTTCCAAGATCTATAAAGAACTTATTAAACTCAACACCAAAGAAACATTCTCTTCTTTTTGCCATGTGTATGTCTTGTTCAGATTTTTTTTTCCTTTTCCCTCTGCCTTCCAGTGTGGTCTCTTTCCACATTCATGTCCAATCTGTACCTCTGTATCTGTTTTGAAAGATCCAGCATAAAACTGTATCATGGACTTCCTAATCTTGTCTTTATTTAATGCATTCTTCACTTTCCTTATGGTTTAATATCACTTCATAAATACTCACCCTAATTTGTGAAATAAAAGTAATAAACTATGATAATCAGCTCTTGGAGTACCCCAGCCCTCTCAAGCAGGTTATTGGAAGAGACCTCATGATCCAGAGATTTATCCTGGTGGCCCCAATATATTATAAAGTTCCTTATAAGTGAAAGAGGAAGTAAGTGATTCAAAATCAGAAAAGGAGATATAACCACACAAGTAAAGGCCAGAATGATGCTACTACAAACTTTGAAGATGGAAGGCAGCCTTGACCCAAAGGAATATTGTTAGCCTCCAGAAGCCAACTCCCCCACACACACATCTAAAAAAAAAAAAGAAAAAAGAAAGAAAAGAAAAGAAAAAAAGAAAAAGAAGAAAAGACTTTCCCTTAGAGGCTCCTGAAAGAAATGCAGCTTAATCAGTACCTTGGTTTTAGTTCCATTAGACCCATTCCAGACATCTGAATTTTAAGATAATACATTGATGTCATTTTAAGCCACTAAATTAATGATATATATATATATATATATATATATATATATATATATATATATTAGTATAGCAATAGGCAACTAATATACTCCTCAAGCCCACCTGTCACCTGCAGGAGCTCTTTTTTCCATCATCCCTAATCTCTACTCATCATTCTCACTATAGATTCATCCTTATTCAGTCTAAACCAGTCTTGTTTACTCATTTCGGCAGGACATCCAATTTTGTCTTGGGCTTTGGGGAAATAACAGGTGAAGAGAGGATAGGTTATTTGGGGGAGATGTGTCAAAATTTCACAGTGTTCATGCAGGTATCTCCACATGTGTGAACTTCATCATGTGTTTGTGGGGAAAATAACTTAATGAAATTGTTAGTTAATGTATGCATTCTAGATAAATTTACTGTTTATACTATATGCCAGGTCCTATACAGGCACTGAAGTTAAAATATTAGAACAAAATAAGACACAGGTACAGCCTTAGAATTATGGGAGAAACCAAGTGTCTTTAAAAACATGTTGCATTATGAGAATAATAAATATTTTAGGTAGAAATAGATCGTGCTATGAAAATGACTGAAAAAGCAATTCGTCAGAAAAAGGGGGACAACTTAGAAGAAGTGGTGAGAAAAAAAAATTAAAAAAAAAAAAGAAGAAGTGGTGAGGACAGAATGGAGATCTGAAGGAAAATGAAGAGTTAAGTAGGCAATGAGGTAATAAATGAATTTTCCAGGGAGGAAGCATGTTAAGGATTCTGATCTTTATCCTAATGCTACTGGAAAAATATGGATGTCTTAAATAAGGGAGAGAGGGGGAACAATTATACATGCATTTTGAGAAGCTCATTGTGATTTAGTTGCAAGGGTCAGAATAATAAGAGGAGACTAATGAGGAAACAACTTTTAAAATAAAAAAAGAAATTATCATTGTTGTGTAAGAGCTGGTCTTTGGCTTTTGGTTGGGTACAGCTAACAGGGGGCATCAAAAGGAAAACAGGATATAAGACAGTAAGGTAGAGATATTTCTTCCCCTGACTACCTCCCTGCAGAGTCAATGTGGATTGCTGAATTCTCAACTCAGACTTCTAATTCTCTCAAGGTAGCTATCTACAGGGTCCTTTGCTTCTGGATTCCTGTGGCTCTTTCATGGTAGAGGTGGTAAAGAGCCCCAGGATACTGTACTGTTTCTTATGGTAATCTTGCACACTATCCGCCATTCATAAACACTCCCATAATTAAAATATTTCAGAATTATCCTAATGAGTATTCCATCTGTTTCCTGCTGGTACCCTGATAGAGTGGGTAAGGGAAAGTAAATATCAAGAATGACTCGTAGGGTGCGGGCTACATAAGGATTGATCATGGTGCCATTAGCTGAAATTAGAATTCCAAGAAGAGGACTAGTGTTTCAGAAAAATAAAAAATTATAATTGAATGAATTAATTTGGAGCATGTTGAGCTATGACTTCCTTTTACACATCCAAGTGGATGTGTTAAATGCATCATTGGCTATATAGGGCTAAATCTAGGTGAGGAAGGATCATGTAACTTCCTTTTAACCATCAACCACACGGAAGGCAATGGGGACGGAGTGTTAGAGGGACCAGGGGATAGAGAGCCCAAAAATACAATGTCTGCCTTTTGGGAAGTGATTATTCCCTCTGCCCAACTAAAGTTTAAGCTTCTTGTGGGACAGAAATATGTGTGTTTCATCTTTGTGCTTCTTTTTCAACAGTATACGTTTGCTTTATTCATATTACTTATGCCATAGAAGCAATCCCCTAACACCATGTCTAACATAAACTAGTTGCTGTGTAAGTGTCGTCTGAGTAAATGAATTTTGTATTATATGTGGATTTTAATTATCCACGATACAACTGAACGTGGAAAACACAGAGAAAGCATTCCAAATAACACCCAACAGACTTCGCAACAACTTTAGAAGTGCCTTTAGTGTTCTGTTGGAGAACATTAACTTGCTTTTCTGCCTACACTGCCATTCCAGTTGGAACAATCTCATAAAGTCATAGAGTCCCAGTCCAAGTTTTCTGTCCTCAGCTGAAAGTTGTAAGTCTTTAAAGTTTAAACTCCCTTATTTCACATTAAGAAATTAAATAGCAAAGCTTTGAAATGACTTGTCCACAGAAATACCAGTTACCGGAATAGGCAGTGTTATGAGCGTGGATCTCTAGACGCCCAATCTAGGGCATTTTTTTTTCACTTATATTTCTTCCTACCCCTCCTTTTTTTTCTTTTTCTTTTTTTTAGTTATATAATCAAATACCTGTGCATTCCTTTCAGAAAATGAAAAAAAGAAGAAAACTATACATGGAAAAAATTTCAAATCACCCTTAAGCATGCTAACAAATGTAGCAGACTATGAGAAGCAGAATAATGGCTCCCCAAAGATTTCCATGCCCTACTTCTAGGAACCTTTGCTTATGTCACCTTATATGGCAAACAGGACTATGAAGATATGATTACGCATAAGGGGGCAACCCGGGTGGCTCAGCGGGTTTGGCGCTGCCTTCAGTCCAGGGCCTGATCCCTGGAGACCCAGGATCCAGGCCCATGTCGGGCTCCTTGCAGGGAGCCTGCTTCTCCCTCTAACTGTGTCTCTGCCTCTCTCTCTCTCTCAAGAATAAATAAATAAAACCTTAAAAAAAAAAAAGGATAAGGACCTTGAGATGGAGAGATTGTCCTGAATTATTAGGGTGGACTCAACATAAGGTGTGTCTTAAAATGGAAGTGGGATGCAGAAGAGAAACAGCAGCTAGATATTTGAAGATAATAGGCTTCTGACTTTGAAGATTTCCTCCAATTTCCATTGACCAAAAATGCAGGTGGCCTTTAGAAGCCAAGAGAGGAAATGAACCAGATTCTCCCCAAGACACTTTAGAAGGAAGGCAGACCTACTGACACCTTGGTTTCAGTCCATTTCAGACTTCTCTGCACTGCTGTATAATGAATCCGTGTTGCGTTAAGGCACTGGATTTGTGGTTATTTGTTATGGCAGCAATAGAAAACCCATATAGTTGCCCAACATTTTCATCTAATTATATAGGTCCTTAAAAGTGGAAAACATTTCCTGGCTTCAGAGAAATAGAAAAAAACTGTTTTGGGAAGGACAAAAATAGCTACCATTTAATATCTTGGTGCATACTGCTCTATCTTTTTTAACTATGAAGACATTTTCAGAATTAGAAACATTGTTAATTATTCTTTTATGAGAATTTTTATTTATATATGTCATTTATTTAAATATGATTTTCCTAATTTATCATTTAAGTTGAATTTTATTCTATTTCAGATTCATTTAAGTTGAATTTTGTTCTATTTCAGATGTATACATAATTGCTTATGCAGACACATGAATAACATTAGAATAATTTCTTGATTTTTCAGAAAGGTTATAATCAAACTGAAGATTACTGCATTATTTACAGTGAGAGAGCATTTGTTTATTTATCCGTTTATCCATACTTGTACTTTTTTTTCATTTAATCCTTAAAACTATCTGAAATGAATTATGCTATGTAGTATTAGTCAACAGATCTGTTTGTTTTCCAAGTTTTCTGAAAATTTTCTAACTTATTTAATAACCCACACTTTCTTTATTGATTCGCAGTATCACCTTTATTATATATCCAGGTATACCTGAATATTTTTTGACTTACATTCTACTGCATTAATATATGTTTACATTCTTTATACAGTGTTATATTATTTATAATTATTACTCTTTATATATTTTGATATACCAATGTAAAATTTAGCCTTTATGTTCTTTTTTAGTCCAATTTTTCTATCCTTACATCTTTATACAATCATACACACACAAAAATATTATGCAATACCAAATAAATCCTCAAAGGATTTTTTTTTTTTAGGAATTACAAAAATCAATTTAACTTAATTTACGGATTTGCCATTTTTAACAACATGACATTTTCTTAATCATTAACTAGGATTTTTTTTCTCCATTTATTTGTCTTTTATACCTCTCAGTGATTAATGCTCTGTAATATTTTTAGAAAGGATTTTCACATATCTTATTGAATTTTTCCAGGATATATTTTATTTTTAGATCCATTATGAATGGTAAATTTTATCCTCTCAGTTATGGAGGTTATGGGAATAGAGGAAATGTAATGATTGTTAGCAACTCTCAGGCTGAACTTTTTTACTTCCAAGATGTTACCTCTAAAAGTATTCACTTGAGGGATCCCTGGGTGGCGCAGCGGTTTGGCGCCTGCCTTTGGCCCAGGGCGCGATCCTGGAGACCCGGGATCGAATCCCACATCAGGCTCCCGGTGCATGGAGCCTGCTTCTCCCTCTGCCTATGTCTCTGCCTCTCTCTCTCTCTGTGACTATCATAAATAAATAAAAATTAAAAAAAAAAAAGATTTAAAAAAAAAAATAAAAAAAAAAAATAAAAGTATTCACTTGAGCCTTGTGGGTTTTAATCATTATTCTAAACCTTTATATAAATATATTCATATGTTTTGCTTAGCTACATGCAACTAGATATTCCCCACATTGTTCTTTTATTGGAAATAAGACCAAAAGTTATCCCCTTCTTATGATACTTGTCAGATATCCATTGAAGGCATGCAACATAATTTATAGTTAATGAACAGTAAATGTTTAGAAGTTAGACGGAATGTTTTCCAGTTATTTCCAAGGTTACTTTGTATATTTTGGTACAAAAAATAATTTCTAAATTAAAGCAAGAATTCATTTTAAATGAGAAACTAAAGGTAGAGGTGAATGTTATCTTACTTAAAGTGATTTTTATTCACATCAGTGTATTTTTGTCTGTAGATTCATCACCAGTATTATAATATGAGATTCAATCTAACTTAATGCTTGTACAAGTCATAGAAACTGAAGTTAAGCAAAAACCTTGTATCTAAATCTGAAAAGCCTTAAATAGCACTGAAACTATTGCCACTCCAGTGATGCTAGTATTTTTTTTATTAAAAATGATAGCTGTCTTTTCTAGTTGATTTTTATAATAGAGTAATATGAGTGAAATAGGATTTTAATGAAAGGTTGTTTGTTTTGTAAGCACAGAAATCTTATGATGTGTTACTAATCTAATTGCTAGCTTTCTTCAATACAACAAGGTCTTAAATAGAAATATATAATAATTCAAACTCACCCACATGTACCTACATTATTTCATCTACAAAAATGTCCCACAGTAGAACATGTATGAGTTATGTATATAATTCCGGTAACTTCTCTCAGGTTTTTAATACTATTGTATATTACAGGCATATATTCAGCACCATAATGTGCCATTTATTTGCCAGCTGTGATGCTCTATTTATTTATTCAGACACATTATTATTGGCTAATGTTGAATTTGGGAACAACATGATAAGCAAAAGAAGATGCTACTCTTTCCTCAAGGTCTTGACAACCAAGCTCCTTAGCTTAAAACTGTATAGAAGTTGGCACCACTAGTAAAAATACATGAAGAAATGCATATATTTGGGGAGATAAGAAAAAGTACACTTTTTTGGGATTCTTTACATTTCTAAGATATATAACTTGCCTTTTTATTTACATCATAATATTTAATAGAAAAATACATCTATATGAATTAAAATATAGACTACATACACGTTCACTTTTATAGTTTTGTAGGACTTTGTTACAGATTTTAACAAATCAGGGAAATATATTTTGTTTTGCTCTAAATGTAAACTGTAGATATTGGAATGACTACAATGACCATAATTGAACAATGACGTTAGATGATCACACTGACATGTTTCCATCTTTCAGTGACCCTAAGAATAAGTTCTTATTATGTGTCAATGACTCCTTTCTCTACCACCTAAACTGGTAGCTTCACTATATTAATGATATTAAGGTTAAAAAAAAAAGAAAAAACAAAGAGTTTGTTTATAGCACTATTTAGTCATAGTCGTTACTGTCCCAATTCAATCTCAAGTTAGAAACTCTACTACCATTGGTTTATTTCTATAGATTAGTGACTGAGTCAAAACAAAACAAAGCATAAAACCAAAAAAAAGGTCCTCTGGAATCTCAGAAGTCCCCAAACTTATATTTTTGGATTTAAACATTCATACCCTAATTCATTCTTATTTTTACTTGGTCTTCTGATTCTACCAAGGTTTCTGGCCAGAAGTCATTTTGGCAGGCTGTGTTACCCGCCAAGATGGTCCCCACAGAGCTGCCTTCGCCCATATCAAATTTAAGCTAGTATGTCCATCGCCTCATAAAACCATGTAATTATAATATACAATGTTTTGCTACCCTGGGTTGTTAGATTCCTAAAAATATTTTCCTTGGCCATAGTTTTAATGCAAGTTGGCTATCTTCTAAATGTATGCAGATTATATCATGCTTCTGTGGACAACATTTCATCACAAGCCAAATATTTACAAGTTGGTATTGAAATAACCACTTGGTTTATTTTTTTCCTTCTTTCTACTCTTAACTATTTGTTGTATGAGTGTGTGTGCTAATGTGTGATGGGCTTCTTTAATTTAGCCATGTTTACTTATAAAAGTAGGTTCAATGATACTTCTAAAATATGATGAATACTAGAGCTCTCTTTCCACAATTTTCTTCCATCATACATTTCTTTTATTGTTGCACAAATATTTTACGTATAGAGAAGAATCTAGAGAGAATCAATTTTGATGGGTGCATTAAATATATTATCTTGGACATCTTTTCAGATTTCTTCATCTATCTGTTCTTTGTCTTTTTTTGTTTGTCTCTCTGTCTCTGTCTCTCTCAGCTCTCTGTACACAAACAGCACTTAAGTTCACTGAAAAACCATAGTACATAAGACTTGGTCTCCTGAGAGGCTGCTAAGTGGTTAGCATCCATGTCCTAGGGGAGTACCAATTTTAGTATCCTATGGCATGAAACATTGAGCAATGGGAAAGGAAAATAATAGGGGGAAGCTTATCAGATCAATTCATATTTTTCTATCATATTTGGGCTATACTAAGATGATATTTTTCCATGCAAGTCTTCCAGGGGACATGCCGTGTGCTGAGCAAACATGTCTGGAAAGAGTTTTGCAATCTCAGGGCTGCACAGTGTGATAATGCATACCATCACATTGTTTGCATTCTGACTCGCTTTGCTGAGTTGTTTCAAATCCATCCTTACAACTGTAGTCTTGAAATTCCACCCGTGAAACACAGTATCAGTATCTATATCTTTTCCCAGGTCCTCTTCTTAAAAGTTGAGACTGATAAATGAAACAGAAAAAGATGAGGTCAAGAAAATAATGTTTTCAGAAAAAGATATCAAGTAGTGGTAATGATGGAGAGGTGAAGGGGAGCAAGAGAATATAAAGCATCTGGCTGGGGTAGGAAGCCTGGACATACAGAATAAGATATTGAGAAACAAAGGGGCAGTCATCAGGTCATCTAACATATAGAACAGGGAAAGGTCTGGGCTCCAGAGTTTTGGGGGGAAATTGAAAAGGCTTTCATCATATCACATGAGCTTTTGGAGCTTGGAAAGAGATGAAAATGTGACAGAAAGCAGTTAGAGGCTAAGACATTATGATCAGTAAGTCAGAGTAGGGGATAGTAAAAAAAAAAAAAAAAAGGATACAGAAAACAAAACTAGTGGGGAACGATAAAATGAATGTCTGAGGATATGGTGTACGTGCTCCAGGTGAGAGATACTGAGAAGAGGCTACAGAGGAACAAGAAAAGGAAAAATAGTATATGTCAGAGAAGTTAGATAGATAAAGAGATTTATAAGAATAATAGGAAGGATGAGAAGGAGAAGAGGACAAGGGAGAAGAAAGAGGATAAAAAAAAGAAGAAATAGTAGTTGGTTGAGGATGGTATACTGTATTATAGAGATAGTGCAACAGAAACCCTTTGGAGTGGAGGAATTAAATGGTGATATTCTGTGAACTGCCAATGTCTTCCCTTCAGTTCTTCAGGTCATCATTAACCTTTGCCCATCTCCCAAGATTGCAATGTTATTGATAATTTTCCATCTGGCCTTGGAGTTGAGAGGTTTCAACTTTTCTTTTCTTTTCTGTAATATCTCTTGTTAATGTGCCAATTACCAACTATGTCCATTCTAGTTTGAAACTAGGTCTATGATCACTGTATGGTTCTCTGGAAACAGTGCACCTGCTTTAAGTCATAACTGGGTATCTTAGTTCATGGACGGGGTGGCTGATAAATAATAGAAATTTATTTCTTAGGGTTTGGAGCCTGTAGTCTAAGATAAGAGTGCCAGAATGTTTGGGTTCTGATGAGAGCCCCCTATCAGATTGCAAATAGTGATTTTCTTATTGCGCCTCACATACCAGAAGGAGGGTTAAGAGAGCTCTCAGGGGTCCTTTTTATAAGGGAACTAATCCCATTTGTGAAAGCTCTACTATTGTGACTCAATTACCTCGCAGAGACCCACCTTCTAATACCATCACACTGGAGATTAGGATTTCAACATACAAATTTTTAGTCCACTGCACTAGGCCTAGACTCCCTGTATTACTTGGCCCCATAGGCCCACTGCATGGATATGATGAGGTTTGGGTCTTCCAAATGTTTGGTTACCTCTCTTTCCCTGAGGTATGATTTTCTTAGGAAATGAATGTAGTTCTCTTGAGTAAGACTGGGGGAACTGTTCTTATACCCCTTATAATGTTGTGGAATCCTTCCTCTGGAACCCTACCCTCCCCTTTGGAAGTAGATGAAGGGACCGTGCCTTTTGGTGGGGGGATTATGGTCCTTAGCTTCCTTGTTATCCAAACTTGATTTATTTTGATTGTATAGATTAAGTAGTGCCCTTTTTATATGTGTGTGTACTTTCCCCCTAGAACTGTAGAATTCTATTAAACACATCCCTAACACTGTGGATCTGGTCCTTCTGGCTGTCACTTGGGCCTTCCTGCCCCTTAGGAGGATTTTGCAACCTGACTACTGACAAGTGGCTGAGAGAAGATGACTGGCTTCTAGTTTTTGCAGGACTCTATCCTCCTCTGGCATAAGCCATGCTAGTTCTGTAACAGCAAGTGCTATTATCATCCTTGGCTGCAGAGCAGTTTACCTTTGAGCTTCTCAGTGAAGCCAACAACACTCTGTCTATTCCCCATCTCTTTGGTTTAGTGCTTCCAAGGCCTTAGTTCAGTTATCTGATGGAATTCCTCGCCTTATGTAGATAGATGCTCTTTGGCATCTGCATCTCTCAGGGTTTATTTGCTTGCTTGTGTGTGTGTGCGTGTGTGTTTAATTGTCTGTCACAGCATTTCTGGGAAATCACTTCTGTAAGGTACCAAGAATCATCCTGAGAATATGTTAGTACCATCTTTTGTCTTTATCTTGTATCATGGGGAAATCCTTCCTCCCATATTATATGTTCAGTTTTCTTTGGCTGGAACCCTCAGTATCTAGTGCAACATATAGATAGATAGATGATAGATGATAGATAGATGATAGATAGATAGATAGATAGATAGATAGATAGATAGATAGATATATCTTCCATTCTTGGGCAGCACATGTTAGGTGTTCCTGAAGATGATCTCACAGGTCCTGTGGAACAGAGCACTCCTACCTAGGCTATTGTGAGATTTTAGTCTATGTTTCTCTGGTGGCCAGGAAAGACAGCAGGGGTTGATCATAAAAGAGAACATAGCACCTTGTAAGGCAGAATGAAAGGCAGAAGGGTAGGGTTCCTACCCAGTAGGGCTCAGTGACGTCTGTGGATCCAGAGGGCTCCAGGCAACTGGTTAAGATCTTTGAAGGACGTTGATCTCATGGAGTTGCGCATCCCCTTCCCGAGTCTCAGGGCGTCAGTTCCCTCTAATCAGGACTCTGACTTTGACGTAGTGACCTGCTAGGGTGAGAATTCAGCCCTTCTCAGGAGCTGTCCTGATCTCATGAGCAAGATCTGAGCTCTGATTCTCAGCTTTTCTGAGATTCTGGATGCAGGAAAGAAGAATGTATTTGTATGTTGCCAATAAAGATCTTTGGATTTTACACTTTTCCTTTATCTTTCTCTAGATTTTTCATCATTTTTTTTTCTCATTGCCTTCCATCAGTTAATCGATTGCCCCAAAGCTTTCATTCAAATTCATAGTCATTATAAGCACTGCTTTCCTTCTACCTCTAAAAAGCCTGAATCAGGGCACTTGTCGTTACATTCCATTGTACTGGCATCCCAACTCAATTTAACTTTGGTAAATGTTTTCAAGGATCTCACTGCTTCCACATTCCAGAGACCGTGCTGCTGCTCACAGCAGTGATTAAGCGTCCTCACTGCCAGCCAGCCAGCCTTCTGGCTGCCATCTTCAAAATCTCACTCTAGACTTTGCTTCCTGGAACCAATATAAGAAGCAGGGTCTGATAAGCATTTCTATGCAGGCATTTTATTGGTGATTGGTTTTAGCATCAATATCTGTAGTGGAATAAAGAAAAGAGGATTGTAGAGAGAGAAAAGTTGGATTGGGATGCAGTTGCAAAAAAGGGCCTCGTCTGAATCTATAGGGAGTTTTGAATCTGAAATGATCCCTCAGAGTTATCAAAAATTGAGAAAAATTTTCCAGGCTTTTATATTCTTGTATTGATGAATCATTTGACTTGATTTGCCTTTTGAAAGGAGGCATGGGCTTGGGTAAGGTGGCTCTGTATGACCACAAGGAATTCCTGGAAGGAATTCAGACAAAATGTTTCAGTCATCCATAATCCCAGAAGCCTGGGAGACTGAGTGCTCCCACACTGAGGGAGTGGTTCTGGGCAGTACCCTGCTTATCTATTATAAGATTCATTAGAGTGAGTTTTTAAATTAAAATCAATGTTATAAAATTTCTCTGCTTGTCTTTTGTGGGCTGCATTTTTTTCCCGTCTAAGATGTCTAACAGCCTGTGCAGGTGGTAGAAACTATAATGATCAATAAGAAGATTCGCCTTATGCATAAGAATTAAAAGAGACCAGTTGCCTGCTATCCTGGACATTCAGATCTGAAAGTGATTTCTCCTAAATAGGACAATGTGCAATTAATGAACAGTAACTTCAATAACACGTTTATAATAAACAGTGCTGAATTTCATGTAGATGTATCTATAATATCTTGCAATAAGAGCCATTGGCTCAAAGTTAGTGCCAAATCCATTAAAAGTCATTAATCAGAATATACTATGAAGAGAACATGATCCTTAAATGACCTGACTTTCCTTAGTGATAAATTTTTTACTGCTTCAAACTGCATCCATCCAGCAAATCTCTTTAAGAATTGTTTCTCCCAGCATAGTCTACTTTTGAATACTCCATAAACTAGAAAAGCAGTGTTTAAAAACGGAATTTCTGGTGAGTTCCATGTTAATCCAAATTAGGTGTATTTTCCCTCCCACACCAAACATGGGCTTGACTATATGCATCACCAAGTAAATAAAAATATATGAGAATATAAATAAGTACATACACTCAAAGTCATAAATGCAAATACATACATGCTGTATTTACCTTAAATCTTACAGGTAGCAAATGCTTTCAAATGTATCGAGGTCAGGGAGAAGACTGGGCAATGAGAAACTTCAATCTGTGTCAATAACTTTTTCTAATCCTAGAATTATTTCAATCACAATATTTTAAAACTTGCAAGGACTAGTTTCATTTTTCGAAATGTGAGGAGGATATTTAATTATTTGAGAATACCAAGTCATGCTTCACTAGTAAATTTAAGAATAAAATAGAGTCTAAGAATAGTGCCTTGAATACATATGAACAACTAATTATTTGTAAAAATGCATTTCAGTAAGGAAAGGATAGTTTTACAACAATTTGTCCTGAAAAAATGGAACGTGTGTGTGTGTGTACACATGTACACATATATTTATGCACATGCATATATCCCATTTTTCATGTGTATATATATGGATTTTATGTGACATCTTGCATTATATGCAGAAATTAACTCAAAACAGTTCATAGATTTATATGTAAATCCTAAAACTATAAAATTTCTAGAAAAAAAAAACATGGATGAAAACTGGTAACCTTGAGATAGACCAAGATTTATTAGACTTGATACCAGCCAAACGTGGTCCATTAATGAAACAAATTGATAAAATGGATTCCATAAAAACTAAAAACTAATGATCTTTAAAAAAAAAAAAGAAAACACTGTAAGGAGAAGAAAAAGGCAAATTACAGACGGAGAGAAAAATTTGCAAGACAAAAATCTGATAAAGGATTTATATTCACAACCTAAGGAATTTCAAAATGCAGTAATAATTGAAATAAAGTAAAAATGGCCAAAATATGTGAACATTTTTCCAAAGATATATGGATAGCACACAAGCATAGGAAAGATTCTCAACATCATTCATCAATAAAAAAAACTACAACTTAAAATCATAATGAGATAGACCTATCTAAACACTAAAAAAAAAAAAAAAAAAAAAAAAAACAAACAGAAAAATCCAGAAAGACTGCACCAAGTGTTGGTGAGGTTATAGAGAAACTAGAACTGTCATACCCTACCATAGGAATGTAAATTGGAATCCCTTAGAAAATATCTTGGCAGTTTCTTAAAAAGTAACACATATACCTACCATATGATTCAGTCATTCCACTCCTAGATATTTACCTAAAAGAAATGAGAGAAGAAAAAAAAGAGAGAAATGAGAGAAGATAGCTATATAAAGACTAGTACAAGAATAATTACAGCAGCTTCATTTGTAATAGTCAAAAATTGAGAAAAGCCCAAATGTGCATTGACAGGTGAATAGAGGGAAAACTTTCGGTGTATGTATTCAATACTTAGCAAAAATTTTTAAGATGGACTATTGATCCATCCTCCGATATGCATGAATCTCAAAATAATTATGACATGTAAGAGAAACCAAATCAATAGGTGTATATACAAGATTGCTGTTTATATCTAATTTTAGAAAATGCAAAGTAAAAAAAAAAGAAAGAAAGAAAAAGAAAAGAAAATGCAAAGTAATCTATCATGACAGAAAATAAATGAGTGAAAGGGATGACCTGGAAGATGAGTGAGCAGAAGTAGGGGGGAGAGATGTTGGGACCACTAGCAAACTTTGGAATGATGGAAATGTTCGTATCTGGATTTGATGATGGTTAAGTGTATACACAAGACAAAACTTATTATATGCCTTAAGTGTGTATATTTTATTGCATATAAATTATATCTCAAAAAAGATGTTAGATGTAAAAAAAGAAGGTATTTACATGCAAACCTTCATATTGGTAAATTTGAAAATATGGACAAAAAATAATTCTCTACAAAAAAGTAATTGAGATAGTTACAGTAAAAATAATGTAATTATTAGTTGCTCCCACAGATACATACACTTTTGTACAGACTTAAAATGGAATTCTCTTAAATTGTTGTTTTCTGTTTTTTTTCCAATTTTATTGAGATATAATCTGCAAATAAAATTGTACATATTTAAAATGTACGACATGATGACTTGGTACACATATGCACTGTGAAATGAGTACTATTATCCTATTTCTGTTTTCATAGCTCAAAAGAACTGAGAACAGGGGAAATTTATGGTTAAGCAACCAGAGAAATTAAAAAAATATATAAAATTAAAGCTTAGTTTTATGTGAGTTTCCCATTCTTGTTCTTAATGCTATTGATAAGGGATTGGTCTTCCTCTCCTCATTATTTATTTTGTATTTTATAAGTTCTTTCTATATTTTTACTCTTTTTCAAGTTATTTTCTCTCTCTTCTTACCAAACCTTCTCCTAAGGAAGTTGCACCAGAAAAAAATAACAACAACATAAAAATCGCCTTTAGTGTGATGTTTACTTGAGGCCTCTCAGCTCTGATTCATCAGTAGATAGGAGTACTTTCCTGAGGCAGAAAATAGAATAATAGGAAAAATGTTTCTGAATCAATAATGAAAAGATGAAAGGAAATATGTATCCAAACTTCAGCTTGAAAAAGTATACATTGGAAATACCAGATTTATGTTTGTCTTATGGTAATCGACATCTTAGTCTTGATCAACGTCTACAAGCATCAGCATCTACAAGCGTGGGCTCATCCTTTTTGTGGAAACTTCTCTATTAATGATATCTGTGTTCACTTCAAGCAACCGATGAAATAATATTTAGCTCTACTCTCTCTAGCTCCTCATCGATGTAAAATTGATTCAGTCTTCTAAACGTCTCTAACAGATATATTAAACCAGTAAACTTGTGGAAAGTAATCGAAATATAACTTTATTTTTTGTATCCTACTATCCTTTTAAAATGTATTCAGTATGGGAAATTAAATTTTCCCTCTGTTATTGCATGATAACTCCCGCAGCCTGCATCACTTCTCTGTTCACTTTAGATAATAAAATGTCCTATGCTCAATTTTTGCTCTTAAAGTCTGGATTCAGAAGTCTTCCAGTCCTATATCGATTAACATTTTTCCTCTGTTAAGGTGAAAATTTCTCCCACCTCTCCAACCAGGATTGGGTCTGGTATGACTCTTCCTGTTAGACAAAGGATTGTAGCAAAGCAGACCTCTCTTTCTCCCTTACTTCCTCTCTTACTAGCTGTAGTGACCTCTCCACTGCTGGCACATACAGGAGACGCAAAAGAAGGAAAGTGGCCCTTCTGACCTGCTGTCATCTGTGTTAGTCAGAGTTCTCCAGAGGAACAGAACCTGTAGGATGTGTACGTGTGTGAATATACAAGGGGGTTATCATAAGGAATTGCATCACATCACAAGGGAGGCTGGCAAGTCGGCATCTGCATGGCCTAGCAGGCTGGAGACCCAGGAGACCCAATTGCGTAGATGAAGTCCAAAAGCATTCTTCTAGAGAATTTTCTCTTGCTCTGGGAGGTCAATATTTTTGTTCCATTCAGGTTTTTGGATGAGTTGTACTAGGGTGCTCTCATTAGAGAGCGTAATCTGCTGTACCCAAAGTTCACTGATTTAAATGTTTATCTTATCCAAAATAACCCTCTAAGTAGATACATAAAATGAATAATCACATCACTGCAGGGGGTCTTTACTTCCTTTATGCTCAGCAGATGCTTAAAATGGATGTTTTAGACCTAAATTTCTAGGACTATCTTCCTTTTTCTTTGGCTACATTGCATTTGCTTCCCAAGGTATGTCATGGGGCAGGAGTCCAGGAGCACTAGGATACCTATCTTTATCATGTGACTTGCTTGAAAAGGAAAGAAAGAAAGAAAGAAAGAAAGAAAGAAAGAAAGAAAGAAAGAAAGAAAGAAAGGAAGGAAGAGAGAGAGAGAGGAAGGAAGGAAGGAAGGAAGGAAGGAAGGAAGGAAGGAAAGAAGGAAGGGAGGAAGGGAGGAAGGAAGGAAGGAAGGAAGGAAGGAAGGAAGGAAGGAAGGAAGGAAAGAAGGAAGGAAGGAAGAAAGGGGGATCCCTGGGTGGCGCAGCGGTTTAGCACCTGCCTTTGGCCCAGGGCGCGATCCTGGAGACCCGGGATCGAATCCCACGTCAGGCTCCCGGTGCATGGAGCCTGCTTCTCCCTCTGCCTGTGTCTCTGCCTCTCTCTCTCTCTCTGTGTGACTATCATAAATAAATAAAAATTAAAAAAAAAAGAAAGAAAGGAAGGAAGGAAGGAAGGAAGGAAGGAAGGAAGGAAGGAAGGAAGGAAGGAAAAATGAAGAGAAGAGAAAAGCAAAAGAAGGAAAATCTACGACATTGTACCCTTGTCTCAAATATCCATAAACTCATATAGCTCCAGAATTGAATAAAATATCTGAATTAAAAACTACAAAAGAAGAAAGGAAAGACACAAGGACAAATGGAAAAAAAGAAGTAAGGAATAAAAAAAATAAGGGCTGACTTTAAACTTGGAGGAATCTAGAAATATGTATAATATTACATATATAATAATGACATTATTATCATTATATGTCATATCATTAATGATATGTTATTGGAATAAATAACTTTGCAAGACCATCAAGACTGAACTTATTTTACATTCTCCAAGTGCAAGATGCGAACAGTTTTCTACACAGAGGAAAAAAAAAAAGGAAATAAACAGCTTAACTTTGTAAGAAATGTTGTAATTACTCAGTGTAGCATAATAAAATGAACATGAACATGTTTTGGTTCTAATATAAACATGGAGCTATCCTGAAATTATAAAGCAAAAACATCAATCTGTATAACATTTCCAATGTCAGGTGTCCTGAATTTACCACAGTGACACTAGTAGGAGTAGGAAAAAGCAAAGTCAAGTCTCTGAAACCTGTTTAGACCCCCATCTCTGTCACAATTGGAGACAAGAAAAAAGAGTATCAGTCAATTTCTATCTCACACAACTTTGCTTTTCCATCTTGTTGAATAGTTACATCTTTTTAATTGGGGTTTTAAAGGTGACTTTCCTGGAGGATACCATGTAAAAATAAGTAAGTCCAGTATGAAAACCATAACCTGCACACACCAAAGGTTTCAAGTAAAGACCACATACACCCACATGCACAGGCGCTCGCGCACACACACACACACACACACACACACACACACATTTCTCACATTGCAACTTGGGATAAAGGGCAAACGAAAGTAATGTTTATTTATTGAAACTGTATTTTAATTTGACGGTTTCTGAACTGTTGATTTAGCCTGTGGCTGTATGGTAAATGTCTTGCATACATCATATCATTTAACATTTACAACCACACAACAAAATCCAAGTGAAGATTGGGTCTCCTTAAGAAGCAGACTGTGAGGGTCACCTGGATGGCCCAGATCAGTTAAGCACCTGATGTCATCTCAGGTCATGATCCCAGGGTCCTGGGATCCAGCCCCACGTTGGGCTCCACCCTCAGTAGGAAATCTGCTTCTTCCTCTCCCTCCCCTGCTTCCACTACTCGTGCTCATGTTCTCTCTCTTTCAAATTAATAAATTGTTGTTAAAGATTGATTGATTGATTTAACAGAGAGAGAGAGAGAGAGCATACACAACGGGGGAGGGGGGCGGGGGGCATGGGATCATGACCTGAGCTGAAGGCCGACACTTAACCACTGAGCCACCCTGGTGCCCCTGAAATAAATAAATCTTGAAAGAGAGAAAGAGAGGGAGTGGGGAAGAGGGAGGGAGGGAGGGAGGGAGGGAGGAAGGAAGGAAGGAAGGAAGGAAGGAAGGAAGGAAGGAAGGAAGGAAGGAAGGACAGACTGCGAGGAGGAGTCAGCATGCAAGATGTCATTACAATTGTTCATGGGGATACCTGGGTGCTTGGTGACCCAAAGGCGGACAGACGCTCACCCACTGAGCCACCCAGGCTCCCTCATGGGGAGACCTTTACATCACGTTTCAGCCAGTCATTGTGTGGGCAGCTCTGAAAGGGTGTAAACGAGGTGAAGTCTTTGACTCTGGGCTGAGGCAATCTTTGAGGAGACCGACAAATGATGCTCCAAGTAGCAGGAGCAAAAGTCCTTAAAGGGATGGGATCTTCGTTGTGTGCAAGAGTGTACTCAGACAGTAACTACAGTCCTCCTCTTTGGCCAATGGCATCTGGTTTTCACAGAAATTCTAGAAGCAGGACCTCCATAATTCCGGTGCACCTGCCTTACTGGGGGTTAACGTAAGAAGACTAAGGTTTGTAAATTAACCAAAATCAGAGTCCAATTTTTGAATCACAACAGATTATCACAGTCTCTCTCTCTTCCACCATTAGCTTTAGATTCCTTTCACCCGAGGCTGGCATGTCTTTGGGCTCAGTGGCTTGACTCAGGGGCATGATCACACTTTCATTCTTCATCCCAGGTAGAGGTTGTCACCGTTAACCATTTCCATCAAAATTAAGTAGGACGACCACACCAAGTCTGATCACCTGAAATCAGGTGATCACTTCACTTTCAGGTGAAGGACATATTCCTTCCTTCCCTCCCCCAGTTGTGACTTTTACCCTACCTCCTTCTGATGATGAAGGTCAACCACAGCGTCCAAAGTGGTGAGCTCCATTATTAGTTTGCTAGAGCTGCAGTAACGAAGTTCCACAAACCGGGTAGCTTTAACAGAATTGCTTCGTCTCACAGTTCTGGAGGCTAGAAGTCTGAGATCAAGATATTGGCAGGGTTGGTTTCTTCTGAGGGCTTCTCATAGTTTGCTGACAATCTTTGGTGTCTCTGCTGCCTTATTGTCACATGTTCTGTATGTGTGTTTCCATATCCAAATTTCCCCCTTTTATAAGAACACCTAGTCATGTTGGATTAGGGCCTACTCTAATGAACTCTGTTAACCTGATTAGCTCTTTAAAGACCCTATGGGATCCCTGGGTGGCGCAGCGGTTTGGCTCCTGCGTTTGGCCCAGGGCGCGATCCTGGAGACCCGGGATCGAATCCCACGTCGGGTTCCAGGTGCATGGAGCCTGCTTCTCCCTCTGCCTGTGTCTCCGCCTCTCTCTCTCTCTCTCTGTGACTATCATAAATAAATAAAGAAAAAATATTTTAAAAAATAAAGACCCTATATACAAATAAGGACTGGGGGCAGGTAGGGCCTCAATATTTGAATTTGAGGGAGAGCAAAGTTCAATGCATAATAAGGCCCAGAGTATCCGTGTGACTCTTTTTCTATTCTGCGGTATAAGCATCGTCCTGTTGGAAAAGCTAAGCCCATAGAGCACAGTTTTATAGGGATAAGAAATGCATATTTTCTGAGGGTGTCACTAGAAAGGATAGTCAGTAGGATAATTCCTCTTCTTCTATCCCTTGGTTCTGAGACTCATGAATTCTCGCTAATATGGATAGAACAATATGCACAGATTTTTGCTTCCTAATATATACTACATCCTCGAAGATGGTTATCAGTCTTGAAGTACTATATCTAAGCTGTCCCTTTATCTTACTCTAACAGGACATTCTGGGTCCCACTGTTTATGGATGATATAGTATATGGTACAGACAGTGGATCTCACAGAAAATGGTTCACTCTCACATCTTTTCTGTAAAATGAGTCTCTTGCTATCCGACATGCTGAATGAACGGATCAAGCACGTTATAAGCCCTGGGTCGTGGTGCTCACTGAGGTTCTCTGGGCAGGAAAAACAAACTGATACCCAGAATACGGGTCTGTTCTTGTCAAAGAAGAAAGAAAAATAACAACGAAAATCGTTGACTCTCCAAGGTAGAAGAAATCCAGTGTAGTCAACTAGTCATCACGTGCCCGGGTGAGAGGCAGTGCAATACTGGAGACTCAGGGTTGATCATCGTGCTGCCCGTTTGGATACTGAGTGACAGCAGTAGCAAGATGATCTCTCGTGTTCGGAGCGTGTGACACTGGACCCATGCATAGCCTCCTTTGCTTCCACTGAGGCTGCGGCATTCATGAATCCATCTTGCCAGAATTGGGTCAATGCACAAGACACTGGTTAATTTTAGAGGGCCGAGTTTATATTTATATATTTGGTATTTTAATTCTCTTTCCTATGGTGGATTCCCTTTCGAAGATGGTTCATGTGCACGGTGAAGTTCTTCACACTTTGTGCTCACTCCATTCATGGGATTGGACTCCATTTCTCCTTGTCTCATACTTGCAGTATTTCTTCTTCCAGGAACCTAACAACCACAGCCAAGATTTTTATCATTGCTGTGAGTCCATATACTTTCTAATTTTAAACCCCTTCTCTTTGTGTTTTTTTTTGTTTGTTTGGTTTGGTTTTGGTTTTCGAGCAGGAAGTGTGGGGGGTAGAGAAGCAGAGGGAGAGAGAGAGCATCTTAATCAGCCTCCACCAGTGCTGAACCCAACATGGGACTCCATCTCACAATCCAGAAATCATGCCCTGAGCTGGAATCGAGAGTCGAATGCTTAACTGACTGACCCCCCAGGCAGCCTAACCCCTTCTCTTTTAACATAAAGCAGGTGACAAGGTACACTGGTCAAAGCTCTGCCCTTAGGATTGTGGTTTTCATTTATGGCTTTATGGCTTCTAACCATGTAGCAAGCTGACCAATTCATTAGCCAAGTTTGGGGTTTTTCTTCCTTCTGTGAACCAGTCATAAGGGAGTCTTAGGCCGCCGTGGGTGTGAACTGATACAATGGTAAGAGGTGACTCAGGAGTCGGAACTACCTGACAGCTTGCTATGGGTACAGATTCTTTGCTCCTCCCAGTCCTACCTGCACTTGATCTGTCTTCCAGGGGCTTGTTGTGAGGTCCTCCCAACCTTATTACTTGATATTTCACAGAACCCAGCTAAGGGAAGGCAGATTGCCGCATAGTCACTGTGATATCCCATCGTCAGATATGCAGCTCTACCAGGACCCAGCAATCTTGCTGGGAGTCATTGGTTAAAATGTGTTCAGTTCTCAAATTCATATGGCATCACTTTAATTCCAAACCATAAACTTCTGTTGTGGTTCTTTCACTGGAACTTGCCATAAATTATACACCGTATCTTTTCCCACCACTAATACCTCTAATATTATAGGGTTTGGTGGGTCATCTAGTAAGAGTGGCAAAGTAACTTGCACCATAGCTTAGATTTTTTTAGTGTTCTTTCCTGCTCTGTCTCACGCAAAGCTGGAATTATTTTGTGTTCTTTTGTGTATACGTTGGATAAGTACAAGCAAATATGGAATATGCTACCTCCAGAACCTCCAAATTTTTACGTGTATTTTTTTTTATTCTTTCTTTATAGTATGAAGAACAAGATAAAGCATTCTTATTTTGGATGGGATATCCTAGAAGGCTCCTGACTTCTGGCCTTCTGGATTTCAACTGGTGCTACAGGGCCTCTTAAATATTATGGGTTAATTTCCAATCCCATGTAGTGGGTATAATTTAATAAGGTGTCCAGCTGGCTAGCCACTTCTTTCTTATCAAGTTTGATAGATATATCAGTGACATGTTAGATGGATGTGAGAGAGACTAATAGTTCAGGTCTCTTCACCCTATACTCTGAAGGTGAGTCTGGGGCAAAGATGTAAATGTCTATTATTAACCATTTCATGAGAATGAAAATTTTCTGATTTTCTTTTCCAATAGGTATTGAGAAAAGGCATGCACACATCAAGCTATGCATTGTGTACCTGTTTTAGTGAACACCCCATATTTGGCACTAAGTCACTTAAAATCACTGCTGGGTTGAGTGTAAGGTAGCACATTCTCTTTCTTTAGGGTATTTTTTCTCACAGTCCAGACTGGTCAATTAATGGAACTATTAAGAACACCTCCACCCCTAAAACCTTCAGATCCTTAAAAATGGCATTTTTTTAAAATCTCTCAAAATACAATGTAGCTTTGTATTTGCTGTCTTGTGGGAACACATTTGTTTCTAAACTTCCATTTGGTCTTCCCCAGTAAGTCAGCTACTACCCATAGGACAAGGACCAAATGTAGAAGTTGTACTGATTTACAAGGTATTTA
This sequence comes from Canis lupus familiaris, assembly GCF_011100685.1. NCBI lineage: Eukaryota > Metazoa > Chordata > Mammalia > Carnivora > Canidae > Canis > Canis lupus. Next base: position 87,782,457 of record NC_049226.1, on the reverse strand, counting down.
TTACAATTAATCATTTAAGCATCAAAAACATGACCAATATAGATGTCTGGGGTCCTAGTAGATTGTGAGCAGAACATTGGCCAAAAGAACTTTATTTATTCCCTAATTCCTGTGTGTCTCTGGCTTAAATCTCTGTGTTTCTGAGAGTCCTTATCAGCTTGGACCTGTGTCTCACTGTTCTCACAGTGCTCTTCCAGCATGCACTTAACTCAGATACGTTGTCAAAGGCTCATTTAAGGAAGTTCTACGGGAACCAGTAGCCATCTAAGGCACTTGAGATCCTGTATTCTATTAAATATATTTACAACTCTCTAGATCGGCTTTGCCCCTTTAGACCTTGGGACCTTGGTGTGAATTATAATTGTACCCACCTGTATGATGGGATTACCTGGACTTTTGGGGGGATCCTATTATCCTCATTGATATCAATGACCCTAATTTTGTTATGGCCTCTCCTATCATCAGTTCTGGCAAATAGAGGAGAGACTGAAAGTTTGCTGCCTCATGACCTATACCATCCTAGTGGCCCTGGGAAATGTATTTTCCAAGCCTTCCTGTTGCACATAATCATCACATGTATATCTTCACCACACTCACTTTTCTGAGCATTCTAATCTGTTTCTTTTAAATCATCTTTTATAGAAAGTCTTCCCTGTCAACCTCATTTCAAGTAGCTTACTGCAGTTTCCATTTTTCCAGGCTCCATCCCAGTAGCAAGTCCAGACATTCTCAAATTTTTTGCCATTATGCTAAGTTCTGTATGTCAAGATCATGTTCTCAGGTTGATAAAGTTCCTCCTACTCAGCATTAAGAACTTTTGTCCTTAGTCAAGTGGACTCAGAATCCTATCCCATTTATGTTCTGTGTACTGCACATATAAATCTTCAAGCTCTTTGGAGCATAATTTTTCCTTCCGTTATCAGTCCCAGTGTATCTGCTGCTGAGTTCTGATGTGCTGTGCCAGTAGTGGCCATCCAGTACCCACTGACTTCAGAGTTACTATTTCCCTCATATTTCGCAAACCACAGATACTTTGCATCAGCTAATACATTTCCTATCAAATGTATATTATCTCAATTCATTGTCAATAAAAGTTTCAACGATCAGATCTTATTCCACAGGCCAGCTGTGCTCTATCTACCTATTGCCAAAGATTTCTGTAAGATTCTTATTGTCAAAAATGTGGCAAATGATGAGACTCCAAACCCTGGTGTATCGTCTTCTTTATCAGACTGTATCTGATAACAACTGCCACAGATTTGGTTCCCCAAGAAGCAGATTCTGTTGACTTTAGCCTTCAGGATGATTATTTAAGGAGTGCTCTAAGATTCGACACTCATGGAAGTGGGGAGACGAAAGCAGTAATCAAAGGCAGAATTCAAACTTTGATGAAAGCACAATTATGGCCTTGGTTGACCGCACAGAGGGGACTAGAGTTATAACCATCCTTGGCCAAGTTGAGCCAAGATGACCAGGCCTTTATACTCAAGCACTGATAACACTCACATTTGTTGTAATAGCTTCCGAATCTAAGGTGGTCTCTGAAGTCCCTAACAGTGAAAGTATATCTAGTGACAGCATTCCCGGTCCCTGTGGTAACAAGACTCATGGACATAGGATCTGGGAAGTACATCACTGTGTCTACCACAGTAGCTGTTCTTAGCCTTTGTAAGCCTCAGTTTCCCAGAATTAGGGTACAAAACTGACTGCCTGGAAACTGTTAGGGAAATTGAGGTTCAGTCTTATCCCTGTTTGTACAGCTTGTACTCTGGATCTCTACCCAAAAAGTCTTATACATGTGATCTTAAAATATTTCCTCTACTTCTGATTATCTATTGCTTTTTGTTTTAATAATTAGACTTGTGTTAATACTAATTACTGTTCTTTAGTAAATATTTGTGGTGTTAATAAGTGTTTTAAAATAAAATTCTGGTCCCATATTTTTAGGGTAGTTGATTATATAAAATAATCCATGTAAATATGTATACATTTATTGAGTGCTTACTATTTGTTACATATAGTATTTGTTGTTGATTATTTTATTTTAACAATCAGCTAATTAAGAGCTTGGGACATCAAACCATTCATTTATTCTTTTACCTATATGCCTTTATTACTTTTCATCATACACGAGTTAACTACCATATGAACTATAGTATAAAAGAGGGTTCACTAGGGTGTTTTTTTTTTTTTACTTTTATTAAGTTTTACACATTCATTCAATAAAGATGTTGAGTGCTTACTATGGTATAGATTTAGTGCTTGTTGTCTACCAGCATTGATACTGGTCACCTCTGATGTGATAGCTTCTGAATCTAAGGCAATCTCAGAAGTCTTGACACATCACTGATGATCCAAAGTTGAAGAGGGCAAATTCCTGTCTTTGATAATAATAATGCGATTATATTCTGGTGGGAGAGACAGATGAGTAAATCACTGAAAATAGTGCACTGTGATTAGTGCTATGGTTTAATAACATCCATTCAAGATAATTTCTTTAAATGTAAATCATCTACACTCTCATAAATCAAAGCGCATACAAGCCAACCTGTCTTCTTTACTTTTTTGGGAAAAAAAGATTTTTCATTTTTAAATATTTGATGAATTGCCTTAAAATCATATTTTTATTATATGTATAGTTTTTGTAGGACACACTGGGTGTTTTTCTTAGGGCTTATTAAGAAACAACTAAAAATCTGGTTCTTATTTTAATTCACACTGTTACCTATTCTGTTTAAAAAGTTTGAATTCAATTGTGTGTATATATATATATATATATATATATATACACATATATATATAAATATATATAATATGAAGTGCTATATATAAACATGTGTAATGTAAAATTATAAAATTCTAAACAATGTTTTTAACAAATTGAGTTCATTAAAAATGGAGAATGTGGATTTTCTTGAAGAAAAGAATGGATTTCTCACATTAAATGATCAGATATTCAATATTATTTTTTGTTGGATTTTTAAAAATGTATTTGGTCTTAGAATACCAATGTGGATTGATAAGAAATGATAATGCAACTGTTTTAATGTGTATTTTAAACATCAAGAGAACATTAAAGGGGGATCCCTGGGTGGCGCAGCGGTTTGGCGCCTGCCTTTGGCCCAGGGCGTGATCCTGGAGACCCGGGATCGAATCCCACGTCGGGCTCCCGGTGCATGGAGCCTGCTTCTCCCTCTGCCTATGTCTCTGCCTCTCTCTCTCTGTGACTATCATAAATAAATAAAAAGAAAAAAAAAAAAAAAAAAAAAAGAGAACATTAAAGGAAAATCATTGCAATATAGAACTAGAATTAGTACTTGTTTCCATGGGAATTTAAGCCACTTATTTGTAGACATGAAAAATTCAATTTATTGTAACTGTGGTTGAAAGCAACTGGTTGAAACAGATCTCAGAAGATTTAGTACAAGGATTTATGGAAATTGTAAGACTTAAAGCAATTTAGAGTCCAAACTGTATAATTCTACGTGGTTCTTTATGAGAACCTGAATTGTCAACAGGGTTTTTATTAGAGCATAAGATTAAGACCCTTTATAGGGAACAAATTAAAGACCAACATGACTTCTCCTTGGTCTGCAAATCTTCAGCTGTCACCTAGGAGTGTATTGGATCATGTCAAAAGAGCTAGAGACAAATAATTTTGACTAGAGCTAACAAAAATCTCTATACAATTATTTATTTTAATTGATTTTCATGTTTATAATTTGATGGCAGATTTCATTTGGATTAGATATGTATTTTCACATGAAAACACTGATAAAACTTGAACTTTTTTCTTTTAATTTTGACATTTCACTATCTCAGTATTTATATTAACCCTAAGAATCAATGAGTTTCTTGATAATAAGGAATGGAAGTGATAAATAATGAATTTTAAATTAAACATGAAGTACTCTAGGAATAAACACTCCTGTTTGTTTATAAGATAAGATATTTTCCAGTTTCATTTTCTCCAGTGCAGTTACCAGTTCCCACTTTGTACATATAATCTTAATTTTCACCGGCTGAATGTCTACATATCTCTAAAATGCACTCTTTTTTTATTTTTCACTTTCAAAATACAGGCACACCCCAGAGATACTGAGGATTCAGTTCCAGACCACTACAATAAAAATAAAAATACACCTTTCTTATGTGTCATAGTTCTTGTCTTAGTTGTCTTATATGTCTTAGTTCAGACTTATAAATTCTCCCTTGGATTACAGTCATAGTTCCCAAAATGACCTCCCTTTTTCTTCCCCTGCTTCAGTGGATTCTCTCCCATGGCAACATAAATCACATCACACACTGCTGTGCATAAATACCTTTCAGAAACTCACTATTATCTACGGGACAACATCCCTAGACTAGTTTATATCATATTTCATAATCCATTCCATCACCAACAACTTTTGTGTATGAGCCCCAAAAGTGAGCCACCTTAAGATACCAAGAGTCTAAGTTCTTGCTATGCTCCTCCACTAACAAGCTATTGGAAAAATTTGAATGAGTCCAGAGTCTGTGCCTTAACTTTATCACTTTTGAAAGGGTTATAAAATGGTTTGGAATCAGAGTTTTGGAGAAGAATATTACTACTAATACAATAAAGCAATGATGATGATAATAGAAGTAGCAAATATTTAGTAAGCAAAGACTTAGTTCTAGATATTGTTATCTCTATGTATTTATCCAGAGTTCCCCAAGAATTCAATTGTCTCTCACTTCCTGATTCTTTTCTATAGAATATATTGTCTCAATACAGTGATTTTCTATCTTTATCTGCCTGAAGAATTCTAGTTTACCCTTTACAACAAACTTAAGTGTCTCTTCCTCTGTAAAGTTTTGCCTCATGCTTTGGGCGGCACAGTGAGAAACCCCTGATCTCTTGTCCCATCACATTATTCTGTTTCTTTGTCTTTTTTTCTTTTCACATTCTGGAGGAGCTACTTTATTCAAGAAATGGACTATATGCTTCTTAGAGACAGAGATGATCTCTTTCTCATCTCAGTATTCTCATTGTCTATTTCGATGCTAGGCATGGGATAATCACTCGTGTTGTATGCATAAAGGATTAATTCTATGAACAAATAAATAATAGAAAGACCACATGTTTAGCAAATGTTGTAAACATTTCTTGAATTTAATTTATTTTTGTTGGAATCAAAAGGAAGACAAAAGAAAGGTCACTTTTATTCAACAGCTATGCTCTAGGTTTCATTTGAGCAAAACCTCTTTGTTATAACATATTATCATGCTAGATGCCTCATATTCACAGGGTAATATTTCAGGAAATTTCTTAGAAACAATAGTAAACAAGGAATTATGATTTCCATCCCCAACAACAGACCCAGAATTGTCTTGTGCATAATCATGACCTCAATTTCTATCTCCTTTATGTATGCTTTCAATCAAAGATAAAGGATGAGTGTGAACATAATAATTTGAATTCATTTTTATATAAGATGAAACTTACAGAGATCAAAACTATATGCTGCAGTAGAGGCTTATGCTGTTCGAGTTCTCAAAAAGTTCATGGCCTTTGCTGTTTCTCAAAATATGTCTAGATTTGGCAAAAGAATTTCAAGAGTTGCTCAGATATTGAACCAGGAATGTATATTGGTAGAAAAGAAAAAAAAAGTCAGCTCAGAGATATGAAAATGTTAAAACCTATTTACTCCTTTACTAGACAATTCCTTTTCTAGGAACCCACAAATAGAAAAACTTACACCAGCACATTAGCACATAAGGTTATATTTGTAAATATGTTTATGGAAGCATTGTTTGACAAAATTGTCCGAGACAATCTGAATGTGTATTAGAACAGGAACTATTTAATCAAAGGCTTCTTTTTTGTTGTTTTGTTCATTTATCCTACCCCTGGGAAATACAGCCTGTACAGTCTCTTATTTCAGTGATAAAACTTTTTCTAGAAAATAAGCCTAAGGGTAAACATACCTAGAAAAATGTGTCTCAGTGAGATCTTAAGCAAGGTCTTCATAATCCTCTTATTGTTATGCAATTCCAGGCCAAGATCCTTGATGAGCACAAGACAGCCATAGACACACACCTGATTGCATAGACTAACACCAAGAGAGAAACAGTCTGAAAAATCCAAAGATGCTACACTGAAAATTTAGGGGCAGCGTGAGAGGGAAAAAGGGAGAGAGTATTTCTCCCTCATACCTAAAGCTCTATTCTCTATATCTGTGTCTGCTCTTCTTATCATCTCATTTCAATCATCCTTCCCTCCAAGAATGTTGGTTAGGTGGGAGCTCTACTAGAAATTAGGACATGGATTGAATCTTGAGAAAAGCAAGCCATCAAAATGAAATGAATTCATGATATGTTAGCCTTTTTATATTTATCATATTTACTCCTACAAGTATAAATGAGGGACACCATTCATGAGCAAAACAAATATCTGGATGCAATGCATATGTGTGAAAGGCTAAATGTGGAAAAGTAAGGATGATGCAAGGAAATCTCTATTACATTAAATAATATAACTGATCTAGGAAGAGGAAATATCTTTTAGGTCATATTTTATCACAAAAATCTATACTGTTGCCGGAAATACTGTGATCATTGCTATTTTTGCCTCTTCTCTGGGATGTACTCCAAATCTATGTTATTCTAACTGCTTAAGGAATGTTAGATTAATTTACTAGCCCTTTATCTTAGTAAGTTTGACCAGCATAGATATTAAAATAAGAAAGAAATATAAATTTATGGTTGTTATTTTAGATCATGACAAATATCCAAATAACAGATTTTTAAATATTCTAAGGAGTTTTTTAAGAGCTTGGTTATTTGTAGTGTAATCTGATAAAGTCATCTTAGTTAGAGGAGTCTCTGTCAAATTTTATCTTCAAGTTTATATATTTCATTAAGAAACCAAACACCAGAGGCACCTGGGAGGCTTAGGCATTTAAGCATCTGCCTTCAGCTCAGGTCATGATCCCAGGGTCCTGGGATCCAGCCCCACCTGAGGCTCCCTGTTCAGTGGGGAGCCTGCTTCTTCCTCTCCCCACTGCTCGTGCTCTTTCTTACTATCTCTCTCTCAAATAAATAAAATTTTTTTAAAGAAGAAGAAGAAGCCAAACACTGAAAGAGTAACATCTTTCAATTGCATATTGGAGAATATATGATATGGGGCAAAACTCCCCCTTTCCCAAATCTGTTTTGTATAGTGCCTCAATATAACCATGAGTAACCAAATGCTGATAAAATTAATAAAATCTCCATATATAAATAAAGTTAATATTCCGTCTGTGTCAGGTTTAATGTATTATCCTTCTAATATAGTAAAGCAAATCCTGAACCCTTATGGAAAGGAAGAGTGGGCATTACTATAGGAGAGTTAGGTTCAGACTTTGGGTCCATCGTTTCCTCGCTGTGTGACACTGGGTGAAATTAAATAATTTGACCAAAATTTATTTTTCTCTGGATATGTTATTTAATTTAACTCTGAAAATGAAAACATGCTAATACTTATTTCAATGACTGATATATGGTAGATGCTTGTTTAGTGGCAGTTCTTTCTTCCAGTGGATGCATTCATCTCATGTCAATATTCTTGGTATTTTGCTGTTGTTTTAATCTTCTGAAAATATATCAGCATTCAACATTACAGTGCAGTAAGATTTTAACACCATTTTTATACTTGTCATAATTTCAAGGTATGTATCTTTTTAAAAGCTATTAGTGAGAGCTTGCATAGTGAATGACACAGTTGCCTTATTAACTCATAGTTTGGGACACTATTCCTGCAGTGATATGAATTCACTGATTTTTAACACATAGCAATTACTTTTTAAATGTAGTTTATGTAAATCATATTATTAAATTTATCTGAACAACTGATATAGACATTCCTCCAGTTGAAAAACATGTTCCATACTGTCCCTTTGAAAATGTGTTTTTGAATGTATTCCGTAAATAGTGAAGGTGTTCTTCTCTACAGTACCAGATAGCAAATCAAGGGGCTGCTTTAGGGAGGTCATATTTACTTTAATTAGCATTAATTGATAAAAGATAATCGACATATGTGCCAGGTATCTATAATCCTAATTCTAAAATCCCAGTACTCTGTCTTGAGAGCCTCACTGAGAATGGCACATGCTTAAAGTGTATTTGTCTGTTGATTAAATATCAGAGTCCAAAATAAGCTTGTTGAGACACTCTTTTAAGGATTTGGATTCATCCCTCATCATTCTTCATACACTTCCAGATTATAACTTGCATGTGAAATTGCATGAGATATGACATATATAGATGTATTTTATGTTATAAAAGTATTAAATGATTTCAAACTGTAGTGTATTGATTTGAGTTATTTAGATACAAGTGTGTTTTCTTCTCAGGAAAAAAAGTCAAACACCAAAAACCTAACTAACTGGACTATCTCTGTCACTGTGACAAAAAAAATAAAAAATAAATAATAAATAATAAATAAAATAAAATAAAAACTATTGTGACAGACTTTAAAAGTTTATTTTATTTTTAGCCAACCCTTAAATCAAGGCACTTGCTTTTGATAATTCTATTTTAAAGTAAGTTTGAAGTCAAAGAGATTTAAAAGTCAAGTGATGTAGCATTTTATGTGCCTGATTTTGCTTTTAATAAATTCTTGCCTGCTATTTGATAAATAATGAGTGAATTTTCTCTGGAATAACATGGAGTTCATTCAACAAATCAATTAGATTGAAACATTGTTTATAATTGTGCAATTCAATTAGTTTTTAAACATGGTTAGCACATCTTACGTTTTTATTTTCCTGAACATTTTTTGTGTTTAGAGTTTTGATGTGTTTTGAATAGTTTCCTCATTAAATTAGATGTTGTACTCTCTCATATGAGAAACAGAAATTTAAATATTTTATAATTATTCCCAAATAATATAACATTCATTCCCTTGAGTACTCTGTTACATATTGAGACCTCCGTATTTAGGGACAGCCGTGTGTTTGTGTGTCTGTGTATGCGTGTGTGTGTGAATACATCACTTATACTGTGGGTAGGGTTGGAAGTGGAGTAAGTGCAATGATCCTAAATTTGTATGTTGAAAATTCCTGTTTCTCAGAAAAGTACACACATAAACACATAGCAGTAACGGTAAATCTGCCAACTGTTAGCTGTATCAATAAATTTTGACATTACATAGCTTAAATAAAAAGAGAAAACTCTTCTAAAAATAAAGCATATTTACCCCTTACATCTATATCTGTATTTAACCTTGAGATTATGTTAGAAATATTTTGTAATCTGTGTCTGAAAAAATAGAGTCTTTGAGAGTATTAATCAACAGTTCTCCAACTGGGGGCATGAAAATGATCTCACTAATAGAAATAAATATAGAAAAAGAGAAGAGGATTTAGAGATAAAGTAACTGGTTTTAATGTGGTAGAAATAGACCTCGTTGAAGAGACTGGAAATCATTTTATGTTTTTGCTATGGATGGGTTGTTTGACCTTGGTAATGTCACTTCTCTGTTCTACCTCAGTTTCTTTGCATGTAGAATGAGAGTATTACAATATACATCGTCTATAGAGCACCAACATTTTCTTAGTCAGTGATTTATGAATGGTCAGTAATTATATTTAATGGGCACCTGGGTGCATTGTTTTCCATTTGTCTCCAACCACTTATTACCTATGAGTCAGTTGCACTGGCATGGCTAGATTCTGAAAGATAATCAATAAAAAGTGGAAATTGCTAATGAATCTACCATACAACCCATTAGGCATTTTGCTGATGCAACAATTTTAAAATTATATGATTAATAATACTCTTTTAGTATCGAGAGATCTGAAGAAGTAAGCAGTACCATCCTCAAAAAATTATCTGAAACTGGGTGATTCACCTTTCAAATGGATATAGCAGGAAAAGCAGAAGGCATCTTATTATCCCATTCTATTTCTTGAATTTAGATACAAATACAAGATTAGAGTATCAGTGAGCTCAAAACTTCCCTTCCTACACAGCACTTTTTTGTGTTGCACAGTGGTACACCCAGTACATATCTGCATGATGAATCATGATGCAGAAACTGTGAGCTCCCTACCCATTATCCAGTCTCCCTTTCAACTCTATCAACTGAAGCCAGATTTTATTTAGGGGAGCAAAGTCACTAGCTGGAACATTCCCCAGTTTTCCTTTCAGCTAAGGGGGATTATATGGCCTACTTCTAGCAGAGTGAGGAAGTCATAAGGTAAGAACTAATAAAGTTCTTTAAAGGATCACACTCAGTTGGCTTACAGCTTTTTGCCCCATAGCCTTTTCCGTCTTCAGTGCTATAGCATAGATACGCGGTGGTCACAAGGTGATGGCCCTGAGCCATTGAATCAACATCTACTTAATTTCAGAGCCCAAAGAAAATACAATAATCTTCCATTTTATTGAGCCCCTGTAAATTATTTTCTGTTATGTCACACAAGTCTCATTCTTAATTGATGGCTACTTGGATGATTGGCAGGTGTATTTGATGAAGCAGTGGAAAAGTGCAATATCTAAAGGACTTTAGAAACACAGAGTTGCACATTTTATCCTAGATTTTAAGTATATCGGATACATTTTATAGACACAGCGACTCTCAAGTCCATAGAAGGAATAAGATAGAAAATCGTTATCAGCCATTCTGTAGCATAAAATCACACATTTCAAAAGTCCTCTCATCAAATGTACGTGTTCAGAAAAAAATTCAATAGAGAGAAAACACGGGCAAATTATATTTCATTACAGTTGTGTTTCTCCAGCCACACTTGGGACTAGCATAAAAGAACATGATCGACAATACCAAGTTCTGACAAATAAGAAGTCAACTTCTAATGTACTTAGCGCTCAATAAGTGTGACAAACATTCACGGCATTATGTTCATAACTTTACAGTATGGATAATAAAGGAGAAAATGTTTTAACTTACCTATTTATTCATCAAATATTGTTCAGATACCTGTAACTTGCTTGATAAGATTTTTTTTAAAGATTTTATTTATTTGGGATAGTGAGAGAGCGAAAGTGAGCTGGGTGGGTGGGGCGTGGGGGCAGAAGGAGAGGGAGAAGTAGGGAGTCTGATGCAGGACCAGGTCCCATGACCCCAGGACCATGACCTGAGCAGAAGGCAGACGCTTCACCGACTGAGTCACCCAGGTAGCCCTGCTTGGTAACATTTTCAGAATTTGAGCTAATATGCTTTCTTCTGCACTCCTTCAGAGTCATATTATAAACTGTATATCAGACTAGTATAATCACAGAGATTTCTTCCCCAGATTTTGAAAGACTGCCAAGACATATACCTAGAATCTGTCCTTCTTGGTCTAGAATTAGACGGCTGATTTAAAGCCAGTTGTCTACTCTTTCTGAACTTTGGTTTCCTTATATTTAAATATAATATATTAAAATGAAAATAATCATATCAAATTCACAAGACTGCTTTATGGTTAAGTGATTTAACATGTGTTAAATTTTAAGAATTTATTAATTCTTTTTAATTCATTTAATTCATTTGTAATTTTAAGAATAAATTGCTAAATGAATACAAAGAAGAGTGCGGGAGGGTAAAGAGAGTTAATTTCTAAGCATTAAAAAAAAAAAAACCTTAAATATTTACCAATAGAAAAACATGAAATAAATATCAAGTGGATTGATAAGTAGCAATTTAGATCTGTTTTTAAATCATGTATTTTGATAAATGCATAGAAAACATTTGTGAGGATAAGGATCAAAATATTATGGGTAACTACATTTATATGATAAAATTATATATTTGATACTTTCTTTTTATATATCCTGGAGAAATATTTTGCTGTAGAAATTTTATATATATATATTCTTCTTCCCACCTTCTACAAAAAGAAAGTTCTTAGCCTCTCTTTTATTTTCCTGAGGCTGCCAAGAAAAACCCTACCGCAAATGTGGTAGTTTAAAACAACAGAAATTTATTCTCTGGCAGCTATGCAGGCTAGAAATTCAAAATCACGGTGTTGGCAGAGTCATGCTTCTGGTGAAGGCTTTAAGGAGGATTCTTTTCTTGCCTCTTCCTAGATTTTGGTGGCTCCTAGAAATCCTCAGTCTTCCTTGGCTTGTAGAAAGAGGAACCACTCCAGTCCTTCCACGTGTGTATCTTTCTACGTGACTTTTTTTTTTTTTTTTAATAAGGACATCAGTGATTGGATTTAGGGCCCGTCCTGCTTCAGTATGACCTCACCTATTAACTAATTACATCTGCAAAAGATCCTATTTGCAGGTAAGGTCACATTTTGAGTTTGCAGGTGGTCATGAATTTTTGAGAAAATGCTATTCAACCCACAGCAACCTCCTATTTCTAATTTTCAAGGCAAAGGCCTTCTGCAAAATGAATAACATGCTTTGTTCTCCCTTCTCTTATTCAAACTAAATATAGTATTAACCTACTTCATCAAATAGAATTACAATCTAACAAGCTCCACGCCGCGCAGCCTGGCAGGAACATATGTGCTGGGTTCCCAGTATCCTTGGGCCAGGACTTCAGATTTCCAGCTTCCGAAGTCCCCCCATCCGATTGTGCCTTCACAGGTGCGCAGCAGCAGACTCGGTGACTGCAGGCCCCCATGCTCTAGGTGCTCTCATTCTGTGCAAGTGACCCAAGTGAAGGCTCGTTTCCTCACCCAAATGTATTTTTATAACCCAAATAATATGGGTGCTTCACCTGAATAATGTTAAGAATGCCTGGCTAGAACTCTATAATGTGGGCAGCATTATAATCACCCCTTATAAAAATGGGGAAACTGAAGCTCAGAGCATTAAATACTTTGTTCGAGATCACACATCTATAGATGGTCTCCAACTTGCAATGGCCCCCACTTTAGATTTTTCAGTCTTATGATGGTGAGAAAGCAATATGCATTAGTAGAAAGTGTACTTTGAAGTTTGATATTTTCCTTGGCCAGTCATATGTGGTAGGATACTCTCTCATGATGCTGGGCAGCGGCAGTAGCCACAGCTCCCAGTCAGCCATGTGATCACAAGGATAAACAGCCGATATAGTCACAGCTGTTCTGTACTCATACAACCATTCTGTTTTTCACTTTCAGTTCAGTATTCAATAAATTACATGAGATGGTCAACACTTTATCATAAAATAGGCTTTGTGTGAGATCACTTTGCCCAACTCTAAGCTAATGCAAGTGTTCTGAGCACGTTTAAGGTAGGCTAGGCTAAGCTATGATGTTCAGTAAGTTGGTTATATTAAATGCATTTTCAACTTACGATATTTTCAACTAACGATGGATTTATGAGGACATAATCCCATTGTAAGTCAAGGAATACTGTAATTGCCAGACTGGCATAGGAACTCAAGCCTTTTCCACATAATGTTCTTAACCTTTAAGACATTCTCCTGAAATTCAAATCAAGACTGTCCACACTCTGACTAGGAATTGTTCCTCATCTGCTTGAATCCAATATACTATCAGATTCTGGTTGGAGAGACAAACATGGGGCTAATAGTTCTAGCTGTTACCCTCTTTCTTCCAGCACATTTGGGAAACGATGTCTGTAAAATCTCTGTGCTCTCCTCTTCAGTGGTTTGCTTACTTTACATAAGGACTTTACATAAGGTATCTACATGTCAGGGGTATGCCTCCATGTTGCTTTTTTTTTTTTTTTTTCTTTTTGCCTTCATGTTCTTTGTTGGATCTGCAACAGCCAAGTCCCAAAGCAAAACCTGAGTTATAAAAAAAAAAAGAAGAAGAAACCAGCAATAAAATTGTTATGCTTTGTTCCTGTTCATAGCTTTAGAAATAGACTCACAAGTCCATGTTTCTCTCCTTGGCTAAAGAGCAGTGAGATTTTTGGTTATCCAGAAGACTTGCCATGTCATTTCAGATCCCTACTTGCATACTCAAAGGTCACTGATGGATCCAACATCTCATGCAGCATTCACCTGGTAGTCTTTGTCAATGTCTTAGCCTCTGCACGTACTACCATTAAAGGCAGAGTCCCTACCATTTTTCCTTGAAGAGGAGGCTTTGATGCCATAACCCAACATTGAACTACTAAGATGACTGATGCATACCTCTTCTCATATAAACTATTTGTACTTCACCAGTTCTACTCCATCTGTTGGTAAAACACCATCCTGGAAAGTCGCAATAGCTGGGAGAAGCACGCTGCCCAAACCCTGCCTTGTTTATATTGTTTGCAAATCTTGATTTCTGTCTGGCCTAAGAAGCAAAACACTATATCTTCTTCTACCATTTTTAATTACTGATTGGAAATTCTCCCTCTGTCTGGTTAGTCAAAAATACAAAGCTAAATGGACTCCCAGATACCTGTTCGCCCTCCTCTGAAGCAAGTCAGAATGACAGATTTGTCCTCATGGTTCTTTTTTTTTTTTTTTTTTTTCATTGCTAGTTTCCTTTGTCCAGATTTCTCTCCCATTTTTTTTTTTTCTGAGTGATTTCATTAGTTCTTGGGCTTCATCTATCACGCCATGTAGATTATTTCTGAACTCATGTCTTCACCCTTATCCCTTCTTCAGAGTTCTAGACTTGTAGCCTTGTAATTATTGTTATATCTAAACCATTCCATCTAAATCTCAAACCTGCCCTCCCCTTGAAAACTACCTTCTCCTTTTAAGTTAATGGTATTCATATTAATGAATTAATGATTTCCTCAACACCTCTTTGTGGAATGAATTAATTATATGTGTGGGATCACCTACTTATATTGACATTACATGATTAAAATTAAAAAAATGAGTGACTACCCAAAGGCCCTTCAGACATAACTTATCCAGATGCCCAAATGATATTATTAGGGACTTTACTTCATAGATCCCTTATTTCTGCTTTCTCCTGTGTTGGTATCATTGCCAGGTTTCGAGAGATGGTCTCAAAGAGCTCAGATTTATATCTATGCTTCCTATAGTTCTAACAAAAATAAAAACTCATTCTTCTTAATTTAGGGTATATTGATGTAATCTGCCTATATGCTCATATCTGACCTGATTGATTTAGCCAGGGAAGTATGATGATCTGCTTGGACAAAACTGGGTTTCTTTTTCATCCTTTGAACCTAAGTTGGAGTTTCCTTCTTGCCAACCATGAGAACTCAGAAGTGGAGGTGGAGATGCATGAAGAAATTGAGAGTGAATAAATACTGCATATGGCAACACACTGGATGCCTACAATAGCTGAATCCTGAAGGTTTAACACAATGAGGAAGGACACTCCTGAACAAAGAATACGCTAGGAGTGGACACACTCAAAAAACTATTGCTACACTCTCTGCCATCACTGTAATCCATTGTATTTTTTTTTTGCTTTTAAAAAAACAGGTATTTATTCTGATTGAATAAAAATTGTTTTGTGAAAAATGCATTTATTTTTCTTTAGCTATTCCAATCAGCAGGCGATTTGCTGAATGCATTATCATAAATTATAATAATTACCATTTCAAACAACCAAATAAAATTTGTAGTAATTATTATGTCCCAAAAGATTTTATTTTAGAGAACTTAACATTTTTTTTCCACTCCATTCTGCATGTGCAACTGAGTTTATTGCAATTAAGGGTATGGGGTCAAACAAATGAAAACTACTAATGAGGAAAAAGAGAAAAGTCTCATCCTATTTTGTGGGCTGTGTTGATTGTATTTTTTATGTAATTGTTGTTCTTGAGAGCTTCCCTTAAATATTTCTGTTAAAAAAAATCTCCATTGAAGTCTACAATTAATTCTATTGACATTAGTTTTTCCCCAACTTAAGTTCTAGATTTTTAGAATTTTATGAAAGTAAAAAAATAATAATAATGAGTCCTTAGTTCATTATTTTTCAACTTAAAATATATTTCAGGGATATGGTGAGATATGGAAATCATGAGCTTTGAACTATAAAAATACTCTGCCTTTCATAGGCATGATCTTGGTAAACTAACCGAACCCCTTCAATCTTACAAGATAAAATTATAAGAAGTTATCACTACTGCCTCTCCAGAGAGAATATATGACCAATTAGAATGTATTAAATTTTGAATCTACCATTTTGAAAGTACATCAATAATGGACACTGCATATGTATCTTATGGAAGACTCAGCAATCTAGCTGACATATAAATATCAATTAAATGATGACTAAAAACTATGATCACTAGTTATATATCTTTATTTCAAGGACACAAGGTGGAATATTTATTGATTACTTTACATTCTGACATTCCACCCAAAACATGACGTTAGTAAAAGAGGAAAGAAATTTAATTCTTTTTGCTTGTGTCATAGATCCCCAAATATTCAAATAATTACATTATTTCATTATTTGTGTACATTTATTTGTATAATAGTCTGCTTCTCTCCCTATGTGTTTTCCTTAGTATATCCTTTTTCACAAAACTTTATTATAGCTAATCAAAATATTAAAATTTTTCTTTTCTTTTCTTAAAAAAAAATACAAATCATTTCAAATGGGAGGAAATATAGCAAGGGCTCCAGCTTTGAACTTCCTGGGTTCAAACCCTTCTTTTACTTCTTACTAACTTTGTAACCCAGGCTGGTGTTTTAACGTCCTTAAACTTCAGTTTCCTAATTAGTAAGATGTGAACGAGAGCATGAACTTCATAGAGTATTAGAAGATTAATTGAGTTATTGCATTTAACATCATTAACGCAGAGCATGGTAACTTAGTCTGAGTTTGATAAATGTTAGTTGTTGTTTTTTAGCATTAATGCTGAGGTAAGGAAGGTTAAAATGCGAAATATAGGATGACTACGGCAATTTGTTGAGTTACTAGATATAATCCAAAATTTGTTTCTGAGTTTCATAGTAATCGATATCACAAGAAACCATTTTTCCCCCATTGTGTTAGGAACCTGTAATTTCTATCATCAGAGAAAAACTCTTCCTGCCACTTATCTCAATGGTTTTTCTCAAGTAATGTTTCTTCAGGGAGCATACAGAGTAGTGTACAAGTTAATGTGTTTGGCAACAACTCTCCAGTAAATTACAAAGCAGATTTTTCTAGAGCTCATTCATATCACTACTGGAAGTGGGTTATAGGGCACCAAATCACAATTCAGTAAAAGCCTCAAGAGGGTATACAGTTTATGATGAGGTGGTGTGCGCTTTGAATTAAGATGAAAAAAAATTACTTAACACATGATTTATGTTTTTTAAAAAACCAGATATATCTCAGACATGTGAAGTGTATACTTGTTAAGTCTACAGATTTCTGGGCCAGGGCCTCAGTGGTTCTGATTCAACATTTTTAGAGTGGGATCTAGAGACTGAAGGTTACATAACAGCATAGGTGGTTTCTGATGCAGGTGGTACAAGAAACAATCACTCCTTTAAAAGTGTGTGTGTCTGTTTTCTCTATGAGACGCCAGACATTATAGCTAAAATGGATCAAAAACAATTCATGTCTGAAAACCCTATAAAACACATCATCCTCTTGAAATGTCACATCAAATCATAGTATATTAAAGGCCCTGAGGTGTTCTTCAGTAGAAAAACAAATTTATCTTTATTTAATGTCATGTTTCACAAACATATTTGTCAACAGAGCCATTTTAGCAATTACAACTCCGGATGCTTTTTGTACACACTGTTGGTGTTTTCCGGACCTTCTCTAGTGGGCTGGCGGCCCGTCTCCCAGATTCTGGGAGCAGTGACTGCAAATAGTCACAATTACATGCTTCTAAAGAGCTCCTCTCCCAGAAATGCCTTGGAACTGGATGCCTGGGTGGCTTAGAGGTAGCGTGTCTGCCTTCAGCTCAGGGCGTGATCCTGAGGTCCTGGGATGGAGTCCCACAACAGGTTTCCCGCATGGAGCCTGCTTCTCCCTCTGCCTGTGTCTGTGCCTCTCTCCCCCTCTCTCTCTCTCTCTCTCCCTCCCTATGTCTCTCATGAATAATTAAAATATTTTAAAACATAAAATAAATAAATGGCTAGAAACGGACTCCCAGTGTGCTGGGTCCTTGTCATATCAGTTGTGAGAGCCACCTGTGCTCTTCCCAGTTCAGTATCCAGTGATCTCAAGTGTTGGTAGCTAGAGATAAGTGACAGGGTAATATCTGTATCATGAAAAACATCAAAGTCTATAAATCAGCACTCTTTGCTTGAGAGTCAGTTACTAAACCTTTATCTGAATACCACTGCTTACAACTACAGTTAGTGGCTAACTAATATGGGGGAGATACCAAAGTCCCACTTTCTTGCCCAAGTTCTGTAGACTTTGTGGTGCCCTTCACACTCCAGAGCTTCCTGTGACATTAGGCTGAGACTCCAGGCGAAACCACAGCCTTGCTTTGCTCTGCACCCTGCCCTTATCCTGTTTCTCTCAGTCCCCTTTCTGTACAGGATTTTGCTGAGACCATTGCCTCAGTAAATCTCTTCCTTAGAAATCTCCATCTCAGGATTTGCTTCTAGGGGACTGACCTAAGCAGTCTTCTGTTGAAACTCGTGTTGAAAAAAAAAAAAAAAAAAAAAAAAACCTAAAGAAAGAAAAGAAACTCGTGTTGCACAAACACACTTTTAAGAAAAACTAAAACAGCAGAGTAGAGGTTCTGTATCTACGACACACACCATACCCTTAGAGGATATAACTTACTTCCATCACACCCTCATTGATTTAAATGATTGTTGAGCACCATGTGTATCCTATTTGCCTGTGGCTGTCTTGAGTGTTCAAACTTGCTTCATTCATTGTTTCTATTCTTAAAAGACCTTAGGAGCATTGTGAATACCCAATATGTTTCCTCAAACTGTTCTGACAATGCCTGGCAAGGGCATCTTATTAGGCAGTATTGCATATTATTCTAGAGCATAGGCCCTGGTTCATAAAACCTGAGTCCACATTTGATTTTATCATTTACTTGACCTGGGGCAAACAAATTTACCTGTTTGCAAAATAGATATTCATGTGCTTACTTCAAATGTCTGTTTTGAGGATTACTCTCCTTTGCAAAAAGGAATACATGTATTCAGCTTAAATATTTTCATGAGTATTCAAGGTAATACATAGTATTTAACCTGGTACTGGTACTAAGATTCTTAGTATTTACTAAGCATTACTATCTTGTGCAATGTCTGGCACACTGTAGGCATTTAAGAAAGTTCTTTTGGAACAAATATTGTTGAATATTTAGATAATAGTATAACTTCAGTATCTTCCACAAAGATGGCAATTCACTTGGTATGGAGTTATTTTCCTATTTTAAGTAACCCAAAGGCCACCTCAAATCCTCTATGGAAAAGGCAGAGCATTGAATAACAATAAACGGATTTCTACAGGCAGCATACGGCTAGTGATTTAGTTGCTTGAAGATATAGAGAAAAGCATTCAGGCAAAATGCAAACACAGGAATTAGTTACTAAGGAAAATACCATTTCCATGCAAAAGTATCTGATAAAAAATGGTGATCTTCTTATATTTACTACATCCCTTGGAGAATATAGAAACGTTTATTTTAAGTTTCTGGCTAATGCCAAGATATACTCATAGAAATACTATGTGGGCATTGAAAAGTGGATCCTCTACCCCCACATATACACACAGAAACACGCACACACACATACACAGCTCTCTTGTTATGTTCACAGACATTTTGGAATGCTTGAAGCCAGGTTGATATGTCAAGTTGAGTAGAGAGGGTATTTTCCCAAAGGTTGAAAAACACAGCAATTCTCCTGTTGGATCAGACAATCTCATCCCAAGAGGTATTTAGCAAAGCTACTTGAAAGGGAGATAGGAGTTGTGTTCTGTTGCTTTTGAACAGGGCTTTTCTATAGGTAACTAATAAGAGAGAAAGGGGAGAGAGGAAATTATCCTATTCAGTTAGTCCTCTCATGTTTCAAGTTTCTTACCATCAGAGCACACCAGGGGGGTCCTGGTTTCTGTGGGGTGGTGTATATATTACCACAACTTGGAAGACACTAAGAGGGGAACCAGAGCCCCCTCCTATCTTCCATTTCTCTGACATTCCTCCCATCCTGGGTATGAAAAATGCCAATTGTTTTTATACAGTCTCTTGTCCTAAGGAATTCTGTGAGTCTAACCATGCTCGGTAATCTGCATTTGGATCCAAGCTACTGGGTGTGCAGTTAGCCATGGCTGCAGCACGTGTATCGTGCGGTGGCGGAAACACTTCCTTCCCACCTTCCTGAAGCTGGGCTTGCAGAGCCTACCTGGGTTATGCATGTATTTTCCTTCTTCGCAGAAGTGGTGCATTCAGAATGTGGTCGGCTGGGTGCAGACTGTGTCTTCAAGGCAACTCCACAAAGGGGCTTTTATCATTTATTCAGATTCTCATTCTCTCTCTCCTTTTCTTTCCTTTCTACCTCTTACAATGGTTCCTTCGGCGATAACTAATTATATTACCATAGCCAAGTCACCTGAACTCTGTTTTATTTCTTCATCTGAAACAATGAAGATAAAAATAGCATCCTTCTTTAAAAAGGGAAAATTCTAGGAGAGAACAAAGTAAATGTCCCACTCCTGCTTGGTATGATTGGTCTTCTCCAACCTGCCCACTCAAATTAGTCTCCAGCATCCATGAGGCATGACATTTCTATGGAGAATAAGGAAAGAATTGAATTTCAGGGACTGCCCTGCCAGCTCAGAGATCAAGCCTGATCAAAGCCACTGTTCAAATGAACATCCACTTGAACACAGTGCTGTCCATATATATTCATATTCAAAATCTATAGATCTATGTCATATCTTCCACATGTCAAAACCGAGGTAGAGATTTGTTTGGCAAAACACAATATTTTGCTTCTAAAAATTAGATTCTGAGTTCCAACTCAGATCTGCCTGTGTTGGCAGCAGTTATGCATCATTTTTGGTCAGACGGTGGTTGCTGAGCTGCCCAATACGTCAGATCCTACCATTCGTTAGACATGAATTTACACAAAGATATTTACCATTACTGAAGGGCAGAAATATTTAACCTCAACCAGGCAAGATCCATTGTTTGTTATATTCAGACTCCTGGCTACAGGCTTCATTGTTTCTTGTTTTTTTTTGTTTTTTGTTTTTTGTTTTGTGTGTGTGTGTGTGTTGTTTTTGTTGTTTTTGATGTTGTTATTCCAAAGGGAATGTCTTTACGTGGATTTATAATTTTATTATTTTTTTAAGATTTTATTTATTTATTTACGAGAGAGTGAGTGAGAGAGAGAGAGAGACATCAGGGGCAAAGGGGAAGGAGAAGCAGACTCCCCGCTGAGCAGGGAGCTCAAAGCCAGACTTGATCCCTGGACCCGAAGATCATGATCTGAGCCAAAGGCAGACACTTAGCGGACCGAGCCACCCAGGTGTCCTATAGTTTTCATTAAGAAAAAAGAATGGGACATAATGGATTATGCCACCTAACTTATGTGTGCCATTTTTTTCACAAACTCCTTTTTTTTTTAACAAGATTTTTTTAAAACAAACCTCTACCTCGGTTTTGACATGTGGAAGATATGACATTTTTTCACAAACTCTTTTTTTTTTTTATCCTTCACTCTATCAGATGAAGAAATAAAATAAAGTTCAAGTAACTCGACTAAAATCATAGAAATACGTAGAAGACCTGGGGCTTGATTCATGACCCACTCTTGCCTTTTTGTGATGATATTTGCATTATCGACTGTTGCTCTCAATTATCCTGTAGTATTTTTTTTTTCTGAGAAAAATAGTACTCAGTGATCATGTCACCCTGATGGATTATATAGGTAGAGTTTATGCAGATTTTGTAAGCCTAATATGATAAGAATGTACTCTCCTCTGAAGAAGAAATTACTGAGTCACTAATTTAAAATTTTATGATCTAATACCAGAGCTATAATAACACTGAAAATTTCAGGCTAAAGAAAAATCATGAGGGCAATAATTGTGTCATTTTCAAGATAGTAGGCTATTTCAAAAGCCCCAAGCCACATGTACTTTACCTTTGATCATAGAAACGAGAAAACAAGTTTCATCCTGTTATGCACTGGTATAACTATTCTCTCTCAAGCTGCTCCCCCTCCTCTCTCACCCTCCTTTTATTTTAGAAACTACACACTTAGAGTCATTAAACACTTCTATAAACAGCCCTCTATATTTTTGTTTTGGGGGTCCTTCTGCCTAGGATGCCCCCGCCCATCTTCTCTCCGTGCTAAACTGTCTTTTTAAGTAGCTTATTTATTAGATGCGATGTGAAAGTAAGTCAACTATAAATGTATTGAACAACAAAGAGATGTATCACTGAGTATAATAAGAACGTCGTCAGGATCCAGAGTTGGTTATATTGATTCAATGGACGTCATCAAGGACCCAAGTTCCCACTCCTTCACTGGAGAGAACGTACTGAGGATCACACAGTTGTTTTGTTTCGTTTTAAGATCCCAAGGTGAAAGTCTCAGTTCCAGGTGCCATATGCCACAAGTGAAGAACTATTCCTCCCCTTACGCCCACATTTAAGGATCAAGGAACACCTTTCTTGGAAGCCCCTTAGCTACTTCTCCCATCATGTGTCATTATCCAGAATCCTGTTACCTGTGAAGACCTCAATCTGTCATTCATGATGGAAATGGCTCCATCCTGAGTGACCCACACAGATTCTAATTCATCAGCTAAGCTGAGGCTATAGCTGCACCTGCCTGCCTCTCCTAAAGAACTTGGCTGTGGCTAACTGAATCGACTCTAGTTCTTCAAACAAGAAAGACGGTAGGGGGGAGTGTACATGCAGGCCACTGATTGGGTGGGAACCAGACTTCATTGCAGCTGCATTCTCCAAAATTAAGATATTAAGTTTTCTGTGAAGTCTTCTCCGGTCAGACTGGACAAGGTTAGTTATTTCCTCTTCTGTAGTCTATTTGAACCTTGCACATACCTTTACTGTTGTAATTATTCTATTCCATTGCACAAACTAAACTTAAATGGAAGTCCTTCCTACCAGTAGTGACCTCCTTGTGGCAAAAAAAGAGGTGTTTTGTTCATCTTCATAGTCATGGCACCTAACAATGACTGGCACATAATTGGTTCTTGCTGAGTGTTTACTAAGTATACTTGGGAAGTAAATTCTATTCATAAATGTAATCATTTCTAAATGTAATACATCATTTAGGATAAAATTTTAGAAGAACATTTCACTTTCCTCATAAAAAAGAGCCACTAGCTACACTAACATTATAAATGATAGTTAAGAAGAAATTACAGCCACATGGAAAAACACTTACCACAACAAGAGAAGAGAAAAATAAAGATACAGATTTTGAACCTGTGCTGGGTAGCTGAATAGATCTGTTATAAAACAAGCATAACAACATATTAATAATAGAATTCAGTTGATAGGTACAAATGTATTCATTATAAAAATTCCTTCAGCTTTTTTTATGTTTGAAATTTGTGACAAAATTGGAAAGTACAGAATTTCGAACTTTTCCTTGGTTATAACTGCATTAACTATTTTGGGAACGTGTGCCTTTAAAACAAGAAATTGTGGAAAAAATATTTATTAGGGTGATAAGATTATGAAGTCCTATTTTTGGTTTCTTTTCCTTTTAGTGATTGCTATCATGTAGTTTGGGTGAGGCAGTTTCATACGGCGAGAACACTGACACTGAGTCCTATTAAAGTGGAGTCAGGAAATAGAGAATGATTCTGCTTGAGGACTAATTTATACAGGGGAAATTATTTAAGAAGGTATATTTAACTAACAATACATAGTCATATAGAGAAATATTAAATTACATTTGTAAACTGATATCTAACATCTGAATTTAATCATTTTTATAATAAAAGCCATAAATATGAGAAAATGTAGAAATAAAATGGAAGTGGAAGATGCTCATTATTTCTTTTGTCCTAATTCAGCTTTAACTATATAAAAGACTCCAGGAATGTTAGTTTAATAAATACTTATTGATCATGTAGTGTATTCCAGCCTCTGTGCTCTTCAAATCTTGATTGTGTCTAAAATTCTCCATCTGCAAGTAACTGAGGGAAGAATGAAATTATTCAATAAAACTGAGTAGTGTAAAGTCCCTTTATTATTATGTTTTGCCTTTTTTTAATATGAGACTGACATCCAGCCAGTATCAGTTCTACGTAATTCTCTCCAGTCTATTAATTCACTGATGACACATATAACTTTGCACCTAAGAACCAAGTACAGAATTTACTGACACCTGGAAGCAGGTGTGTCCAGCCAATGGGGGCTCCGTTCTGCTGACCGTGACCTCTCCAGTATAAAGAGCAGGTTTTTGCAGCTGAGATTCACCTCTAAGGTGGGGAAAAGAAGTCTCTCTGGTAAAAGAAAGGAGACTGATAATAGGGAGTGATCCCTATCCTGTATAGTTAGTGCCACAATTAACAGGTTAATGACAGTTACGTAGGATTTGGCTTCCGGAGGACACAGTACAAGCTGGTTCCTAACACAAAGCACATTTTGCTTTACAAATGAAGTATTTCTTTTCTTTGGATATGTATGTTTTTCCATTCATGGGTTTGTGATTATAAATATGAATTTATAAAAACCACACCTACAGGTATATTTGAGGGGCGAGGCTGTAGTGTTGCTACTAATGAAGATGATGATCGCATTCCTGTGCTGTTACCACTGTAAGGAGATACCACAAGCTTGATGGTTTAAAACAATACAAATTTGTTATCCTATGGCTTTGGGATCATAAGGATGAAATGGGTTTCAGACTAAAATCAAGATGTCCACAGGTTGTGTTTTTTCTAGAAGTTATAGAGGAAAATACCTTTTTCTAGTCTTTTCCAGCTTCTAAAGGATGCCCACCTACCTTGGCTTCTGGTCCCCTTTCTATCTTCAAAGTCAACGATGGCTCCCATTATATCACTCTGGCACTTCATCTTCCACATTTAAAGAAGCAGTGCAGGGATCCCTGGGTGGCGCAGCGGTTTGGCGCCTGCCTTTGGCCCAGGGCGCGATCCTGGAGACCCGGGATCGAATCCCACGTCGGGCTCCCGGTGCATGGAGCCTGCTTCTCCCTCTGCCTGTGTCTCTGCCTCTCTCTCTCTCTCTCTCTCTGTGACTATCATAAATAAATAAAAATTAAAAAAAAAAAAGAACCAGTGCAATTACAGCCATTCAGAGAATCCAGGACCATTCTTTTTTTTAATTTCACTGTCAGCTGATTAGCAACCTAATTACTACCTTGCCATATAACACATGTATTCACAGTTTCCAAGGAATAGGACACAGACATAGGTGGAGGTGGTTATTCTCCTTACCATAATGGTAGATAGAGATTATTCATTTATTTCTTACTTTTCTTTTTCTCCAGGGAATGAGATTTGCTGAACGTATTATGTCAGTCACTTTTACTGAACGTTGATCCTGTTGTCACTTACTTATTGTATTTTTCTCATAAGACAAATGATTTTAAAATATCATTTTCCTCTTTAATAATAAGGAATCTGGGATCTCAAGGACTAAAAGGAGAAGGAAGATGTTTTATCTAAATCTAACTATGAAACCATCGCCTATGCTTGAGTCATTACGTTATAACCAATTAAACTCAAGGAAAGAAAAAAACATTGATTTCTTAAATTATTCGAACTCTAAGATGCAAAGAGAATAAGAAAAATAATGTACATAGTTCTCAACAGTCTCAAGAATCATAGAGAAATTAAAACCCTGGAAAACATATATATGAAAAAGACAAACCCTGATCAGTGGATAACCAAGAGGTAAATACCTTTATCTCCTTAAATTCTAGTCCAAGGAGAAGACTGCGACAACCAAGCAAGTACCCCAGGTACTAATTCACTAATTCATTCAATAATATGTACAGCCTTAACTGTACATATTAACATCAAATGAGCATCGGTGTGCAGGTACAAATGGTGGATCAGAACTGTTCTGGTTTCTGTCATTGTAGAGCCTATGATTATATTGGAAAAAACAAAAATTAATCAAATAGCCAAATAAATAGCTATCAACATGTGACCCTGGTAAGGCTAGATTTGAAAGCACAATCAAAGAGAGGATTGATCAAGTTGTAGGGGTGATAGAAGACATAACTGACATGAACTTACAAGGTTAGGTAAGAGTTACCAGGCTAAGTTGTGAAGGTGAAGCTTTCCATCTGAGAGAACAGAGCGGGCAAAAGGCCCCTGAGGGTGAGGGGATTGGGGATTCCCAATCTAGAAGACCAGTGTGGATGGGGGACATGAAGAAGGGGGGCGATGGGGCAAGGTGAGCTGGGAAAGGCAGACACAAGGTGCGCCATGCAGGGCACGCTGCTGTTACCTACCTGGAGAACAGTTTAGCACCAAGTGGGCTGATTTGTACTCAGCACAAAGGAGGGTGGTGCACATCTCATCACAAAACAAAGCATCAGAGGAAGGTCTAGATTGCTCTCTGTGCCAGGGGAGACCCATCCTTTCCCTAGGAACCATCTGGGTACCAGATTCAGAACAAACCTCTAATCATTTCAGATGATTTTATTAAGTTAGATCTTGAAAACATGTGCTCCATCCCATGATGCTGAGCTCAGTGTTTGACACTGTCACTCCCCAGGGAGAGTGGGCCTCCGGAGCCATCAGAAGAGGCCATATTAATCACGTAGGTAATTTACAGCTGTTGTAACATTATGGAACCCCAGAGCCTTACAGAGTTAGCTTTCACCACATTTAAAGAGGAAAATGATGGTAATTAAAAATGGCATTTCTAATTAGTGAGAGGTTAATTAGTGAGAGGCTGGAAGGATTGAGGAGCACGGGTCTCCCATTTCCCAATCCTCTGCTCCCTTGCAACTGGCTGCAGTGTTCTCTACTTTTCTCTTGCCTACAGGGTATCTGTGGACCTTGGGGCAAGTTTTTTCAATGTGTTCAGCTACAGTATAATTGTGATAAGGAGAGTAGGTGATACAGCCTTAGAATGTGTCTCAGTGTTTGCCATGGAACAGAGATAAGAATATAGATGAGCTATGCGGACAACACTGGTTCAACGCATTTGCAAGACTCAGCAAAGTAAGAGAAATAGGCTTCTGAGAATCCAACACTGCCAATGCACTTTCCTCCTCTCAGAATGCTCCAGCCTCTCCCACAACCTGTTTGTTCCTGTTCTACAGTCAAAACTATTGTGAGTACTTTGAATATGTGACACCAGATTAGCAAGGGATATAAGTGACTACTGACAGATATTCTGACAGTAGAGAGAAGAGAGAGTTGAAAGACAAAAATAATGAAGAATCACTCAAAAAAATCAAAACAGAAAATAAAATATTTTAAAAAGTAATTAAAACCCAGGAATTAACTAAGAATGGGAGACTATTCCTGTTCTAATACACAATAAGTAGTTATGCATATCTCTTTTGATACCTACCTTATAACAACCTGTGGTTTTATTTTGTCTTTTCTAAGATGATTCAGGATTTTCACATTTATTTTCATCTATTTAATTAGACTGAACTATTTGCTATAGCGTTTCAAACACTTGACTATATTCTTCGTTAGAGATTTATTTTTATTCATTTGAGAGAGAGAGAGAGAAAAACGTTGGGGGGGGGCAAAGGGAAAGTTTGAGAGAGAATCTCAAGCAGACTCTCCACTGAACATGGAGCCCAATGTGGAACTCGACCTCACAACCCTGAGATCATGACCTGAGCTGAAACCAAGAGTCAGGTGCTTAACCAACTGAGCCACCCAGTTACCCCTTGACTATCTTCTTAATCACAACAAGGTTAACATAGCAAAGGGCTAGGAGTCTGTGCTCATGTCTGTGCCATGCAACATAGCATTATTTGTCCTTTTAATCATAAAAAAAATTGAGTCATAATAAAAGATTAACCCCCATGACCCCCTTCCATGAGTAAAATTTAGATAGCATAAATTGCTTTATACTATGTGAGGCACCTTTACATTCTCTGAAAGATGCATTTATAAATTCAAGAAATTGTAGTGTTAAGGTCAATTAACGTTTGCTTTTCAGAACAGAATCCTTTGTTTTAGCGTCACACAGAAGTCTGTGGAAGTAACTCAAGAGCTAATAAGGAAGTTTGATGGGGACAGAGGAATTTTCTTCTACTCACGAACCAAAATATTTCCGTTTGTATCTATTTATATAAGACATTTCTATTATATAGAAAGATCTGGGGAAAGAGTTCAGATAATTGTCTTAAAAGTAGCTGAGCAGTTGCTTAAGCAGAGGAGATTTTGTCACAGATTAAGGACCTACTTTGCGTCAAGCTACTTCGTATCCAGGACCTCAGGCGACCATGGTCACACCCGTACCAGTAACACCCTGAATCCTTCTCTCATGTTAGTGCACCATGCTCAGATGTGACTGCTATGCTTAGACTCTTGCCCGGAGATCACAAAGCGACCGCCTTACTTACAACACTGCCTTCTCAGACAAATACGTTCAAAGCAGGAAGAAAGGAGAAGAAGCTCCATAGGTGATCTTTTCTTGTGCATGTGTTTTTGTTGTCAAGATGAAAAAAAAGAGCTGTCTGAGAAATCCTCCTAGGAGACATTACCTGTGTTCATATGGACCCAAACTGTATAATTAGGCTGCACTTATCTGCAAGAAAAAAAAAGTAAAGGAAGCTGAGATTAGCATATTATACCAATCATGAGTCATACCTTACCTTTCTAGAATGTTTTTCTAATAGTTCGTGATTCACATCAGTTTCTGTGGGCAAGAAATAAGCAGGGAAATGGTTGTTGTTGAGTGGGCAGCCAACAGGGCATATTCTGTATTAGACCTATATTTTCCAACTCCTAAATCTGGGAAACGAACTAGGGGTGGTGGAAGGGGAGGAAGGCGGGGGGTGGGGGTGACTGGGTGACGGGCACTGAGGGGGGCACTTGACGGGATGAGCACTGGGTTTTATTCTGTATGTTGGTAAATTGAACACCAATAAAAAATAAATTTATAAAAAAAAAAGACCTATACTTTCCAAAGTTACTATGGCAGCAAAGCGAGCATGTCTAAGTTACCTGATATCAGTTATTGTGCAAGATGCAAGCATTCACTGAACAATCAGTGCAGTTCTGATTCACCCATTGATAGGGTGTCCTGTTGTTCTGGAAGAGTTAGCTGCAGTAATATGAAACACTCCAACATAATGTTTTATCATATGATATAGGATAATGCCATGTGTTACAATAATGATTATTATAAAACTTATTAAACCGTTTAATCATGTAGACATATATATGTATAGAGAGATGATACACTGATATATACTTTTCACCTTGCCCTCAGTGGTCCAATAAAGATCTGCATTTCTCATATAACCAAGTCTCATATAATTGAACTAAAGTTTGAAATAAAACTGATATATTCACTACATCTTAATAGACTCTTAAATTTTCTCAGGTACGATAGAAGAGTTAGTCGTATCTACTGTCCTAAATTAGTGAATCCCAGCATTCTAGAGGAAAACAGTCTAGTTGTGAGGAGCCATGCAATCGGAATGCCAGGCTCCTAGCCTTGGACCTACCTGAGCATAACTGTCTGGACATCAGCAAGCTGTTGTGTCTGTCTGAACTTTAGTTTTTCAGTTTTCAATTGGAAATAATAGTAATAACCTCAACTCATGCCGACTAAATGAAAATATCCTAAATACTCTTGGAAGAATGTCTTTTTAAAAAGTTGAATGTCACTACTATATAGTTGTATTTCTATATTTCTATATATCTCACTATTTGGTTGTATTTCCTAGAATGTAACATAATTGCAATTACAAGATGGTAGGCAAGAAGCAGTATAGTAAAGTGATTATGGATGAAACCTTGCAGTTAAAAAAAACAAAAACAAAAAAGAAACCTTGCAGTTAGATAGCAATAGAGTCCATCACCCACTCTGCTACTATATTAACTCAGGAGCCTTCTTGTGTGTATTCAAATTTGCAAAGCCTCAGTTTTCACATTGTCGGGATGGGTGCAACGACCATACTTAGTTCCCAAGGTTATTGTATTAAATGGGCCCTTCTATGTGGTGTGCTTGGTTAAAACAGCGTCTGCTAAAGAAGAATCACTCAGGAAGTATTATGTGCTATTCTTTATATGAATGAAGGATGGAGATTAGAGAGTACATTTCCCTGGAGAGAATCATCAGTGTGTTCCCTCCTGTTCCGGGTCAAGTAAGGGAGTCTTTTGAGACCAGCTTAGAGAAGTAGAATTTGGGATGCAGGTTGTGCCATCTCAAACCTCCATGGAAAAAAAATGCCAAGGGTGAGGCTTAGTCCTAGTAGTAGCAATAGTAGAATGAGGAGCCGTGGGGTCCATTGAGGGCGAGATCCACGATGGACCTTGCTTCACTAGAGGTGGTTGTTGCAGGAGCCAGATGTGTCTCACTTTGAAATGGACTGAGCTCAGGCAGACTGATGGATAAGCCAGTGCCTGAGCAGGGGCGTCCGTCTGTGTTACTGAGGAACATCCAGCCAAGCAAGGGCAGCAGCCGTTCTGCACAGAGCCTAGAGGAATGCTAAGGAGCCCTCAACGCAATTCTCCCTAGAAAGAACCAGTGTTGGGATGTTTCCAAGTGAAGAAGTTTACAATATAGATCATAACTCACTAAATGAGAATGTGTTGATCCCTGTCCCGCCTGTTAACTCTAGCCAAGGAGTAGTCAGCTGCTTAAAAGTAGGGATGGGAGAAAGTGTTGAAGGAAAAACAAGGTGGAAAAAAAAAAAAAAAAACAAGTTAAAAAAAGAGAGACAGAAAAAAACAAAACCAAGCCAAAAGAAGCATACTGTGATGCTCTTAGCCTCCTCCCCAGTTAGCTGACTCTGGATTTGGGGCTAGATTTGAAAAAGTAGAAAAAATAAGTCGGCACTTCCAATTCATATTATGAGATCTTGATTTTAAAGATCAGCAAAAAATGAATTTGTAAAGTATTGAGTCGTCAACAAAGTAGGTCAGGAAAAGATCTACGTGGTCATCCTTGGTTGATCCGGTTACAACTTCTGGGTCAATATTTTATATTTTGTGTTGACTTCCAGTGCTGAGCTACACGGGGCTTTCTTTGTTTGCAAACTCTTGGTAGAACCAATGACTTTCTTATTATGCGAAACTCTAATGCTGGTAAATAGAGTGGAAGGGCACAAGGGTTATATTCACTTCTCTGCTATATTATCCTAGATATTCTGAATTATCCTCCAATTTGAAAACCAGTTCTAAAATTTAACAAGGAGTAGAACCATTTTCTTGATTTATCTCTTAAAAATTGCAGTGGCATTTTTACACTTTTCCAGAACCATTTTACTTTGCCCTTGGGTGCCAACACAATGTGTCCTTTAGATATATAAATTTGATGAACCAGTTGAATAGAACATTTCTTTCTCATAAAATAATGACTTCTGTATTAACCACTTAAGCCTCTAGGCAGGTAACAGAGCTTCCTTTCTTTATTAACGTGGGGCTTCCCTATGGCAGATGGATGTCAAGTATCGGACACTCATTGTGAACAAACCTCCTCATGATGGGGAGGTTGGATGCCTGGTGATGATGCCATTCCTACCTTTTTTTCCTTCGGATGAGTTTGAAACCAAGACAATTTCCCTTTGTAAGTGGAGAGACAAGTAAGAACATTTGC
This sequence comes from Canis lupus familiaris, assembly GCF_011100685.1. Classification (NCBI taxonomy): domain Eukaryota; kingdom Metazoa; phylum Chordata; class Mammalia; order Carnivora; family Canidae; genus Canis; species Canis lupus. The sequence goes on along the minus strand of NC_049226.1, from coordinate 87,750,942 downwards.
CACAGCCATAAACTTTCCCTGATGTCAGTGCAGAACAAATAGAAAAGCGGAAAGAATGGTGGCTTAGGAGTCAGTTTTGAGTTCAAATGCTGCACCTCATATTGAAAAACTGTGTGACTCTTAGCAAGCAAATTGTCTTCTATTAGTTTGAGCTATGACTTTATACAAAAATAATTACAAAAAAAAAAAAACATGGTGGCCCAGGTTTTAGTCGCTGCATGTTATTTTGTGAGTGCCTTTTCTTTTATATTTGACTTTCATTATATCAAAACAGAGGCAACAGAACCAAGAAACTTAAAAAAAAAAATGGAATAAACACAATTTCCAAATGCTCTTTGAAATATTAGTTTCCTTATTGCTGCTCCTGGAGTTTCCCCTTTGCCATGACCTCTTTATTTTTAAAAAGTTAAAAGCATATTTATGGATCTAGCATTGGGATGTATCACAGCATAGCAGGATGACTATGAGCTTTGTGCCTGTGTTCAATGTATGCAAGACTACATAGCTTGTATTTGGAACTCATGGTGTCTTGATTTACAGCATTAAGGTAAATATACCAAGCGATATTTTTACAAGGATAGAGTATAATAAGAGTAAGGTGGCTGGTGTACAGAGGAAGCTCTCCGTGCTAATAATAACATCTATTTGTTAAATGCTATATATTATTGTTAAAAGCTGTGGACATTAGAAGTGGGTATTCTTTTTGATACCTGAAGATTAGGAGTTTAATAACATTAAGGTAGAGAGTTATAGTACAAAGAACTGAAGCTTTGGTTTCACAGTGACTCTGTTTACTTACACTCTCCATTTGATCCCTGACCTTTCTGAGTCCCCGTTTCCTCATCTGTCAAGGAGGATGATAGACGTCCACTAGTTGGCAACAAAAATATCCAAATTTAATAATAAACGTGCAGTATGTTCATTTTAATAAAATGAATGTTAATACAATGTATCAATTGTTTCATCTCTTCGACACATAAAGTCATAACTCTTATTTTTCTAATTAATGGAACCCCTACAGCCTTATTAGAAGGAAATCCAGTTTCCCTCTCTTGAGATTTCTCTCCTTCAAACTGTCCCCAAACCCTCAAGATTCGCTCAGTTCGAAGTTAGACTTCATTCTATTCCAACAGCAGGTTACAGAGAAAACCCAAGTCTGTTCAGTTAATTACTGTCAACATTGTTTGCTATTACATGGGGTCACAATTGAATGATGGCCCTGCACACTCTGATAGATGATGATTGTCTGTTTGCTGGCCCACATCCCTGTGCAGACCATGATGAATTCCCAAGAGAGGATGGTAGCGTGCCCTCAGTACTAGATTGGGCCAAACGTGTCCCGAGACACTTGGCACACCAAGGCTATAGCTCTCAGCAACCCATTTTTTTGTTGTTGCTCATATAAATAGCAACCTCTGCTAACCTGTGGGTCAAGGAAAGAGCTACTACCTCTTCTTGTCCTTCCAGTGGCTTTCCCCTTCAAATGAATAAGAGAGACACCCAAAGCATCTCAGAATTTAGTATTCTCTCCTCCCAACAATGGCAACCTAATTGTTTTAGTTTTACCTAAATGAGAAAGAAAAGACAAAGGAAAAACAACTATTTCAACTGATATATTGACATTTTCAGTCTACTGCTATGTGATGAGAAACAGTCATTTTAACCAACCCACAGAAGTGTGTCTGGCTTATCCTTTACTTTGGAAGACACTCCATGAATGAGAGCAGTACAGTAATGCACACATAAGATCAAAAACCATGGTCCTCTATTACCTCAAAGAATGGAGGACAAAAGTACTGTGTATTCCTCATTTTCTGAAGGCAAATGAATGTTGCTTAGTGATGAAAAATATGCACTTTGGGGGTACCTGGGTGGCTCTGTTGGTTAGGCATCTGCCTTCAGCTAAGGTTTTAATCTCAGGGTCCTGGGATGGAGCTTAGCGTTGGACTCCCTGCTCTACAGGGAGTCTGCCTCTCCTCTCTCTCCCCCCTCCCTGCTGGTGTGCTGTCTCTCACTCACTCTCGCTCAAATAATAAATAAATAAATAAATAAATAAATAAATAAATAAATAAATAAATTTTAAAAATAAGAATATGCACTTTGTATGCACTTCCATGTTCGAAGTGAGCTCTATTAAACTAATTCTGAGTGATCAAGATGGAGAGAAAAGCAAAGTCCCAAATGTCATAATCTGGAGACCAAATTATAACCTATCTTCAGTGGAGAACCAATGAAAAGTTTTGTTTTTTTAAGTTTTTTTAATTTATTCATGAGAGACACAGAGAGAGACAGAGACACAGGCAGAGGGAGAAGCAGGCTCCATGCAGGGAGCCCGATGTGGGACTCGATCCCGGGTCTCCAGGATCACGCCCTGGGCCAAAGGCAAGTGCTAAACCCCTGGGGCACCCAGGGATCCTCCACCAATGAAAAGTTTTAAGTTGAGAAGGTACATGACAGGATTTGTGTCTTAGAAAGTTCACTCTGGAAGTTGAATAGAAAACCATAGTTCAGCTAAGAGGCTCTCTTGCAGGTCAGACATCAGAAAAACACTGAGTAAATAGATCTCTTATTTCTCATTAAGAAGATAGAGAATTTTGAAATCAATTGGAGGAAAACGTGAACTGTCTAGTATAACCTTAAATATTATAACCAAAATTGTAAGTGGAACTTGAGGTATTCTAAAATCAGTTTAGAAACACAAACAATGGAATGTACAATTCTGTAGGAGCTTGCCATGAAGCATTTGAAACTTAAAATATGGGTATTAGAGGTTCACCTAGTGTGGCATTGACAAAGGAAGAAAGAAACAGATACTTGGAAAATTAGAGTATGCAACACAAAGAAGACATTAGTGGATTTCTGTAGTATAATGATTATCATACTAGCCTAGTAATAAAGATGATGTTCAGTATTTTTGAACCTTTGAAGAAGGGACTAGTTCAATAAATGGTTTGTGGAAACTTGCCAGTTATTTGGAGTATAAAGATAGAGTGTTATGGGCAGCCCAGGTGGCTCAGAGGTTTAGTGCCTGCCTTCAGCCCAGGGCGTGATCCTGGAGACCCAGGATCGAGTCCTACATCGGGCTCCCTGCATGGAGCCTGCTTCTCCCTCTGCCTGTGTCTCTGCCTGTCTCTCCCTCTGTGTCTCTAATGAATAAATAAAATCTTTAAAAAAATAAAAATAGAGTGTTATTTCACATGATATACAAAGTGTGCAGTAGAGATAAGATATTTTAAAATAAAAATAAATCCTGATAATAATGGAAAAATATTTATACGATCATGGTTTAAAAAAAAGACAATTCTAAGCAAGACACTGAAGTCAGAAAGTATATAGGAAAGTTGATAATTGTTAAAGAGATTTGTATAGATGTATGTATGTATACATCACGGCAAACTGACATTAATGAACTTCACGTGTAATAAGCTCTTTTAAGTCAATGGAAACAAGATAAACATTCCTATAGCAAAATAGACAAACCAAATAATTCAAAAGAGAACAAATGCTACTTAAAAAGACAAGTAGAGTCAACAGAATTTCTCCAGTATATTGAGATATTTAGAGGAAGGGTGGAGATTATTGAATGGTTGCTTAAAAAAATTGTGATATTGTTCGTCATTCAATTAGGTACAGGAAAATAATTTTATGAGAAATTGACACAAGTATAAATTACATTCTCAATCAAAATTAACTTGGTATTGGGATCCCTGGGTGGCACAGCAGTTTAGCGCCTGCCTTTGGCCCAGGGCGCGATCCTGGAGACCCGGGATCGAGTCCCACATCGGGCTCCCGGTGCAGGGAGCCTGCTTCTCCTTCTGCCTGTGTCTCTGCCTCTCTCTCTCTCTCTGTGACTATCATAAAAAAAATAATAATAACTTGGTATCACCTGTAAAAAATTGTTTAGAAAGAGATTAAAAGGGTCACATGCACTCTGATATTTAGCGCAGCATTGTCAACAAATGGACGAACTATGGAATGAGGCCAAATGTCCATTGACTGATGAATGGATAAAGAAGGTGTGATACATGTATGATGGAATCTTACTCAGCCATCAAAAAGAAAGAAATCTTGCCGTTTGCAATGATGTGGATAAAACTAGAGGCTATGCTAAGCAAAACAAGTCAAAGAAAGACAAATACCATATGATCTCACTCATATGTGTAATATAAGAAACAAAACAGATGAACATAGGGGAAAGAAATAAAAGAGTGAGAGAGGGAGGAACAAACTATAAGAGACTCTTAGTGATAGAGAACAAACTGGGGGTTGCTGTAGGGGAGGTGGGTGGGAAATGGGATAAATGAGTGACGGGGATTAAGGAAGGCACTTGTCATGATGAGCACCGGGTGTTATATGTAAATGATGAATCACTAAATTCTATACCTGAAGCCAACTTTACCATATATGTTAACTAACTAGAATTTACTTATTAAAAATTATATGTATTTGTTCATGAGAGACAGAGAGAGAGAGAGAGAGACAGAGAGAGGCAGAGACACAGGCAGAGGGAGAAGCAGGCTCCATGCAGGGAGCCCGATGCGGGACTCGATCCCAGGACTCCGGGACCAAGCTCTGAGCCGAAGGCAGATGCTCAACCACTGAGCCGCCCAGATACCCACTAACTAGAATTTAAATTTTAAAGTACTTGAAGAAAAAAAAAAGAGAAATACACGTTAATTTCTAAATATGGAGAGAGATCAGCAAACCAAGAAAATAATACTCAAAAAAAGTTGAACTAAAATAGTGAACTATGAAATTAAGGAAAGGAGGCAGATTTGAGACATAATTTCAATTATGAGTGTAACAGGACATTGCTGGATACATGTGAGAGCTATCATTCTCATTTGCACCCATCCAGAGAAGATTTTCCACTTCTTTTCCACCAAAAATAATTTCCCTTATACAATATTGATGAGGAATCTCAAGTTAACTGCACATTTCATTGGAAAGTGAAGAGGAGGCTTTGCAAAACAGCCACTTAATTAAAATCCTCCAATTTGATATTTCCCTTGATTTGTGTGCTTCTCTTCTTAATGTCCCTCGTATCTTCCAAGAACCAAGACCTTCATTTCACCTTTCCATACCTTCTTTCCCAAACCTCACTTTACCTATGCCAATGTGGAGGAGCTTGGTTTGTATATGCAAGTGGAAACTTGACAACTTGACTCTCCTTCCCAAGTTTCCCTGAAGATTTAACCCCTAACAGCTTAGTAAACTCTTCATTAAAAAAAAAAAAAAGAAGAAGAAAAAAAAATCAAAAAATATTTTAAATTTAAAAAAAGAAAGAAAATAAATATTCTCCATTGTTAGAATGTGGAGGGATTATATTCTTTAAGAACATTTTTTTAAAAACATATTTTTGATCCATTTGGTTACCTAGGAATTTATTTTAAAGGAGTACTCTGCATGTGGATGAGTATTTCCCTACAACAAACACTGGAAATTTCAAGGTCAGTTTTCTTCGCCTATGTATCATGATTTTGAGGTGGATAACTTATCTTCCCAAATCCTGCCCCCCCCCAAAAAAAAGTCAGTTGCATTTAAATTTTTGACTTAAAGAACACTAGGTTCTATAGTCACATGTATAATTGTTAGTATCTTGCTGCTGTCACTGGCAATTTTCCTTCTATAGACAGTTGTAAAAATGACCAGAGAGATCAATAATGCATTAAAATTTTTATAATTTAGCTTGTTTTTTCAGTGTGAATTACACTGTTACTTTCTTTCCAGTGATGCTTAACTGGTTCTTTGGTATTTAGAAGAGAGAAAAAAGAGAACACCTGCGCGCACATTACTGTATGCTTTATGCTTCGTTTTTGTAGGAACTTTGAGATATAGTTCAAATAGGTATTTGTGCTATAATAAAATAAATCTAAATGTCAATGTCATCCTATCTGACTTATAATGAAATTCAACTTTAAAGAAGGTAAATGACATCATTCAAGAGGATTGCAAACACATGTGAACTTGAAGATTCATACTGCTCTTGTTATAGATAAGATTGAGGCCAGGATGACAAAGTAAGGGCACTATTTGGGAGGGACTGCAAAACTACTGGTTTCCAGTCCAGTTATTCCAGATTTTTAAAAAAATGTCTTAAGTATTTGATGAAGCAAACCAGAGAAAAGAGAGCATCAAAGGTAATCATCCCCGTAATCATAAGCTCATAAGCTCAGAGGTCAACTTTAGAAAGTTTATGGTCCCCTTTTTCTCTGAACACCATAGTTTCTGTATTAGCTTTTGGTACATATGCTTTTCTAGGTGTTTAACAAAACTTGTGCAATATACAAACAAATGAGAAAAATCATAAAGATAATAATCGATTAAAAATGAGATTTTACTGTAATAATCTGACTTGGCCTGTGGATATTGTGTATCTGTGGGAATTCACACACACACACACACACACACACCACAGAACTCATTCTTTAACCCCAGATTTGTAAAAGAGAGAGAGAGAAAAAAAAAGTGGTTATTAGGGTGGGTAATCTTCGTAGTTACAGTTTTAAAACAATTAATTACCTATGTCCATTTTATTTTTTAGAAAAACGATTGAATCACTTTGAAAAGACTCAAAAGAAAAAAAATCACAATACCATTTACTGGAGAATTGTATCAGTTTTTAGATTAATCTGGGAAGAATTGGCATGATTACAACATATTATTTCACATTTAGAATCATGCAGAGTCTCTCCAATTAATAAAATTGACCTTTTGTATTGCTCCATAAAGTCTTATTTTATTTTTTAAAACCAGATCATTAGTTTTAATTAAGCTTATTACTAAACTTATACTTTGAGGTTTTTAAAATTTTGTATTTCTGAGTGAAATCTCATTGTTACACAATCTATTTTCACATGTAAAAATGTTATATTCCTAAGCAAACTTTCTTACTAGTTTAATGTTCTTTTCCCAGCAGGTGTCTGTGTTTATCTGGTAGACAATCATATCATTAGCAAGCCATATAATTATTCTTCCTATCATTCTGACATCTGTTATCAGTCCTCATCTAGTCACTGGTGTAGTATAAGCCCTGCTCCTCAAGGAAGCAGTACCTTTTGATGATTCCAAAGCAACCATTTTGAAAAAGAAAATTATTTTTTTTAATCCAAAGCCTCCTTAGTCAAGTGAATATTGATAGGGCTTTTACTATATCAACCTTATCACCTATTGGAAATCTCACCATAGTGGTAAGACTTTATCCACCTACTAAAGCATGAAAATAAGGTAAATTGTTTCCCAGGATAAATAATCCTCCAAAGTAATGTCCACTGAATGAAGAACACACGCACATGTATCCACTGATTTCCTAAATATATCATTCGTAAGCCGGGTGCTGTGCAGGCAGCGTAGCAGAGACGTGTTTTACAAAGACTAAACAAAAGCAAAAGTTCATCTTCACATGCCTTCAACTTGTTCATACCTGAGACCTATCAATATTCTTCTGTAAGGATGATCTCATTCAGGGGTTTTCAACATAGCTGCAAGAAAGAATAACCCACACAGCCGAAAGATGACTTTTGGTGCATTCTACTGATTCTTGTTCCTCACTCAGAAAAGACTTCGTTACTGTGATTTGGGGCCTGGATATCCCAAGATTCATTACTGCTTTAAGAAATGAATTAAGCATTTATTTCTTGAACAGTTTTTTGTTTTATAGAAAAATTGAGTGCAAAGTGCCCTTCTACCCTTCACCCCACCACCCAGCCAGATTCATTACTCTTTTTTTGGAGGGGTGGCCAAGATTAAACTTGAGCTTCTTAATTTAAATCTGAACATTTCATTACATTGCTTTCCTATGAAATGTAAACATATAGACAAGAAGTTATCATTTTCAATATCATTATTATGTCCTTACAGATGAAACAATCTTGGTAAGGCTAAAGAATTAATAAGACTCTAGAAGTCTCTTATTTCCTCTTCCCACGCATATCCAAAAGAAACTATGTCAAGATACTGGCAAGTGCTTGGAATTTAGAACATATAAATAAAGTTGTTGATTTTGCTGCTCTTTACTTTTCTAATTTTAAGAATCCTCATGCTGTTGAAAATACTTGTGGCACTTAGCACTTGTTAAAGGAAGGTACTTAATATTAAAATAGCCAGTAGCTAGAGATTCCCAGGGAAGAAATGTGCTTAATCTTCTATTTTAAATGATTTAACCAAATTCTCCATCTTAGACACAATATGGTTTTATTTTGGGCCCTATCACCATCGTAAGTAAGAAGATAGTTCAAATGGCATCTATTACATATAAACTTTATAAACAGTGTAAAGGTAGAAAAGTAATGAGCAGAAATAGTGAAAGATAGAACTAGACATTGTCCCTGTTGATTTTATAGGCACATGATCCTTATACTTTTATTATATGTCGTGCCAATATATTGACATACATTAAAGGGTCAAACGTAAGAGCTCCACCGGCTTCCTAGGACTGTGTCTGTGTGTGTTTCCTACGGCTGCTGTAACAAATCACTGAAAACTGAAAGGCTTAAAACTAAGGTAATTTAGTTTTTCACCATCCTGAAAGCTCGGAGTCTGAAATCCGGGCACTGTCAGACCTATGCTCCTTCCGGATGCTCTAGGGGAGAACCTGTTTCAGGCCTTTCTCTTAGCTCCGGTTGTTTGCCAGCAATTCTTGGTTTATAGAGGCATCACCCCAGTCTCTATCTCTATTGCTGCACGACGTTCTCTGTGTGGGTGTCTTTCTGTTTCTTCTACTCTTCTTATAGGACACTAGGTTTTTTGGATTAAGGACCCATCCTATTCCAGTTGGACCTCATGTTAAGTAATTTCATCTTTACAACTTTATATCCAAGTAAGAACACATACTGAGGTCTCAAGATTAATTTTGGGGACTATGCTATCTAACCCCCTATAGTGCGTTCAGATAAATCTCTTACAGTTTCATATATCGTTCTGGATGGAATGTGTGTGTTCCACCCCACCTCATCCCTCAGATTTATATATTGGATCCCTAACCCTCAGTGTGATAGTATTTGGGATGAAGCCTTCAGGAGGTAACTGGAGTTAGAGGAGACCATGAGGGTGAGGCTACATGCATGTGGGCAAGGACACAAGAGGACACAGCAAGAGGGCACATCCGTCTTCCAGCCCAGAAATAGAGCCTCACCAGCAGCTGACCTTGCTCCCAAACTTGGATCTCAGACTTCAAGTCACTGGAAACTGTGAGAAAATAAATTTTTGTTATTTAAGCCACTCAATCTATGGTATTGTGTTATGGAAGCCTGAGCTAACAAAGACACATATTACAAAACTACCTTACCTGAGGATCGTTAAGGATTGTATGATATACACATGGTTGCTAGGCCAAATCTATAAAAATATTGTATCTACCCCTAGGGTGTGTTCTACATATTTGAAGGTAAGAAAGAAAAGAGCCCTGCCCTTGAAGTTGTTGAAAATTAGTGTTCATCACTTCCCTAAGCCTCTTTTTCCCATATTAAAAAAGAAACACTGTGAGTTGCCTCATAGAGGAATAAGGGCATTAAAAAGGTGGTATAGCACAAAGCACCTGTCACAGGTACTTCGTTGATGCCTATATCCTCTCCTTCCTAAGTATTAACATCAATGTAACTATTACTATAGGTACTTTGTTTCAAACATGGTTTTGGGGGTTTTCCCACTGTATATACATGCATATGTTAAAATGCAACCTGTTTATAGTCTTAGTTAGTTTTATGATCTCGAAGCACAGTGTCCAATCTTACAGTATCCAGTAGTATCCCTTTGCCAGTAGGTTTAATTAAATTCAAAGAGTTTATACTGGCATTTAAGAGACATTATAAATGCAAGGTAATTTTTAGCCTCATTTATTAATATTTTTCTCCAGAAATCTAAAAATCCTTATTATTCCTCCACCCTTCTTATAACTCTCCTTATTCCATGACTTTCATTGTGTCCTCTCCTCCACCTAAAATGCTACCCCTTGGTGAGATCTCTAACATGCACTGTAGGATTCAGCGCTGAGCAAGGAAACCATCATTCCTTCCTGGGACTTTGGGAAACTCAGACAATTAAACGAGATGTTATAGGATTGAAAATAGGGCATCCACTCAAGGCTTCATGGAGACCATATTTGATCTCTGACCTCAAGAAAGTGGGCATAGTAGGAGATAGACTGAAGAATAGCAATGATCTGTGCACAGAGTACACTCTGCATGAAGTTGTGGGTTAGGAGGGCAGCTGGACTTTCTCATGAAACTGAAGGAAGTTTCAGTTGGAGCATAGAGTTTGGGGGAGAAAAATCAAAATAGAAATGTGATGAGAAAAAAATAATAAAATAAAATAAAATAATAAAATAAATAAAATAAAATGAAATAAGTGATGAGACAGTTTACCACTCTGTATTCTAGATGAATAAGAAGCTATTTTTTTCTCTGATTAACTAACATATAATTTAACCAGAGTCCTCCTTACTGAGGCTATGACTATGTTATACTCCTTTCCTCAATCTGCTGTCACTGACATACTAACACTACTCAATAAATACTTGGGAGGTGATATTATAGTATCAATGAATGCCAGAGTTCTTCCCAAAAGGAGCAATCAACTCCATTTCCTTTCAGTGAATCACTTGGTGAGGATCCTCCAAAGATCTGAGTGAGACAAACTCAAAGTCAGCACATACTCTCTACAACAAAGCGAGAATGCTCTTTTAAAGATTTGATGATTGGTCCGATGGAATTGGCCAGATACATTTGTCTGTCTTCTCATTGAAGAAAGGCAGCTAAAGAGTTGAAACCCTCAACCATTTCGAGGAATAATTTAAGACAACTCTGTACACCTTTCAATTAAAATTCCCAATTGGTGAATAGAAACACACTATCTGATTTGTGAGAAAGAGAATCAATAAATCTCTGTAATATGGATACCAGTGAATCAACCCTGAGAAAATGGTGCTTGCATAAATAGGCTAATATTTCGGTAGGACCCCCGAATATTCCAAATGGAAAGATGAGTCTAAATAAATACGAGAAAAAAAATAGATAAAGGTTCTCAGCAAAAAGGAAAAGAAAAGCTAAACCAAATTAAAAAAAAAAAGTATATGATTGAAGGTTTGTGTTAGAATTAATAAAAGAAAAACACCAATATCCAAAGTTGTATATGCTATTATAAACTTCTTTATATCTGTGGTACTTAGATTTTATTTGCTCACTATGCCTGCATTCTTCCTGAGATATTTTCCCCGAGTTCAGTTATATTGGAAAGTAAGATTATATTGCTATTGAGTTCATTTTCCTAGTATATAATACCAAACCGGGTTGCAATATCTGACAGATTTATGACTATTTGCTGAGACATATTTTATAAAATCGCAGAATAGAAGGCACTTTTCCCAATCTGCTCTCTGTAGCAAACCTGCATAGAAAAAAAATAGTTTTTAAGGAGGAATATATTACAATTTTTTTCAAAGTCTTTTTTGTCTGTGGCAAAGGATATTTCTGAATAATATGTTGTAAAATAATGTATTTCAGATGAGACACACAATTCATTGCTTATCCTATAGAGAAAGACTTCTTCCTGTCAACTGCTAAATGTGTGAGTTCATGGGTATATAAAAATAGAATGCACTCGGCAATGAAAGTTACAGGCTGATTGATGACACCCCATTGTCAAACAATTGATAGCTAGTGAGGAATTATGGCGACCTTGTAGTAGAGCACAGATAATTCAGCAGTCCCTGAAATATGTTAAGCAGACCCGCTTCCTTCTAAGGGGTGCCTCGGTCACTTAAGTGGGAGAAATGTATCTTTTAATTTCCTTGGGACAGACTGTAGTCACCTCCAGGGGAGCAGAGGAGGAGGTAAGTTCAAGGTGGCTCCTTAGGTTACCTTTCAAAATGTTCATTCTCTAACAATTGCTAGATACAGCCCAGACCACCCTATGAGACCAGTGAGAATGACATAGGAATAGAACTGGGAATCTTAAAATTTTGTCTTCCCAGTCAGAAAATGGCGGTAATGAAGCACAATGAATTATATCAGCTGTGGGCTCAGCCAGCCTTGGGAACAAATGGAGTCTACCCTTACTAGCTGAAGGAGCCCAGACACACTTCAGTTTTCTCATCGAAAAGGGAATAAAAATGCATCCTTCACAGATTTATTACTATGGCTCACATAACACTGTGTATGTTTGAGTGGACACCAAAACTCATAGCCCTGAGATGCACTTAGGAGGCAGAACCAATGGGAGTCTGAGCCAAAGAGGCATAGGAATCACGCGGCAAAGAGCCATCTGGAATAATTCAAAGACTTAGAGTTTTATTCTATGTTGGTGCCCTTCAGAATGTTTTTTTCCAGATAAAATAAGAAGAGTATTTTTAACCATTTTGACCATATTTGATGAAGAGTCCTGTTTGGTAAATGCAGAGTTCGGAGATCAATGATATATATGTGTGTGTGTATATATATATATACACACACACACAAATATATATGTACTTATAATATATGGGATCTTCTGTATGTATGACAAGCAAGTCAGAGATAAGAGGAGAAATATGCAAGTCGTTAGCTTCTAGATGGGAGTAGAAACCAGAGGGAGGAGATGCTCTGAGAGGTGAGCAGAGACAGAGAATCAATGAAAGAAACTAAGTGAGTCCGAAAGCTGGTAATTTTGTATTTGAAGTTGTCCAGTCTTCCTCAGTGCCCAGCAGCCTTCTGGAAATCTGTTTCTTATGCTGAAGCCACGGATCCGTAAGCTGTTACCACACAGCTATTCAGGGAGGGCAGCAGAGAAGGTTGGAGGCTACCAAGCCACCCAGTCACTCTCCACCCAAGCAAACTACTAGTAAGGAATGACTATGGCACCCCCAAAAGTAACAGAAATCCTACAAAAAGGCTATGCCTTGAAAGAATGTAATTTGTCCTTATGAACCAGTTCTTTCATGACTACGTGGGGAAATTTAAGTTTTGAGTGTTCAGTTTGGACAATGGAAGGCGATTATTGCATTCTTGAAAAACTTACCTTCAAGAAGTCGTGAACAAAATAGACTGTATAATTAGAGGGGACAAATGGTCACACCAAGCTTGGCAGTAGGAGAGGAAAAGTAGAGCCCGGGCTGGCGCTCGGCGCAGAACCTGTGGGCTCCTTCAAGCCATATGACCCCTCTGAGTCATGATATGGAGTTTGAACAAAACTAGTCTTTTGTTCAATTTAATGGAAGGCATTTATCAAGCATCTACAATATGACTAGAACTCTGCTAGATTCTGAAAATACGGCGATTAGTAAGATTCTTTAAAAGCCAAAGAAAAATGAAAAAAAAAAATTAAGAAGCATGTAGGAGAAACTCAGGTGATTTCAACAAGGATAACGATTTTATATTTTTAAAGAATGTTGTGCAACCTGTCTGAATGTATCTGAGAACGAGGCAGCTCTGTGGGACCTATGAGATTTCTATTATTCTCCGATGCCCCCTCATTTAGAAAATGGTGTGTACAATGTATGCTTTCAATAAAACTAAACAAAGATCAACACGTACTCTGGCAGCAACACTACCACTGAGGAAATTGAAAGGTAAAAGGCATTTTGCCATAAAAATGTTTGCTGAAAAAATAAATCCAATTGACATCTCAAAAGTACTCTTCAGAGAAAATCGTTTACATTTTTTTTCTGTGTAGTTTGCTATCTCTTTTATGGATAAAATAATGCTTTTTTTTTGTTTTCTTCCAGGTAAAATTTTTTTCAAAAATCCTCTCAAATTCTTTGCTTCTGCAAGAACAAAGTATAGCCAATGATTGTTTCATCAATGACCGTAAGTTTATTTTACTTTCATTGTAATCAGAAATACACACCTTGCAGAATGGGCAGTAGCTAGAAGCTTAAACCCAGGCACTATTAATATGATGATTACAATAATAGTAACGTTTACCCAGTGCGTGCTTATAGGTCCCTGGACCTTCTCTCTGTCTCATATGCTCAGTGTCTCCTTGGGAGGGTTGAACTGGGATTCAATCACTATTCCCATTTCACAGGGAATATGGAAACTGAGAGTCAATAGATGAGTTTCCTGTAGCTTTTAGCTTATAAATGACTTCCTCCAGAGTCAAAACTCCTTTCTGTAGGATTATAGCAACTCTCACTTGGAAATAAACTTTCTCAGTTAGTTTTAACTATTTACCAGAAGCTCATTCATTTATTAATTATAATACGTACCTTCCATTGGCTGCATATTCTGAAAGGCTAGTATTCCCTGGAATACTTTTTTTTTTTTTCCCAATGAAGTATTTTCCAAGTATTTCCCTTTAATTGTGCCAAATGCTATTTTCACAGTCAACAGCTAACAGAGGATGAGTGTGAGTCCCGTGGGTTCTCAGCAACGTAGCATCTCTGAGCCACTGTTTCCTCATCTGTAAAACGCTGCTGGTGGTGGAGCTCATCTCTGAGAGCTGTAACTAGGATTGAATGAGTCGACAAATGTAAGACCCCCAGCACAATGCCCGAGACATCGTACATGCCCAGTGATGTTGGGCTTATTGTTTTTTCATGTGCAAGAAGGTAAAAGAAGGTGTAGTTAAGTAACTTAGTTCATATCAACCAATAAATTGGTTACATGGCCATAGATAGTTAAGGGTTGACTGTATGTTATCAG